>NC_140652.1:1743723-2378552 GCF_978046115.1 Saccoglossus kowalevskii
TGATGTCTGTTCGATGTCATTGTGCATGGTAGATATCTGTTCGATGTCATTGTGCATGGTTGATGTCTGTTCGATGTCATTGTGCATGGTTGATGTCATTGTGCATGGTAGATGTCTGTTCGATGTCATTGTGCATGGTTGATGTCTGTTCGATGTCATTGTGCATGGTTGATGTCTGTTCGATGTCATTATGCATGGTTGATGTCTGTTCGATGTCATTGTGCATGGTAGATGTCTGTTCGATGTCATTGTGCATGGTTGATGTCTGTTCGATGTCATTGTGCATGGTTGATGTCTGTTCGATGTCATTATGCATGGTTGATGTCTGTTCGATGTCATTGTGCATAGTAGATGTCTGATCGATGTCATTGTGCATGGTTGATGTCTGTTCGATGTCATTGTGCATGGTTGATGTCTGTTCGATATCATTGTGCATGGTAGATGTCTGTTCGATGTCATTGTGCATGGTTGATGTCTGTTCGATGTCATTGTGCATAGTAGATGTCTGTTCGATGTCATTGTGCATTGTTGATGTCTGTTCGATGTCATTCTGCATGGTAGATGTTTGTTCGACGTCATTGTACATGGTTGATGTCTGTTCGATGTCATTGTGCATGGTTGATGTCTGTTCGATGTCATTGTGCATGGTTGATGTCTGTTCGATGTCATTATGCATGGTTGATGTCTGTTCGATGTCATTGTGCATGGTAGATGTCTGTTCGATGTCATTGTGCATGGTTGATGTCTGTTCGATGTCATTGTGCATGGTTGATGTCTGTTCGATGTCATTATGCATGGTTGATGTCTGTTCGATGTCATTGTGCATAGTAGATGTCTGATCGATGTCATTGTGCATGGTTGATGTCTGTTCGATGTCATTGTGCATGGTTGATGTCTGTTCGATATCATTGTGCATGGTAGATGTCTGTTCGATGTCATTGTGCATGGTTGATGTCTGTTCGGTGTCATTGTGAATAGTAGATGTCTGTTCGATGTCATTGTGCATTGTTGATGTCTGTTCGATGTCATTCTGCATGGTAGATGTTTGTTCGACGTCATTGTACATGGTTGATGTCTGTTCGATGTCATTGTGCTTGGTTGATATCTGTTCGATGTCATTGTGCATGGTAGATGTCTGTTCGATGTCATTGTACATGGCTGATGTCTGTTCGATGTCATTGTGCATGGTAGATGTCTGTTCGATGTTATTGTGCATGGTTGATGTCTGTTCGATGTCATTGTGCATGGTTGATGTCTGTTCGATGTCATTCTGCATGTTAGATGTCTGTTCGATGTCATTGTGCATGGTTGATGTCTGTTCGATGTCATTGTGCATGGTTGATGTCTGTTCGATGTCATTGTGCATGGTAGATGTCTGTTCGATGTCATTGTGCATGGTAGATGTCTGTTCGATGTCATTGTGCATGGTAGATGTCTGTTCGATGTCATTGTGAATGGTTGGTGTCTGTTCGATGTCATTGTGCATGGTAGATGTCTGTTCGATGTCATTGTGCATGGTTGATGTCTGTTCGATGTCATTGTGCATGGTTGATGTCTGTTCGATGTCATTGTGCATGGTAGATGTCTGTTCGATGTCATTGTGCATGGTAGATGTCTGTTCGATGTCATTGTGCATGGTAGATGTCTGTTCGATGTCATTGTGCATGGTTGATGTCTGTTCGATGTCATTGTGCATGGTTAATGTCTGTTCGATGTCATTGTGCATGGTAGATGTCTGTTCGATGTCATTGTGCATGGTTGATGTCTGTTCGATGTCATTGTGCATGGTAGATGTCTGTACGATGTCATTGTGCATGGTTGATGTCTGTTCGATGTCATTGTGCATGGTTGATGTCTGTTCGATGTCATTGTGCATGGTTGATGTCTGTTTGATGTCATTGTGCATGGTAGATATCTGTTCGATGTCATTGTGCATGGTTGATGTCTGTTCGATGTCATTGTGCATGGTTGATGTCATTGTGCATGGTAGATGTCTGTTCGATGTCATTGTGCATGGTTGATGTCTGTTCGATGTCATTGTGCATGGTTGATGTCTGTTCGATGTCATTATGCATGGTTGATGTCTGTTCGATGTCATTGTGCATGGTAGATGTCTGTTCGATGTCATTGTGCATGGTAGATATCTGTTCGATGTCATTGTGCATGGTTGATGTCTGTTCGATGTCATTGTGCATGGTTGATGTCTGTTCGATATCATTGTGCATGGTTGATGTCTGTTCGATGTCATTGTGCATGGTTGATGTCTGTTCGATGTCATTGTGCATGGTTGATGTCTGTTCGATGTCATTGTGCATGGTAGATGTCTGTTCGATGTCATTGTGCATGGTTGATGTCTGTTCGATGTCATTGTGCATGGTTGATGTCTGTCCGATGTCATTGTGCATGGTAGATGTCTGTTCGATGTCATTGTGCATGGTAGATGTCTGTTCGATGTCATTGTGCATGGTAGATGTCTGTTCGATGTCATTGTGCATGGTTGATGTCTGTTCGATGTCATTGAGCATGGTTGATGTCTGTTCGATGTCATTGTGCATGGTAGATATCTGTTCGATGTCATTGTGCATGGTTGATGTCTGTTCGATGTCATTGTGCATGGTTGATGTCATTGTGCATGGTAGATGTCCGTTCGATGTCATTGTGCATGGTTGATGTCTGTTCGATGTCATTGTGCATGGTAGATGTCTGTTCGATGTCATTGTGCATGGTTGATGTCTGTTCGATGTCATTGTGCATGGTTGATGTCTGTTCGATGTCATTGTGCATGGTAGATGTCTGTTCGATGTCATTGTGCATGGTAGATGTCTGTTCGATGTCATTGTGCATGGTAGATGTCTGTTCGATGTCATTGTGCATGGTAGATGTCTGTTCGATGTCATTGTGCATGGTTGATGTCTGTTCGATGTCATTGTGCATGGTAGATGTCTGTACGATGTCATTGTGCATGGTTGATGTCTGTTCGATGTCATTGTGCATGGTTGATGTCTGTGCGATGTCATTGTGCATGGTTGATGTCTGTTCGATGTCATTGTGCATGGTAGATATCTGTTCGATGTCATTGTGCATGGTTGATGTCTGTTCGATGTCATTGTGCATGGTTGATGTCATTGTGCATGGTAGATGTCTGTTCGATGTCATTGTGCATGGTTGATGTCTGTTCGATGTTATTGTGCATGGTTGATGTCTGTTCGATGTCATTATGCATGGTTGATGTCTGTTCGATGTCATTGTGCATAGTAGATGTCTGTTCGATGTCATTGTGCATGGTTGATGTCTGTTCGATGTCATTGTGCATGGTTGATGTCTGTTCGATGTCATTATGCATGGTTGATGTCTGTTCGATGTCATTGTGCATAGTGGATGTCTGATCGATGTCATTGTGCATGGTTGATGTCTGTTCGATGTCATTGTGCATGGTTGATGTCTGTTCGATATCATTGTGCATGGTAGATGTCTGTTCGATGTCATTGTGATGGTTGATTTCTGTTCGATGTCATTGTGCATAGTAGATGTCTGTTCGATGTCATTGTGCATTGTTGATGTCTGTTCGATGTCATTCTGCATGGTAGATGTTTGTTCGACGTCATTGTACATGGTTGATGTCTGTTCGATGTCATTGTGCATGGTTGATATCTGTTCGATGTCATTGTGCATGGTAGATGTCTGTTCGATGTCATTGTACATGGCTGATGTCTGTTCGATGTCATTGTGCATGGTAGATGTCTGTTCGATGTTATTGTGCATGGTTGATGTCTGTTCGATGTCATTGTGCATGGTTGATGTCTGTTCGATGTCATTCTGCATGTTAGATGTCTGTTCGATGTCATTGTGCATGGTTGATGTCTGTTCGATGTCATTGTGCATGGTTGATGTCTGTTCGATGTCATTGTGCATGGTAGATGTCTGTTCGATGTCATTGTGCATGGTAGATGTCTGTTCGATGTCATTGTGCATGGTAGATGTCTGTTCGATGTCATTGTGAATGGTTGGTGTCTGTTCGATGTCATTGTGCATGGTAGATGTCTGTTCGATGTCATTGTGCATGGTTGATGTCTGTTCGATGTCATTGTGCATGGTTGATGTCTGTTCGATGTCATTGTGCATGGTAGATGTCTGTTCGATGTCATTGTGCATGGTAGATGTCTGTTCGATGTCATTATGCATGGTAGATGTCTGTTCGATGTCATTGTGCATGGTTGATGTCTGTTCGATGTCATTGTGCATGGTTAATGTCTGTTCGATGTCATTGTGCATGGTAGATGTCTGTTCGATGTCATTGTGCATGGTTGATGTCTGTTCGATGTCATTGTGCATGGTAGATGTCTGTACGATGTCATTGTGCATGGTTGATGTCTGTTCGATGTCATTGTGCATGGTTGATGTCTGTTCGATGTCATTGTGCATGGTTGATGTCTGTTTGATGTCATTGTGCATGGTAGATATCTGTTCGATGTCATTGTGCATGGTTGATGTCTGTTCGATGTCATTGTGCATGGTTGATGTCATTGTGCATGGTAGATGTCTGTTCGATGTCATTGTGCATGGTTGATGTCTGTTCGATGTCATTGTGCATGGTTGATGTCTGTTCGATGTCATTATGCATGGTTGATGTCTGTTCGATGTCATTGTGCATGGTAGATGTCTGTTCGATGTCATTGTGCATGGTAGATATCTGTTCGATGTCATTGTGCATGGTTGATGTCTGTTCGATGTCATTGTGCATGGTTGATGTCTGTTCGATATCATTGTGCATGGTTGATGTCTGTTCGATGTCATTGTGCATGGTTGATGTCTGTTCGATGTCATTGTGCATGGTTGATGTCTGTTCGATGTCATTGTGCATGGTAGATGTCTGTTCGATGTCATTGTGCATGGGTGATGTCTGTTCGATGTCATTGTGCATGGTTGATGTCTGTTCGATGTCATTTTGCATGGTCGATGTCTGTTCGATGTCATTGTGCATGGTAGATGTATGTTCGATGTCATTGTGCATGGTAGATGTCTGTTCGATGTCATTGTGCATGGTTGATGTCTGTTCGATGTCATTGTGCATGGTTGATGTCTGTTCGATGTCATTGTGCATGGTTGATGTCTGTTCGATGTCATTGTGTATGGTTGATGTCTGCTCGATGACATTGTGCATGGTTGATGTCTGTTCGATGTCATTGTGCATGGTTGATGTCTGTTCGATGTCATTGTGCATGGTTGATGTCTGTTCGATGTCATTGTGCATGGTTGATGTCTGTTCGATGTCATTGTGCATGGTAGATGTCTGTTCGATGTCATTGTGCATGGTTGATATCTGTTCAATGTCATTGTGCATGGTAGATATCTGTTCCATGTCATTGTGCATGGTAGATGTCTGTTCGATGTCATTGTGCATGGTTGATATCTGTTCGATGTCATTGTGCATGGTAGATGTCTGTTCGATGTCATTGTGCATTGTAGATGTCTGTTCGATGTCATTGTGCATGGTAGATGTCTGTTCGATGTCATTGTGCATGGTTGATGTCTGTTCGATGTCATTGTGCATGGTAGATGTCTGTTCGATGTCATTGTGCATAGTAGATGTCTGTTCGATGTAATTGTGCATGGTTGATGTCTGTTCGATGTCATTGTGCATGGTAGATGTCTGTTCGATGTCATTGTGCATTGTAGATGTCTGTTCGATGTCATTGTGCATTGTAGATGTCTGTTCGATGTCATTGTGCATGGTTGATGTCTGTTCGATGTCATTGTGCATGGGTGATGTCTGTTCGATGTCATTGTGCATGGTTGATGTCTGTTCGATGTCATTGTGCATGGTTGATGTCTGTTCGATGTCATTGTGCATGGTTGATGTCTGTTCGATGTCATTGTGTATGGTTGATGTCTGCTCGATGACATTGTGCATGGTTGATGTCTGTTCGATGTCATTGTGCATGGTTGATGTCTGTTCGATGTCATTGTGCATGGTTGATGTCTGTTCGATGTCATTGTGCATGGTTGATGTCTGTTCGATGTCATTGTGCATGGTAGATGTCTGTTCGATGTCATTGTGCATGGTTGATATCTGTTCAATGTCATTGTGCATGGTAGATATCTGTTCCATGTCATTGTGCATGGTAGATGTCTGTTCGATGTCATTGTGCATGGTTGATATCTGTTCGATGTCATTGTGCATGGTAGATGTCTGTTCGATGTCATTGTGCATTGTAGATGTCTGTTCGATGTCATTGTGCATGGTAGATGTCTGTTCGATGTCATTGTGCATGGTTGATGTCTGTTCGATGTCATTGTGCATGGTAGATGTCTGTTCGATGTCATTGTGCATAGTAGATGTCTGTTCGATGTAATTGTGCATGGTTGATGTCTGTTCGATGTCATTGTGCATGGTAGATGTCTGTTCGATGTCATTGTGCATTGTAGATGTCTGTTCGATGTCATTGTGCATGGTAGATGTCTGTTCGATGTCATTGTGCATGGTAGATGTCTGTTCGATGTCATTGTGCATGGTTGATGTCTGTTCGATGTCATTGTGCATGGTTAATGTCTGTTCGATGTCATTGTGCATGGTAGATGTCTGTTCGATGTCATTGTGCATGGTTGATGTCTGTTCGATGTCATTGTGCATTTTAGATGTCTGTACGATGTCATTGTGCATGGTTGATGTCTGTTCGATGTCATTGTGCTCGGTTGATGTCTGTTCGATGTCATTGTGCATGGTTGATGTCTGTTTGATGTCATTGTGCATGGTAGATATCTGTTCGATGTCATTGTGCATGGTTGATGTCTGTTCGATGTCATTGTGTATGGTTGATGTCATTGTGCATGGTAGATGTCTGTTCGATGTCATTGTGCATGGTTGATGTCTGTTCGATGTCATTGTGCATGGTTGATGTCTGTTCGATGTCATTATGAATGGTTGATGTCTGTTCGATGTCACTGTGCATGGTAGATGTCTGTTCGATGTCATTGTGCATGGTAGATATCTGTTCGATGTCATTGTGCATGGTTGATGTCTGTTCGATGTCATTGTGCATGGTTGATGTCTGTTCGATATCATTGTGCATGGTTGATGTCTGTTCGATGTCATTGTGCATGGTTGATGTCTGTTCGATGTCATTGTGCATGGTTGATGTCTGTTCGATGTCATTGTGCATGGTAGATGTCTGTTCGATGTCATTGTGCATAATTGATGTCTGTTCGATGTCATTGTGCATGGTTGATGTCTGTCCGATGTCATTGTGCATGGTAGATGTCTGTTCGATGTCATTGTGCATGGTAGATGTCTGTTCGATGTCATTGTGCAT
Organism: Saccoglossus kowalevskii; assembly: GCF_978046115.1. NCBI lineage: Eukaryota > Metazoa > Hemichordata > Enteropneusta > Harrimaniidae > Saccoglossus > Saccoglossus kowalevskii. The sequence goes on from NC_140652.1 coordinate 1,751,034, forward strand.
GGTAGATGTCTGTTCGATGTCATTGTGCATGGTTGATGTCTGTTCGATGTCATTGTGCATGGTTGATGTCTGTTCGATGTCATTGTGCATGGTTGATGTCTGTTCGATGTCATTGTGCATGGTTGATGTCTGTTCGATGTCATTGTGCATGGTTGATGTCTGTTCGATGTCATTGTGCATGGTTGATGTCTGTTCGATGTCATTGTGCATGGTTGATGTCTGTTCGATGTCATTGTGCATGATTGATGTCTGTTCGATGTCATTGTGCATGGTAGATGTCTGTTCGATGTCATTGTGCATTGTAGATGTCTGTTCGATATCATTGTGCATTGTAGATGTCTGTTCGATGTCATTGCGCATGGTAGATGTCTGTTCGATGTCATTGTGCATGGTTGATATCTGTTCAATGTCATTGTGCATGGTAGATGTCTGTTCGATGTCATTGTGCATGGTAGATGTCTGTTCGATGTCATTGTGCATGGTTGATATCTGTTCGATGTCATTGTGCATGGTAGATGTCTGTTCGATGTCATTGTGCATGGTAGATGTCTGTTCGATGTCATTGTGCATGGTAGATGTCTGTTCGATGTCATTGTGCATGGTTGATGTCTGTTCGATGTCATTGTGCATGGTAGATGTCTGTTCGATGTCATTGTGCATGGTTGATGTCTGTTCGATGTCATTGTGCATGGTTGATATCTGTTCAATGTCATTGTGCATGGTAGATATCTGTTCCATGTCATTGTGCATGGTAGATGTCTGTTCGATGTCATTGTGAATGGTTGATATCTGTTCGATGTCATTGTGCATGGTAGATGTCTGTTCGATGTCATTGTGCATTGTAGATGTCTGTTCGATGTCATTGTGCATGGTTGATATCTGTTCGATGTCATTGTGCATGGTAGATGTCTGTTCGATGTCATTGTGCATGGTAGATGTCTGTTCGATGTCATTGTGCATGGTAGATGTCTGTTCGATGTCATTGTGCATGGTTGATGTCTGTTCGATGTCATTGTGCATGGTAGATGTCTGTTCGATGTCATTGTGCATGGTTGATGTCTGTTCGATGTCATTGTGCATGGTTGATATCTGTTCAATGTCATTGTGCATGGTAGATATCTGTTCCATGTCATTGTGCATGGTAGATGTCTGTTCGATGTCATTGTGAATGGTTGATATCTGTTCGATGTCATTGTGCATGGTAGATGTCTGTTCGATGTCATTGTGCATTGTAGATGTCTGTTCGATGTCATTGTGCATGGTAGATGTCTGTTCGATGTCATTGTGCATGGTTGATGTCTGTTCGATGTCATTGTGCATGGTAGATGTCTGTTCGATGTCATTGTGCATAGTAGATGTCTGTTCGATGTAATTGTGCATGGTTGATGTCTGTTCGATGTCATTGTGCATGGTAGATGTCTGTTCGATGTCATTGTGCATTGTAGATGTCTGTTCGATGTCATTGTGCATTGTAGATGTCTGTTCGATGTCATTGTGCATGGTTGATGTCTGTTCGATGTCATTGTGCATGGGTGATGTCTGTTCGATGTCATTGTGCATGGTTGATGTCTGTTCGATGTCATTATGCATGGTTGATGTCTGTTCGATGTCATTGTGCATAGTGGATGTCTGATCGATGTCATTGTGCATGGTTGATGTCTGTTCGATGTCATTGTGCATGGTTGATGTCTGTTCGATATCATTGTGCATGGTAGATGTCTGTTCGATGTCATTGTGCATGGTTGATTTCTGTTCGATGTCATTGTGCATAGTAGATGTCTGTTCGATGTCATTGTGCATTGTTGATGTCTGTTCGATGTCATTCTGCATGGTAGATGTTTGTTCGACGTCATTGTACATGGTTGATGTCTGTTCGATGTCATTGTGCATGGTTGATATCTGTTCGATGTCATTGTGCATGGTAGATGTCTGTTCGATGTCATTGTACATGGCTGATGTCTGTTCGATGTCATTGTGCATGGTAGATGTCTGTTCGATGTTATTGTGCATGGTTGATGTCTGTTCGATGTCATTGTGCATGGTTGATGTCTGTTCGATGTCATTCTGCATGTTAGATGTCTGTTCGATGTCATTGTGCATGGTTGATGTCTGTTCGATGTCATTGTGCATGGTTGATGTCTGTTCGATGTCATTGTGCATGGTAGATGTCTGTTCGATGTCATTGTGCATGGTAGATGTCTGTTCGATGTCATTGTGCATGGTAGATGTCTGTTCGATGTCATTGTGAATGGTTGGTGTCTGTTCGATGTCATTGTGCATGGTAGATGTCTGTTCGATGTCATTGTGCATGGTTGATGTCTGTTCGATATCATTGTGCATGGTTGATGTCTGTTCGAGGTCATTGTGCATGGTAGATGTCTGTTCGATGTCATTGTGCATGGTAGATGTCTGTTCGATGTCATTATGCATGGTAGATGTCTGTTCGATGTCATTGTGCATGGTTGATGTCTGTTCGATGTCATTGTGCATGGTTAATGTCTGTTCGATGTCATTGTGCATGGTAGATGTCTGTTCGATGTCATTGTGCATGGTTGATGTCTGTTCGATGTCATTGTGCATGGTAGATGTCTGTACGATGTCATTGTGCATGGTTGATGTCTGTTCGATGTCATTGTGCATGGTTGATGTCTGTTCGATGTCATTGTGCATGGTTGATGTCTGTTTGATGTCATTGTGCATGGTAGATATCTGTTCGATGTCATTGTGCATGGTTGATGTCTGTTCGATGTCATTGTGCATGGTTGATGTCATTGTGCATGGTAGATGTCTGTTCGATGTCATTGTGCATGGTTGATGTCTGTTCGATGTCATTGTGCATGGTTGATGTCTGTTCGATGTCATTATGCATGGTTGATGTCTGTTCGATGTCATTGTGCATGGTAGATGTCTGTTCGATGTCATTGTGCATGGTAGATATCTGTTCGATGTCATTGTGCATGGTTGATGTCTGTTCGATGTCATTGTGCATGGTTGATGTCTGTTCGATATCATTGTGCATGGTTGATGTCTGTTCGATGTCATTGTGCATGGTTGATGTCTGTTCGATGTCATTGTGCATGGTTGATGTCTGTTCGATGTCATTGTGCATGGTAGATGTCTGTTCGATGTCATTGTGCATGGGTGATGTCTGTTCGATGTCATTGTGCATGGTTGATGTCTGTTCGATGTCATTTTGCATGGTCGATGTCTGTTCGATGTCATTGTGCATGGTAGATGTATGTTCGATGTCATTGTGCATGGTAGATGTCTGTTCGATGTCATTGTGCATGGTTGATGTCTGTTCGATGTCATTGTGCATGGTTGATGTCTGTTCGATGTCATTGTGCATGGTTGATGTCTGTTCGATGTCATTGTGTATGGTTGATGTCTGCTCGATGACATTGTGCATGGTTGATGTCTGTTCGATGTCATTGTGCATGGTTGATGTCTGTTCGATGTCATTGTGCATGGTTGATGTCTGTTCGATGTCATTGTGCATGGTTGATGTCTGTTCGATGTCATTGTGCATGGTAGATGTCTGTTCGATGTCATTGTGCATGGTTGATATCTGTTCAATGTCATTGTGCATGGTAGATATCTGTTCCATGTCATTGTGCATGGTAGATGTCTGTTCGATGTCATTGTGCATGGTTGATATCTGTTCGATGTCATTGTGCATGGTAGATGTCTGTTCGATGTCATTGTGCATTGTAGATGTCTGTTCGATGTCATTGTGCATGGTAGATGTCTGTTCGATGTCATTGTGCATGGTTGATGTCTGTTCGATGTCATTGTGCATGGTAGATGTCTGTTCGATGTCATTGTGCATAGTAGATGTCTGTTCGATGTAATTGTGCATGGTTGATGTCTGTTCGATGTCATTGTGCATGGTAGATGTCTGTTCGATGTCATTGTGCATTGTAGATGTCTGTTCGATGTCATTGTGCATTGTAGATGTCTGTTCGATGTCATTGTGCATGGTTGATGTCTGTTCGATGTCATTGTGCATGGGTGATGTCTGTTCGATGTCATTGTGCATGGTTGATGTCTGTTCGATGTCATTGTGCATGGTTGATGTCTGTTCGATGTCATTGTGCATGGTTGATGTCTGTTCGATGTCATTGTGTATGGTTGATGTCTGCTCGATGACATTGTGCATGGTTGATGTCTGTTCGATGTCATTGTGCATGGTTGATGTCTGTTCGATGTCATTGTGCATGGTTGATGTCTGTTCGATGTCATTGTGCATGGTTGATGTCTGTTCGATGTCATTGTGCATGGTAGATGTCTGTTCGATGTCATTGTGCATGGTTGATATCTGTTCAATGTCATTGTGCATGGTAGATATCTGTTCCATGTCATTGTGCATGGTAGATGTCTGTTCGATGTCATTGTGCATGGTTGATATCTGTTCGATGTCATTGTGCATGGTAGATGTCTGTTCGATGTCATTGTGCATTGTAGATGTCTGTTCGATGTCATTGTGCATGGTAGATGTCTGTTCGATGTCATTGTGCATGGTTGATGTCTGTTCGATGTCATTGTGCATGGTAGATGTCTGTTCGATGTCATTGTGCATAGTAGATGTCTGTTCGATGTAATTGTGCATGGTTGATGTCTGTTCGATGTCATTGTGCATGGTAGATGTCTGTTCGATGTCATTGTGCATTGTAGATGTCTGTTCGATGTCATTGTGCATGGTAGATGTCTGTTCGATGTCATTGTGCATGGTAGATGTCTGTTCGATGTCATTGTGCATGGTTGATGTCTGTTCGATGTCATTGTGCATGGTTAATGTCTGTTCGATGTCATTGTGCATGGTAGATGTCTGTTCGATGTCATTGTGCATGGTTGATGTCTGTTCGATGTCATTGTGCATTTTAGATGTCTGTACGATGTCATTGTGCATGGTTGATGTCTGTTCGATGTCATTGTGCTCGGTTGATGTCTGTTCGATGTCATTGTGCATGGTTGATGTCTGTTTGATGTCATTGTGCATGGTAGATATCTGTTCGATGTCATTGTGCATGGTTGATGTCTGTTCGATGTCATTGTGCATGGTTGATGTCATTGTGCATGGTAGATGTCTGTTCGATGTCATTGTGCATGGTTGATGTCTGTTCGATGTCATTGTGCATGGTTGATGTCTGTTCGATGTCATTATGAATGGTTGATGTCTGTTCGATGTCACTGTGCATGGTAGATGTCTGTTCGATGTCATTGTGCATGGTAGATATCTGTTCGATGTCATTGTGCATGGTTGATGTCTGTTCGATGTCATTGTGCATGGTTGATGTCTGTTCGATATCATTGTGCATGGTTGATGTCTGTTCGATGTCATTGTGCATGGTTGATGTCTGTTCGATGTCATTGTGCATGGTTGATGTCTGTTCGATGTCATTGTGCATGGTAGATGTCTGTTCGATGTCATTGTGCATAATTGATGTCTGTTCGATGTCATTGTGCATGGTTGATGTCTGTCCGATGTCATTGTGCATGGTAGATGTCTGTTCGATGTCATTGTGCATGGTAGATGTCTGTTCGATGTCATTGTGCATGGTAGATGTCTGTTCGATGTCATTGTGCATGGTTGATGTCTGTTCGTTGTCATTGTGCATGGTTGATGTCTGTTCGATGTCATTGTGCATGGTTGATGTCTGTTCGATGTCATTGTGCATGGTTGATGTCTGTTCGATGTCATTGTGCATGGTTGATGTCTGTTCGATGTCATTGTGCATGGTTGATGTCTGTTCGATGTCATTGTGCATGGTTGATGTCTGTTCGATGTCATTGTGCATGATTGATGTCTGTTCGATGTCATTGTGCATGGTAGATGTCTGTTCGATGTCATTGTGCATTGTAGATGTCTGTTCGATATCATTGTGCATTGTAGATGTCTGTTCGATGTCATTGCGCATGGTAGATGTCTGTTCGATGTCATTGTGCATGGTTGATATCTGTTCAATGTCATTGTGCATGGTAGATGTCTGTTCGATGTCATTGTGCATGGTAGATGTCTGTTCGATGTCATTGTGCATGGTTGATATCTGTTCGATGTCATTGTGCATGGTAGATGTCTGTTCGATGTCATTGTGCATGGTAGATGTCTGTTCGATGTCATTGTGCATGGTAGATGTCTGTTCGATGTCATTGTGCATGGTTGATGTCTGTTCGATGTCATTGTGCATGGTAGATGTCTGTTCGATGTCATTGTGCATGGTTGATGTCTGTTCGATGTCATTGTGCATGGTTGATATCTGTTCAATGTCATTGTGCATGGTAGATATCTGTTCCATGTCATTGTGCATGGTAGATGTCTGTTCGATGTCATTGTGAATGGTTGATATCTGTTCGATGTCATTGTGCATGGTAGATGTCTGTTCGATGTCATTGTGCATTGTAGATGTCTGTTCGATGTCATTGTGCATGGTAGATGTCTGTTCGATGTCATTGTGCATGGTTGATGTCTGTTCGATGTCATTGTGCATGGTAGATGTCTGTTCGATGTCATTGTGCATAGTAGATGTCTGTTCGATGTAATTGTGCATGGTTGATGTCTGTTCGATGTCATTGTGCATGGTAGATGTCTGTTCGATGTCATTGTGCATTGTAGATGTCTGTTCGATGTCATTGTGCATTGTAGATGTCTGTTCGATGTCATTGTGCATGGTTGATGTCTGTTCGATGTCATTGTGCATGGGTGATGTCTGTTCGATGTCATTGTGCATGGTTGATGTCTGTTCGATGTCATTGTGCATGGTTGATGTCTGTTCGATGTCATTGTGCATGGTTGATGTCTGTTCGATGTCATTGTGTATGGTTGATGTCTGCTCGATGACATTGTGCATGGTTGATGTCTGTTCGATGTCATTGTGCATGGTTGATGTCTGTTCGATGTCATTGTGCATGGTTGATGTCTGTTCGATGTCATTGTGCATGGTTGATGTCTGTTCGATGTCATTGTGCATGGTAGATGTCTGTTCGATGTCATTGTGCATGGTTGATATCTGTTCAATGTCATTGTGCATGGTAGATATCTGTTCCATGTCATTGTGCATGGTAGATGTCTGTTCGATGTCATTGTGCATGGTTGATATCTGTTCGATGTCATTGTGCATGGTAGATGTCTGTTCGATGTCATTGTGCATTGTAGATGTCTGTTCGATGTCATTGTGCATGGTAGATGTCTGTTCGATGTCATTGTGCATGGTTGATGTCTGTTCGATGTCATTGTGCATGGTAGATGTCTGTTCGATGTCATTGTGCATAGTAGATGTCTGTTCGATGTAATTGTGCATGGTTGATGTCTGTTCGATGTCATTGTGCATGGTAGATGTCTGTTCGATGTCATTGTGCATTGTAGATGTCTGTTCGATGTCATTGTGCATGGTAGATGTCTGTTCGATGTCATTGTGCATGGTAGATGTCTGTTCGATGTCATTGTGCATGGTTGATGTCTGTTCGATGTCATTGTGCATGGTTAATGTCTGTTCGATGTCATTGTGCATGGTAGATGTCTGTTCGATGTCATTGTGCATGGTTGATGTCTGTTCGATGTCATTGTGCATTTTAGATGTCTGTACGATGTCATTGTGCATGGTTGATGTCTGTTCGATGTCATTGTGCTCGGTTGATGTCTGTTCGATGTCATTGTGCATGGTTGATGTCTGTTTGATGTCATTGTGCATGGTAGATATCTGTTCGATGTCATTGTGCATGGTTGATGTCTGTTCGATGTCATTGTGCATGGTTGATGTCATTGTGCATGGTAGATGTCTGTTCGATGTCATTGTGCATGGTTGATGTCTGTTCGATGTCATTGTGCATGGTTGATGTCTGTTCGATGTCATTATGAATGGTTGATGTATGTTCGATGTCACTGTGCATGGTAGATGTCTGTTCGATGTCATTGTGCATGGTAGATATCTGTTCGATGTCATTGTGCATGGTTGATGTCTGTTCGATGTCATTGTGCATGGTTGATGTCTGTTCGATATCATTGTGCATGGTTGATGTCTGTTCGATGTCATTGTGCATGGTTGATGTCTGTTCGATGTCATTGTGCATGGTTGATGTCTGTTCGATGTCATTGTGCATGGTAGATGTCTGTTCGATGTCATTGTGCATAATTGATGTCTGTTCGATGTCATTGTGCATGGTTGATGTCTGTCCGATGTCATTGTGCATGGTAGATGTCTGTTCGATGTCATTGTGCATGGTAGATGTCTGTTCGATGTCATTGTGCATGGTAGATGTCTGTTCGATGTCATTGTGCATGGTTGATGTCTGTTCGATGTCATTGTGCATGGTTGATGTCTGTTCGATGTCATTGTGCATGGTTGATGTCTGTTCGATGTCATTGTGCATGGTTGATGTCTGTTCGATGTCATTGTGCATGGTTGATGTCTGTTCGATGTCATTGTGCATGGTTGATGTCTGTTCGATGTCATTGTGCATGGTTGATGTCTGTTCGATGTCATTGTGCATGATTGATGTCTGTTCGATGTCATTGTGCATGGTAGATGTCTGTTCGATGTCATTGTGCATTGTAGATGTCTGTTCGATATCATTGTGCATTGTAGATGTCTGTTCGATGTCATTGCGCATGGTAGATGTCTGTTCGATGTCATTGTGCATGGTTGATATCTGTTCAATGTCATTGTGCATGGTAGATGTCTGTTCGATGTCATTGTGCATGGTAGATGTCTGTTCGATGTAATTGTGCATGGTTGATATCTGTTCGATGTCATTGTGCATGGTAGATGTCTGTTCGATGTCATTGTGCATTGTAGATGTCTGTTCGATGTCATTGTGCATGGTAGATGTCTGTTCGATGTCATTGTGCATGGTTGATGTCTGTTCGATGTCATTGTGCATGGTAGATGTCTGTTCGATGTCATTGTGCATGGTTGATGTCTGTTCGATGTCATTGTGCATGGTTGATGTCTGTTCGATGTCATTGTGCATGGTAGATGTCTGTTCGATGTCATTGTGCATTGTAGATGTCTGTTCGATGTCATTGTGCATGGTTGATGTCTGTTCGATGTCATTGTGCATGGGTGATGTCTGTTCGATGTCATTGTGCATGGTTGATGTCTGTTCGATGTCATTGTGCATGGTAGATGTATGTTCGATGTCATTGTGCATGGTAGATGTCTGTTCGATGTCATTGTGCATGGTTGATGTCTGTTCGATGTCATTGTGCATGGTTGATGTCTGTTCGTTGTCATTGTGCATGGCTGATGTCTGTTCGATGTCATTGTCCATGGTAGATGTCTGTTCGATGTCATTGTGCATGGTCGATGTCATTGTGCATGGTTGATATCTGTTCAATGTCATTGTGCATGGTAGATGTCTGTTCGATGTCATTGTGCATGGTAGATGTCTGTTCGATGTCATTGTGCATGGTTGATATCTGTTCGATGTCATTGTGCATGGTAGATGTCTGTTCGATGTCATTGTGCATGGTAGATGTCTGTTCGATGTCATTGTGCATGGTAGATGTCTGTTCGATGTCATTGTGCATGGTTGATGTCTGTTCGATGTCATTGTGCATGGTAGATGTCTGTTCGATGTCATTGTGCATGGTTGATGTCTGTTCGATGTCATTGTGCATGGTTGATATCTGTTCAATGTCATTGTGCATGGTAGATATCTGTTCCATGTCATTGTGCATGGTAGATGTCTGTTCGATGTCATTGTGAATGGTTGATATCTGTTCGATGTCATTGTGCATGGTAGATGTCTGTTCGATGTCATTGTGCATTGTAGATGTCTGTTCGATGTCATTGTGCATGGTAGATGTCTGTTCGATGTCATTGTGCATGGTTGATGTCTGTTCGATGTCATTGTGCATGGTAGATGTCTGTTCGATGTCATTGTGCATAGTAGATGTCTGTTCGATGTAATTGTGCATGGTTGATGTCTGTTCGATGTCATTGTGCATGGTAGATGTCTGTTCGATGTCATTGTGCATTGTAGATGTCTGTTCGATGTCATTGTGCATTGTAGATGTCTGTTCGATGTCATTGTGCATGGTTGATGTCTGTTCGATGTCATTGTGCATGGGTGATGTCTGTTCGATGTCATTGTGCATGGTTGATGTCTGTTCGATGTCATTGTGCATGGTTGATGTCTGTTCGATGTCATTGTGCATGGTTGATGTCTGTTCGATGTCATTGTGTATGGTTGATGTCTGCTCGATGACATTGTGCATGGTTGATGTCTGTTCGATGTCATTGTGCATGGTTGATGTCTGTTCGATGTCATTGTGCATGGTTGATGTCTGTTCGATGTCATTGTGCATGGTTGATGTCTGTTCGATGTCATTGTGCATGGTAGATGTCTGTTCGATGTCATTGTGCATGGTTGATATCTGTTCAATGTCATTGTGCATGGTAGATATCTGTTCCATGTCATTGTGCATGGTAGATGTCTGTTCGATGTCATTGTGCATGGTTGATATCTGTTCGATGTCATTGTGCATGGTAGATGTCTGTTCGATGTCATTGTGCATTGTAGATGTCTGTTCGATGTCATTGTGCATGGTAGATGTCTGTTCGATGTCATTGTGCATGGTTGATGTCTGTTCGATGTCATTGTGCATGGTAGATGTCTGTTCGATGTCATTGTGCATAGTAGATGTCTGTTCGATGTAATTGTGCATGGTTGATGTCTGTTCGATGTCATTGTGCATGGTAGATGTCTGTTCGATGTCATTGTGCATTGTAGATGTCTGTTCGATGTCATTGTGCATGGTAGATGTCTGTTCGATGTCATTGTGCATGGTAGATGTCTGTTCGATGTCATTGTGCATGGTTGATGTCTGTTCGATGTCATTGTGCATGGTTAATGTCTGTTCGATGTCATTGTGCATGGTAGATGTCTGTTCGATGTCATTGTGCATGGTTGATGTCTGTTCGATGTCATTGTGCATTTTAGATGTCTGTACGATGTCATTGTGCATGGTTGATGTCTGTTCGATGTCATTGTGCTCGGTTGATGTCTGTTCGATGTCATTGTGCATGGTTGATGTCTGTTTGATGTCATTGTGCATGGTAGATATCTGTTCGATGTCATTGTGCATGGTTGATGTCTGTTCGATGTCATTGTGCATGGTTGATGTCATTGTGCATGGTAGATGTCTGTTCGATGTCATTGTGCATGGTTGATGTCTGTTCGATGTCATTGTGCATGGTTGATGTCTGTTCGATGTCATTATGAATGGTTGATGTCTGTTCGATGTCACTGTGCATGGTAGATGTCTGTTCGATGTCATTGTGCATGGTAGATATCTGTTCGATATCATTGTGCATGGTTGATGTCTGTTCGATGTCATTGTGCATGGTTGATGTCTGTTCGATGTCATTGTGCATGGTTGATGTCTGTTCGATGTCATTGTGCATGGTAGATGTCTGTTCGATGTCATTGTGCATAATTGATGTCTGTTCGATGTCATTGTGCATGGTTGATGTCTGTCCGATGTCATTGTGCATGGTAGATGTCTGTTCGATGTCATTGTGCATGGTAGATGTCTGTTCGATGTCATTGTGCATGGTAGATGTCTGTTCGATGTCATTGTGCATGGTTGATGTCTGTTCGATGTCATTGTGCATGGTTGATGTCTGTTCGATGTCATTGTGCATGGTTGATGTCTGTTCGATGTCATTGTGCATGGTTGATGTCTGTTCGATGTCATTGTGCATGGTTGATGTCTGTTCGATGTCATTGTGCATGGTTGATGTCTGTTCGATGTCATTGTGCATGGTTGATGTCTGTTCGATGTCATTGTGCATGATTGATGTCTGTTCGATGTCATTGTGCATGGTAGATGTCTGTTCGATGTCATTGTGCATTGTAGATGTCTGTTCGATATCATTGTGCATTGTAGATGTCTGTTCGATGTCATTGCGCATGGTAGATGTCTGTTCGATGTCATTGTGCATGGTTGATATCTGTTCAATGTCATTGTGCATGGTAGATGTCTGTTCGATGTCATTGTGCATGGTAGATGTCTGTTCGATGTAATTGTGCATGGTTGATATCTGTTCGATGTCATTGTGCATGGTAGATGTCTGTTCGATGTCATTGTGCATTGTAGATGTCTGTTCGATGTCATTGTGCATGGTAGATGTCTGTTCGATGTCATTGTGCATGGTTGATGTCTGTTCGATGTCATTGTGCATGGTAGATGTCTGTTCGATGTCATTGTGCATGGTTGATGTCTGTTCGATGTCATTGTGCATGGTTGATGTCTGTTCGATGTCATTGTGCATGGTAGATGTCTGTTCGATGTCATTGTGCATTGTAGATGTCTGTTCGATGTCATTGTGCATGGTTGATGTCTGTTCGATGTCATTGTGCATGGGTGATGTCTGTTCGATGTCATTGTGCATGGTTGATGTCTGTTCGATGTCATTGTGCATGGTAGATGTATGTTCGATGTCATTGTGCATGGTAGATGTCTGTTCGATGTCATTGTGCATGGTTGATGTCTGTTCGATGTCATTGTGCATGGTTGATGTCTGTTCGATGTCATTGTGCATGGTTGATGTCTGTTCGATGTCATTTTGCATGGTCGATGTCTGTTCGATGTCATTGTGCATGGTAGATGTATGTTCGATGTCATTGTGCATGGTAGATGTCTGTTCGATGTCATTGTGCATGGTTGATGTCTGTTCGATGTCATTGTGCATGGTTGATGTCTGTTCGATGTCATTGTGCATGGTTGATGTCTGTTCGATGTCATTGTGTATGGTTGATGTCTGCTCGATGACATTGTGCATGGTTGATGTCTGTTCGATGTCATTGTGCATGGTTGATGTCTGTTCGATGTCATTGTGCATGGTTGATGTCTGTTCGATATCATTGTGCATGGTTGATGTCTGTTCGATGTCATTGTGCATGGTAGATGTCTGTTCGATGTCATTGTGCATGGTTGATATCTGTTCAATGTCATTGTGCATGGTAGATGTCTGTTCGATGTCATTGTGCATGGTTGATGTCTGTTCGATATCATTGTGCATGGTTGATGTCTGTTCGATGTCATTGTGCATGGTAGATGTCTGTTCGATGTCATTGTGCATGGTAGATGTCTGTTCGATGTCATTGTGCATGGTTGATGTCTGTTCGATGTCATTGTGAATGGTTGATGTCTGTTCGATGTCATTGTGCATGGTAGATGTCTGTTCGATGTCATTGTGCATGGTAGATATCTGTTCGATGCCATTGTGCATGGTTGATGTCTGTTCGATGTCATTGTGCATGGTTGATGTCTGTTCGATGTCATTGTGCATGGTTGATGTCTGTTTGATGTCATTGTGAATGGTTGATGTCTGTTCGATGTCATTGTGCTTGGTAGATGTCTGTTCGATGTCATTGTGCATGGTAGATGTCTGTTCGATGTCATTGTGCATGGTTGATGTCTGTTCGATGTCATTGTGCATGGTTGATGTCTGTTCGATGTCATTGTGCATGGTTGATGTCTGTTCGATGTCATTGTGCATGGTTGATGTCTCTTCGATGTCATTGTGCATGGTAGATGTCTGTTCGATGTCATTGTGCATGGTAGATGTCTGTTCGATGTCATTGTGCATGGTTGATGTCTGTTCGATGTCATTGTGCATGGTTGATGTATGTTCGATGTCATTGTGCATGGTTGATGTCTGTTCGATGTCATTGTGCATGGTTGATGTATGTTCGATGTCATTGTGCATGGTTGATGTCTGTTCGATGTCATTGTGCATGGTTGATGTCTGTTCGATGTCATTGTGCATTTTAGATGTCTGTACGATGTCATTGTGCATGGTTGATGTCTGTTCGATGTCATTGTGCTCGGTTGATGTCTGTTCGATGTCATTGTGCATGGTTGATGTCTGTTTGATGTCATTGTGCATGGTAGATATCTGTTCGATGTCATTGTGCATGGTTGATGTCTGTTCGATGTCATTGTGCATGGTTGATGTCATTGTGCATGGTAGATGTCTGTTCGATGTCATTGTGCATGGTTGATGTCTGTTCGATGTCATTGTGCATGGTTGATGTCTGTTCGATGTCATTATGAATGGTTGATGTCTGTTCGATGTCACTGTGCATGGTAGATGTCTGTTCGATGTCATTGTGCATGGTAGATATCTGTTCGATATCATTGTGCATGGTTGATGTCTGTTCGATGTCATTGTGCATGGTTGATGTCTGTTCGATGTCATTGTGCATGGTTGATGTCTGTTCGATGTCATTGTGCATGGTAGATGTCTGTTCGATGTCATTGTGCATAATTGATGTCTGTTCGATGTCATTGTGCATGGTTGATGTCTGTCCGATGTCATTGTGCATGGTAGATGTCTGTTCGATGTCATTGTGCATGGTAGATGTCTGTTCGATGTCATTGTGCATGGTAGATGTCTGTTCGATGTCATTGTGCATGGTTGATGTCTGTTCGATGTCATTGTGCATGGTTGATGTCTGTTCGATGTCATTGTGCATGGTTGATGTCTGTTCGATGTCATTGTGCATGGTTGATGTCTGTTCGATGTCATTGTGCATGGTTGATGTCTGTTCGATGTCATTGTGCATGGTTGATGTCTGTTCGATGTCATTGTGCATGGTTGATGTCTGTTCGATGTCATTGTGCATGATTGATGTCTGTTCGATGTCATTGTGCATGGTAGATGTCTGTTCGATGTCATTGTGCATTGTAGATGTCTGTTCGATATCATTGTGCATTGTAGATGTCTGTTCGATGTCATTGCGCATGGTAGATGTCTGTTCGATGTCATTGTGCATGGTTGATATCTGTTCAATGTCATTGTGCATGGTAGATGTCTGTTCGATGTCATTGTGCATGGTAGATGTCTGTTCGATGTAATTGTGCATGGTTGATATCTGTTCGATGTCATTGTGCATGGTAGATGTCTGTTCGATGTCATTGTGCATTGTAGATGTCTGTTCGATGTCATTGTGCATGGTAGATGTCTGTTCGATGTCATTGTGCATGGTTGATGTCTGTTCGATGTCATTGTGCATGGTAGATGTCTGTTCGATGTCATTGTGCATGGTTGATGTCTGTTCGATGTCATTGTGCATGGTTGATGTCTGTTCGATGTCATTGTGCATGGTAGATGTCTGTTCGATGTCATTGTGCATTGTAGATGTCTGTTCGATGTCATTGTGCATGGTTGATGTCTGTTCGATGTCATTGTGCATGGGTGATGTCTGTTCGATGTCATTGTGCATGGTTGATGTCTGTTCGATGTCATTGTGCATGGTAGATGTATGTTCGATGTCATTGTGCATGGTAGATGTCTGTTCGATGTCATTGTGCATGGTTGATGTCTGTTCGATGTCATTGTGCATGGTTGATGTCTGTTCGATGTCATTGTGCATGGTTGATGTCTGTTCGATGTCATTTTGCATGGTCGATGTCTGTTCGATGTCATTGTGCATGGTAGATGTATGTTCGATGTCATTGTGCATGGTAGATGTCTGTTCGATGTCATTGTGCATGGTTGATGTCTGTTCGATGTCATTGTGCATGGTTGATGTCTGTTCGATGTCATTGTGCATGGTTGATGTCTGTTCGATGTCATTGTGTATGGTTGATGTCTGCTCGATGACATTGTGCATGGTTGATGTCTGTTCGATGTCATTGTGCATGGTTGATGTCTGTTCGATGTCATTGTGCATGGTTGATGTCTGTTCGATATCATTGTGCATGGTTGATGTCTGTTCGATGTCATTGTGCATGGTAGATGTCTGTTCGATGTCATTGTGCATGGTTGATATCTGTTCAATGTCATTGTGCATGGTAGATGTCTGTTCGATGTCATTGTGCATGGTTGATGTCTGTTCGATATCATTGTGCATGGTTGATGTCTGTTCGATGTCATTGTGCATGGTAGATGTCTGTTCGATGTCATTGTGCATGGTAGATGTCTGTTCGATGTCATTGTGCATGGTTGATGTCTGTTCGATGTCATTGTGAATGGTTGATGTCTGTTCGATGTTATTGTGCATGGTAGATGTCTGTTCGATGTCATTGTGCATGGTAGATATCTGTTCGATGCCATTGTGCATGGTTGATGTCTGTTCGATGTCATTGTGCATGGTTGATGTCTGTTCGATGTCATTGTGCATGGTTGATGTCTGTTTGATGTCATTGTGAATGGTTGATGTCTGTTCGATGTCATTGTGCTTGGTAGATGTCTGTTCGATGTCATTGTGCATGGTAGATGTCTGTTCGATGTCATTGTGCATGGTTGATGTCTGTTCGATGTCATTGTGCATGGTTGATGTCTGTTCGATGTCATTGTGCATGGTTGATGTCTGTTCGATGTCATTGTGCATGGTTGATGTCTCTTCGATGTCATTGTGCATGGTAGATGTCTGTTCGATGTCATTGTGCATGGTAGATGTCTGTTCGATGTCATTGTGCATGGTTGATGTCTGTTCGATGTCATTGTGCATGGTTGATGTATGTTCGATGTCATTGTGCATGGTTGATGTCTGTTCGATGTCATTGTGCATGGTAGATGTCTGTTCGATGTCATTGTGCATGGTAGATGTCTGTTCGATGTCATTGTGCATGGTAGATGTCTGTTCGATGTCATTGTGCATGGTTGATGTCTGTTTGATGTCATTGTTAATGGTTGATGTCTGTTCGATGTCATTGTGCTTGGTAGATGTCTGTTCGATGTCATTGTGCATGGTAGATGTCTGTTCGATGTCATTGTGCATGGTTGATGTCTGTTCGATGTCATTGTGCATGGTAGATGTCTGTTCGATGTCATTGTGCATTGTAGATGTCTGTTCGATGTCATTGTGCATGGTAGATGTCTGTTCGATGTCATTGTGCATGGTTGATGTCTGTTCGATGTCATTGTGCATGGTAGATGTCTGTTCGTTGTCATTGTGCATGGTAGATGTCTGTTCGATGTCATTGTGCATGGTTGATGTCTGTTCGATATCATTGTGCATTGTAGATGTCTGTTCGATGTCATTGCGCATGGTAGATGTCTGTTCGATGTCATTGTGCATGGTTGATATCTGTTCAATGTCATTGTGCATGGTAGAGGTCTGTTCGATGTCATTGTGCATGGGTGATGTCTGTTCGATGTCATTGTGCATGGTTGATGTCTGTTCGATGTCATTGTGCATGGTAGATGTATGTTCGATGTCATTGTGCATGGTAGATGTCTGTTCGATGCCATTGTGCATGGTTGATGTCTGTTCGATGTCATTGTGCATGGTTGATGTCTGTTCGATGTCATTGTGCATGGTTGATGTCTGTTCGATGTCATTTTGCATGGTCGATGTCTGTTCGATGTCATTGTGCATGGTAGATGTATGTTCGATGTCATTGTGCATGGTAGATGTCTGTTCGATGTCATTGTGCATGGTTGATGTCTGTTCGATGTCATTGTGCATGGTTGATGTCTGTTCGATGTCATTGTGCATGGTTGATGTCTGTTCGATGTCATTGTGTATGGTTGATGTCTGCTCGATGACATTGTGCATGGTTGATGTCTGTTCGATGTCATTGTGCATGGTTGATGTCTGTTTGATCTCATTGTGCATGGTTGATGTCTGTTCGATGTCATTGTGCATGGTTGATGTCTGTTCGATGTCATTGTGCATTGTAGATGTCTGTTCGATGTCATTGTGCATGGTTGATATCTGTTCAATGTCATTGTGCATGGTAGATGTCTGTTCGATGTCATTGTGCATGGTAGATGTCTGTTCGATATCATTGTGCATGGTTGATGTCTGTTCGATGTCATTGTGCATGGTAGATGTCTGTTCGATGTCATTGTGCATGGTAGATGTCTGTTCGATGTCATTGTGCATGGTTGATGTCTGTTCGATGTCATTGTGCATGGTTGATGTCTGTTCGATGTCATTGTGCATGGTAGATGTCTGTTCGATGTCATTGTGCATGGTAGATATCTGTTCGATGCCATTGTGCATGGTTGATGTCTGTTCGATGTCATTGTGCATGGTTGATGTCTGTTCGATGTCATTGTGCATGGTTGATGTCTGTTTGATGTCATTGTGAATGGTTGATGTCTGTTCGATGTCATTGTGCTTGGTAGATGTCTGTTCGATGTCATTGTGCATGGTAGATGTCTGTTCGATGTCATTGTGCATGGTTGATGTCTGTTCGATGTCATTGTGCATGGTTGATGTCTGTTCGATGTCATTGTGCATGGTTGATGTCTGTTCGATGTCATTGTGCATGGTTGATGTCTCTTCGATGTCATTGTGCATGGTAGATGTCTGTTCGATGTCATTGTGCATGGTAGATGTCTGTTCGATGTCATTGTGCATGGTTGATGTCTGTTCGATGTCATTGTGCATGGTTGATGTATGTTCGATGTCATTGTGCATGGTTGATGTCTGTTCGATGTCATTGTGCATGGTAGATGTCTGTTCGATGTCATTGTGCATGGTAGATGTCTGTTCGATGTCATTGTGCCTGGTAGATGTCTGTTCGATGTCATTGTGCATGGTTGATGTCTGTTTGATGTCATTGTGAATGGTTGATGTCTGTTCGATGTCATTGTGCTTGGTAGATGTCTGTTCGATGTCATTGTGCATGGTAGATGTCTGTTCGATGTCATTGTGCATGGTTGATGTCTGTTCGATGTCATTGTGCATGGTTGATGTCTGTTCGATGTCATTGTGCATGGTTGATGTCTGTTCGATGTCATTGTGCATGGTTGATGTCTGTTCGATGTCATTGTGAATGGTAGATGTCTGTTCGATGTCATTGTGCATGGTAGATGTCTGTTCGATGTCATTGTGCATGGTTGATGTCTGTTCGATGTCATTGTGCATGGTTGATGTATGTTCGATGTCATTGTGCATGGTTGATGTCTGTTCGATGTCATTGTGCATGGTAGATGTCTGTTCGATGTCATTGTGCATGGTAGATGTCTGTTCGATGCCATTGTGCATGGTTGATGTCTGTTCGATGTCATTGTGCAAGGTTGATGTCTGTTCGATGTCATTGTGCATGGTTGATGTCTGTTCGATGTCATTGTGCATGGTTGATGTCTGTTCGATGTCATTGTGCATGGTTGATGTCTGTTCGATGTCATTGTGCATGGTTGATGTCTGTTCGATGTCATTGTGCATGGTAGATGTCTGTTCGATGTCATTGTGCATGGTTGAAGTCTGTTCGATGTCATTGTGAATGGTTGATGTCTGTTCGATGTCATTGTGCATGGTAGATGTCTGTTCGATGTCATTATGCATGGTAGATGTCTGTTCGATGTCATTGTGCATGGTTGATGTCTGTTCGATGTCATTGTGCATGGTTGATGTATGTTCGATGTCATTGTGCATGGTTGATGTCTGTTTGATGTCATTGTGAATGGTTGATGTCTGTTCGATGTCATTGTGCTTGGTAGATGTCTGTTCGATGTCATTGTGCATGGTAGATGTCTGTTCGATGTCATTGTGCATGGTTGATGTCTGTTCGATGTCATTGTGCATGGTTGATGTCTGTTCGATGTCATTGTGCATGGTTGATGTCTGTTCGATGTCATTGTGCATGGTTGATGTCTGTTCGATGTCATTGTGCATGGTAGATGTCTGTTCGTTGTCATTGTGCATGGTAGATGTCTGTTCGATGTCATTGTGCATGGTTGATGTCTGTTCGATATCATTGTGCATTGTAGATGTCTGTTCGATGTCATTGCGCATGGTAGATGTCTGTTCGATGTCATTGTGCATGGTTGATATCTGTTCAATGTCATTGTGCATGGTAGATGTCTGTTCGATGTCATTGTGCATGGGTGATGTCTGTTCGATGTCATTGTGCATGGTTGATGTCTGTTCGATGTCATTGTGCATGGTAGATGTATGTTCGATGTCATTGTGCATGGTAGATGTCTGTTCGATGCCATTGTGCATGGTTGATGTCTGTTCGATGTCATTGTGCATGGTTGATGTCTGTTCGATGTCATTGTGCATGGTTGATGTCTGTTCGATGTCATTTTGCATGGTCGATGTCTGTTCGATGTCATTGTGCATGGTAGATGTATGTTCGATGTCATTGTGCATGGTAGATGTCTGTTCGATGTCATTGTGCATGGTTGATGTCTGTTCGATGTCATTGTGCATGGTTGATGTCTGTTCGATGTCATTGTGCATGTTTGATGTCTGTTCGATGTCATTGTGTATGGTTGATGTCTGCTCGATGACATTGTGCATGGTTGATGTCTGTTCGATGTCATTGTGCATGGTTGATGTCTGTTTGATGTCATTGTGCATGGTTGATGTCTGTTCGATGTCATTGTGCATGGTTGATGTCTGTTCGATGTCATTGTGCATTGTAGATGTCTGTTCGATGTCATTGTGCATGGTTGATATCTGTTCAATGTCATTGTGCATGGTAGATGTCTGTTCGATGTCATTGTGCATGGTAGATATCTGTTCGATATCATTGTGCATGGTTGATGTCTGTTCGATGTCATTGTGCATGGTAGATGTCTGTTCGATGTCATTGTGCATGGTAGATGTCTGTTCGATGTCATTGTGCATGGTTGATGTCTGTTCGATGTCATTGTGCATGGTTGATGTCTGTTCGATGTCATTGTGCATGGTAGATGTCTGTTCGATGTCATTGTGCATGGTAGATATCTGTTCGATGCCATTGTGCATGGTTGATGTCTGTTCGATGTCATTGTGCATGGTTGATGTCTGTTCGATGTCATTGTGCATGGTTGATGTCTGTTTGATGTCATTGTGAATGGTTGATGTCTGTTCGATGTCATTGTGCTTGGTAGATGTCTGTTCGATGTCATTGTGCATGGTAGATGTCTGTTCGATGTCATTGTGCATGGTTGATGTCTGTTCGATGTCATTGTGCATGGTTGATGTCTGTTCGATGTCATTGTGCATGGTTGATGTCTGTTCGATGTCATTGTGCATGGTTGATGTCTCTTCGATGTCATTGTGCATGGTAGATGTCTGTTCGATGTCATTGTGCATGGTAGATGTCTGTTCGATGTCATTGTGCATGGTTGATGTCTGTTCGATGTCATTGTGCATGGTTGATGTATGTTCGATGTCATTGTGCATGGTTGATGTCTGTTCGATGTCATTGTGCATGGTAGATGTCTGTTCGATGTCATTGTGCATGGTAGATGTCTGTTCGATGTCATTGTGCCTGGTAGATGTCTGTTCGATGTCATTGTGCATGGTTGATGTCTGTTTGATGTCATTGTGAATGGTTGATGTCTGTTCGATGTCATTGTGCTTGGTAGATGTCTGTTCGATGTCATTGTGCATGGTAGATGTCTGTTCGATGTCATTGTGCATGGTTGATGTCTGTTCGATGTCATTGTGCATGGTTGATGTCTGTTCGATGTCATTGTGCATGGTTGATGTCTGTTCGATGTCATTGTGCATGGTTGATGTCTGTTCGATGTCATTGTGAATGGTAGATGTCTGTTCGATGTCATTGTGCATGGTAGATGTCTGTTCGATGTCATTGTGCATGGTTGATGTCTGTTCGATGTCATTGTGCATGGTTGATGTATGTTCGATGTCATTGTGCATGGTTGATGTCTGTTCGATGTCATTGTGCATGGTAGATGTCTGTTCGATGTCATTGTGCATGGTAGATGTCTGTTCGATGCCATTGTGCATGGTTGATGTCTGTTCGATGTCATTGTGCAAGGTTGATGTCTGTTCGATGTCATTGTGCATGGTTGATGTCTGTTCGATGTCATTGTGCATGGTTGATGTCTGTTCGATGTCATTGTGCATGGTTGATGTCTGTTCGATGTCATTGTGCATGGTTGATGTCTGTTCGATGTCATTGTGCATGGTAGATGTCTGTTCGATGTCATTGTGCATGGTTGAAGTCTGTTCGATGTCATTGTGAATGGTTGATGTCTGTTCGATGTCATTGTGCATGGTAGATGTCTGTTCGATGTCATTATGCATGGTAGATGTCTGTTCGATGTCATTGTGCATGGTTGATGTCTGTTCGATGTCATTGTGCATGGTTGATGTCTGTTCGATGTCATTGTGCATGGTTGATGTCTGTTCGATATCATTGTGCATGGTTGATGTCTGTTCGATGTCATTGTGCATGGTAGATGTCTGTTCGATGTCATTGTGCATGGTAGATGTCTGTTCGATGTCATTGTGCATGGTTGATGTCTGTTCGATGTCATTGTGCATGGTTGATGTCTGTTCGATGTCATTGTGCATGGTAGATGTCTGTTCGATGTCATTGTGCATGGTAGATGTCTGTTCGATGCCATTGTGCATGGTTGATGTCTGTTCGATGTCATTGTGCATGGTTGATGTCTGTTCGATGTCATTGTGAATGGTTGATGTCTGTTCGATGTCATTGTGCTTGGTAGATGTCTGTTCGATGTCATTGTGCATGGTAGATGTCTGTTCGATGTCATTGTGCATGGTTGATGTCTGTTCGATGTCATTGTGCATGGTTGATGTCTGTTCGATGTCATTGTGCATGGTTGATGTCTGTTCGATGTCATTGTGCATGGTTGATGTCTGTTCGATGTCATTGTGCATGGTAGATGTCTGTTCGATGTCATTGTGCATGGTAGATGTCTGTTCGATGTCATTGTGCATGGTTGATGTCTGTTTGATGTCATTGTGCATGGTTGATGTATGTTCGATGTCATTGTGCATGGTTGATGTCTGTTCGATGTCATTGTGCATGGTAGATGTCTGTTCGATGTCATTGTGCATGGTAGATGTCTGTTCGATGCCATTGTGCATGGTTGATGTCTGTTCGATGTCATTGTGCAAGGTTGATGTCTGTTCGATGTCATTGTGCATGGTTGATGTCTGTTCGATGTCATTGTGCATGGTTGATGTCTGTTCGATGTCATTGTGCATGGTTGATGTCTGTTCGATGTCATTGTGCATGGTTGATGTCTGTTCGATGTCATTGTGCATGGTAGATGTCTGTTCGATGTCATTGTGCATGGTTGAAGTCTGTTCGATGTCATTATGAATGGTTGATGTCTGTTCGATGTCATTGTGCATGGTAGATGTCTGTTCGATGTCATTATGCATGGTAGATGTCTGTTCGATGTCATTGTGCATGGTTAATGTCTGTTCGATGTCATTGTGCATGGTTGAAGTCTGTTCGATGTCATTGTGCATGGTTGATGTCTGTTCGATATCATTGTGCATGGTTGATGTCTGTTCGATGTCATTGTGCATGTAGATGTCTGTTCGATGTCATTGTGCATGGTAGATGTCTGTTCGATGTCATTGTGCATGGTTGATGTCTGTTCGATGTCATTGTGCATGGTTGATGTCTGTACGATGTCATTGTGCATGGTAGATGTCTGTTCGATGTCATTGTGCATGGTAGATGTCTGTTCGATGCCATTGTGCATGGTTGATGTCTGTTCGATGTCATTGTGCATGGTAGATGTCTGTTCGATGTCATTGTGCATGGTAGATGTCTGTTCGATGTCATTGTGCATGGTTGATGTCTGTTCGATGTCATTGTGCATGGTTGATGTCTGTTCGATGTCATTGTGCATGGTTGATGTCTGTTCGATGTCATTGTGCATGGTTGATGTCTGTTCGATGTCATTGTTTATGGTTGATGTCTGTTCGATGCCATTGTGCATGGTTGATGTCTGTTCGATGTCATTGTGCATGGTAGATGTCTGTTCGATGTCATTGTGCATGGTTGATGTCTGTTCGATGTCATTGTGCATGGTTGATGTCTGTTCGATGTCATTGTGCATGGTTGATGTCTGTTCGATGTCATTGTGCATGGTTGATGTCTGTTCGATGTCATTGTGCATGGTTGATGTCTGTTCGATGTCATTGTGCATGGTAGATGTCTGTTCGATGTCATTGTGCATGGTTGATGTCTGTTCGATGTCATTGTGCATGGTTGATGTCTGTTCGATGTCATTGTGCATGGTTGATGTCTGTTCGATGTCACTGTGCATGGTTGATGTCTGTTCGATGTCATTGTGCATGGTTGATGTCATTGTGCATGGTTGATGTCTGTTCGATGTCATTGTGCATGGTAGATGTCTGTTCGATGTCATTGTGCATGGTAGATGTCTGTTCGATGTCATTGTGCATGGTTGATGTCTGTTCGATGTCATTGTGCATGGTAGATGTCTGTTCGATGTCATTGTGCGTGGTAGATATCTGTTCGATGTCATTGTGCATGGTTGATGTCTGTTCGATGTCATTGTTCATGGTTGATGTCTGTTCGATGTCATTGTGCATGGTTGATGTATGTTCGATGTCACTGTGCATGGTTGATGTCTGTTCGATGTTATTGTGCATGGTAGATGTCTGTTCGATGTCATTGTGCATGGTTGATGTCTGTTCGATGTCATTGTGCATGGTTGATGTCTGTTCGTGTCATTGTGCATGGTAGATGTCTGTTCGATGTCATTGTGCATGGTAGATGTCTGTTCGATGTCATTGTGCATGGTTGATGTCTGTTCGATGTCAATGTGCATGGTAGATGTCTGTTCGATGTCATTGTGCATGGTAGATGTCTGTTCGATGTCATTGTGCATGGTAGATGTCTGTTCGATGTCATTGTGCATGGTAGATGTCTGTTCGATGTCATTGTGCATGGTAGATGTCTGTTCGATGTCATTGTGCATGGTAGATGTCTGTTCGATGTCATTGTGCATGGTAGATGTCTGTTCGATGTCATTGTGCATGGTAGATGTCCGTTCGATGTCATTGTGCATGGTTGATGTCCGTTCGATGTCATTGTGCATGGTTGATGTCTGTTCGATGTCATTGTGCATGGTTGATGTCTGTTCGATGTTATTGTGCATGGTAGATGTCTGTTCGATGTCATTGTGCATGGTAGATGTCTGTTCGATGTCATTGTGCATGGTAGATGTCTGTTCGATGTCATTGTGCATGGTATATGTCTGTTCGATGTCATTGTGCATGGTAGATGTCTGTTCGATGTCATTGTGCATGGTAGATGTCTGTTCGATGTCATTGTGCATGGTAGATGTCTGTTCGATGTCATTGTGCATGGTTGATGTCTGTTCGATGTCATTGTGCATGGTTGATGTCTGTTCGATGTCATTGTGCATGGTTGATGTCTGTTCGATGTCATTGTGCATGGTCGATGTCATTGTGCATGGTTGATGTCTGTTCGATGTCATTGTGCATGGTAGATGTCTGTTCGATGTCATTGTGCATGGTAGATGTCTGTTCGATGTCATTGTGCATGGTAGATGTCTGTTCGATGTCATTGTGCATGGTAGATGTCTGTTCGATGTCATTGTGCATGATTGATGTCTGTTCGATGTCATTGTGCATGGTAGATGTCTGTTCGATGTCATTGTGCATGGTAGATATCTGTTCGATGTCATTGTGCATGGTTGATGTCTGTTCGATGTCATTGTGCATGGTTGATGTCTGTTCGATGTCATTGTGCATGGTTGATGTCTGTTCGATGTCATTGTGCATGGTTGATGTATGTTCGATGTCACTGTGCATGGTTTATGTCTGTTCGATGTTATTGTGCATGGTAGATGTCTGTTCGATGTCATTGTGCATGGTTGATGTCTGTTCGATGTCATTGTGCATGGTAGATGTCTGTTCGATGTCATTGTGCATGGTTGATGTCTGTTCGATGTCATTGTGAATGGTTGATGTCTGTTCGATGTCATTGTGCATGGTAGATGTCTGTTCGATGTCATTGTGCATGGTAGATGTCTGTTCGATGTCATTGTGCATGGTAGATGTCTGTTCGATGTCATTGTGCATGGTAGATGTCTGTTCGATGTCATTGTGCATGGTGGATGTCTGTTCGATGTCATTGTGCATGGTAGATGTCTGTTCGATGTCATTGTGCATGGTTGATATCTGTTCAATGTCATTGTGCATGGTAATTGTCTGTTCGATGTCATTGTGCATGGTAGATGTCTGTTCGATGTCATTGTGCATGGTTGATATCTGTTCGATGTCATTGTGCATGGTAGATGTCTGTTCGATGTCATTGTGCATGGTTAATGTCTGTTCGATGTCATTGTGCATGGTTGATGTCTGTTCGAAGTCATTGTGCATGGTTGATATCTGTTCGATGTCATTGTGCATGGTAGATGTCTGTTCGATGTCATTGTGCATGGTTGATGTCTGTTCGATGTCATTGTGCATGGTAGATGTCTGTTCGATGTCATTCTGCATGGTAGATGTCTGTTCGATGTCATTGTGCATGGATGATATCTGTTCAATGTCATTGTGCATGGTAATTGTCTGTTCGATGTCATTGTGCATGGTAGATGTCTGTTCGATGTCATTGTGCATGGTAGATGTCTGTTCGATGTCATTGTGCATTGTAGATGTCTGTTCGATGTCATTGTGCATGGTTGATGTCTGTTCGATGTCATTGAGCATGGGTGATGTCTGTTCGATGTCATTGTGCATGGTTGATGTCTGTTCGATGTCATTGTGCATGGTAGATGTCTGTTCGATGTCATTGTGCATGGTTGATGTCTGTTCGATGTCATTGTGCATGGTTGATGTCTGTTCGATGTCATTGTGCATGGTTGATGTCTGTTCGATGTCATTGTGCATGGTTGATGTCTGTTCGATGTCATTGTGCAAGGTTGATGTCTGTTCGATGTCATTGTGCATGGTTGATGTCTGTTCGATGTCATTGTGCATGGTTGATGTCTGTTCGATGTCATTGTGCATGGTTGATGTCTGTTCGATGTCATTGTGCATGGTTGATGTCTGTGCGATGTCATTGTGCATGGTAGATGTCTGTTCGATGTCCTTGTGCATGGTTGATGTCTGTTCGATGTCATTGTGAATGGTTGATGTCTGTTCGATGTCATTGTGCATGGTAGATGTCTGTTCGACGTCATTGTGCATGGTAGATGTCTGTTCGATGTCATTGTGCATGGTAGATGTCTGTTCGATGTCATTGTGCATGGTAGATGTCTGTTCGATGTAATTGTGCATGGTAGATGTCTGTTCGATGTCAATGTGCATTGTTGATGTCTGTTCGATGTCATTGTGCATGGTTGATGTCTGTTCGATGTCATTGTGCATGGTTGATGTCTGTTCGATGTCATTGTGCATGGTAGATGTCTGTTCGATGTCATTGTGCATGGTTGATGTCTGTTCGATGTCATTGTGAATGATTGATGTCTGTTCCATGTCATTGTGCATGGTAGATGTCTGTTCGATGTCATTGTGCATGGTAGATGTCTGTTCGATGTCATTGTGCATGGTAGATGTCTGTTCGATGTCATTGTGCATGGTAGATGTCTGTTCGATGTCATTGTGCATGGTAGATGTCTGTTCGATGTCATTGTGCATGGTAGATGTCTGTTCGATGTCATTGTTCATGGTTGATATCTGTTCAATGTCATTGTGCATGGTAATTGTCTGTTCGATGTCATTGTGCATGGTAGATGTCTGTTCGATGTCATTGTGCATGGTTGATATCTGTTCGATGTCATTGTGCATGGTAGATGTCTGTTCGATGTCATTGTGCATGGTTGATGTCTGTTCGATGTCATTGTGCATGGTTGATGTCTGTTCGAAGTCATTGTGCATGGTTGATGTCTGTTCAATGTCATTGTGCATGGTTGATGTCTGTTCGATGTCATTGTGCATGGTTGATGTCTGTTCGATGTCATTGTGCATGGTTGATGTCTGTTCGATGTCATTGTGCATGGTAGATGTCTGTTCGATGTCATTTTGCATGGTTGATGTCTGTTCGATGTCATTGTGAATGGTTGATGTCTGTTCCATGTCATTGTGCATGGTAGATGTCTGTTCGATGTCATTGTGCATGGTAGATGTCTGTTCGATGTCATTGTGCATGGTAGATGTCTGTTCGATGTCATTGTGCATGGTAGATGTCTGTTCGATGTCATTGTGCATGGTAGATGTCTGTTCGATGTCATTGTGCATGGTAGATGTCTGTTCGATGTCATTGTGCATTGTTGATGTCTGTTCGATGTCATTGTGCATGGTTGATGTCTGTTCGATGTCATTGTGCATGGTTGATGTCTGTTCGATGTCATTGTGCATGGTAGATGTCTGTTCGATGTCATTGTGCATGGTTGATGTCTGTTCGATGTCATTGTGAATGGTTGATGTCTGTTCCATGTCATTGTGCATGGTAGATGTCTGTTCGATGTCATTGTGCATGGTAGATGTCTGTTCGATGTCATTGTGCATGGTAGATGTCTGTTCGATGTCATTGTGCATGGTAGATGTCTGTTCGATGTCATTGTGCATGGTAGATGTCTGTTCGATGTCATTGTGCATGGTAGATGTCTGTTCGATGTCATTGTGCATGGTTGATATCTGTTCAATGTCATTGTGCATGGTAATTGTCTGTTCGATGTCATTGTGCATGGTAGATGTCTGTTCGATGTCACTGTGCATGGTTGATATCTGTTCGATGTCATTGTGCATGGTAGATGTCTGTTCGATGTCATTGTGCATGGTTGATGTCTGTTCGATGTCATTGTGCATGGTTGATGTCTGTTCGAAGTCATTGTGCATGGTTGATGTCTGTTCAATGTCATTGTGCATGGTTGATGTCTGTTCGATGTCATTGTGCATGGTTGATGTCTGTTCGATGTCATTGTGCATGGTTGATGTCTGTTCGATGTCATTGTGCATGGTAGATGTCTGTTCGATGTCATTTTGCATGGTTGATGTCTGTTCGATGTCATTGTGCATGATTGATGTCTGTTCGATGTCATTGTGCATGGTAGATGTCTGTTCGATGTCATTGTGCATGGTTGATGTCTGTTCGATGTCATTGTGAATGGTTGATGTCTGTTCGATGTCATTGTGCTTGGTAGATGTCTGTTCGATGTCATTGTGCATGGTAGATGTCTGTTCGATGTCATTGTGCATGGTTGATGTCTGTTCGATGTCATTGTGCATGGTTGATGTCTGTTCGATGTCATTGTGCATGGTTGATGTCTGTTCGATGTCATTGTGCATGGTTGATGTCTGTTCGATGTCATTGTGCATGGTAGATGTCTGTTCGATGTCATTGTGCATGGTAGATTTCTGTTCGATGTCATTGTGCATGGTTGATGTCTGTTCGATGTCATTGTGCATGGTTGATGTATGTTCGATGTCATTGTGCATGGTTGATGTCTGTTCGATGTCATTGTGCATGGTAGATGTCTGTTCGATGTCATTGTGCATGGTAGATGTCTGTTCGATGCCATTGTGCATGGTTGATGTCTGTTCGATGTCATTGCGCAAGGTTGATATCTGTTCGATGTCATTGTGCATGGTTGATGTCTGTTCGATGTCATTGTGCATGGTTGATGTCTGTTCGATGTCATTGTGCATGGTTGATGTCTGTTCGATGTCATTGTGCATGGTTGATGTCTGTTCGATGTCATTGTGCATGGTAGATGTCTGTTCGATGTCATTGTGCATGGTTGAAGTCTGTTCGATGTCATTGTGAATGGTTGATGTCTGTTCGATGTCATTGTGCATGGTAGATGTCTGTTCGATGTCATTGTGCATGGTAGATGTCTGTTCGATGTCATTGTGCATGGTTGATGTCTGTTCGATGTCATTGTGCATGGTTGATGTCTGTTCGATGTCATCGTGCATGGTTGATGTCTGTTCGATATCATTGTGCATGGTTGATGTCTGTTCGATGTCATTGTGCATGGTAGAAGTCTGTTCGATGTCCTTGTGCATGGTAGATGTCTGTTCGATGTCATTGTGCATGGTTGATGTCTGTTCGATGTCATTGTGCATGGTTGATGTCTGTTCGATGTCATTGTGCATGGTAGATGTCTGTTCGATGTCATTGTGCATGGTAGATATCTGTTCGATGCCATTGTGCATGGTTGATGTCTGTTCGATGTCATTGTGCATGGTTGATGTCTGTTCGATGTCATTGTGCATGGTTGATGTCTGTTTGATGTCATTGTGAATGGTTGATGTCTGTTCGATGTCATTGTGCTTGGTAGATGTCTGTTCGATGTCATTGTGCATGGTAGATGTCTGTTCGATGTCATTGTGCATGGTTGATGTCTGTTCGATGTCATTGTGCATGGTTGATGTCTGTTCGATGTCATTGTGCATGGTTGATGTCTCTTCGATGTCATTGTGCATGGTTGATGTCTCTTCGATGTCATTGTGCATGGTAGATGTCTGTTCGATGTCATTGTGCATTGTAGATGTCTGTTCGATGTCATTGTGCATGGTTGATGTCTGTTTGATGTCATTGTGCATGGTTGATGTATGTTCGATGTCATTGTGCATGGTAGATGTCTGTTCGATGTCATTGTGCATGGTAGATGTCTGTTCGATGTCATTGTGCATGGTAGATGTCTGTTCGATGTCATTGTTCATGGTTGATATCTGTTCAATGTCATTGTGCATGGTAATTGTCTGTTCGATGTCATTGTGCATGGTAGATGTCTGTTCGATGTCATTGTGCATGGTTGATATCTGTTCGATGTCATTGTGCATGGTAGATGTCTGTTCGATGTCATTGTGCATGGTTGATGTCTGTTCGATGTCATTGTGCATGGTTGATGTCTGTTCGAAGTCATTGTGCATGGTTGATGTCTGTTCAATGTCATTGTGCATGGTTGATGTCTGTTCGATGTCATTGTGCATGGTTGATGTCTGTTCGATGTCATTGTGCATGGTTGATGTCTGTTCGATGTCATTGTGCATGGTAGATGTCTGTTCGATGTCATTTTGCATGGTTGATGTCTGTTCGATGTCATTGTGAATGGTTGATGTCTGTTCCATGTCATTGTGCATGGTAGATGTCTGTTCGATGTCATTGTGTCATGGTAGATGTCTGTTCGATGTCATTGTGCATGGTAGATGTCTGTTCGATGTCATTGTGCATGGTAGATGTCTGTTCGATGTCATTGTGCATGGTAGATGTCTGTTCGATGTCATTGTGCATGGTAGATGTCTGTTCGATGTCATTGTGCATTGTTGATGTCTGTTCGATGTCATTGTGCATGGTTGATGTCTGTTCGATGTCATTGTGCATGGTTGATGTCTGTTCGATGTCATTGTGCATGGTAGATGTCTGTTCGATGTCATTGTGCATGGTTGATGTCTGTTCGATGTCATTGTGAATGGTTGATGTCTGTTCCATGTCATTGTGCATGGTAGATGTCTGTTCGATGTCATTGTGCATGGTAGATGTCTGTTCGATGTCATTGTGCATGGTAGATGTCTGTTCGATGTCATTGTGCATGGTAGATGTCTGTTCGATGTCATTGTGCATGGTAGATGTCTGTTCGATGTCATTGTGCATGGTAGATGTCTGTTCGATGTCATTGTGCATGGTTGATATCTGTTCAATGTCATTGTGCATGGTAATTGTCTGTTCGATGTCATTGTGCATGGTAGATGTCTGTTCGATGTCATTGTGCATGGTTGATATCTGTTCGATGTCATTGTGCATGGTAGATGTCTGTTCGATGTCATTGTGCATGGTTGATGTCTGTTCGATGTCATTGTGCATGGTTGATGTCTGTTCGAAGTCATTGTGCATGGTTGATGTCTGTTCAATGTCATTGTGCATGGTTGATGTCTGTTCGATGTCATTGTGCATGGTTGATGTCTGTTCGATGTCATTGTGCATGGTTGATGTCTGTTCGATGTCATTGTGCATGGTAGATGTCTGTTCGATGTCATTTTGCATGGTTGATGTCTGTTCGATGTCATTGTGCATGATTGATGTCTGTTCGATGTCATTGTGCATGGTAGATGTCTGTTCGATGTCATTGTGCATGGTTGATGTCTGTTCGATGTCATTGTGAATGGTTGATGTCTGTTCGATGTCATTGTGCTTGGTAGATGTCTGTTCGATGTCATTGTGCATGGTAGATGTCTGTTCGATGTCATTGTGCATGGTTGATGTCTGTTCGATGTCATTGTGCATGGTTGATGTCTGTTCGATGTCATTGTGCATGGTTGATGTCTGTTCGATGTCATTGTGCATGGTTGATGTCTGTTCGATGTCATTGTGCATGGTAGATGTCTGTTCGATGTCATTGTGCATGGTAGATTTCTGTTCGATGTCATTGTGCATGGTTGATGTCTGTTCGATGTCATTGTGCATGGTTGATGTATGTTCGATGTCATTGTGCATGGTTGATGTCTGTTCGATGTCATTGTGCATGGTAGATGTCTGTTCGATGTCATTGTGCATGGTAGATGTCTGTTCGATGCCATTGTGCATGGTTGATGTCTGTTCGATGTCATTGCGCAAGGTTGATATCTGTTCGATGTCATTGTGCATGGTTGATGTCTGTTCGATGTCATTGTGCATGGTTGATGTCTGTTCGATGTCATTGTGCATGGTTGATGTCTGTTCGATGTCATTGTGCATGGTTGATGTCTGTTCGATGTCATTGTGCATGGTAGATGTCTGTTCGATGTCATTGTGCATGGTTGAAGTCTGTTCGATGTCATTGTGAATGGTTGATGTCTGTTCGATGTCATTGTGCATGGTAGATGTCTGTTCGATGTCATTGTGCATGGTAGATGTCTGTTCGATGTCATTGTGCATGGTTGATGTCTGTTCGATGTCATTGTGCATGGTTGATGTCTGTTCGATGTCATCGTGCATGGTTGATGTCTGTTCGATATCATTGTGCATGGTTGATGTCTGTTCGATGTCATTGTGCATGGTAGAAGTCTGTTCGATGTCCTTGTGCATGGTAGATGTCTGTTCGATGTCATTGTGCATGGTTGATGTCTGTTCGATGTCATTGTGCATGGTTGATGTCTGTTCGATGTCATTGTGCATGGTAGATGTCTGTTCGATGTCATTGTGCATGGTAGATATCTGTTCGATGCCATTGTGCATGGTTGATGTCTGTTCGATGTCATTGTGCATGGTTGATGTCTGTTCGATGTCATTGTGCATGGTTGATGTCTGTTTGATGTCATTGTGAATGGTTGATGTCTGTTCGATGTCATTGTGCTTGGTAGATGTCTGTTCGATGTCATTGTGCATGGTAGATGTCTGTTCGATGTCATTGTGCATGGTTGATGTCTGTTCGATGTCATTGTGCATGGTTGATGTCTGTTCGATGTCATTGTGCATGGTTGATGTCTCTTCGATGTCATTGTGCATGGTTGATGTCTCTTCGATGTCATTGTGCATGGTAGATGTCTGTTCGATGTCATTGTGCATTGTAGATGTCTGTTCGATGTCATTGTGCATGGTTGATGTCTGTTTGATGTCATTGTGCATGGTTGATGTATGTTCGATGTCATTGTGCATGGTAGATGTCTGTTCGATGTCATTGTGCATGGTTGATGTCTGTTCGATGTCATTGTGCATGGTTGATGTATGTTCGATGTCATTGTGCATGGTTGATGTCTGTTCGATGTCATTGTGCATGGTAGATGTCTGTTCGATGTCATTGTGCATGGTAGATGTCTGTTCGATGCCATTGTGCATGGTTGATGTCTGTTCGATGTCATTGTGCATGGTAGATGTCTGTTCGATGTCATTGTGCATGGTAGATGTCTGTTCGATGTCATTGTGCATGGTTGATGTCTGTTCGATGTCATTGTGCATGGTTGATGTCTGTTCGATGTCATTGTGCATGGTAGATGTCTGTTCGATGTCATTGTGCATGGTAGATGTCTGTTCGATGCCATTGTGCATGGTTGATGTCTGTTCGATGTCATTGTGCATGGTTGATGTCTGTTCGATGTCATTGTGAATGGTTGATGTCTGTTCGATGTCATTGTGCTTGGTAGATGTCTGTTCGATGTCATTGTGCATGGTAGATGTCTGTTCGATGTCATTGTGCATGGTTGATGTCTGTTCGATGTCATTGTGCATGGTTGATGTCTGTTCGATGTCATTGTGCATGGTAGATGTCTGTTCGATGTCATTGTGCATGGTAGATGTCTGTTCGATGTCATTGTGCATGGTTGATGTCTGTTCGATGTCATTGTGCATGGTTGATGTATGTTCGATGTCATTGTGCATGGTTGATGTCTGTTCGATGTCATTGTGCATGGTAGATGTCTGTTCGATGTCATTGTGCATGGTAGATGTCTGTTCGATGCCATTGTGCATGGTTGATGTCTGTTCGATGTCATTGTGCAAGGTTGATGTCTGTTCGATGTCATTGTGCATGGTTGATGTCTGTTCGATGTCATTGTGCATGGTTGATGTCTGTTCGATGTCATTGTGCATGGTTGATGTCTGTTCGATGTCATTGTGCATGGTTGATGTCTGTTCGATGTCATTGTGCATGGTAGATGTCTGTTCGATGTCATTGTGCATGGTTGAAGTCTGTTCGATGTCATTGTGAATGGTTGATGTCTGTTCGATGTCATTGTGCATGGTAGATGTCTGTTCGATGTCATTATGCATGGTAGATGTCTGTTCGATGTCATTGTGCATAGTTGATGTCTGTTCGATGTCATTGTGCATGGTTGATGTCTGTTCGATGTCATTGTGCATGGTTGATGTCTGTTCGATATCATTGTGCATGGTTGATGTCTGTTCGATGTCATTGTGCATGGTAGATGTCTGTTCGATGTCATTGTGCATGGTAGATGTCTGTTCGATGTCATTGTGCATGGTTGATGTCTGTTCGATGTCATTGTGCATGGTTGATGTATGTTCGATGTCATTGTGCATGGTTGATGTCTGTTCGATGTCATTGTGCATGGTAGATGTCTGTTCGATATCATTGTGCATGGTAGATGTCTGTTCGATGCCATTGTGCATGGTTGATGTCTGTTCGATGTCATTGTGCAAGGTTGATGTCTGTTCGATGTCATTGTGCATGGTAGATGTCTGTTCGATGTCATTGTGCATGGTTGATGTCTGTTTGATGTCATTGTGAATGGTTGATGTCTGTTCGATGTCATTGTGCTTGGTAGATGTCTGTTCGATGTCATTGTGCATGGTAGATGTCTGTTCGATGTCATTGTGCATGGTTGATGTCTGTTCGATGTCATTGTGCATGGTTGATGTCTGTTCGATGTCATTGTGCATGGTTGATGTTTGTTCGATGTCATTGTGCATGGTTGATGTCTGTTCGATGTCATTGTGCATGGTAGATGTCTGTTCGATGTCATTGTGCATGGTAGATGTCTGTTCGATGTCATTGTGCATGGTTGATGTCTGTTCGATGTCATTGTGCATGGTTGATGTATGTTCGATGTCATTGTGCATGGTTGATGTCTGTTCGATGTCATTGTGCATGGTAGATGTCTGTTCGATGTCATTGTGCATGGTAGATGTCTGTTCGATGCCATTGTGCATGGTTGATGTCTGTTCGATGTCATTGTGCATGGTAGATGTCTGTTCGATGTCATTGTGCATGGTAGATGTCTGTTCGATGTCATTGTGCATGGTTGATGTCTGTTCGATGTCATTGTGCATGGTTGATGTCTGTTCGATGTCATTGTGCATGGTAGATGTCTGTTCAATGTCATTGTGCATGGTAGATGTCTGTTCGATGCCATTGTGCATGGTTGATGTCTGTTCGATGTCATTGTGCATGGTTGATGTCTGTTCGATATCATTGTGCATGGTAGATGTCTGTTCGATGTCATTGTGCATGGTAGATGTCTGTTCGATGTCATTGTGCATGGTTGATGTCTGTTCGATGTCATTGTGCATGGTTGATGTATGTTCGATGTCATTGTGCATGGTTGATGTCTGTTCGATGTCATTGTGCATGGTAGATGTCTGTTCGATGTCATTGTGCATGGTAGATGTCTGTTCGATGCCATTGTGCATGGTTGATGTCTGTTCGATGTCATTGTGCAAGGTTGATGTCTGTTCGATGTCATTGTGCATGGTTGATGTCTGTTCGATGTCATTGTGCATGGTTGATGTCTGTTCGATGTCATTGTGCATGGTTGATGTCTGATCGATGTCATTGTGCATGGTTGATGTCTGTTCGATGTCATTGTGCATGGTAGATGTCTGTTCGATGTCATTGTGCATGGTTGAAGTCTGTTCGATGTCATTGTGAATGGTTGATGTCTGTTCGATGTCATTGTGCATGGTAGATGTCTGTTCGATGTCATTATGCATGGTAGATGTCTGTTCGATGTCATTGTGCATGGTTGATGTCTGTTCGATGTCATTGTGCATGGTTGATGTCTGTTCGATGTCATTGTGCATGGTTGATGTCTGTTCGATGTCATTGTGCATGGTTGATGTCTGTTCGATGTCATTGTGCATGGTTGATGTCTGTTCGATGTCATTGTGCATGGTAGATGTCTGTTCGATGTCATTGTGCATGGTAGATGTCTGTTCGATGCCATTGTGCATGGTTGATGTCTGTTCGATGTCATTGTGCATGGTAGATGTCTGTTCGATGTCATTGTGCATGGTAGATGTCTGTTCGATGTCATTGTGCATGGTTGATGTCTGTTCGATGTCATTGTGCATGGTTGATGTCTGTTCGATGTCATTGTGCATGGTTGATGTCTGTTCGATGTCATTGTGCATGGTTGATGTCTGTTCGATGTCATTGTGCATGATTGATGTCTGTTCGATGCCATTGTGCATGGTTGATGTCTGTTCGATGTCATTGTGCATGGTAGATGTCTGTTCGATGTCATTGTGCATGGTTGATGTCTGTTCGATGTCATTGTGCATGGTTGATGTCTGTTCGATGTCATTGTGCATGGTTGATGTCTGTTCGATGTCATTGTGCATGGTTGATGTCTGTTTGATGTCATTGTGCATGGTTGATGTCTGTTCGATGTCATTGTGCATGGTAGATGTCTGTTCCATGTCATTGTGCATGGTTGATGTCTGTTCGATGTCATTGTGCATGGTTGATGTCTGTTCGATGTCATTGTGCATGGTTGATGTCTGTTCGATGTCATTGTGCATGGTTGATGTCATTGTGCATGGTTGATGTCTGTTCGATGTCATTGTGCATGGTAGATGTCTGTTCGATGTCATTGTGCATGGTAGATGTCTGTTCGATGTCATTGTGCATGGTAGATGTATGTTCGATGTCATTGTGCATGGTTGATGTCTGTTCGATGTCATTGTGCATGGTAGATGTCTGTTCGATGTCATTGTGCATGGTAGATATCTGTTCGATGTCATTGTGCATGGTTGATGTCTGTTCGATGTCATTGTGCATGGTTGATGTCTGTTCGATGTCATTGTGCATGGTTGATGTATGTTCGATGTCACTATGCATGGTTGATGTCTGTTCGATGTTATTGTGCATGGTAGATGTCTGTTCGATGTCATTGTGCATGGTTGATGTCTGTTCGATGTCATTGTGCATGGTTGATGTCTGTTCGTGTCATTGTGCATGGTAGATGTCTGTTCGATGTCATTGTGCATGGTAGATGTCTGTTCGATGTCATTGTGCATGGTTGATGTCTGTTCGATGTCAATGTGCATGGTAGATGTCTGTTCGATGTCATTGTGCATGGTAGATGTCTGTTCGATGTCATTGTGCATGGTAGATGTCTGTTCGATGTCATTGTGCATGGTAGATGTCTGTTCCATGTCATTGTGCATGGTAGATGTCTGTTCGATGTCATTGTGCATGGTAGATGTCTGTTCGATGTCATTGTGCATGGTAGATGTCTGTTCGATGTCATTGTGCATGGTAGATGTCCGTTCGATGTCATTGTGCATGGTTGATGTCCGTTCGATGTCATTGTGCATGGTTGATGTCTGTTCGATGTCATTGTGCATGGTTGATGTCTGTTCGAGGTCATTGTGCACGGTAGATGTCTGTTCGATGTCATTGTGCATGGTTGATGTCTGTTCGATGTCATTGTGCATGGTAGATGTCTGTTCGATGTCATTGTGCATGGTAGATGTCTGTTCGATGTCATTGTGCATGGTAGATGTCTGTTCGATGTCATTGTGCATGGTTGATGTCTGTTCGATGTCATTGTGCATGGTTGATGTCTGTTCGATGTCATTGTGCATGGTTGATGTCTGTTCGATGTCATTGTGCATGGTTGATGTCTGTTCGATGTCATTGTGCATGGTTGATGTCTGTTCGATGCCATTGTGCATGGTTGATGTCTGTTCGATGTCATTGTGCATGGTATATGTCTGTTCGAGGTCATTGTGCATGGTTGATGTCTGTTCGATGTCATTGTGCATGGTTGATGTCTGTTCGATGTCATTGTGCATGGTTGATGTCTGTTCGATGTCATTGTGCATGGTTGATGTCTGTTCGATGTCATTGTGCATGGTAGATGTCTGTTCGATGTCATTGTGCATGGTAGATGTCTGTTCGATGTCATTGTGCATGGTAGATGTCTGTTCGATGTCATTGTGCATGGTTGATGTCTGTTCGATGTCATTGTGCATGGTTGATGTCTGTTCGATGTCACTGTGCATGGTTGATGTCTGTTCGATGTCATTGTGCATGGTTGATGTCATTGTGCATGGTTGATGTCTGTTCGATGTCATTGTGCATGGTAGATGTCTGTTCGATGTCATTGTGCATGGTAGATGTCTGTTCGATGTCATTGTGCATGGTAGATGTCTGTTCGATGTCATTGTGCATGGTTGATGTCTGTTCGATGTCATTGTGCATGGTAGATGTCTGTTCGATGTCATTGTGCATGGTAGATATCTGTTCGATGTCATTGTGCATGGTTGATGTCTGTTCGATGTCATTGTGCATGGTTGATGTCTGTTCGATGTCATTGTGCATGGTTGATGTATGTTCGATGTCACTGTGCATGGTTGATGTCTGTTCGATGTTATTGTGCATGGTAGATGTCTGTTCGATGTCATTGTGCATGGTTGATGTCTGTTCGATGTCATTGTGCATGGTTGATGTCTGTTCGTGTCATTGTGCATGGTAGATGTCTGTTCGATGTCATTGTGCATGGTAGATGTCTGTTCGATGTCATTGTGCATGGTTGATGTCTGTTCGATGTCAATGTGCATGGTAGATGTCTGTTCGATGTCATTGTGCATGGTAGATGTCTGTTCGATGTCATTGTGCATGGTAGATGTCTGTTCGATGTCATTGTGCATGGTAGATGTCTGTTCGATGTCATTGTGCATGGTAGATGTCTGTTCGATGTCATTGTGCATGGTAGATGTCTGTTCGATGTCATTGTGCATGGTAGATGTCTGTTCGATGTCATTGTGCATGGTAGATGTCCGTTCGATGTCATTGTGCATGGTTGATGTCCGTTCGATGTCATTGTGCATGGTTGATGTCTGTTCGATGTCATTGTGCATGGTTGATGTCTGTTCGATGTCATTGTGCACGGTAGATGTCTGTTCGATGTCATTGTGCATGGTTGATGTCTGTTCGATGTCATTGTGCATGGTAGATGTCTGTTCGATGTCATTGTGCATGGTTGATGTCTGTTCGATGTCATTGTGCATGGTAGATGTCTGTTCGATGTCATTGTGCATGGTAGATGTCTGTTCGATGTCATTGTGCATGGTTGATGTCTGTTCGATGTCATTGTGCATGGTTGATGTCTGTTCGATGTCACTGTGCATGGTTGATGTCTGTTCGATGTCATTGTGCATGGTTGATGTCATTGTGCATGGTTGATGTCTGTTCGATGTCATTGTGCATGGTAGATGTCTGTTCGATGTCATTGTGCATGGTAGATGTCTGTTCGATGTCATTGTGCATGGTAGATGTCTGTTCGATGTCATTGTGCATGGTTGATGTCTGTTCGATGTCATTGTGCATGGTAGATGTCTGTTCGATGTCATTGTGCATGGTAGATATCTGTTCGATGTCATTGTGCATGGTTGATGTCTGTTCGATGTCATTGTGCATGGTTGATGTCTGTTCGATGTCATTGTGCATGGTTGATGTATGTTCGATGTCACTGTGCATGGTTGATGTCTGTTCGATGTTATTGTGCATGGTAGATGTCTGTTCGATGTCATTGTGCATGGTTGATGTCTGTTCGATGTCATTGTGCATGGTTGATGTCTGTTCGTGTCATTGTGCATGGTAGATGTCTGTTCGATGTCATTGTGCATGGTAGATGTCTGTTCGATGTCATTGTGCATGGTTGATGTCTGTTCGATGTCAATGTGCATGGTAGATGTCTGTTCGATGTCATTGTGCATGGTAGATGTCTGTTCGATGTCATTGTGCATGGTAGATGTCTGTTCGATGTCATTGTGCATGGTAGATGTCTGTTCGATGTCATTGTGCATGGTAGATGTCTGTTCGATGTCATTGTGCATGGTAGATGTCTGTTCGATGTCATTGTGCATGGTAGATGTCTGTTCGATGTCATTGTGCATGGTAGATGTCCGTTCGATGTCATTGTGCATGGTTGATGTCCGTTCGATGTCATTGTGCATGGTTGATGTCTGTTCGATGTCATTGTGCATGGTTGATGTCTGTTCGATGTCATTGTGCACGGTAGATGTCTGTTCGATGTCATTGTGCATGGTTGATGTCTGTTCGATGTCATTGTGCATGGTAGATGTCTGTTCGATGTCATTGTGCATGGTTGATGTCTGTTCGATGTCATTGTGCATGGTAGATGTCTGTTCGATGTCATTGTGCATGGTAGATGTCTGTTCGATGTCATTGTGCATGGTAGATGTCTGTTCGATGTCATTGTGCATGGTAGATGTCTGTTCGATGTCATTGTGCATGGTAGATGTCTGTTCGATGTCATTGTGCATGGTTGATGTCTGTTCGATGTCATTGTGCATGGTTGATGTCTGTTCGATGTCATTGTGCATGGTTGATGTCTGTTCGATGTCATTGTGCATGGTTGATGTCTGTTCGATGTCATTGTGCATGGTAGATGTCTGTTCGATGTCATTGTGCATGGTAGATGTCTGTTCGATGTCATGGTGCATGGTAGATGTCTGTTCGATGTCATTGTGCATGGTATATGTCTGTTCGATGTCATTATGCATGGTAGATGTCTGTTTGATGTCATTGTGCATGGTAGATGTCTGTTCGATGTCATTGTGCATGGTAGATGTCTGTTCGATGTCATTGTGCATGGTTGATGTCTGTTCGATGTCATTGTGCATGGTTGATGTCTGTTCGATGTCATTGTGCATGGTTGATGTCTGTTCGATGTCATTGTGTATGGTAGATGTCTGCTCGATGTCATTGTGCATGGTAGATGTCTGTTAGATGTCATTGTGCATGGTAGATGTCTGTTCGATGTCATTGTGCATGGTAGATATCTGCTCGATGTCATTGTGCATGGTTGATGTCTGTTCGATGTCATTGTGCATGGTTGATGTCTGTTCGATGTCATTGTGCATGGTTGATGTCTGTTCGATGTCATTGTGCATGGTAGATGTCTGTTCGATGCCATTGTGCATGGTTGATGTCTGTTCGATGTCA
Organism: Saccoglossus kowalevskii; assembly: GCF_978046115.1. Classification (NCBI taxonomy): domain Eukaryota; kingdom Metazoa; phylum Hemichordata; class Enteropneusta; family Harrimaniidae; genus Saccoglossus; species Saccoglossus kowalevskii. The sequence continues at coordinate 1,792,361 of NC_140652.1, forward strand.
TTGTGCATGGTAGATGTCTGTTCGAGGTCATTGTGCATGGTTGATGTCTTTTCGATGTCATTGTGCATGGTTGATGTCTGTTCGATGTCATTGTGCATGGTTGATGTCTGTTCGATGTCATTGTGCATGGTTGATGTCTGTTCGATGTCATTGTGCATGGTTGATGTCTGTTCGATGTCATTGTGCATGGTAGATGTCTGTTCGATGTCATTGTGCATGGTTGATGTCTGTTCGATGTCATTGTGCATGGTTTATGTCTGTTCGATGTCATTGTGCATGGTTGATGTCTGTTCGATGTCACTGTGCATGGTTGATGTCTGTTCGATGTCATTGTGCATGGTTGATGTCATTGTGCATGGTTGATGTCTGTTCGATGTCATTGTGCATGGTAGATGTCTGTTCGATGTCATTGTGCATGGTAGATGTCTGTTCGATGTCATTGTGCATGGTAGATGTCTGTTCGATGTCATTGTGCATGGTTGATGTCTGTTCGATGTCATTGTGCATGGTAGATGTCTGTTCGATGTCATTGTGCATGGTAGATATCTGTTCGATGTCATTGTGCATGGTTGATGTCTGTTCGATGTCATTGTGCATGGTTGATGTATGTTCGATGTCATTGTGCATGGTTGATGTATGTTCGATGTCACTGTGCATGGTTGATGTCTGTTCGATGTTATTGTGCATGGTAGATGTCAGTTCGATGTCATTGTGCATGGTTGATGTCTGTTCGATGTCATTGTGCATGGTTGATGTCTGTTCGTGTCATTGTGCATGGTAGATGTCTGTTCGATGTCATTGTGCATGGTAGATGTCTGTTCGATGTCATTGTGCATGGTTGATGTCTGTTCGATGTCAATGTGCATGGTAGATGTCTGTTCGATGTCATTGTGCATGGTAGATGTCTGTTCGATGTCATTGTGCATGGTAGATGTCTGTTCGATGTCATTGTGCATGGTAGATGTCTGTTCGATGTCATTGTGCATGGTAGATGTCTGTTCGATGTCATTGTGCATGGTAGATGTCTGTTCGATGTCATTGTGCATGGTAGATGTCTGTTCGATGTCATTGTGCATGGTAGATGTCCGTTCGATGTCATTGTGCATGGTTGATGTCTGTTCGATGTCATTGTGCACGGTAGATGTCTGTTCGATGTCATTGTGCATGGTTGATGTCTGTTCGATGTCATTGTGCATGGTAGATGTCTGTTCGATGTCATTGTGCATGGTAGATGTCTGTTCGATGTCATTGTGCATGGTTGGTGTCTGTTCGATGTCATTGTGAATGGTTGATGTCTGTTCGATGTCATTGTGCATGGTAGATGTCTGTTCGATGTCATTGTGCATGGTAGATGTCTGTTCGATGTCATTGTGCATGGTTGATGTCTGTTCGATATCATTGTGCATGGTTGATGTCTGTTCGATGTCATTGTGCATGGTTGATGTCTGTTCGATGTCATTGCGCATGGTAGATGTCTGTTCGATGTCATTGTGCATGGTAGATGTCTGTTCGATGTCATTGTGCATGGTAGATGTCTGTTCGATGTCATTGTGCATGGTTGATGTCTGTTCGATGTCATTGTGCATGGTTGATGTCTGTTCGATGTCATTGTGCATGGTTGGTGTCTGTTCGATATCATTGTGCATGGTTGATGTCTGTTCGATGTCATTGTGCATGGTTGATGTCTGTTCGATGTCATTGTGCATGGTAGATGTCTGTTCGATGTCATTGTGCATGGTAGATGTCTGTTCGATGTCATTGTGCATGGTAGATGTCTGTTCGATGTCATTGTGCATGGTTGATGTCTGTTCGATGTCATTGTGCATGGTTGAAGTCTGTTCGATGTCATTGTGCATGGTAGATGTCTGTTCGATGTCATTGTGCGTGGTAGATGTCTGTTCGATGTCATTGTGCATGGTTGATGTCTGTTCGATGTCATTGTGAATGGTTGACGTCTGTTCGACGTCATTGTGCATGGTTGATGTCTGTTCGATGTCATTGTGCATGGTTGATGTCTGTCCGATGTCATTGTGCATGGTTGATGTCTGTTCGATGTCATTGTGCATGGTAGATGTCTGTTCAATGTCATTGTGCATGGTTGATGTCTGTTCGATGTCATTGTGCATGGTAGATGTCTGTTCGATGTCATTGTGCATGGTCGATGTCATTGTGCATGGTTGATGTCTGTTCGATGTCATTGTGCATGGTAGATGTCTGTTCGATGTCATTGTGCATGGTAGATGTCTGTTCGATGTCATTGTGCATGGTAGATGTCTGTTCGATGTCATTGTGCATGGTTGATGTCTGTTCGATGTCTTTGTGAATGGTTGATGTCTGTTCGATGTCATTGTGCATGGTTGATGTCTGTTCGATGTCATTGTGCATGGTTGATGTTTGTCCGATGTCATTGTGCATGGTTGATGTCTGTTCGATGTCATTGTGCATGGTAGATGTCTGTTCGATGTCATTGTGCATGGTTGATGTCTGTTCGATGTCATTGTGCATGGTAGATGTCTGTTCGATGTCATTGTGCATGGTCGATGTCATTGTGCATGGTTGATGTCTGTTCGATGTCATAGTGCATGGTAGATGTCTGTTCGATGTCATTGTGCATGGTAGATGTCTGTTCGATGTCATTGTGCATGATGGATGTCTGTTCGATGTCATTGTGCATGGCAGATGTCTGTTCAATGTCATTGTGCATGGTAGATATCTGTTTGATGTCATTGTGCATGGTTGATGTCTGTTCGATGTCATTGTGCATGGTTGAAGTCTGTTCGATGTCATTGTGCATGGTAGATGTCTGTTCGATGTCATTGTGCATGGTTGATGTCTGTTCGATGTCATTGTGCATGGTTGATGTTTGTTCGATGTCATTGTGCATGGTAGATGTCTGTTCGATGTCATTGTGCATGGTAAATGTCTGTTCGATGTCATTGTGCATGGTAGATGTCTGTTCGATGTCATTGTGCATGGTTGATATCTGTTCGATGTCATTGTGCATGGTTGATGTCTGTTCGATGTCATTGTGCATGGTAGATGTCTGTTCGATGTCATTGTGCATGGTAGATGTCTGTTCGATGTCATTGTGCATGGTTGATGTCTGTTCGATGTCATTGTGCATGGTAGATGTCTGTTCGATGTCATTGTGCATGGTTGATGTCTGTTCGATGTCATTGTGCATGGTTGATGTTTGTTCGATGTCATTGTGCATGGTAGATGTCTGTTCGATGTCATTGTGCATGGTAGATGTCTGTTCGATGTCATTGTGCATGGTTGATGTCTGTTCGATGTCTTTGTGAATGGTTGATGTCTGTTCGATGTTATTGTGCATGGTTGATGTCTGTTCGATGTCATTGTGCATGGTCAATGTCTGTTCGATGTCATTGTGCATGGTTGATGTCTGTTCGATGTCATTGTGCATGGTTGATGTTTGTTCGATGTCATTGTGCATGGTAGATGTCTGTTCGATGTCATTGTGCATGGTAGATGTCTGTTCGATTTCATTGTGCATGGTTGATGTCTGTTCGATGTCTTTGTGAATGGTTGATGTCTGTTCGATGTTATTGTGCATGGTTGATGTCTGTTCGATGTCATTGTGCATGGTTGATGTCTGTTCGATGTCATTGTGCATGGTAGATGTCTGTTCGATGTCATTGTGCATGGTAGATGTCTGTTCGATGTCATTGTGCATGGTTGATGTCTGTTCGATGTCATTGTGCATGGTTGATGTCTGTTCGATGTCATTGTGCATGGTAGATGTCTGTTCGATGTCATTGTGCATGGTAGATGTCTGTTCGATGTCATTGTGCATGGTTGATGTCTGTTCGATGTCATTGTGAATGGTTGATGTCTGTTCGACGTCATTGTGCATGGTTGATGTCTGTTCGATGTCATTGTGCATGGTTGATGTCTGTCCGATGTCATTGTGCATGGCTGATGTCTGTTCGATGTCATTGTGCATGGTAGATGTCTGTTCGATGTCATTGTGCATGGTTGATGTCTGTTCGATGTCATTGTGCATGGTAGATGTCTGTTCGATGTCATTGTGCATGGTCGATGTCATTGTGCATGGTTGATGTCTGTTCGATGTCATTGTGCATGGTTGATGTCTGTTCGATGTCATTGTGAATGGTTGATGTCTGTTCGACGTCATTGTGCATGGTAGATGTCTGTTCGATGTCATTGTGCATGGTAGATGTCTGTTCGATGTCATTGTGCATGGTTGATGTCTGTTCGATGTCTTTGTGAATGGTTGATGTCTGTTCGATGTCATTGTGCATGGTTGATGTCTGTTCGATGTTATTGTGCATGGTTGATGTCTGTCCGATGTCATTGTGCATGGTTGATGTCTGTTCGATGTCATTGTGCATGGTATATGTCTGTTCGATGTCATTGTGCATGGTTGATGTCTGTTCGATGTCATTGTGCATGGTAGATGTCTGTTCGATGTCATTGTGCATGGTCGATGTCATTGTGCATGGTTGATGTCTGTTCGATGTCATAGTGCATGGTAGATGTCTGTTCGATGTCATTGTGCATGGTAGATGTCTGTTCGATGTCATTGTGCATGATGGATGTCTGTTCGATGTCATTGTGCATGGCAGATGTCTGTTCGATGTCATTGTGCATGGTAGATATCTGTTTGATGTCATTTTGCATGGTTGATGTCTGTTCGATGTCATTGTGCATGGTTGAAGTCTGTTCGATGTCATTGTGCATGGTAGATGTCTGTTCGATGTCATTGTGCATGGTCGATGTCATTGTGCATGGTTGATGTCTGTTCGATGTCATTGTGCATGGTTGATGTCTGTTCGATGTCATTGTGAATGGTTGATGTCTGTTCGACGTCATTGTGCATGGTAGATGTCTGTTCGATGTCATTGTGCATGGTAGATGTCTGTTCGATGTCATTGTGCATGGTTGATGTCTGTTCGATGTCTTTGTGAATGGTTGATGTCTGTTCGATGTCATTGTGCATGGTTGATGTCTGTTCGATGTCATTGTGCATGGTTGATGTCTGTCCGATGTCATTGTGCATGGTTGATGTCTGTTCGATGTCATTGTGCATGGTATATGTCTGTTCGATGTCATTGTGCATGGTTGATGTCTGTTCGATGTCATTGTGCATGGTAGATGTCTGTTCGATGTCATTGTGCATGGTCGATGTCATTGTGCATGGTTGATGTCTGTTCGATGTCATAGTGCATGGTAGATGTCTGTTCGATGTCATTGTGCATGGTAGATGTCTGTTCGATGTCATTGTGCATGATGGATGTCTGTTCGATGTCATTGTGCATGGCAGATGTCTGTTCGATGTCATTGTGCATGGTAGATATCTGTTTGATGTCATTGTGCATGGTTGATGTCTGTTCGATGTCATTGTGCATGGTTGAAGTCTGTTCGATGTCACTGTGCATGGTAGATGTCTGTTCGATGTCATTGTGCATGGTTGATGTCTGTTCGATGTCATTGTGCATGGTTGATGTTTGTTCGAAGTCATTGTGCATGGTAGATGTCTGTTCGATGTCATTGTGCATGGTAGATGTCTGTTCGATGTCATTGTGCATGGTTGATGTCTGTTCGATGTCTTTGTGAATGGTTGATGTCTGTTCGATGTCATTGTGCATGGTTGATGTCTGTTCGATGTCATTGTGCATGGTTGATGTCTGTTCGATGTCATTGTGCATGGTTGATGTCTGTTCGATGTCATTGTGCATGTTAGATGTCTGTTCGATGTCATTGTGCATGGTTGAAGTCTGTTCGATGTCATTGTGCATGGTTGATGTCTGTTCGTTGTCATTGTGCATGGTTGATGTCTGTTCGATGTCATTGTGCATGGTTGATGTCTGTTCGATGTCATTGTGCATGGTTGATGTCTGTTCGATGTCATTGTGCATGGTAGATGTATGTTCGATGTCATTGTGCATGGTCGATGTCATTGTGCATGGTTGATGTCTGTTCGATGTCATTGTGCATGGTAGATGTCTGTTCGATATCATTGTGCATGATAGATGTCTGTTCGATGTCATTGTGCATGGTAGATATCTGTTCGATGTCATTGTGCATGGTTGATGTCTGTTCGATGTCATTGTGCATGGTTGATGTCTGTTCGATGTCATTGTGCATTGTAGATGTCTGTTCGATGTCATTGTGCATGGTTGATGTCTGTTCGATGTCATTGTGCATGGTTGATGTCTGTTCGATGTCATTGTGCATGGTAGATGTCTGTTCGATGTCTTTGTGCATGGTAGATGTCTGTTCGATGTCATTGTGCATGGTTGATGTCTGTTCGATGTCATTGTGCATGGTTGATGTCTGTTCGATGTCATTGTGCATGGTTGATGTCTGTTCGATGTCATTGTGCATGGTAGATGTCTGTTTGATGTCATTGTGCATGGTAGCTGTCTGTTCGATGTCATTGTGCATGGTAGATGTCTGTTCGATGTCATTGTGCATGGTTGATGTCTGTTCGTTGTCATTGTGCATGGTTGATGTCTGTTCGATGTCATTGTGCATGGTAGATGTCTGTTCGGTGTCATTGTGCATGGTAGATGTCTGTTCGATGTCATTGTGCATGGTTGATGTCTGTTCGATGTCATTGTGAATGGTTGATGTCTGTTCGACGTCATTGTGCATGGTTGATGTCTGTTCGATGTCATTGTGCATGGTTGATGTCTGTTCGATGTCATTGTGCATGGTTGATGTCTGTTCGATGTCATTGTGCATGGTAGATGTCTGTTCGATGTCATTGTGCATGGTAGATGTCTGTTCGATGTCATTGTGCATGGTAGATGTCTGTTCGATGTCATTGTGCATGGTCGATGTCATTATGCATGGTTGATGTCTGTTCGATGTCATTGTGCATGGTAGATGTCTGTTCGATGTCATTGTGCATGGTAGATGTCTGTTCGATATCATTGTGCATGATAGATGTCTGTTCGATGTCATTGTGCATGGTAGATGTCTGTTCGATGTCATTGTGCATGGTAGATATCTGTTTGATGTCATTGTGCATGGTACATGTCTGTTCGATGTCATTGTGCATGGTAGATGTCTGTTCGATGTCATTGTGCATGGTAGATGTCTGTTCGATGTCATTGTGCATGGTTGATGTCTGTTCGATGTCATTGTGCATGGTTGATGTCTGTTCGATGTCATTGTGCATGGTAGATGTCTGTTCGATGTCATTGTGCATGGTAGATGTCTGTTCGATGTCATTGTGCATGGTTGATGTGTGTTCGATGTCATTGTGAATGGTTGATGTCTGTTCGACGTCATTGTGCATGGTTGATGTCTGTTCGATGTCATTGTGCATGGTTGATGTCTGTCCGATGTCATTGTGCATGGTTGATGTCTGTTCGATCTCATTGTGCATGGTAGATGTCTGTTCGATGTCATTGTGCATGGTTGATGTCTGTTCGATGTCATTGTGCATGGTAGATGTCTGTTCGATGTCATTGTGCATAGTAGATGTCTGTTCGATGTCATTGTGCATGATAGATGTCTGGTCGATGTCATTGTGCATGGTAGATGTCTGTTCGATGTCATTGTGCATGGTAGATATCTGTTCGATGTCATTGTGCATGGTTGATGTCTGTTCGATGTCATTGTGCATGGTTGAAGTCTGTTCGATGTCATTGTGCATGGTAGATGTCTGTTCGATGTCATTGTGCATGGTTGATGTCTGTTCGATGTCATTGTGCATGGTTGATGTCTGTTCGATGTCATTGTGCATGGTAGATGTCTGTTCGATGTCATTGTGCATGGTAGATGTCTGTTCGATGTCATTGTGCATGGTTGATGTCTGTTCGATGTCTTTGTGAATGGTTGATGTCTATTCAAAGTCATTGTGCATGGTTGATGTCTGTTCGATGTCATTGTGCATGGTTGATGTCTGTCCGATGTCATTGTGCATGGTTGATGTCTGTTCGATGTCATTGTGCATGGTAGATGTCTGTTCGATATCATTGTGCATGGTTGATGTCTGTTCGATGTCATTGTGCATGGTTGATGTCTGTTCGATGTCATTGTGCATGGTTGATGTCTGTTCGATGTCATTGTGCATGGTAGATGTCTGTTCGATGTCATTGTGCATGGTAGATGTCTGTTCGATGTCATTGTGCATGGTTGATGTGTGTTCGATGTCATTGTGAATGGTTGATGTCTGTTCGACGTCATTGTGCATGGTTGATGTCTGTTCGATGTCATTGTGCATGGTTGATGTCTGTTCGTTGTCATTGTGCATGGTTGATGTCTGTTCGATGTCATTGTGCATGGTTGATGTCTGCTCGATGTCATTGTGCATGGTTGATGTCTGTTCGATGTCATTGTGCATGGTAGATGTATGTTCGATGTCATTGTGCATGGTCGATGTCTGTTCGATGTCATTGTGCATGGTAGATATCTGTTTGATGTCATTGTGCATGGTTGATGTCTGTTCGATGTCATTGTGCATGGTTGAAGTCTGTTCGATGTCATTGTGCATGGTAGATGTCTGTTCGATGTCATTGTGCATGGTTGATGTCTGTTCGATGTCATTGTGCATGGTTGATGTTTGTTCGATGTCATTGTGCATGGTAGATGTCTGTTCGATGTCATTGTGCATGGTAGATGTCTGTTCGATGTCATTGTGCATAGTCGATGTCATTGTGCATGGTTGATGTCTGTTCGATGTCATAGTGCATGGTAGATGTCTGTTCGATGTCATTGTGCATGGTAGATGTCTGTTCGATGTCATTGTGCATGATGGATGTCTGTTCGATGTCATTGTGCATGGCAGATGTCTGTTCGATGTCATTGTGCATGGTAGATATCTGTTTGATGTCATTGTGCATGGTTGATGTCTGTTCGATGTCATTGTGCATGGTTGAAGTCTGTTCGATGTCATTGTGCATGGTAGATGTCTGTTCGATGTCATTGTGCATGGTTGATGTCTGTTCGATGTCATTGTGCATGGTTGATGTTTGTTCGATGTCATTGTGCATGGTAGATGTCTGTTCGATGTCATTGTGCATGGTAGATGTCTGTTCGATGTCATTGTGCATGGTTGATGTCTGTTCGATGTCTTTGTGAATGGTTGATGTCTGTTCGATGTCATTGTGCATGGTTGATGTCTGTTCGATGTCATTGTGCATGGTTGATGTCTGTTCGATGTCATTGTGCATGGTTGATGTCTGTTCGATGTCATTGTGCATGTTAGATGTCTGTTCGATGTCATTGTGCATGGTTGAAGTCTGTTCGATGTCATTGTGCATGGTTGATGTCTGTTCGTTGTCATTGTGCATGGTTGATGTCTGTTCGATGTCATTGTGCATGGTTGATGTCTGTTCGATGTCATTGTGCATGGTTGATGTCTGTTCGATGTCATTGTGCATGGTAGATGTATGTTCGATGTCATTGTGCATGGTCGATGTCATTGTGCATGGTTGATGTCTGTTCGATGTCATTGTGCATGGTAGATGTCTGTTCGATGTCATTGTGCATGATAGATGTCTGTTCGATGTCATTGTGCATGGTAGATATCTGTTCGATGTCATTGTGCATGGTTGATGTCTGTTCGATGTCATTGTGCATGGTTGATGTCTGTTCGATGTCATTGTGCATGGTAGATGTCTGTTCGATGTCATTGTGCATGGTTGATGTCTGTTCGATGTCATTGTGCATGGTTGATGACTGTTCGATGTCATTGTGCATGGTAGATGTCTGTTCGATGTCATTGTGCATGGTAGATGTATGTTCGATGTCATTGTGCATGGTTGATGTCTGTTCGATGTCATTGTGCATGGTTGATGTCTGTTCGATGTCATTGTGCATGGTTGATGTCTGTTCGATGTCATTGTGCATGGTAGATGTCTGTTTGATGTCATTGTGCATGGTAGCTGTCTGTTCGATGTCATTGTGCATGGTAGATGTCTGTTCGATGTCATTGTGCATGGTTGATGTCTGTTCGATGTCATTGTGCATGGTTGATGTCTGTTCGGTGTCATTGTGCATGGTAGATGTCTGTTCGATGTCATTGTGCATGGTTGATGTCTGTTCGATGTCATTGTGAATGGTTGATGTCTGTTCGACGTCATTGTGCATGGTTGATGTCTGTTCGATGTCATTGTGCATGGTTGATGTCTGTTCGATGTCATTGTGCATGGTTGATGTCTGTTCGATGTCATTGTGCATGGTAGATGTCTGTTCGATGTCATTGTGCATGGTAGATGTCTGTTCGATGTCATTGTGCATGGTAGATGTCTGTTCGATGTCATTGTGCATGGTCGATGTCATTATGCATGGTTGATGTCTGTTCGATGTCATTGTGCATGGTAGATGTCTGTTCGATGTCATTGTGCATGGTAGATGTCTGTTCGATGTCATTGTGCATGGTAGATATCTGTTCGATGTCATTGTGCATGGTACATGTCTGTTCGATGTCATTGTGCATGGTAGATGTCTGTTCGATGTCATTGTGCATGGTAGATGTCTGTTCGATGTCATTGTGCATGGTTGATGTCTGTTCGATGTCATTGTGCATGGTTGATGTCTGTTCGATGTCATTGTGCATGGTAGATGTCTGTTCGATGTCATTGTGCATGGTAGATGTCTGTTCGATGTCATTGTGCATGGTTGATGTGTGTTCGATGTCATTGTGAATGGTTGATGTCTGTTCGACGTCATTGTGCATGGTTGATGTCTGTTCGATGTCATTGTGCATGGTTGATGTCTGTCCGATGTCATTGTGCATGGTTGATGTCTGTTCGATCTCATTGTGCATGGTAGATGTCTGTTCGATGTCATTGTGCATGGTTGATGTCTGTTCGATGTCATTGTGCATGGTAGATGTCTGTTCGATGTCATTGTGCATAGTAGATGTCTGTTCGATGTCATTGTGCATGATAGATGTCTGGTCGATGTCATTGTGCATGGTAGATGTCTGTTCGATGTCATTGTGCATGGTAGATATCTGTTCGATGTCATTGTGCATGGTTGATGTCTGCTCGATGTCATTGTGCATGGTTGAAGTCTGTTCGATGTCATTGTGCATGGTAGATGTCTGTTCGATGTCATTGTGCATGGTTGATGTCTGTTCGATGTCATTGTGCATGGTTGATGTCTGTTCGATGTCATTGTGCATGGTAGATATCTGTTCGATGTCATTGTGCATGGTAGATGTCTGTTCGATGTCATTGTGCATGGTTGATGTCTGTTCGATGTCTTTGTGAATGGTTGATGTCTATTCAAAGTCATTGTGCATGGTTGATGTCTGTTCGATGTCATTGTGCATGGTTGATGTCTGTCCGATGTCATTGTGCATGGTTGATGTCTGTTCGATGTCATTGTGCATGGTAGATGTCTGTTCGATGTCATTGTGCATGGTTGATGTCTGTTCGATGTCATTGTGCATGGTTGATGTCTGTTCGATGTCATTGTGCATGGTTGATGTCTGGTCGATGTCATTGTGCATGGTTGATGTCTGTTCGATGTCATTGTGCATGGTTGATGTCTGTTCGATGTCATTGTGCATGGTAGATGTCTGGTCGATGTCATTGTGCATGGTCGATGTCATTGTGCATGGTTGATGTCTGTTCGATGTCATTGTGCATGGTAGATGTCTGTTCGATGTCATTGTGCATGGTTGATGTCTGTTCGATGTCATTGTGCATGGTTGATGTCTGTTCGATGTCATTGTGCATGGTTGATGTCTGTTCGATGTCATTGTGCATGATAGATGTCTGGTCGATGTCATTGTGCATGGTAGATGTCTGTTCGATGTCATTGTGCATGGTAGATATCTGTTCGATGTCATTGTGCATGGTTGATGTCTGTTCGATGTAATTGTGCATGGTTGAAGTCTGTTCGATGTCATTGTGCATGGTAGATGTCTGTTCGATGACATTGTGCATGGTTGATGTCAGTTCGATGTCATTGTGCATGGTTGATGTCTGTTCGATGTCATTGTGCATGGTAGATGTCTGTTCGATGTCATTGTGCATGGTAGATGTCTGTTCGATGTCATTGTGCATGGTTGATGTCTGTTCGATGTCTTTGTGAATGGTTGATGTCTGTTCGAAGTCATTGTGCATGGTTGATGTCTGTTCGATGTCATTGTGCATGGTTGATGTCTGTCCGATGTCATTGTGCATGGTTGATGTCTGTTCGATGTCATTGTGCATGGTAGATGTCTGTTCGATGTCATTGTGCATGGTTGAAGTCTGTTCGATGTCATTGTGCATGGTTGATGTCTGTTCGATGTCATTGTGCATGGTTGATGTCTGGTCGATGTCATTGTGCATGGTTGATGTCTGTTCGATGTCATTGTGCATGGTTGATGTCTGTTCGATGTCATTGTGCATGGTAGAAGTCTGTTCGATGTCATTGTGCATGGTCGATGTCATTGTGCATGGTTGATGTCTGTTCGATGTCATTGTGCATGGTAGATGTCTGTTCGATGTCATTGTGCATGGTAGATGTCTGTTCGATGTCATTGTGCATGATAGATGTCTGTTCGATGTCATTGTGCATGGTAGATATCTGTTCGATGTCATTGTGCATGGTTGATGTCTGTTCGATGTCATTGTGCATGGTTGATGTCTGTTCGATGTCATTGTGCATGGTTGATGTCTGTTCGATGTCATTGTGCATGGTTGATGTCTGTTCGATGTCATTGTGCATGTTAGATGTCTGTTCGATGTCATTGTGCATGGTTGAAGTCTGTTCGATGTCATTGTGCATGGTTGATGTCTGTTCGTTGTCATTGTGCATGGTTGATGTCTGTTCGATGTCATTGTGCATGGTTGATGTCTGTTCGATGTCATTGTGCATGGTTGATGTCTGTTCGATGTCATTGTGCATGGTAGATGTATGTTCGATGTCATTGTGCATGGTCGATGTCATTGTGCATGGTTGATGTCTGTTCGATGTCATTGTGCATGGTAGATGTCTGTTCGATGTCATTGTGCATGATAGATGTCTGTTCGATGTCATTGTGCATGGTAGATATCTGTTCGATGTCATTGTGCATGGTTGATGTCTGTTCGATGTCATTGTGCATGGTTGATGTCTGTTCGATGTCATTGTGCATGGTAGATGTCTGTTCGATGTCATTGTGCATGGTTGATGTCTGTTCGATGTCATTGTGCATGGTTGATGACTGTTCGATGTCATTGTGCATGGTAGATGTCTGTTCGATGTCATTGTGCATGGTTGATGTCTGTTCGATGTCATTGTGCATGGTTGATGTCTGTTCGGTGTCATTGTGCATGGTAGATGTCTGTTCGATGTCATTGTGCATGGTTGATGTCTGTTCGATGTCATTGTGAATGGTTGATGTCTGTTCGACGTCATTGTGCATGGTTGATGTCTGTTCGATGTCATTGTGCATGGTTGATGTCTGTTCGATGTCATTGTGCATGGTTGATGTCTGTTCGATGTCATTGTGCATGGTAGATGTCTGTTCGATGTCATTGTGCATGGTAGATGTCTGTTCGATGTCATTGTGCATGGTAGATGTCTGTTCGATGTCATTGTGCATGGTCGATGTCATTATGCATGGTTGATGTCTGTTCGATGTCATTGTGCATGGTAGATGTCTGTTCGATGTCATTGTGCATGGTAGATGTCTGTTCGATGTCATTGTGCATGGTAGATATCTGTTCGATGTCATTGTGCATGGTACATGTCTGTTCGATGTCATTGTGCATGGTAGATGTCTGTTCGATGTCATTGTGCATGGTAGATGTCTGTTCGATGTCATTGTGCATGGTTGATGTCTGTTCGATGTCATTGTGCATGGTTGATGTCTGTTCGATGTCATTGTGCATGGTAGATGTCTGTTCGATGTCATTGTGCATGGTAGATGTCTGTTCGATGTCATTGTGCATGGTTGATGTGTGTTCGATGTCATTGTGAATGGTTGATGTCTGTTCGACGTCATTGTGCATGGTTGATGTCTGTTCGATGTCATTGTGCATGGTTGATGTCTGTCCGATGTCATTGTGCATGGTTGATGTCTGTTCGATCTCATTGTGCATGGTAGATGTCTGTTCGATGTCATTGTGCATGGTTGATGTCTGTTCGATGTCATTGTGCATGGTAGATGTCTGTTCGATGTCATTGTGCATAGTAGATGTCTGTTCGATGTCATTGTGCATGATAGATGTCTGGTCGATGTCATTGTGCATGGTAGATGTCTGTTCGATGTCATTGTGCATGGTAGATATCTGTTCGATGTCATTGTGCATGGTTGATGTCTGCTCGATGTCATTGTGCATGGTTGAAGTCTGTTCGATGTCATTGTGCATGGTAGATGTCTGTTCGATGTCATTGTGCATGGTTGATGTCTGTTCGATGTCATTGTGCATGGTTGATGTCTGTTCGATGTCATTGTGCACGGTAGATATCTGTTCGATGTCATTGTGCATGGTAGATGTCTGTTCGATGTCATTGTGCATGGTTGATGTCTGTTCGATGTCTTTGTGAATGGTTGATGTCTATTCAAAGTCATTGTGCATGGTTGATGTCTGTTCGATGTCATTGTGCATGGTTGATGTCTGTCCGATGTCATTGTGCATGGTTGATGTCTGTTCGATGTCATTGTGCATGGTAGATGTCTGTTCGATGTCATTGTGCATGGTTGATGTCTGTTCGATGTCATTGTGCATGGTTGATGTCTGTTCGATGTCATTGTGCATGGTTGATGTCTGGTCGATGTCATTGTGCATGGTTGATGTCTGTTCGATGTCATTGTGCATGGTTGATGTCTGTTCGATGTCATTGTGCATGGTAGATGTCTGGTCGATGTCATTGTGCATGGTCGATGTCATTGTGCATGGTTGATGTCTGTTCGATGTCATTGTGCATGGTAGATGTCTGTTCGATGTCATTGTGCATGGTTGATGTCTGTTCGATGTCATTGTGCATGGTTGATGTCTGTTCGATGTCATTGTGCATGGTTGATGTCTGTTCGATGTCATTGTGCATGATAGATGTCTGGTCGATGTCATTGTGCATGGTAGATGTCTGTTCGATGTCATTGTGCATGGTAGATATCTGTTCGATGTCATTGTGCATGGTTGATGTCTGTTCGATGTCATTGTGCATGGTTGAAGTCTGTTCGATGTCATTGTGCATGGTAGATGTCTGTTCGATGACATTGTGCATGGTTGATGTCAGTTCGATGTCATTGTGCATGGTTGATGTCTGTTCGATGTCATTGTGCATGGTAGATGTCTGTTCGATGTCATTGTGCATGGTAGATGTCTGTTCGATGTCATTGTGCATGGTTGATGTCTGTTCGATGTCTTTGTGAATGGTTGATGTCTGTTCGAAGTCATTGTGCATGGTTGATGTCTGTTCGATGTCATTGTGCATGGTTGATGTCTGTCCGATGTCATTGTGCATGGTTGATGTCTGTTCGATGTCATTGTGCATGGTAGATGTCTGTTCGATGTCATTGTGCATGGTTGAAGTCTGTTCGATGTCATTGTGCATGGTTGATGTCTGTTCGATGTCATTGTGCATGGTTGATGTCTGGTCGATGTCATTGTGCATGGTTGATGTCTGTTCGATGTCATTGTGCATGGTTGATGTCTGTTCGATGTCATTGTGCATGGTAGAAGTCTGTTCGATGTCATTGTGCATGGTCGATGTCATTGTGCATGGTTGATGTCTGTTCGATGTCATTGTGCATGGTAGATGTCTGTTCGATGTCATTGTGCATGGTAGATGTCTGTTCGATGTCATTGTGCATGATAGATGTCTGTTCGATGTCATTGTGCATGGTAGATATCTGTTCGATGTCATTGTGCATGGTTGATGTCTGTTCGATGTCATTGTGCATGGTTGATGTCTGTTCGATGTCATTGTGCATGGTAGATGTCTGTTCGATGTCATTGTGCATGGTTGATGTCTGTTCGATGTCATTGTGCATGGTTGATGTCTGTTCGATGTCATTGTGCATGGTAGATGTCTGTTCGATGTCATTGTGCATGGTTGATGTCTGTTCGATGTCATTGTGCATGGTTGATGTCTGTTCGATGTCATTGTGCATGGTTGATGTCTGTTCGATGTCATTGTGCATGGTAGATGTCTCTTTGATGTCATTGTGCATGGTAGCTGTCTGTTCGATGTCATTGTGCATGGTTGATGTCTGTTCGATGTCATTGTGCATGGTAAATGTATGTTCGGTGTCATTGTGCATGGTAGATGTCTGTTCGATGTCATTGTGCATGGTTGATGTCTGTTCGATGTCATTGTGAATGGTTGATGTCTGTTCGACGTCATTGTGCATGGTTGATGTCTGTTCGATGTCATTGTGCATGGTTGATGTCTGTTCGATGTCATTGTGCATGGTTGATGTCTGCTCGATGTCATTGTGCATGGTAGATGTCTGTTCGATGTCATTGTGCATGGTAGATGTCTGTTCGATGTCATTGTGCATGGTAGATGTCTGTTCGATGTCATTGTGCATGGTCGATGTCATTGTGCATGGTAGATGTCTGTTCGATGTCATTGTGCATGGTAGATGTCTGTTCGATGTCATTGTGCATGATAGATGTCTGTTCGATGTCATTGTGCATGGTAGATGTCTGTTCGATGTCATTGTGCATGGTAGATATCTGTTCGATGTCATTGTGCATGGTTGATGTCTGTTCGATGTCATTGTGCATGGTTGAAGTCTGTTCGATGTCATTGTGCATGGTAGATGTCTGTTCGATGTCATTGTGCATGGTTGATGTCTGTTCGATGTCATTGTGCATGGTTGATGTCTGTTCGCTGTCATTGTGCATGGTAGATGTCTGTTCGATGTCATTGTGCATGGTAGATGTCTGTTCGATGTCATTGTGCATGGTTGATGTCTGTTCGATGTCTTTGTGAATGGTTGATGTCTGTTCGATGTCATTGTGCATGGTTGATGTCTGTTCGATGTCATTGTGCATGGTTGATGTCTGTCCGATGTCATTGTGCATGGTTGATGTCTGTTCGATGTCATTGTGCATGGTAGATGTCTGTTCGATGTCATTGTGCATGGTTGATGTCTGTTCGATGTCATTGTGCATGGTTGATGTCTGTTCGTTGTCATTGTGCATGGCTGATGTCTGTTCGATGTCATTGTGCATGGTTGATGTCTGTTCGATGTCATTGTGCATGGTTGATGTCTGTTCGATGTCATTGTGCATGGTTGATGTCTGTTCGATGTCATTGTGCATGGTAGATGTCTGTTCGATGTCATTGTGCATGGTAGATATCTGTTCGATGTCATTGTGCATGGTTGATGTCTGTTCGATGTCATTGTGAATGGTTGATGTCTGTTCGATGTCATTGTGCATGGTTGATGTCTGTTCGATGTCATTGTGCATGGTTGATGTCTGTCCGATGCCATTGTGCATGGTTGATGTCTGTTCGATGTCATTGTGCATGGTAGATGTCTGTTCGATGTCATTGTGCATGGTTGATGTCTGTTCGATGTCATTGTGCATGGTAGATGTCTGTTCGATGTCATTGTGCATGGTTGATGTCTGTTCGATGTCATTGTGCATGGTTGATGTCTGTTCGATGTCATTGTGCATGGTAGATGTCTGTTCGATGTCATTGTGCATGGTCGATGTCATTGTGCATGGTTGATGTCTGTTCGATGTCATTGTGCATGGTTGATGTCTGTTCGATGTCATTGTGCATGGTTGATGTCTGTTCGTTGTCATTGTGCATGGCTGATGTCTGTTCGATGTCATTGTGCATGGTTGATGTCTGTTCGATGTCATTGTGCATGGTTGATGTATGTTCGATGTCATTGTGCATGGTTGATGTCTGTTCGATGTCATTGTGCATGGTAGATGTCTGTTCGATGTCATTGTGCATGGTCGATGTCATTGTGCATGGTTGATGTCTGTTCGATGTCATTGTGCATGGTAGATGTCTGTTCGATGTCATTGTGCATGGTAGATGTCTGTTCGATGTCATTGTGCATGGTCGATGTCATTGTGCATGGTTGATGTCTGTTCGATGTCATTGTGCATGGTAGATGTCTGTTCGATGTCATTGTGAATTGTTGATGTCTGTTCGATGTCATTGTGCATGGTTGATGTCTGTTCGATGTCATTGTGCATGGTTGATGTCTGTCCGATGTCATTGTGCATGGTTGATGTCTGTTCGATGTCATTGTGCATGGTAGATGTCTGTTCGATGTCCTTGTGCATGGTTGATGTCTGTTCGATGTCATTGTGCATGGTTGATGTCTGTTCGTTGTCATTGTGCATGGCTGATGTCTATTCGATGTCATTGTGCATGGTTGATGTCTGTTCGATGTCATTGTGCATGGTAGATGTCTGTTCGATGTCATTGTGCATGGTCGATGTCATTGTGCATGGTTGATGTCTGTTCGATGTCATTGTGCATGGTAGATGTCTGTTCGATGTCATTGTGCATGGTAGATGTCTGTTCGATGTCATTGTGCATGATAGATGTCTGTTCGATGTCATTGTGCATGGTAGATATCTGTTCGATGTCATTGTGCATGGTTGATGTCTGTTCGATGTCATTGTGCATGGTAGAAATCTGTTCGATGTCATTGTGCATGGTTGATGTCTGTTCGATGTCATTGTGCATGGTTGATGTCAGTTCGATGTCATTGTGCATGGTTGATGTCTGTTCGATGTCATTGTGCATGGTAGATGTCTGTTCGATGTCATTGTGCATGGTCGATGTCATTGTGCATGGTTGATGTCTGTTCGATGTCATTGTGCATGGTTGATGTCTGTTCGATGTCATTGTGCATGGTAGATGTCTGTTCGATGTCATTGTGCATGGTTGATGTCTGTTCGATGTCATTGTGCATGGTTGATGTCTGTTCGATGTCATTGTGCATGGTTGATGTCTGTTCGATGTCATTGTGCATGGTAGATGTCTGTTTGATGTCATTGTGCATGGTAGCTGTCTGTTCGATGTCATTGTGCATGGTAGATGTCTGTTCGATGTCATTGTGCATGCTTGATGTCTGTTCGATGTCATTGTGCATGGTTGATGTCTGTTCGATGTCATTGTGCATGGTAGATGTCTGTTCGGTGTCATTGTGCATGGTAGATGTCTGTTCGATGTCATTGTGCATGGTTGATGTCTGTTCGATGTCATTGTGAATGGTTGATGTCTGTTCGACGTCATTGTGCATGGTTGATGTCTGTTCGATGTCATTGTGCATGGTTGATGTCTGTTCGATGTCATTGTGCATGGTTGATGTCTGTTCGATGTCATTGTGCATGGTAGATGTCTGTTCGATGTCATTGTGCATGGTAGATGTCTGTTCGATGTCATTGTGCATGGTAGATGTCTGTTCGATGTCATTGTGCATGGTCGATGTCATTGTGCATGGTTGATGTCTGTTCGATGTCATTGTGCATGGTAGATGTCTGTTCGATGTCATTGTGCATGGTAGATGTCTGTTCGATGTCATTGTGCATGATAGATGTCTGTTCGATGTCATTGTGCATGGTAGATGTCTGTTCGATGTCATTGTGCATGGTAGATATCTGTTCGATGTCATTGTGCATGGTTGATGTCTGTTCGATGTCATTGTGCATGGTTGAAGTCTGTTCGATGTCATTGTGCATGGTAGATGTCTGTTCGATGTCATTGTGCATGGTTGATGTCTGTTCGATGTCATTGTTCATGGTTGATGTCTGTTCGCTGTCATTGTGCATGGTAGATGTCTGTTCGATGTCATTGTGCATGGTTGATGTCTGTTCGATGTCTTTGTGAATGGTTGATGTCTGTTCGATGTCATTGTGCATGGTTGATGTCTGTTCGATGTCATTGTGCATGGTTGATGTCTGTCCGATGTCATTGTGCATGGTTGATGTCTGTTCGATGTCATTGTGCATGGTAGATGTCTGTTCGATGTCATTGTGCATGGTTGATGTCTGTTCGATGTCATTGTGCATGGTTGATGTCTGTTCGTTGTCATTGTGCATGGCTGATGTCTGTTCGATGTCATTGTGCATGGTTGATGTCTGTTCGATGTCATTGTGCATGGTTGATGTCTGTTCGATGTCATTGTGCATGGTTGATGTCTGTTCGATGTCATTGTGCATGGTAGATGTCTGTTCGATGTCATTGTGCATGGTCGATGTCATTGTGCATGGTTGATGTCTGTTCGATGTCATTGTGCATGGTAGATGTCTGTTCGATGTCATTGTGCATGGTAGATGTCTGTTCGATGTCATTGTGCATGATAGATGTCTGTTCGATGTCATTGTGCATGGTAGATATTTGTTCGATGTCATTGTGCATGGTTGATGTCTGTTCGATGTCATTGTGCATGGTTGATGTCAATCTGATTAAAATCTGATGTAGTGTACGGGCTTTAATTATTTTAGCTATAAACTTATTTTAATTTTATTACTTTTGTTATTAATGCCCTTTTATTTTATTATTTTACTTTGATTTTGATTTTGTGATTTTTTTAATTCCGCCCTACCTACATCTGATCCGACGCCTATGTAAGTCCCGTTCAAATCTCGCGTAAGTAACAGCCAATCACAGCCCTCCTTTTATACAGGCTGTCGGTTGCTTACTTTTCAGTGTAGCGACACTCTACGGGCAATCTTTTTGTACACTATATTTTGCCCACTTGAATAAACCATTAATAGAAAATTGCTAGTATATTTTTATTTGCAAAAGAAATTCCACAGCATTTTACAATTTTTGTCATTACATTGAATATTTTTTTCACTTCCAACAAATGTGTACACTTCCAGATACATCTTCGCCAGCCAAGGTTCGTTCATTCAGTCATCGCTTCAATTTTACATCACTGAGCATAATTATCTAGAATGGAAGCAAAAAAATAAGTAAATCGTAATGATTAGAACACTGTAAACAGCTATAGTAAACAATGCAAACTGATTTTAAATTGTATAACGGTCACCGGCCCACGGCATCGACGCAGAAAATTGGAGCAAAAAATATTTCCTGATCAATTGCGTTGTGTTCCAATAAAAAATATTTTATTCCAGTCCAAATCAGCTCAATTACTTTAATAAAGAGTTATTGCATAATGTACAAAATGTTGATACAATTTGATGAATATTTACAGCTCTGCTTCAATGCCGTAGACGATGTTGGCCCGATCGTCAACAAAACATCACCCGTCTCCAGGGCAGGCGACTGGAAAAAAACACTGGTGTTCGGTCGAAACGGTGGAAACAAAATCGTCACTCCCAGAATAACTATGCAAAATAACGATCTAAAGTCGAACCATTCGAGCCACAATTTTAACATAAAAATGACTTTCGTTGCATTTGACAATGATAAACTTACCGAAAAGCCGTGTTATTCTCGGTCGCTAACGTCAGTATAATCCGCCATTTTATTTGAGTGTGTTTGCCACCCGACTCCGCCCGGTGACGTCATCATGTGCGCTATAGAAGGAGGTCTGTGATTCGTTGACTGAAATCGTCGATAGTGGGTCTCATTGAAATCTCGTTACATAGGCGTCGGATCAGATGTAGGTAGGGCGGAATTAAAAAAAATCACAAAATCAAAATCAAAGTAAAATAATAAAATAAAAGGGCATTAATAACAAAAGTAATAAAAAATAAAATTAAAATAAGTTTATAGCCAAAATAATTAAAGCCCGTACACTACATCAGATTTTAATCAGATTGGGTTGATGTCTGTTCGATGTCATTGTGCATGGTAGATGTCTGTTCGATGTCATTGTGCATGGTTGATGTCTGTTCGATGTCATTGTGCATGGTTGATGTCTGTTCGATGTCATTGTGCATGGTAGATGTCTGTTCGATGTCATTGTGCATGGTAGATATCTGTTCGATGTCATTGTGCATGGTTGATGTCTGTTCGATGTCATTGTGAATGGTTGATGTCTGTTCGATGTCATTGTGCATGGTTGATGTCTGTTCGATGTCATTGTGCATGGTTGATGTCTGTCCGATGCCATTGTGCATGGTTGATGTCTGTTCGATGTCATTGTGCATGGTAGATGTCTGTTCGATGTCATTGTGCATGGTTGATGTCTGTTCGATGTCATTGTGCATGGTTGATGTCTGTTCGATGTCATTGTGCATGGTTGATGTCTGTTCGATGTCATTGTGCATGGTAGATGTCTGTTCGATGTCATTGTGCATGGTCGATGTCATTGTGCATGGTTGATGTCTGTTCGATGTCATTGTGCATGGTAGATGTCTGTTCGATGTCATTGTGCATGGTAGATGTCTGTTCGATGTCATTGTGCATGATAGATGTCTGTTCGATGTCATTGTGCATGGTAGATATTTGTTCGATGTCATTGTGCATGGTTGATGTCTGTTCGATGTCATTGTGCATGGTAGATGTCTGTTCGATGTCATTGTGCATGGTTGATGTCTGTTCGATGTCATTGTGCATGGTTGATGTCTGTTCGATGTCTTTGTGCATGGTAGATGTCTGTTCGATGTCATTGTGCATGGTAGATATCTGTTCGATGTCATTGTGCATGGTTGATGTCTGTACGATGTCATTGTGAATGGTTGATGTCTGTTCGATGTCATTGTGCATGGTTGATGTCTGTTCGATGTCATAGTGCATGGTTGATGTCTGTCCGATGCCATTGTGCATGGTTGATGTCTGTTCGATGTCATTGTGCATGGTAGATGTCTGTTCGATGTCATTGTGCATGGTTGATGTCTGTTCGATGTCATTGTGCATGGTAGATGTCTGTTCGATGTCATTGTGCATGGTCGATGTCATTGTGCATGGTTGATGTCTGTTCGATGTCATTGTGCATGGTAGATGTCTGTTCGATGTCATTGTGAATTGTTGATGTCTGTTCGATGTCATTGTGCATGGTTGATGTCTGTTCGATGTCATTGTGCATGGTTGATGTCTGTCCGATGTCATTGTGCATGGTTGATGTCTGTTCGATGTCATTGTGCATGGTAGATGTCTGTTCGATGTCATTGTGCATGGTTGATGTCTGTTCGTTGTCATTGTGCATGGCTGATGTCTGTTCGATGTCATTGTGCATGGTTGATGTCTGTTCGATGTCATTGTGCATGGTTGATGTCTGTTCGATGTCATTGTGCATGGTTGATGTCTGTTCGATGTCATTGTGCATGGTAGATGTCTGTTCGATGTCATTGTGCATGGTCGATGTCATTGTGCATGGTTGATGTCTGTTCGATGTCATTGTGCATGGTTGATGTCTGTTCGATGTCATTGTGCATGGTTGATGTCTGTTCGTTGTCATTGTGCATGGCTGATGTCTGTTCGATGTCATTGTGCATGGTTGATGTCTGTTCGATGTCATTGTGCATGGTTGATGTCTGTTCGATGTCATTGTGCATGGTTGATGTCTGTTCGATGTCATTGTGCATGGTAGATGTCTGTTCGATGTCATTGTGCATGGTCGATGTCATTGTGCATGGTTGATGTCTGTTCGATGTCATTGTGCATGGTAGATGTCTGTTCGATGTCATTGTGCATGGTAGATGTCTGTTCGATGTCATTGTGCATGGTCGATGTCATTGTGCATGGTTGATGTCTGTTCGATGTCATTGTGCATGGTAGATGTCTGTTCGATGTCATTGTGAATTGTTGATGTCTGTTCGATGTCATTGTGCATGGTTGATGTCTGTTCGATGTCATTGTGCATGGTTGATGTCTGTCCGATGTCATTGTGCATGGTTGATGTCTGTTCGATGTCATTGTGCATGGTAGATGTCTGTTCGATGTCATTGTGCATGGTTGATGTCTGTTCGATGTCATTGTGCATGGTTGATGTCTGTTCGTTGTCATTGTGCATGGCTGATGTCTGTTCGATGTCATTGTGCATGGTTGATGTCTGTTCGATGTCATTGTGCATGGTTGATGTCTGTTCGATGTCATTGTGCATGGTTGATGTCTGTTCGATGTCATTGTGCATGGTAGATGTCTGTTCGATGTCATTGTGCATGGTAGATGTCTGTTCGATGTCATTGTGCATGATAGATGTCTGTTCGATGTCATTGTGCATGGTAGATATTTGTTCGATGTCATTGTGCATGGTTGATGTCTGTTCGATGTCATTGTGCATGGTTGATGTCTGTTCGATGTCATTGTGCATGGTAGATGTCTGTTCGATGTCATTTAGCATGGTTGCTGTCTGTTCGATGTCATTGTGCATGGTTGATGTCTGTTCGATGTCATTGTGCATGGTAGATGTCTGTTCGATGTCATTGTGCATGGTAGACATCTGTTCGATGTCATTGTGCATGGTTGATGTCTGTTCGATGTCATTGTGAATGGTTGATGTCTGTTCGATGTCATTGTGCATGGTTGATGTCTGTTCGATGTCATTGTGCATGGTTGATGTCTGTCCGATGCCATTGTGCATGGTTGATGTCTGTTCGATGTCATTGTGCATGGTAGATGTCTGTTCGATGTCATTGTGCATGGTTGATGTCTGTTCGATGTCATTGTGCATGGTAGATGTCTGTTCGATGTCATTGTGCATGGTCGATGTCATTGTGCATGGTTGATGTCTGTTCGATGTCATTGTGCATGGTAGATGTCTGTTCGATGTCATTGTGAATTGTTGATGTCTGTTCGATGTCATTGTGCATGGTTGATGTCTGTTCGATGTCATTGTGCATGGTTGATGTCTGTCCGATGTCATTGTGCATGGTTGATGTCTGTTCGATGTCATTGTGCATGGTAGATGTCTGTTCGATGTCATTGTGCATGGTTGATGTCTGTTCGATGTCATTGTGCATGGTTGATGTCTGTTCGTTGTCATTGTGCATGGCTGATGTCTGTTCGATGTCATTGTGCATGGTTGATGTCTGTTCGATGTCATTGTGCATGGTTGATGTCTGTTCGATGTCATTGTGCATGGTTGATGTCTGTTCGATGTCATTGTGCATGGTAGATGTCTGTTCGATGTCATTGTGCATGGTCGATGTCATTGTGCATGGTTGATGTCTGTTCGATGTCATTGTGCATGGTTGATGTCTGTTCGATGTCATTGTGCATGGTTGATGTCTGTTCGTTGTCATTGTGCATGGCTGATGTCTGTTCGATGTCATTGTGCATGGTTGATGTCTGTTCGATGTCATTGTGCATGGTTGATGTCTGTTTGATGTCATTGTGCATGGTTGATGTCTGTTCGATGTCATTGTGCATGGTAGATGTCTGTTCGATGTCATTGTGCATGGTCGATGTCATTGTGCATGGTTGATGTCTGTTCGATGTCATTGTGCATGGTAGATGTCTGTTCGATGTCATTGTGCATGGTAGATGTCTGTTCGATGTCATTGTGCATGGTAGATGTCTGTTCGATGTCATTGTGAATTGTTGATGTCTGTTCGATGTCATTGTGCATGGTTGATGTCTGTTCGATGTCATTGTGCATGGTTGATGTCTGTCCGATGTCATTGTGCATGGTTGATGTCTGTTCGATGTCATTGTGCATGGTAGATGTCTGTTCGATGTCATTGTGCATGGTTGATGTCTGTTCGTTGTCATTGTGCATGGCTGATGTCTGTTCGATGTCATTGTGCATGGTTGATGTCTGTTCGATGTCATTGTGCATGGTTGATGTCTGTTCGATGTCATTGTGCATGGTTGATGTCTGTTCGATGTCATTGTGCATGGTAGATGTTTGTTCGATGTCATTGTGCATGGTCGATGTCATTGTGCATGGTTGATGTCTGTTCGATGTCATTGTGCATGGTTGATGTCTGTTCGATGTCATTGTGCATGGTTGATGTCTGTTCGTTGTCATTGTGCATGGCTGATGTCTGTTCGATGTCATTGTGCATGGTTGATGTCTGTTCGATGTCATTGTGCATGGTTGATGTCTGTTCGATGTCATTGTGCATGGTTGATGTCTGTTCGATGTCATTGTGCATGGTAGATGTCTGTTCGATGTCATTGTTCATGGTCGATGTCATTGTGCATGGTTGATGTCTGTTCGATGTCATTGTGCATGGTAGATGTCTGTTCGATGTCATTGTGCATGGTAGATGTCTGTTCGATGTCATTGTGCATGGTCGATGTCATTGTGCATGGTTGATGTCTGTTCGATGTCATTGTGCATGGTAGATGTCTGTTCGATGTCATTGTGAATTGTTGATGTCTGTTCGATGTCATTGTGCATGGTTGATGTCTGTTCGATGTCATTGTGCATGGTTGATGTCTGTCCGATGTCATTGTGCATGGTTGATGTCTGTTCGATGTCATTGTGCATGGTAGATGTCTGTTCGATGTCATTGTGCATGGTTGATGTCTGTTCGATGTCATTGTGCATGGTTGATGTCTGTTCGTTGTCATTGTGCATGGCTGATGTCTGTTCGATGTCATTGTGCATGGTTGATGTCTGTTCGATGTCATTGTGCATGGTTGATGTCTGTTCGATGTCATTGTGCATGGTTGATGTCTGTTCGATGTCATTGTGCATGGTAGATGTCTGTTCGATGTCATTGTGCATGGTAGATGTCTGTTCGATGTCATTGTGCATGATAGATGTCTGTTCGATGTCATTGTGCATGGTAGATATTTGTTCGATGTCATTGTGCATGGTTGATGTCTGTTCGATGTCATTGTGCATGGTTGATGTCTGTTCGATGTCATTGTGCATGGTAGATGTCTGTTCGATGTCATTTAGCATGGTTGCTGTCTGTTCGATGTCATTGTGCATGGTTGATGTCTGTTCGATGTCATTGTGCATGGTAGATGTCTGTTCGATGTCATTGTGCATGGTAGACATCTGTTCGATGTCATTGTGCATGGTTGATGTCTGTTCGATGTCATTGTGAATGGTTGATGTCTGTTCGATGTCATTGTGCATGGTTGATGTCTGTTCGATGTCATTGTGCATGGTTGATGTCTGTCCGATGCCATTGTGCATGGTTGATGTCTGTTCGATGTCATTGTGCATGGTAGATGTCTGTTCGATGTCATTGTGCATGGTTGATGTCTGTTCGATGTCATTGTGCATGGTAGATGTCTGTTCGATGTCATTGTGCATGGTCGATGTCATTGTGCATGGTTGATGTCTGTTCGATGTCATTGTGCATGGTAGATGTCTGTTCGATGTCATTGTGAATTGTTGATGTCTGTTCGATGTCATTGTGCATGGTTGATGTCTGTTCGATGTCATTGTGCATGGTTGATGTCTGTCCGATGTCATTGTGCATGGTTGATGTCTGTTCGATGTCATTGTGCATGGTAGATGTCTGTTCGATGTCATTGTGCATGGTTGATGTCTGTTCGATGTCATTGTGCATGGTTGATGTCTGTTCGTTGTCATTGTGCATGGCTGATGTCTGTTCGATGTCATTGTGCATGGTTGATGTCTGTTCGATGTCATTGTGCATGGTTGATGTCTGTTCGATGTCATTGTGCATGGTTGATGTCTGTTCGATGTCATTGTGCATGGTAGATGTCTGTTCGATGTCATTGTGCATGGTCGATGTCATTGTGCATGGTTGATGTCTGTTCGATGTCATTGTGCATGGTTGATGTCTGTTCGATGTCATTGTGCATGGTTGATGTCTGTTCGTTGTCATTGTGCATGGCTGATGTCTGTTCGATGTCATTGTGCATGGTTGATGTCTGTTCGATGTCATTGTGCATGGTTGATGTCTGTTTGATGTCATTGTGCATGGTTGATGTCTGTTCGATGTCATTGTGCATGGTAGATGTCTGTTCGATGTCATTGTGCATGGTCGATGTCATTGTGCATGGTTGATGTCTGTTCGATGTCATTGTGCATGGTAGATGTCTGTTCGATGTCATTGTGCATGGTAGATGTCTGTTCGATGTCATTGTGCATGGTCGATGTCATTGTGCATGGTTGATGTCTGTTCGATGTCATTGTGCATCGTAGATGTCTGTTCGATGTCATTGTGAATTGTTGATGTCTGTTCGATGTCATTGTGCATGGTTGATGTCTGTTCGATGTCATTGTGCATGGTTGATGTCTGTCCGATGTCATTGTGCATGGTTGATGTCTGTTCGATGTCATTGTGCATGGTAGATGTCTGTTCGATGTCATTGTGCATGGTTGATGTCTGTTCGATGTCATTGTGCATGGTTGATGTCTGTTCGTTGTCATTGTGCATGGCTGATGTCTGTTCGATGTCATTGTGCATGGTTGATGTCTGTTCGATGTCATTGTGCATGGTTGATGTCTGTTCGATGTCATTGTGCATGGTTGATGTCTGTTCGATGTCATTGTGCATGGTAGATGTCTGTTCGATGTCATTGTGCATGGTCGATGTCATTGTGCATGGTTGATGTCTGTTCGATGTCATTGTGCATGGTAGATGTCTGTTCGATGTCATTGTGCATGGTAGATGTCTGTTCGATGTCATTGTGCATGATAGATGTCTGTTCGATGTCATTGTGCATGGTAGATATCTGTTCGATGTCATTGTGCATGGTTGATGTCTGTTCGATGTCATTGTGCATGGTCGATGTCATTGTGCATGGTTGATGTCTGTTCGATGTCATTGTGCATGGTAGATGTCTGTTCGATGTCATTGTAATTTGTTGATGTCTGTTCGATGTCATTGTGCATGGTTGATGTCTGTTCGATGTCATTGTGCATGGTTGATGTCTGTCCGATGTCATTGTGCATGGTTGATGTCTGTTCGATGTCATTGTGCATGGTAGATGTCTGTTCGATGTCATTGTGCATGGTTGATGTCTGTTCGATGTCATTGTGCATGGTTGATGTCTGTTCGATGTCATTGTGCATGGTTGATGTCTGTTCGATGTCATTGTGAATTGTTGATGTCTGTTCGATGTCATTGTGCATGGATGATGTCTGTTCGATGTCATTGTGCATGGTTGATGTCTGTCCGATGTCATTGTGCATGGTTGATGTCTGTTCGATGTCATTGTGCATGGTAGATGTCTGTTCGATGTCATTGTGCATGGTTGATGTCTGTTCGATGTCATTGTGCATGGTTGATGTCTGTTCGTTGTCATTGTGCATGGCTGATGTCTGTTCGATGTCATTGTGCATGGTCGATGTCATTGTGCATGGTTGATGTCTGTTCGATGTCATTGTGCATGGTAGATGTCTGTTCGATGTCATTGTGCATGGTAGATGTCTGTTCGATGTCATTGTGCATAATAGATGTCTGTTCGATATCATTGTGCATGGTAGATATCTGTTCGATGTCATTGTGCATGGTTGATGTCTGTTCGATGTCATTGTGCATGGTAGAAGTCTGTTCGATGTCATTGTGCATGGTTGATGTCTGTTCGTTGTCATTGTGCATGTTTGATGTCTGTTCGATGTCATTGTGCATGGTAGATGTCTGTTCGATGTCATTGTGCATGGTAGATGTCTGTTCGATGTCATTGTGCATGGTTGATGTCTGTTCGATGTCATTGTGAATGGTTGATGTCTGTTCGACGTCATTGTGCATGGTTGATGTCTGTTCGATGTCATTGTGCATGGTTGATGTCTGTCCGATGTCATTGTGCATGGTTGATGTCTGTTCGATGTCATTGTGCATGGTAGATGTCTGTTCGATGTCACTGTGCATGGTTGATGTCTGTTCGATGTCATTGTGCATGGTAGATGTCTGTACGATGTCATTGTGCATGGTTGATGTCTGTTCGATGTCATTGTGCATGGTTGATGTCTGTTCGATGTCGTTGTGCATGGTTGATGTCTGTTCGATGTCATTGTGAATGGTTGATGTCTGTTCGATGTCATTGTGCATGGTTGATGTCTGTTCGATGTCATTGTGCATGGTTGATGTCTGTCCGATGCCATTGTGCATGGTTGATGTCTGTTCGATGTCATTGTGCATGGTAGATGTCTGTTCGATGTCACTGTGCATGGTTGATGTCTGTTCGATGTCATTGTGCATGGTAGATGTCTGTTCGATGTCATTGTGCATGGTAGATGTCTGTTCGATGTCATTGTGCATGATAGATGTCTGTTCGATGTCATTGTGCATGGTAGATATCTGTTCGATGTCATTGTGCATGGCTGATGTCTGTTCGATGTCATTGTGCATGGTTGATGGCTGTTCGATGTCATTGTGCATGGTAGATGTCTGTTCGATGTCACTGTGCATGGTTGATGTCTGTTCGATGTCATTGTGCATGGTTGATGTCTGTTCGATGTCATTGTGCATGGTAGATGTCTGTTCGATGTCATTGTGCATGGTAGATATCTGTTCGATGTCATTGTGCATGGTTGATGTCTGTTCGATGTCATTGTGAATGGTTGATGTCTGTTCGATGTCATTGTGCATGGTTGATGTCTGTTCGGTGTCATTGTGCATGGTTGATGTCTGTCCGATGCCATTGTGCATGGTTGATGTCTGTTCGATGTCATTGTGCATGGTAGATGTCTGGTCGATGTCATTGTGCATGGTTGATGTCTGTTCGATGTCATTGTGCATGGTAGATGTCTGTTCGATGTCATTGTGCATGGTCGATGTCATTGTGCATGGTTGATGTCTGTTCGATGTCATTGTGCATGGTAGATGTCTGTCCGATGTCATTGTGAATGGTTGATGTCTGTTCGATGTCATTGTGCATGGTTGATGTCTGTTCGATGTCATTGTGCATGGTTGATGTCTGTCCGATGTCATTGTGCATGGTTGATGTCTGTTCGATGACATTGTGCATGGTTGATGTCTGTTCGTTGTCATTGTGCATGGCTGATGTCTGTTCGATGACATTGTGCATGGTTGATGTCTGTTCGTTGTCATTGTGCATGGCTGATGTCTGTTCGATGTCATTGTGCATGGTTGATGTCTGTTCGATGTCATTGTGCATGGTTGATGTCTGTTCGATGTCATTGTGCATGGTTGATGTCTGTTCGATGTCATTGTGCATGGTAGATGTCTGTTCGATGTCATTGTGCATGGTCGATGTCATTGTGAATTGTTGATGTCTGTTCGATGTCATTGTGCATGGTTGATGTCTGTTCGATGTCATTGTGCATGGTCGATGTCATTGTGCATGGTTGATGTCTGTTCGATGTCATTGTGCATGGTAGATGTCTGTTCGATGTCATTGTGCATGGTTGATGTCTGTTCGATGTCATTGTGCATGGTTGATGTCTGTTCGTTGTCATTGTGCATGGCTGATGTCTGTTCGATGTCATTGTGCATGGTTGATGTCTGTTCGATGTCATTGTGCATGGTTGATGTCTGTTCGATGTCATTGTGCATGGTTGATGTCTGTTCGATGTCATTGTGCATGGTAGATGTCTGTTCGATGTCATTGTGCATGGTCGATGTCATTGTGCATGTTGATGTCTGTTCGATGTCATTGTGCATGGTAGATGTCTGTTCGATGTCATTGTGCATGGTAGATGTCTGTTCGATGTCATTGTGCATGATAGATGTCTGTTCGATGTCATTGTGCATGGTAGATATCTGTTCGATGTCATTGTGCATGGTTGATGTCTGTTCGATGTCATTGTGCATGGTCGATGTCATTGTGCATGGTTGATGTCTGTTCGATGTCATTGTGCATGGTAGATGTCTGTTCGATGTCATTGTAATTTGTTGATGTCTGTTCGATGTCATTGTGCATGGTAGATGTCTGTTCGATGTCATTGTAATTTGTTGATGTCTGTTCGATGTCATTGTGCATGGTTGATGTCTGTTCGATGTCATTGTGCATGGTTGATGTCTGTCCGATGTCATTGTGCATGGTTGATGTCTGTTCGATGTCATTGTGCATGGTAGATGTCTGTTCGATGTCATTGTGCATGGTCGATGTCATTGTGCATGGTTGATGTCTGTTCGATGTCATTGTGCATGGTTGATGTCTGTTCGATGTCATTGTGCATGGTTGATGTCTGTTCGTTGTCATTGTGCATGGCTGATGTCTGTTCGATGTCATTGTGCATGGTTGATGTCTGTTCGTTGTCATTGTGCATGGCTGATGTCTGTTCGATGTCATTGTGCATGGTTGATGTCTGTTCGATGTCATTGTGCATGGTTGATGTCTGTTCGATGTCATTGTGCATGGTTGATGTCTGTTCGATGTCATTGTGAATTGTTGATGTCTGTTCGATGTCATTGTGCATGGATGATGTCTGTTCGATGTCATTGTGCATGGTTGATGTCTGTCCGATGTCATTGTGCATGGTTGATGTCTGTTCGATGTCATTGTGCATGGTAGATGTCTGTTCGATGTCATTGTGCATGGTTGATGTCTGTTCGATGTCATTGTGCATGGTTGATGTCTGTTCGTTGTCATTGTGCATGGCTGATGTCTGTTCGATGTCATTGTGCATGGTTGATGTCTGTTCGATGTCATTGTGCATGGTAGATGTCTGTTCGATGTCATTGTGCATGGTAGATGTCTGTTCGATGTCATTGTGCATAATAGATGTCTGTTCGATGTCATTGTGCATGGTAGATATCTGTTCGATGTCATTGTGCATGGTTGATGTCTGTTCGATGTCATTGTGCATGGTAGAAGTCTGTTCGATGTCATTGTACATGGTTGATGTCTGTTCGATGTCATTGTGCATGTTTGATGTCTGTTCGATGTCATTGTGCATGGTAGATGTCTGTTCGATGTCATTGTGCATGGTAGATGTCTGTTCGATGTCATTGTGCATGGGTGATGTCTGTTCGATGTCATTGTGAATGGTTGATGTCTGTTCGACGTCATTGTGCATGGTTGATGTCTGTTCGATGTCATTGTGCATGGTTGATGTCTGTCCGATGTCATTGTGCATGGTTGATGTCTGTTCGATGTCATTGTGCATGGTAGATGTCTGTTCGATGTCACTGTGCATGGTTGATGTCTGTTCGATGTCATTGTGCATGGTAGATGTCTGTACGATGTCATTGTGCATGGTTGATGTCTGTTCGATGTCATTGTGCATGGTTGATGTCTGTTCGATGTCGTTGTGCATGGTTGATGTCTGTTCGATGTCATTGTGAATGGTTGATGTCTGTTCGATGTCATTGTGCATGGTTGATGTCTGTTCGATGTCATTGTGCATGGTTGATGTCTGTCCGATGCCATTGTGCATGGTTGATGTCTGTTCGATGTCATTGTGCATGGTAGATGTTTGTTCGATGTCACTGTGCATGGTTGATGTCTGTTCGATGTCATTGTGCATGGTAGATGTCTGTTCGATGTCATTGTGCATGGTAGATGTCTGTTCGATGTCATTGTGCATGATAGATGTCTGTTCGATGTCATTGTGCATGGTAGATATCTGTTCGATGTCATTGTGCATGGCTGATGTCTGTTCGATGTCATTGTGCATGGTTGATGGCTGTTCGATGTCATTGTGCATGGTAGATGTCTGTTCGATGTCACTGTGCATGGTTGATGTCTGTTCGATGTCATTGTGCATGGTTGATGTCTGTTCGATGTCATTGTGCATGGTAGATGTCTGTTCGATGTCATTGTGCATGGTAGATATCTGTTCGATGTCATTGTGCATGGTTGATGTCTGTTCGATGTCATTGTGAATGGTTGATGTCTGTTCGATGTCATTGTGCATGGTTGATGTCTGTTCGGTGTCATTGTGCATGGTTGATGTCTGTTCGATGCCATTGTGCATGGTTGATGTCTGTTCGATGTCATTGTGCATGGTAGATGTCTGGTCGATGTCATTGTGCATGGTTGATGTCTGTTCGATGTCATTGTGCATGGTTGATGTCTGTTCGATGTCATTGTGCATGGTCGATGTCATTGTGCATGGTTGATGTCTGTTCGATGTCATTGTGCATGGTAGATGTCTGTTCGATGTCATTGTGAATGGTTGATGTCTGTTCGATGTCATTGTGCATGGTTGATGTCTGTTCGATGTCATTGTGCATGGTTGATGTCTGTCCGATATCATTGTGCATGGTTGATGTCTGTTCGATGTCATTGTGCATGGTAGATGTCTGTTCGATGTCATTGTGCATGGTTGATGTCTGTTCGATGACATTGTGCATGGTTGATGTCTGTTCGTTGTCATTGTGCATGGCTGATGTCTGTTCGATGTCATTGTGCATGGTTGATGTCTGTTCGATGTCATTGTGCATGGTTGATGTCTGTTCGATGTCATTGTGCATGGTTGATGTCTGTTCGATGTCATTGTGCATGGTAGATGTCTGTTCGATGTCATTGTGCATGGTCGATGTCATTGTGCATGGTTGATGTCTGTTCGATGTCATTGTGCATGGTAGATGTCTGTTCGATGTCATTGTGCATGGTAGATGTCTGTTCGATGTCATTGTGCATGATAGATGTCTGTTCGATGTCATTGTGCATGGTTGATGTCTGTTCGATGTCATTGTGCATGGTTGATGTCTGTTCGATGTCATTGTGCATGGTAGATGTCTGTTCGATGTCATTGTGCATGGTCGATGTCATTGTGCATGGTTGATGTCTGTTCGATGTCATTGTGCATGGTAGATGTCTGTTCGATGTCATTGTGCATGGTTGATGTCTGTTCGATGTCATTGTGCATGGTTGATGTCTGTTCGATGTCATTGTGCATGGTAGATGTCTGTTCGATGTCATTGTGCATGGTCGATGTCATTGTGCATGGTTGATGTCTGTTCGATGTCATTGTGCATGGTAGATGTCTGTTCGATGTCATTGTGCATGGTAGATGTCTGTTCGATGTCATTGTGCATGGTAGATGTCTGTTCGATGTCATTGTGCATGGTAGATGTCTGTTCGATGTCATTGTGCATGGTTGATGTCTGTTCGATGACATTGTGCATGGTTGATGTCTGTTCGTTGTCATTGTGCATGGCTGATGTCTGTTCGATGTCATTGTGCATGGTTGATGTCTGTTCGATGTCATTGTGCATGGTTGATGTCTGTTCGATGTCATTGTGCATGGTTGATGTCTGTTCGATGTCATTGTGCATGGTAGATGTCTGTTCGATGTCATTGTGCATGGTCGATGTCATTGTGCATGATTGATGTCTGTTCGATGTCATTGTGCATGGTAGATGTCTGTTCGATGTCATTGTGCATGGTAGATGTCTGTTCGATGTCATTGTGCATGATAGAAGTCTGTTCGATGTCATTGTGCATGGTTGATGTCTGTTCGATGACATTGTGCATGGTTGATGTCTGTTCGTTGTCATTGTGCATGGCTGATGTCTGTTCGATGTCATTGTGCATGGTTGATGTCTGTTCGATGTCATTGTGCGTGGTTGATGTCTGTTCGATGTCATTGTGCATGGCTGATGTCTGTTCGATGTCATTGTGCATGGTTGATGTCTGTTCGATGTCATTGTGCATGGTTGATGTCTGTTCGATGTCATTGTGCATGGTTGATGTCTGTTCGATGTCATTGTGCATGGTAGATGTCTGTTCGATGTCATTGTGCATGGTCGATGTCATTGTGAATGGTTGATGTCTGTTCGATGTCATTGTGCATGGTAGATGTCTGTTCGATGTCATTGTGCATGGTAGATGTCTGTTCGATGTCATTGTGCATGATAGATGTCTGTTCGATGTCATTGTGCATGGTTGATGTCTGTTCGATGACATTGTGCATGGTTGATGTCTGTTCGTTGTCATTGTGCATGGCTGATGTCTGTTCGATGTCATTGTGCATGGTTGATGTCTGTTCGATGTCATTGTGCATGGTTGATGTCTGTTCGATGTCATTGTGCATGGTTGATGTCTGTTCGATGTCATTGTGCATGGTAGATGTCTGTTCGATGTCATTGTGCATGGTCGATGTCATTGTGCATGGTTGATGTCTGTTCGATGTCATTGTGCATGGTAGATGTCTGTTCGATGTCATTGTGCATGGTAGATGTCTGTTCGATGTCATTGTGCATGATAGATGTCTGTTCGATGTCATTGTGCATGGTAGATGTCAGTTCGATGTCATTGTGCATGGTTGATGTCTGTTCGATGACATTGTGCATGGTTGATGTCTGTTCGTTGTCATTGTGCATGGCTGATGTCTGTTCGATGTCATTGTGCATGGTTGATGTCTGTTCGATGTCATTGTGCATGGTTGATGTCTGTTCGATGTCATTGTGCATGGTTGATGTCTGTTCGATGTCATTGTGCATGGTAGATGTCTGTTCGATGTCATTGTGCATGGTCGATGTCATTGTGCATGGTTGATGTCTGTTCGATGTCATTGTGCATGGTAGATGTCTGTTCGATGGCATTGTGCATGGTAGATGTCTGTTCGATGTCATTGTGCATGATAGATGTCTGTTCGATGTCATTGTGCATGGTTGATGTCTGTTCGATGACATTGTGCATGGTTGATGTCTGTTCGTTGTCATTGTGCATGGCTGATGTCTGTTCGATGTCATTGTGCATGGTTGATGTCTGTTCGATGTCATTGTGCATGGTTGATGTCTGTTCGATGTCATTGTGCATGGTTGATGTCTGTTCGATGTCATTGTGCATGGTAGATGTCTGTTCGATGTCATTGTGCATGGTCGATGTCATTGTTCATGGTTGATGTCTGTTCGATGTCATTGTGCATGGTAGATGTCTGTTCGATGTCATTGTGCATGGTATATGTCTGTTCGATGTCATTGTGCATGATAGATGTCTGTTCGATGTTATTGTGCATGGTAGATATCTGTTCGATGTCATTGTGCATGGCTGATGTCTGTTCGATGTCATTGTGCATGGTAGATGTCTGTTCGATGTCATTGTGCATGGTTGATGTCTGTTCGATGTCATTGTGCATGTTTGATGTCTGTTCGATGTCATTGTGCGTGGTAGATGTCTGTTCGATGTCATTGTGCATGGTAGATGTCTGTTCGATGTCATTGTGCATGGTTGATGTCTGTTGGATGTCATTGTGAATGGTTGATGTCTGTTCGATGTCATTGTGCATGGTTGATGTCTGTTCGATGTCATTGTGCATGGTTGATGTCTGTCCGATGCCATTGTGCATGGTTGATGTCTGTTCGATGTCATTGTGCATGGTAGATGTCTGTTCGATGTCACTGTGCATGGTTGATGTCTGTTCGATGTCATTGTGCATGGTAGATGTCTGTACGATGTCATTGTGCATGGTTGATGTCTGTTCGATGTCATTGTGCATGGTTGATGTCTGTTCGATGTCGTTGTGCATGGTAGATGTCTGTTCGATGTCATTGTGCATGGTAGATGTCTGTTCGATGTAATTGTGCATGATAGATGTCTGTTCGATGTCATTGTGCATGGTTGATATCTGTTCGATGTCATTGTGCATGGTTGATGTCTGTTCGATGTCATTGTGCATGGTTGATGTCTGTTCGATGTAATTGTGCATGGTAGATGTCTGTTCGATGTCATTGTGCATGGTTGATGTCTGTTCGATGTCATTGTGCATGGTTGATGTTTGTTCGATGTCATTGTGCATGGTAGATGTCTGTTCGATGTCATTGTGCATGGTAGATGTCTGTTCGATGTCATTGTGCATGGTTGATGTCTGTTCGATGTCATTGTGCATGGTTGATGTCTGTTCGATGTCATTGTGCATGGTTGATGTCTGTTCGATGTCATTGTGCATGGTAGATGTCTGTTTGATGTCATTGTGAATGGTAGCTGTCTGTTCGATGTCATTGTGCAAGGTAGATGCCTGTTCGATGACATTGTGCATGGTTGATGTCTGTTCGATGTCATTGTGCATGGTTGATGTCTGTTCGATGTCATTGTGCATGGTAGATGTCTGTTCGGTGTCATTGTGCATGGTAGATGTCTGTTCGATGTCATTGTGCATGGTTGATGTCTGTTCGATGTCATTGTGAATGGTTGATGTCTGTTCGACGTCATTGTGCATGGTTGATGTCTTTTCGATGTCATTGTGCATGGTTGATGTCTGTTCGATGTCATTGTGCATGGTTGATGTCTGTTCGATGTCATTGTGCATGGTAGATGTCTGTTCGATGTCATTGTGCATGGTAGATGTCTGTTCGATGTCATTGTGCATGGTAGATGTCTGTTCGATGTCATTGTGCATGGTCGATGTCATTGTGCATGGTTGATGTCTGTTCGATGTCATTGTGCATGGTAGATGTCTGTTCGATGTCATTGTGCATGGTTGATGTCTGTTCGATGTCATTGTGCATGTTTGATGTCTGTTCGATGTCATTGTGCGTGGTAGATGTCTGTTCGATGTCAATGTGCATGGTAGATGTCTGTTCGATGTCATTGTGCATGGTTGATGTCTGTTCGATGTCATTGTGAATGGTTGATGTCTGTTCGATGTCATTGTGCATGGTTGATGTCTGTTCGATGTCATTGTGCATGGTTGATGTCTGTCCGATGCCATTGTGCATGGTTGATGTCTGTTCGATGTAATTGTGCATGGTAGATGTCTGTTCGATGTCACTGTGCATGGTTGATGTCTGTTCGATGTCATTGTGCATGGTAGATGTCTGTACGATGTCATTGTGCATGGTTGATGTCTGTTCGATGTCATTGTGCATGGTTGATGTCTGTTCGATGTCGTTGTGCATGGTAGATGTCTGTTCGATGTCATTGTGCATGGTAGATGTCTGTTCGACGTAATTGTGCATGATATATGTCTGTTCGATGTCATTGTGCATGGTTGATATCTGTTCGATGTCATTGTGCATGGTTGATGTCTGTTCGATGTCATTGTGCATGGTTGATGTCTGTTCGATGTAATTGTGCATGGTAGATGTCTGTTCGATGTCATTGTGCATGGTTGATGTCTGTTCGATGTCATTGTGCATGGTTGATGTCTGTTCGAT
Source organism: Saccoglossus kowalevskii (assembly GCF_978046115.1). Classification (NCBI taxonomy): domain Eukaryota; kingdom Metazoa; phylum Hemichordata; class Enteropneusta; family Harrimaniidae; genus Saccoglossus; species Saccoglossus kowalevskii. The sequence goes on from NC_140652.1 coordinate 1,831,021, forward strand.
GTCATTGTGCATGGTAGATGTCTGTTCGATGTCATTGTGCATGGTAGATGTCTGTTCGATGTCATTGTGCATGGTTGATGTCTGTTCGATGTCATTGTGCATGGTTGATGTCTGTTCGATGTCATTGTGCATGGTTGATGTCTGTTCGATGTCATTGTGCATGGTAGATGTCTGTTTGATGTCATTGTGAATGGTAGCTGTCTGTTCGATGTCATTGTGCAAGGTAGATGCCTGTTCGATGACATTGTGCATGGTTGATGTCTGTTCGATGTCATTGTGCATGGTTGATGTCTGTTCGATGTCATTGTGCATGGTAGATGTCTGTTCGGTGTCATTGTGCATGGTAGATGTCTGTTCGATGTCATTGTGCATGGTTGATGTCTGTTCGATGTCATTGTGAATGGTTGATGTCTGTTCGACGTCATTGTGCATGGTTGATGTCTGTTCGATGTCATTGTGCATGGTTGTTGTCTGTTCGATGTCATTGTGCATGGTTGATGTCTGTTCGATGTCATTGTGCATGGTAGATGTCTGTTCGATGTCATTGTGCATGGTAGATGTCTGTTCGATGTCATTGTGCATGGTAGATGTATGTTCGATGTCATTGTGCATGGTCGATGTCATTGTGCATGGTTGATGTCTGTTCGATGTCATTGTGCATGGTTGATGTCTGTCCGATGCCATTGTGCATGGTTGATGTCTGTTCGATGTCATTGTGCATGGTAGATGTCTGTTCGATGTCACTGTGCATGGTTGATGTCTGTTCGATGTCATTGTGCATGGTAGATGTCTGTACGATGTCATTGTGCATGGTTGATGTCTGTTCGATGTCATTGTGCATGGTTGATGTCTGTTCGATGTCATTGTGCATGGTAGATGTCTGTTCGATGTCATTGTGCATGGTTGATGTCTGTTCGATGTCATTGTGCATGATTGATGTCTGTTCGATGTCATTGTGCATGGTTGATGTCTGTTCGATGTCATTGTGCATGGTAGATGTCTGTTTGATGTCATTGTGAATGGTAGCTGTCTGTTCGATGTCATTGTGCAAGGTAGATGCCTGTTCGATGACATTGTGCATGGTTGATGTCTGTTCGATGTCATTGTGCATGGTTGATGTCTGTTCGATGTCATTGTGCATGGTAGATGTCTGTTCGGTGTCATTGTGCATGGTAGATGTCTGTTCGATGTCATTGTGCATGGTTGATGTCTGTTCGATGTCATTGTGAATGGTTGATGTCTGTTCGACGTCATTGTGCATGGTTGATGTCTGTTCGATGTCATTGTGCATGGTTGATGTCTGTTCGATGTCATTGTGCATGGTTGATGTCTGTTCGATGTCATTGTGCATGGTAGATGTCTGTTCGATGTCATTGTGCATGGTAGATGTCTGTTCGATGTCATTGTGCATGGTAGATGTCTGTTCGATGTCATTGTGCATGGTCGATGTCATTGTGCATGGTTGATGTCTGTTCGATGTCATTGTGCATGGTTGATGTCTGTCCGATGCCATTGTGCATGGTTGATGTCTGTTCGATGTCATTGTGCATGGTAGATGTCTGTTCGATGTCACTGTGCATGGTTGATGTCTGTTCGATGTCATTGTGCATGGTAGATGTCTGTACGATGTCATTGTGCATGGTTGATGTCTGTTCGATGTCATTGTGCATGGTTGATGTCTGTTCGATGTCGTTGTGCATGGTAGATGTCTGTTCGATGTCATTGTGCATGGTAGATGTCTGTTCGATGTAATTGTGCATGATAGATGTCCGTTCGATGTCATTGTGCATGTTTGATATCTGTTCGATGTCATTGTGCATGGTTGATGTCTGTTCGATGTCATTGTGCATGGTTGATGTCTGTTCGATGTAATTGTGCATGGTAGATGTCTGTTCGATGTCATTGTGCATGGTTGATGTCTGTTCGATGTCATTGTGCATGGTTGATGTCTGATCGATGTCATTGTGCATGGTAGATGTCTGTTCGATGTCATTGTGCATGGTAGATGTCTGTTCGATGTCATTGTGCATGGTTGATGTCTGTTCGATGTCATTGTGCATGGTTGATGTCTGTTCGATGTCATTGTGCATGGTTGATGTCTGTTCGATGTCCTTGTGCATGGTAGATGTCTGTTTGATGTCATTGTGAATGGTAGCTGTCTGTTCGATGTCATTGTGCAAGGTAGATGCCTGTTCGATGACATTGTGCATGGTTGATGTCTGTTCGATGTCATTGAGCATGGTTGATGTCTGTTCGATGTCATTGTGCATGGTAGATGTCTGTTCGGTGTCATTGTGCATGGTAGATGTCTGTTCGATGTCATTGTGCATGGTAGATGTCTGTTCGATGTCATTGTGCATGGTCGATGTCATTGTGCATGGTTGATGTCTGTTCGATGTCATTGTGCATGGTTGATGTCTGTCCGATGCCATTGTGCATGGTTGATGTCTGTTCGATGTCATTGTGCATGGTAGATGTCTGTTCGATGTCACTGTGCATGGTTGATGTCTGTTCGATGTCATTGTGCATGGTAGATGTCTGTACGATGTCATTGTGCATGGTTGATGTCTGTTCGATGTCATTGTGCATGGTTGATGTCTGTTCGATGTCGTTGTGCATGGTAGATGTCTGTTCGATGTCATTGTGCATGGTAGATGTCTGTTCGATGTAATTGTGCATGATAGATGTCTGTTCGATGTCATTGTGCATGGTTGATATCTGTTCGATGTCATTGTGCATGGTTGATGTCTGTTCGATGTCATTGTGCATGGTTGATGTCTGTTCGATGTAATTGTGCATGGTAGATGTCTGTTCGATGTCATTGTGCATGGTTGATGTCTGTTCGATGTCATTGTGCATGGTTGATGTCTGTTCGATGTCATTGTGCATGGTAGATGTCTGTTCGATGTCATTGTGCATGGTAGATGTCTGTTCGATGTCATTGTGCATGGTTGATGTCTGTTCGATGTCATTGTGCATGGTTGATGTCTGTTCGATGTCATTGTGCATGGTTGATGTCTGTTCGATGTCATTGTGCATGGTAGATGTCTGTTTGATGTCATTGTGAATGGTAGCTGTCTGTTCGATGTCATTGTGCAAGGTAGATGCCTGTTCGATGACATTGTGCATGGTTGATGTCTGTTCGATGTCATTGTGCATGGTTGATGTCTGTTCGATGTCATTGTGCATGGTAGATGTCTGTTCGGTGTCATTGTGCATGGTAGATGTCTGTTCGATGTCATTGTGCATGGTTGATGTCTGTTCGATGTCATTGTGAATGGTTGATGTCTGTTCGACGTCATTGTGCATGGTTGATGTCTGTTCGATGTCATTGTGCATGGTTGATGTCTGTTCGATGTCATTGTGCATGGTTGATGTCTGTTCGATGTCATTGTGCATGGTAGATGTCTGTTCGATGTCATTGTGCATGGTAGATGTCTGTTCGATGTCATTGTGCATGGTAGATGTCTGTTCGATGTCATTGTGCATGGTCGATGTCATTGTGCATGGTTGATGTCTGTTCGATGTCATTGTGCATGGTAGATGTCTGTTCGATGTCATTGTGCATGGTTGATGTCTGTTCGATGTCATTGTGCATGTTTGATGTCTGTTCGATGTCATTGTGCGTGGTAGATGTCTGTTCGATGTCATTGTGCATGGTAGATGTCTGTTCGATGTCATTGTGCATGGTTGATGTCTGTTCGATGTCATTGTGAATGGTTGATGTCTGTTCGATGTCATTGTGCATGGTTGATGTCTGTTCGATGTCATTGTGCATGGTAGATGTCTGTACGATGTCATTGTGCATGGTTGATGTCTGTTCGATGTCATTGTGCATGGTTGATGTCTGTTCGATGTCATTGTGCATGGTTGATGTCTGTTCGATGTCATTGTGCATGGTAGATGTCTGTTCGGTGTCATTGTGCATGGTAGATGTCTGTTCGATGTCATTGTGCATGGTTGATGTCTGTTCGATGGCATTGTGCATGATAGATGTCTGTTCGATGTCATTGTGCATGGTTGATATCTGTTCGATGTCATTGTGCATGGTTGATGTCTGTTCGATGTCATTGTGCATGGTTGATGTCTGTTCGATGTAATTGTGCATGGTAGATGTCTGTTCGATGTCATTGTGCATGGTTGATGTCTGTTCGATGTCATTGTGCATGGTTGATGTCTGTTCGATGTCATTGTGCATGGTAGATGTCTGTTCGATGTCATTGTGCATGGTAGATGTCTGTTCGATGTCATTGTGCATGGTTGATGTCTGTTCGATGTCATTGTGCATGGTTGATGTCTGTTCGATGTCATTGTGCATGGTTGATGTCTGTTCGATGTCATTGTGCATGGTAGATGTCTGTTTGATGTCATTGTGCATGGTTGATGTCTGTTCCATGTCATTGTGCATGGTAGATGTCTGTTCGATGTCATTGTGCATGGTTGATGTCTGTTCGATGTCATTGTGCATGGTAGATGTCTGTTCGATGTCATTGTGCATGGTAGATGTCTGTTCGACGTCATTGTGCATGGTCGATGTCATTGTGCATGGTTGATGTCTGTTCGATGTCATTGTGCATGGTAGATGTCTGTTCGATGTCATTGTGCATGGTTGATGTCTGTTCGATGTCATTGTGCATGTTTGATGTCTGTTCGATGTCATTGTGCGTGGTAGATGTCTGTTCGATGTCATTGTGCATGGTAGATGTCTGTTCGATGTCATTGTGCATGGTTGATGTCTGTTCGATGTCATTGTGAATGGTTGATGTCTGTTCGATGTCATTGTGCATGGTAGATGTCTGTACGATGTCATTGTGCATGGTTGATGTCTGTTCGATGTCATTGTGTATGGTTGATGTCTGTTCGATGTCATTGTGCATGGTTGATGTCTGTTCGATGTCGTTGTGCATGGTAGATGTCTGTTCGATGTCATTGTGCATGGTAGATGTCTGTTCGATGTAATTGTGCATGATAGATGTCTGTTCGATGTCATTGTGCATGGTTGATATCTGTTCGATGTCATTGTGCATGGTTGATGTCTGTTCGATGTCATTGTGCATGGTTGATGTCTGTTCGATGTAATTGTGCATGGTAGATGTCTGTTCGATGTCATTGTGCATGGTTGATGTCTGTTCGATGTCATTGTGCATGGTTGATGTCTGTTCGATGTCATTGTGCATGGTAGATGTCTGTTCGATGTCATTGTGCATGGTAGATGTCTGTTCGATGTCATTGTGCATGGTTGATGTCTGTTCGATGTCATTGTGCATGGTTGATGTCTGTTCGATGTCATTGTGCATGGTTGATGTCTGTTCGATGTCATTGTGCATGGTAGATGTCTGTTTGATGTCATTGTGAATGGTAGCTGTTTGTTCGATGTCATTGTGCAAGGTAGATGCCTGTTCGATGACATTGTGCATGGTTGATGTCTGTTCGATGTCATTGTGCATGGTTGATGTCTGTTCGATGTCATTGTGCATGGTAGATGTCTGTTCGGTGTCATTGTGCATGGTAGATGTCTGTTCGATGTCATTGTGCATGGTTGATGTCTGTTCGATGTCATTGTGAATGGTTGATGTCTGTTCGACGTCATTGTGCATGGTTGATGTCTGTTCGATGTCATTGTGCATGGTTGATGTCTGTTCGATGTCATTGTGCATGGTAGATGTCTGTTCGATGTCATTGTGCATGGTAGATGTCTGTTCGATGTCATTGTGCATGGTAGATGTCTGTTCGATGTCATTGTGCATGGTCGATGTCATTGTGCATGGTTGGTGTCTGTTCAATGTCATTGTGCATGGTAGATGTCTGTTCGATGTCATTGTGCATGGTTGATGTCTGTTCGATGTCATTGTGCATGTTTGATGTCTGTTCGATGTCATTGTGCGTGGTAGATGTCTGTTCGATGTCATTGTGCATGGTAGATGTCTGTTCGATGTCATTGTGCATGGTTGATGTCTGTTCGATGTCATTGTGAATGGTTGATGTCTGTTCGATGTCATTGTGCATGGTTGATGTCTGTTCGATGTCATTGTGCATGGTAGATGTCTGTACGATGTCATTGTGCATGGTTGATGTCTGTTCGATGTCATTGTGCATGGTTGATGTCTGTTCGATGTCGTTGTGCATGGTAGATGTCTGTTCGATGTCATTGTGCATGGTAGATGTCTGTTCGATGTAATTGTGCATGATAGATGTCTGTTCGATGTCATTGTGCATGGTTGATATCTGTTCGATGTAATTGTGCATGGTTGATGTCTGTTCGATGTCATTGTGCATGGTTGATGTCTGTTCGATGTAATTGTGCATGGTAGATGTCTGTTCGATGTCATTGTGCATGGTTGATGTCTGTTCGATGTCATTGTGCATGGTTGATGTCTGTTCGATGTCATTGTGCATGGTAGATGTCTGTTCGATGTCATTGTGCATGGTAGATGTCTGTTCGATGTCATTGTGCATGGTTGATGTCTGTTCGATGTCATTGTGCATGGTTGATGTCTGTTCGATGTCATTGTGCATGGTTGATGTCTGTTCGATGTCATTGTGCATGGTAGATGTCTGTTTGATGTCATTGTGAATGGTAGCTGTTTGTTCGATGTCATTGTGCAAGGTAGATGCCTGTTCGATGACATTGTGCATGGTTGATGTCTGTTCGATGTCATTGTGCATGGTTGATGTCTGTTCGATGTCATTGTGCATGGTAGATGTCTGTTCGGTGTCATTGTGCATGGTAGATGTCTGTTCGATGTCATTGTGCATGGTTGATGTCTGTTCGATGTCATTGTGAATGGTTGATGTCTGTTCGACGTCATTGTGCATGGTTGATGTCTGTTCGATGTCATTGTGCATGGTTGATGTCTGTTCGATGTCATTGTGCATGGTTGATGTCTGTTCGATGTCATTGTGCATGGTAGATGTCTGTTCGATGTCATTGTGCATGGTAGATGTCTGTTCGATGTCATTGTGCAAGGTAGATGTCTGTTCGATGTCATTGTGCATGGTCGATGTCATTGTGCATGGTTGATGTCTGTTCGATGTCATTGTGCATGGTTGATGTCTGTCCGATGCCATTGTGCATGGTTGATGTCTGTTCGATGTCATTGTGCATGGTAGATGTCTGTTCGATGTCACTGTGCATGGTTGATGTCTGTTCGATGTCATTGTGCATGGTAGATGTCTGTACGATGTCATTGTGCATGGTTGATGTCTGTTCGATGTCATTGTGCATGGTTGATGTCTGTTCGATGTCATTGTGCATGGTAGATGTCTGTTCGATGTCATTGTGCATGGTTGATGTCTGTTCGATGTCATTGTGCATGGTTGATGTCTGTTCGATGTCATTGTGCATGGTTGATGTCTGTTCGATGTCATTGTGCATGGTAGATGTCTGTTTGATGTCATTGTGAATGGTAGCTGTCTGTTCGATGTCATTGTGCAAGGTAGATGCCTGTTCGATGACATTGTGCATGGTTGATGTCTGTTCGATGTCATTGTGCATGGTTGATGTCTGTTCGATGTCATTGTGCATGGTAGATGTCTGTTCGGTGTCATTGTGCATGGTAGATGTCTGTTCGATGTCATTGTGCATGGTTGATGTCTGTTCGATGTCATTGTGAATGGTTGATGTCTGTTCGATGTCATTGTGCATGGTTGATGTCTGTTCGATGTCATTGTGCATGGTTGATGTCTGTTCGATGTCATTGTGCATGGTTGATGTCTGTTCGATGTCATTGTGCATGGTAGATGTCTGTTCGATGTCATTGTGCATGGTAGATGTCTGTTCGATGTCATTGTGCATGGTAGATGTCTGTTCGATGTCATTGTGCATGGTCGATGTCATTGTGCATGGTTGATGTCTGTTCGATGTCATTGTGCATGGTTGATGTCTGTTCGATGTCATTGTGCATGGTAGATGTCTGTTCGGTGTCATTGTGCATGGTAGATGTCTGTTCGATGTCATTGTGCATGGTTGATGTCTGTTCGATGTCATTGTGAATGGTTGATGTCTGTTCGACGTCATTGTGCATGGTTGATGTCTGTTCGATGTCATTGTGCATGGTTGATGTCTGTTCGATGTCATTGTGCATGGTTGATGTCTGTTCGATGTCATTGTGCATGGTTGATGTCTGTCCGATGCCATTGTGCATGGTTGATGTCTGTTCGATGTCATTGTGCATGGTAGATGTCTGTTCGATGTCACTGTGCATGGTTGATGTCTGTTCGATGTCATTGTGCATGGTAGATGTCTGTACGATGTCATTGTGCATGGTTGATGTCTGTTCCATGTCATTGTGCATGGTTGATGTCTGTTCGATGTCGTTGTGCATGGTAGATGTCTGTTCGATGTCATTGTGCATGGTAGATGTCTGTTCGATGTAATTGTGCATGATAGATGTCTGTTCGATGTCATTGTGCATGTTTGATATCTGTTCGATGTCATTGTGCATGGTTGATGTCTGTTCGATGTCATTGTGCATGGTTGATGTCTGTTCGATGTAATTGTGCATGGTAGATGTCTGTTCGATGTCATTGTGCATGGTTGATGTCTGTTCGATGTCATTGTGCATGGTTGATGTCTGTTCGATGTCATTGTGCATGGTTGATGTCTGTTCGATGTCATTGTGCATGGTTGATGTCTGTTCGATGTCATTGTGCATGGTAGATGTCTGTTCGGTGTCATTGTGCATGGTAGATGTCTGTTCGATGTCATTGTGCATGGTTGATGTCTGTTCGATGTCATTGTGAATGGTTGATGTCTGTTCGACGTCATTGTGCATGGTTGATGTCTGTTCGATGTCATTGTGCATGGCTGATGTCTGTTCGATGTCATTGTGCATGGTTGATGTCTGTTCGATGTCATTGTGCATGGTTGATGTCTGTCCGATGCCATTGTGCATGGTTGATGTCTGTTCGATGTCATTGTGCATGGTAGATGTCTGTTCGATGTCATTGTGCATGGTAGATGTCTGTTCGATGTCATTGTGCATGGTCGATGTCATTGTGCATGGTTGATGTCTGTTCAATGTCATTGTGCATGGTAGATGTCTGTTCGATGTCATTGTGCATGGTTGATGTCTGTTCGATGTCATTGTGCATGTTTGATGTCTGTTCGATGTCATTGTGCGTGGTAGATGTCTGTTCGATGTCATTGTGCATGGTAGATGTCTGTTCGATGTCATTGTGCATGGTTGATGTCTGTTCGATGTCATTGTGAATGGTTGATGTCTGTTCGATGTCATTGTGCATGGTTGATGTCTGTTCGATGTCATTGTGCATGGTAGATGTCTGTACGATGTCATTGTGCATGGTTGATGTCTGTTCGATGTCATTGTGCATGGTTGATGTCTGTTCGATGTCGTTGTGCATGGTAGATGTCTGTTCGATGTCATTGTGCATGGTAGATGTCTGTTCGATGTAATTGTGCATGATAGATGTCTGTTCGATGTCATTGTGCATGGTTGATATCTGTTCGATGTAATTGTGCATGGTTGATGTCTGTTCGATGTCATTGTGCATGGTTGATGTCTGTTCGATGTAATTGTGCATGGTAGATGTCTGTTCGATGTCATTGTGCATGGTTGATGTCTGTTCGATGTCATTGTGCATGGTTGATGTCTGTTCGATGTCATTGTGCATGGTAGATGTCTGTTCGATGTCATTGTGCATGGTAGATGTCTGTTCGATGTCATTGTGCATGGTTGATGTCTGTTCGATGTCATTGTGCATGGTTGATGTCTGTTCGATGTCATTGTGCATGGTTGATGTCTGTTCGATGTCATTGTGCATGGTAGATGTCTGTTTGATGTCATTGTGAATGGTAGCTGTTTGTTCGATGTCATTGTGCAAGGTAGATGCCTGTTCGATGACATTGTGCATGGTTGATGTCTGTTCGATGTCATTGTGCATGGTTGATGTCTGTTCGATGTCATTGTGCATGGTAGATGTCTGTTCGGTGTCATTGTGCATGGTAGATGTCTGTTCGATGTCATTGTGCATGGTTGATGTCTGTTCGATGTCATTGTGAATGGTTGATGTCTGTTCGACGTCATTGTGCATGGTTGATGTCTGTTCGATGTCATTGTGCATGGTTGATGTCTGTTCGATGTCATTGTGCATGGTTGATGTCTGTTCGATGTCATTGTGCATGGTAGATGTCTGTTCGATGTCATTGTGCATGGTAGATGTCTGTTCGATGTCATTGTGCAAGGTAGATGTCTGTTCGATGTCATTGTGCATGGTCGATGTCATTGTGCATGGTTGATGTCTGTTCGATGTCATTGTGCATGGTTGATGTCTGTCCGATGCCATTGTGCATGGTTGATGTCTGTTCGATGTCATTGTGCATGGTAGATGTCTGTTCGATGTCACTGTGCATGGTTGATGTCTGTTCGATGTCATTGTGCATGGTAGATGTCTGTACGATGTCATTGTGCATGGTTGATGTCTGTTCGATGTCATTGTGCATGGTTGATGTCTGTTCGATGTCATTGTGCATGGTAGATGTCTGTTCGATGTCATTGTGCATGGTTGATGTCTGTTCGATGTCATTGTGCATGGTTGATGTCTGTTCGATGTCATTGTGCATGGTTGATGTCTGTTCGATGTCATTGTGCATGGTAGATGTCTGTTTGATGTCATTGTGAATGGTAGCTGTCTGTTCGATGTCATTGTGCAAGGTAGATGCCTGTTCGATGACATTGTGCATGGTTGATGTCTGTTCGATGTCATTGTGCATGGTTGATGTCTGTTCGATGTCATTGTGCATGGTAGATGTCTGTTCGGTGTCATTGTGCATGGTAGATGTCTGTTCGATGTCATTGTGCATGGTTGATGTCTGTTCGATGTCATTGTGAATGGTTGATGTCTGTTCGATGTCATTGTGCATGGTTGATGTCTGTTCGATGTCATTGTGCATGGTTGATGTCTGTTCGATGTCATTGTGCATGGTTGATGTCTGTTCGATGTCATTGTGCATGGTAGATGTCTGTTCGATGTCATTGTGCATGGTAGATGTCTGTTCGATGTCATTGTGCATGGTAGATGTCTGTTCGATGTCATTGTGCATGGTCGATGTCATTGTGCATGGTTGATGTCTGTTCGATGTCATTGTGCATGGTTGATGTCTGTTCGATGTCATTGTGCATGGTAGATGTCTGTTCGGTGTCATTGTGCATGGTAGATGTCTGTTCGATGTCATTGTGCATGGTTGATGTCTGTTCGATGTCATTGTGAATGGTTGATGTCTGTTCGACGTCATTGTGCATGGTTGATGTCTGTTCGATGTCATTGTGCATGGTTGATGTCTGTTCGATGTCATTGTGCATGGTTGATGTCTGTTCGATGTCATTGTGCATGGTTGATGTCTGTCCGATGCCATTGTGCATGGTTGATGTCTGTTCGATGTCATTGTGCATGGTAGATGTCTGTTCGATGTCACTGTGCATGGTTGATGTCTGTTCGATGTCATTGTGCATGGTAGATGTCTGTACGATGTCATTGTGCATGGTTGATGTCTGTTCCATGTCATTGTGCATGGTTGATGTCTGTTCGATGTCGTTGTGCATGGTAGATGTCTGTTCGATGTCATTGTGCATGGTAGATGTCTGTTCGATGTAATTGTGCATGATAGATGTCTGTTCGATGTCATTGTGCATGTTTGATATCTGTTCGATGTCATTGTGCATGGTTGATGTCTGTTCGATGTCATTGTGCATGGTTGATGTCTGTTCGATGTAATTGTGCATGGTAGATGTCTGTTCGATGTCATTGTGCATGGTTGATGTCTGTTCGATGTCATTGTGCATGGTTGATGTCTGTTCGATGTCATTGTGCATGGTTGATGTCTGTTCGATGTCATTGTGCATGGTTGATGTCTGTTCGATGTCATTGTGCATGGTAGATGTCTGTTCGGTGTCATTGTGCATGGTAGATGTCTGTTCGATGTCATTGTGCATGGTTGATGTCTGTTCGATGTCATTGTGAATGGTTGATGTCTGTTCGACGTCATTGTGCATGGTTGATGTCTGTTCGATGTCATTGTGCATGGCTGATGTCTGTTCGATGTCATTGTGCATGGTTGATGTCTGTTCGATGTCATTGTGCATGGTTGATGTCTGTCCGATGCCATTGTGCATGGTTGATGTCTGTTCGATGTCATTGTGCATGGTAGATGTCTGTTCGATGTCACTGTGCATGGTTGATGTCTGTTCGATGTCATTGTGCATGGTAGATGTCTGTACGATGTCATTGTGCATGGTTGATGTCTGTTCGATGTCATTGTGCATGGTTGATGTCTGTTCGATGTCGTTGTGCATGGTAGATGTCTGTTCGATGTCATTGTGCATGGTAGATGTCTGTTCGATGTAATTGTGCATGATAGATGTCTGTTCGATGTCATTGTGCATGTTTGATATCTGTTCGATGTCATTGTGCATGGTTGATGTCTGTTCGATGTCATTGTGCATGGTTGATGTCTGTTCGATGTAATTGTGCATGGTAGATGTCTGTTCGATGTCATTGTGCATGGTTGATGTCTGTTCGATGTCATTGTGCATGGTTGATGTCTGTTCGATGTCATTGTGCATGGTAGATGTCTGTTCGATGTCATTGTGCATGGTAGATGTCTGTTCGATGTCATTGTGCATGGTTGATGTCTGTTCGATGTCATTGTGCATGGTTGATGTCTGTTCGATGTCATTGTGCATGGTTGATGTCTGTTCGATGTCATTGTGCATGGTAGATGTCTGTTTGATGTCATTGTGAATGGTAGCTGTCTGTTCGATGTCATTGTGCAAGGTAGATGCCTGTTCGATGACATTGTGCATGGTTGATGTCTGTTCGATGTCATTGAGCATGGTTGATGTCTGTTCGATGTCATTGTGCATGGTTGATGTCTGTTCGATGTCATTGTGCATGGTAGATGTCTGTTCGATGTCATTGTGCATGGTAGATGTCTGTTCGATGTCATTGTGCATGGTAGATGTCTGTTCGATGTCATTGTGCATGGTCGATGTCATTGTGCATGGTTGATGTCTGTTCGATGTCATTGTGCATGGTTGATGTCTGTTCGATGTCATTGTGCATGGTAGATGTCTGTTCGGTGTCATTGTGCATGGTAGATGTCTGTTCGATGTCATTGTGCATGGTTGATGTCTGTTCGATGTCATTGTGAATGGTTGATGTCTGTTCGACGTCATTGTGCATGGTTGATGTCTGTTCGATGTCATTGTGCATGGTTGATGTCTGTTCGATGTCATTGTGCATGGCTGATGTCTGTTCGATGTCATTGTGCATGGTTGATGTCTGTCCGATGCCATTGTGCATGGTTGATGTCTGTTCGATGTCATTGTGCATGGTAGATGTCTGTTCGATGTCACTGTGCATGGTTGATGTATGTTCGATGTCATTGTGCATGGTAGATGTCTGTACGATGTCATTGTGCATGGTTGATGTCTGTTCGATGTCATTGTGCATGGTTGATGTCTGTTCGATGTCGTTGTGCATGGTAGATGTCTGTTCGATGTCATTGTGCATGGTAGATGTCTGTTCGATGTAATTGTGCATGATAGATGTCTGTTCGATGTCATTGTGCATGGTTGATATCTGTTCGATGTCATTGTGCATGGTTGATGTCTGTTCGATGTCATTGTGCATGGTTGATGTCTGTTCGATGTAATTGTGCATGGTAGATGTCTGTTCGATGTCATTGTGCATGGTTGATGTCTGTTCGATGTCATTGTGCATGGTTGATGTCTGTTCGATGTCATTGTGCATGGTAGATGTCTGTTCGATGTCATTGTGCATGGTAGATGTATGTTCGATGTCATTGTGCATGGTTGATGTCTGTTCGATGTCATTGTGCATGGTTGATGTCTGTTCGATGTCATTGTGCATGGTTGATGTCTGTTCGATGTCATTGTGCATGGTAGATGTCTGTTTGATGTCATTGTGAATGGTAGCTGTTTGTTCGATGTCATTGTGCAAGGTAGATGCCTGTTCGATGACATTGTGCATGGTTGATGTCTGTTCGATGTCATTGTGCATGGTTGATGTCTGTTCGATGTCATTGTGCATGGTAGATGTCTGTTCGGTGTCATTGTGCATGGTAGATGTCTGTTCGATGTCATTGTGCATGGTTGATGTCTGTTCGATGTCATTGTGAATGGTTGATGTCTGTTCGACGTCATTGTGCATGGTTGATGTCTGTTCGATGTCATTGTGCATGGTTGATGTCTGTTCGATGTCATTGTGCATGGTAGATGTCTGTTCGATGTCATTGTGCATGGTAGATGTCTGTTCGATGTCATTGTGCATGGTAGATGTCTGTTCGATGTCATTGTGCATGGTCGATGTCATTGTGCATGGTTGATGTCTGTTCAATGTCATTGTGCATGGTAGATGTCTGTTCGATGTCATTGTGCATGGTTGATGTCTGTTCGATGTCATTGTGCATGTTTGATGTCTGTTCGATGTCATTGTGCGTGGTAGATGTCTGTTCGATGTCATTGTGCATGGTAGATGTCTGTTCGATGTCATTGTGCATGGTTGATGTCTGTTCGATGTCATTGTGAATGGTTGATGTCTGTTCGATGTCATTGTGCATGGTTGATGTCTGTTCGATGTCATTGTGCATGGTAGATGTCTGTACGATGTCATTGTGCATGGTTGATGTCTGTTCGATGTCATTGTGCATGGTTGATGTCTGTTCGATGTCGTTGTGCATGGTAGATGTCTGTTCGATGTCATTGTGCATGGTAGATGTCTGTTCGATGTAATTGTGCATGATAGATGTCTGTTCGATGTCATTGTGCATGGTTGATATCTGTTCGATGTCATTGTGCATGGTTGATGTCTGTTCGATGTCATTGTGCATGGTTGATGTCTGTTCGATGTAATTGTGCATGGTAGATGTCTGTTCAATGTCATTGTGCATGGTTGATGTCTGTTCGATGTCATTGTGCATGGTTGATGTCTGTTCGATGTCATTGTGCATAGTAGATGTCTGTTCGATGTCATTGTGCATGGTAGATGTCTGTTCGATGTCATTGTGCATGGTTGATGTCTGTTCGATGTCATTGTGCATGGTTGATGTCTGTTCGATGTCATTGTGCATGGTTGATGTCTGTTCGATGTCATTGTGCATGGTAGATGTCTGTTTGATGTCATTGTGAATGGTAGCTGTTTGTTCGATGTCATTGTGCAAGGTAGATGCCTGTTCGATGACATTGTGCATGGTTGATGTCTGTTCGATGTCATTGTGCATGGTTGATGTCTGTTCGATGTCATTGTGCATGGTAGATGTCTGTTCGGTGTCATTGTGCATGGTAGATGTCTGTTCGATGTCATTGTGCATGGTTGATGTCTGTTCGATGTCATTGTGAATGGTTGATGTCTGTTCGACGTCATTGTGCATGGTTGATGTCTGTTCGATGTCATTGTGCATGGTTGATGTCTGTTCGATGTCATTGTGCATGGTTGATGTCTGTTCGATGTCATTGTGCATGGTAGATGTCTGTTCGATGTCATTGTGCATGGTAGATGTCTGTTCGATGTCATTGTGCAAGGTAGATGTCTGTTCGATGTCATTGTGCATGGTCGATGTCATTGTGCATGGTTGATGTCTGTTCGATGTCATTGTGCATGGTTGATGTCTGTCCGATGCCATTGTGCATGGTTGATGTCTGTTCGATGTCATTGTGCATGGTAGATGTCTGTTCGATGTCACTGTGCATGGTTGATGTCTGTTCGATGTCATTGTGCATGGTAGATGTCTGTACGATGTCATTGTGCATGGTTGATGTCTGTTCGATGTCATTGTGCATGGTTGATGTCTGTTCGATGTCATTGTGCATGGTAGATGTCTGTTCGATGTCATTGTGCATGGTTGATGTCTGTTCGATGTCATTGTGCATGGTTGATGTCTGTTCGATGTCATTGTGCATGGTTGATGTCTGTTCGATGTCATTGTGCATGGTAGATGTCTGTTTGATGTCATTGTGAATGGTAGCTGTCTGTTCGATGTCATTGTGCAAGGTAGATGCCTGTTCGATGACATTGTGCATGGTTGATGTCTGTTCGATGTCATTGTGCATGGTTGATGTCTGTTCGATGTCATTGTGCATGGTAGATGTCTGTTCGGTGTCATTGTGCATGGTAGATGTCTGTTCGATGTCATTGTGCATGGTTGATGTCTGTTCGATGTCATTGTGAATGGTTGATGTCTGTTCGATGTCATTGTGCATGGTTGATGTCTGTTCGATGTCATTGTGCATGGTTGATGTCTGTTCGATGTCATTGTGCATGGTTGATGTCTGTTCGATGTCATTGTGCATGGTAGATGTCTGTTCGATGTCATTGTGCATGGTAGATGTCTGTTCGATGTCATTGTGCATGGTAGATGTCTGTTCGATGTCATTGTGCATGGTCGATGTCATTGTGCATGGTTGATGTCTGTTCGATGTCATTGTGCATGGTTGATGTCTGTTCGATGTCATTGTGCATGGTAGATGTCTGTTCGGTGTCATTGTGCATGGTAGATGTCTGTTCGATGTCATTGTGCATGGTTGATGTCTGTTCGATGTCATTGTGAATGGTTGATGTCTGTTCGACGTCATTGTGCATGGTTGATGTCTGTTCGATGTCATTGTGCATGGTTGATGTCTGTTCGATGTCATTGTGCATGGTTGATGTCTGTTCGATGTCATTGTGCATGGTTGATGTCTGTCCGATTCCATTGTGCATGGTTGATGTCTGTTCGATGTCATTGTGCATGGTAGATGTCTGTTCGATGTCACTGTGCATGGTTGATGTCTGTTCGATGTCATTGTGCATGGTAGATGTCTGTACGATGTCATTGTGCATGGTTGATGTCTGTTCCATGTCATTGTGCATGGTTGATGTCTGTTCGATGTCGTTGTGCATGGTAGATGTCTGTTCGATGTCATTGTGCATGGTAGATGTCTGTTCGATGTAATTGTGCATGATAGATGTCTGTTCGATGTCATTGTGCATGTTTGATATCTGTTCGATGTCATTGTGCATGGTTGATGTCTGTTCGATGTCATTGTGCATGGTTGATGTCTGTTCGATGTAATTGTGCATGGTAGATGTCTGTTCGATGTCATTGTGCATGGTTGATGTCTGTTCGAAGTCATTGTGCATGGTTGATGTCTGTTCGATGTCATTGTGCATGGTTGATGTCTGTTCGATGTCATTGTGCATGGTTGATGTCTGTTCGATGTCATTGTGCATGGTAGATGTCTGTTCGGTGTCATTGTGCATGGTAGATGTCTGTTCGATGTCATTGTGCATGGTTGATGTCTGTTCGATGTCATTGTGAATGGTTGATGTCTGTTCGACGTCATTGTGCATGGTTGATGTCTGTTCGATGTCATTGTGCATGGTTGATGTCTGTTCGATGTCATTGTGCATGGTTGATGTCTGTTCGATGTCATTGTGCATGGTTGATGTCTGTCCGATGCCATTGTGCATGGTTGATGTCTGTTCGATGTCATTGTGCATGGTAGATGTCTGTTCGATGTCACTGTGCATGGTTGATGTCTGTTCGATGTCATTGTGCATGGTAGATGTCTGTACGATGTCATTGTGCATGGTTGATGTCTGTTCGATGTCATTGTGCATGGTTGATGTCTGTTCGATGTCGTTGTGCATGGTAGATGTCTGTTCGATGTCATTGTGCATGGTAGATGTCTGTTCGATGTAATTGTGCATGATAGATGTCTGTTCGATGTCATTGTGCATGTTTGATATCTGTTCGATGTCATTGTGCATGGTTGATGTCTGTTCGATGTCATTGTGCATGGTTGATGTCTGTTCGATGTAATTGTGCATGGTAGATGTCTGTTCGATGTCATTGTGCATGGTTGATGTCTGTTCGATGTCATTGTGCATGGTTGATGTCTGTTCGATGTCATTGTGCATGGTAGATGTCTGTTCGATGTCATTGTGCATGGTAGATGTCTGTTCGATGTCATTGTGCATGGTTGATGTCTGTTCGATGTCATTGTGCATGGTTGATGTCTGTTCGATGTCATTGTGCATGGTTGATGTCTGTTCGATGTCATTGTGCATGGTAGATGTCTGTTTGATGTCATTGTGAATGGTAGCTGTATGTTCGATGTCATTGTGCAAGGTAGATGCCTGTTCGATGACATTGTGCATGGTTGATGTCTGTTCGATGTCATTGAGCATGGTTGATGTCTGTTCGATGTCATTGTGCATGGTTGATGTCTGTTCGATGTCATTGTGCATGGTAGATGTCTGTTCGATGTCATTGTGCATGGTAGATGTCTGTTCGATGTCATTGTGCATGGTAGATGTCTGTTCGATGTCATTGTGCATGGTCGATGTCATTGTGCATGGTTGATGTCTGTTCGATGTCATTGTGCATGGTTGATGTCTGTTCGATGTCATTGTGCATGGTAGATGTCTGTTCGGTGTCATTGTGCATGGTAGATGTCTGTTCGATGTCATTGTGCATGGTTGATGTCTGTTCGATGTCATTGTGAATGGTTGATGTCTGTTCGACGTCATTGTGCATGGTTGATGTCTGTTCGATGTCATTGTGCATGGTTGATGTCTGTTCGATGTCATTGTGCATGGTTGATGTCTGTTCGATGTCATTGTGCATGGTTGATGTCTGTCCGATGCCATTGTGCATGGTTGATGTCTGTTCGATGTCATTGTGCATGGTAGATGTCTGTTCGATGTCACTGTGCATGGTTGATGTCTGTTCGATGTCATTGTGCATGGTAGATGTCTGTTCGATGTCATTGTGCATGGTTGATGTCTGTTCGATGTCATTGTGCATGGTTGATGTCTGTTCGATGTCGTTGTGCATGGTAGATGTCTGTTCGATGTCATTGTGCATGGTAGATGTCTGTTCGATGTAATTGTGCATGATAGATGTCTGTTCGATGTCATTGTGCATGTTTGATATCTGTTCGATGTCATTGTGCATGGTTGATGTCTGTTCGATGTCATTGTGCATGGTTGATGTCAGTTCGATGTAATTGTGCATGGTAGATGTCTGTTCGATGTCATTGTGCATGGTTGATGTCTGTTCGATGTCATTGTGCATGGTTGATGTCTGTTCGATGTCATTGTGCATGGTAGATGTCTGTTCGATGTCATTGTGCATGGTAGATGTCTGTTCGATGTCATTGTGCATGGTTGATGTCTGTTCGATGTCATTGTGCATGGTTGATGTCTGTTCGATGTCATTGTGCATGGTTGATGTCTGTTCGATGTCATTGTGCATGGTAGATGTCTGTTTGATGTCATTGTGAATGGTAGCTGTCTGTTCGATGTCATTGTGCAAGGTAGATGCCTGTTCGATGACATTGTGCATGGTTGATGTCTGTTCGATGTCATTGAGCATGGTTGATGTCTGTTCGATGTCATTGTGCATGGTAGATGTCTGTTCGGTGTCATTGTGCATGGTAGATGTCTGTTCGATGTCATTGTGCATGGTAGATGTCTGTTCGATGTCATTGTGCATGGTCGATGTCATTGTGCATGGTCGATGTCTGTTCGATGTCATTGTGCATGGTAGATGTCAGTTCGATGTCATTGTGCATGGTAGATGTCTGTTCGATGTCATTCTGCATGATAGATGTCTGTTCGATGTCATTGTGCATGGTAGATGTCTGTTCGATGCCATTGTGCATGGCAGATATCTGTTCGATGTCATTGTGCATGGTTGATGTCTGTTCGATGTCATTGTGCATGGTTGAAGTCTGTTCGATGTCATTGTGCATGGTAGATGTCTGTTCGATGTCATTGTGCATGGTTGATGTCTGTTCGATGTCATTGTGCATGGTTGATGTCTGTTCGATGTCATTGTGCATGGTAGATGTCTGTTCAATGTCATTGTGCATGGTTGATGTCTGTTCGATGTCTTTGTGAATGGTTGATGTCTGTTCGATGTCATTGTGCATGGTTGATGTCTGTTCGATGTCATTGTGCATGGTTGATGTCTGTCCGATGTCATTGTGCATGGTTGATGTCTGTTCGATGTCATTGTGCATGGTAGATGTCTGTTCGATGTCATTGTGCATGGTTGATGTCTGTTCGATGTCATTGTGCATGGTTGATGTCTGTTCGTTGTCATTGTGCATGGCTGATGTCTGTTCGATGTCATTGTGCATGGTTGAGGTCTGTTCGATGTCATTGTGCATGGTTGATGTCTGTTCGATGTCATTGTGCATGGTTGATGTCTGTTCGATGTCATTGTCCATGGTAGATGTCTGTTCGATGTCATTGTGCATGGTCGATGTCATTGTGCATGGTTGATGTCTGTTCGATGTCATTGTGCATGGTAGATGTCTGTTCGATGTCATTGTGCATGGTAGATGTCTGTTCGATGTCATTGTGCATGATAGATGTCTGTTCGATGTCATTGTGCATGGTAGATATCTATTCGATGTCATTGTGCATGGTTGATGTCTGTTCGATGTCATTGTGCATGGTTGATGTCTGTTCGATGTCATTGTGCAAGGTAGATGTCTGTTCGATGTCATTGTGCATGGTTGATGTCTGTTCGATGTCATTGTGCATGGTTGATGTCTGTTCGATGTCATTGTGCATGGTAGATGTCTGTTCGATGTCATTGTGCATGGTAGATATCTGTTCGATGTCATTGTGCATGGTTGATGTCTGTTCTATGTCATTGTGAATGGTTGATGTCTGTTCGATGTCATTGTGCATGGTTGATGTCTGTTCGATGTCATTGTGCATGGTTGATGTATGTCCGATGCCATTGTGCATGGTTGATGTCTGTTCGATGTCATTGTGCATGGTAGATGTCTGTTCGATGTCATTGTGCATGGTTGATGTCTGTTCGATGTCATTGTGCATGGTAGATGTCTGTTCGATGTCATTGTGCATGGTTGATGTCTGTTCGATGTCATTGTGCATGATTGATGTCTGTTCGATGTCATTGTGCATGGTAGATGTCTGTTCGATGTCATTGTGCATGGTAGATTTCTGTTCGATGTCATTGTGCATGGTTGATGTCTGTTCGATGTCATTGTGAATGGTTGATGTCTGTTCGATGTCATTGTGCATGGTTGATGTCTGTTCGATGTCATTGTGCATGGTTGATGTCTGTCCGATGCCATTGTGCATGGTTGATGTCTGTTCGATGTCATTGTGCATGGTTGATGTCTGTTCGATGTCATTGTGCATGGTTGATGTCTGTCCGATGTCATTGTGCATGGTTGATGTCTGTTCGATGTCATTGTGCATGGTTGATGTCTGTTCGATGTCATTGTGCATGGTTGATGTCTGTTCGATGTCATTGTGCATGGTTGATGTCTGTTCGATGTCATTGTGCATGGTAGATGTCTGTTCGATGTCATTGTGCATGGTTGATGTCTGTTCGATGTCATTGTGCATGGTAGATGTCTTTTCGATGTCATTGTGCATGGTCGATGTCATTGTGCATGGTTGATGTCTGTTCGATGTCATTGTGCATGGTTGATGTCTGTCCGATGTCATTGTGCATGGTTAATGTCTGTTCGATGTCATTGTGCATGGTTGATGTCTGTTCGATGTCATTGTGCATGGTTGATGTCTGTTCGATGTCATTGTGCATGGTTGATGTCTGTCCGATGTCATTGTGCATGGTTGATGTCTGTTCGATGTCATTGTTCATGGTAGATGTCTGTTCGATGTCATTGTGCATGGTTGATGTCTGTTCGATGTCATTGTGCATGGTTGATGTCTGTTCGTTGTCATTGTGCATGGCTGATATCTGTTCGATGTCATTGTGCATGGTTGATGTCTGTTCGATGTCATTGTGCATGGTTGAAGTCTGTTCGATGTCATTGTGCATAGTAGATGTCTGTTCGATGTCATTGTGCATGGTTGATGTCTGTTCGATGTCATTGTGCATGGTTGATGTCTGTTCGATGTCATTGTGCATGGTAGATGTCTGTTCGATGTCATTGTGCATGGTTGATGTCTGTTCGATGTCTTTGTGAATGGTTGATGTCTGTTCGATGTCATTGTGCATGGTTGATGTCTGTTCGATGTCATTGTGCATGGTTGATGTCTGTCCGATGTCATTGTGCATGGTTGATGTCTGTTCGATGTCATTGTGCATGGTAGATGTCTGTTCGATGTCATTGTGCATGGTTGATGTCTGTTCGATGTCATTGTGCATGGTTGATGTCTGTTCGATGTCATTGTGCATGGTTGATGTCTGTTCGATGTCACTGTGCATGGTAGATGTCTGTTCGATATCATTGTGCATGGTTGATGTCTGTCCGATGTCATTGTGCATGGTTGATGTCTGATCGATGTCATTGTGCATGGTTGACGTCTGTTCGATGTCATTGTGCATGGTAGATGTCTGTTCGATGTCATTGTGCATGGTTGATGTCTGTTCGATGTCATTGTGCATGGTTGATGTCTGTTCGATGTCATTGTGCATGGTTGATGTCTGTTCGATGTCATTGTGCATGGTTGATGTCTGTTCGTTGTCATTGTGCATGGTTGATGTCTGTTCGATGTCATTGTGCATGGTTGATGTCTGTTCGATGTCATTGTGCATGGTTGATGTCTGTTCGATGTCATTGTGCATGGTAGATGTCTGTTCGATGTCATTGTGCATGGTTGATGTCTGTTCGATGTCATTGTGCATGGTTGATGTCTGTTCGATGTCATTGTCCATGGTAGATGTCTGTTCGATGTCATTGTGCATGGTCGATGTCATTGTGCATGGTTGATGTCTGTTCGATGTCATTGTGCATGGTAGATGTCTGTTCGATGTCATTGTGCATGGTAGATGTCTGTTCGATGTCATTGTGCATGATAGATGTCTGTTCGATGTCATTGTGCATGGTAGATATCTGTTCGATGTCATTGTGCATGGTTGATGTCTGTTCGATGTCATTGTGCATGGTTGATGTCTGTTCGATGTCATTGTGCAAGGTAGATGTTTGTTCGATGTCATTGTGCATGGTTGATGTCTGTTCGATGTCATTGTGCATGGTTGATGTCTGTTCGATGTCATTGTGCATGGTAGATGTCTGTTCGATGTCATTGTGCATGGTAGATATCTGTTCGATGTCATTGTGCATGGTTGATGTCTGTTCGATGTCATTGTGAATGGTTGATGTCTGTTCGATGTCATTGTGCATGGTTGATGTCTGTTCGATGTCATTGTGCATGGTTGATGTCTGTCCGATGCCATTGTGCATGGTTGATGTCTGTTCGATGTCATTGTGCATGGTAGATGTCTGTTCGATGTCATTGTGCATGGTTGATGTCTGTTCGATGTCATTGTGCATGGTAGATGTCTGTTCGATGTCATTGTGCATGGTTGATGTCTGTTCGATGTCATTGTGCATGATTGATGTCTGTTCGATGTCATTGTGCATGGTAGATGTCTGTTCGATGTCATTGTGCATGGTAGATTTCTGTTCGATGTCATTGTGCATGGTTGATGTCTGTTCGATGTCATTGTGAATGGTTGATGTCTGTTCGATGTCATTGTTCATGGTTGATGTCTGTTCGATGTCATTGTGCTTGGTTGATGTCTGTCCGATGCCATTGTGCATGGTTGATGTCTGTTCGATGTCATTGTGCATGGTTGATGTCTGTTCGATGTCATTGTGCATGGTTGATGTCTGTCCGATGTCATTGTGCATGGTTGATATCTGTTCGATGTCATTGTGCATGGTTGATGTCTGTTCGATGTCATTGTGCATGGTTGATGTCTGTTCGATGTCATTGTGCATGGTTGATGTCTGTTCGATGTCATTGTGCATGGTAGATGTCTGTTCGATGTCATTGTGCATGGTTGATGTCTGTTCGATGTCATTGTGCATGGTAGATGTCTGTTCGATGTCATTGTGCATGGTCGATGTCATTGTGCATGGTTGATGTCTGTTCGATGTCATTGTGCATGGTTGATGTCTGTCCGATGTCATTGTGCATGGTTAATGTCTGTTCGATGTCATTGTGCATGGTTGATGTCTGTTCGATGTCATTGTGCATGGTTGATGTCTGTTCGATGTCATTGTGCATGGTTGATGTCTGTCCGATGTCATTGTGCATGGTTGATGTCTGTTCGATGTCATTGTTCATGGTAGATGTCTGTTCGATGTCATTGTGCATGGTTGATGTCTGTTCGATGTCATTGTGCATGGTTGATGTCTGTTCGTTGTCACTGTGCATGGCTGATATCTGTTCGATGTCATTGTGCATGGTTGATGTCTGTTCGATGTCATTGTGCATGGTTGAAGTCTGTTCGATGTCATTGTGCATGGTAGATGTCTGTTCGATGTCATTGTGCATGGTTGATGTCTGTTCGATGTCATTGTGCATGGTTGATGTCTGTTCGATATCATTGTGCATGGTAGATGTCTGTTCGATGTCATTGTGCATGGTTGATGTCTGTTCGATGTCTTTGTGAATGGTTGATGTCTGTTCGATGTCATTGTGCATGGTTGATGTCTGTTCGATGTCATTGTCCATGGTTGATGTCTGTCCGATGTCATTGTGCATGGTTGATGTCTGTTCGATGTCATTGTGCATGGTAGATGTCTGTTCGATGTCATTGTGCATGGTTGATGTCTGTTCGATGTCATTGTGCATGGTTGATGTCTGTTCGTTGTCATTGTGCATGGCTGATGTCTGTTCGATGTCATTGTGCATGGTTGATGTCTGTTCGATGTCATTGTGCATGGTTGATGTCTGTTCGATGTCATTGTGCATGGTTGATGTCTGTTCGATGTCATTGTCCATGGTAGATGTCTGTTCGATGTCATTGTGCATGGTCGATGTCATTGTGCATGGTTGATGTCTGTTCGATGTCATTGTGCATGGTAGATGTCTGTTCGATGTCATTGTGCATGGTTGATGTCTGTTCGATGTCATTGTGCATGGTTGATGTCTGTTCGATGTCATTGTGCATGGTTGATGTCTGTTCGATGTCATTGTGCATGGTAGATGTCTGTTCGATGTCATTGTGCATGGTTGATGTCTGTTCGATGTCATTGTGCATGGTAGATGTCTGTTCGATGTCATTGTGCATGGTCGATGTCATTGTGCATGGTTGATGTCTGTTCGATGTCATTGTGCATGGTTGATGTCTGTCCGATGTCATTGTGCCTGGTTAATGTCTGTTCGATGTCATTGTGCATGGTTGATGTCTGTTCGATGTCATTGTGCATGGTTGATGTCTGTTCGATGTCATTGTGCATGGTTGATGTCTGTCCGATGTCATTGTGCATGGTTGATGTCTGTTCGATGTCATTGTTCATGGTAGATGTCTGTTCGATGTCATTGAGCATGGTTGATGTCTGTTCGATGTCATTGTGCATGGTTGATGTCTGTTCGTTGTCACTGTGCATGGCTGATATCTGTTCGATGTCATTGTGCATGGTTGATGTCTGTTCGATGTCATTGTGCATGGTTGAAGTCTGTTCGATGTCATTGTGCATGGTAGATGTCTGTTCGATGTCATTGTGCATGGTTGATGTCTGTTCGATGTCATTGTGCATGGTTGATGTCTGTTCGATATCATTGTGCATGGTAGATGTCTGTTCGATGTCATTGTGCATGGTTGATGTCTGTTCGATGTCTTTGTGAATGGTTGATGTCTGTTCGATGTCATTGTGCATGGTTGATGTCTGTTCGATGTCATTGTCCATGGTTGATGTCTGTCCGATGTCATTGTGCATGGTTGATGTCTGTTCGATGTCATTGTGCATGGTAGATGTCTGTTCGATGTCATTGTGCATGGTTGATGTCTGTTCGATGTCATTGTGCATGGTTGATGTCTGTTCGTTGTCATTGTGCATGGCTGATGTCTGTTCGATGTCATTGTGCATGGTTGATGTCTGTTCGATGTCATTGTGCATGGTTGATGTCTGTTCGATGTCATTGTGCATGGTTGATGTCTGTTCGATGTCATTGTCCATGGTAGATGTCTGTTCGATGTCATTGTGCATGGTCGATGTCATTGTGCATGGTTGATGTCTGTTCGATGTCATTGTGCATGGTAGATGTCTGTTCGATGTCATTGTGCATGGTAGATGTCTGTTCGATGTCATTGTGCATGATAGATGTATGTTCGATGTCATTGTGCATGGTAGATATCTGTTCGATGTCATTGTGCATGGTTGATGTCTGTTCGATGTCATTGTGCATGGTTGATGTCTGTTCGATGTCATTGTGCAAGGTAGATGTCTGTTCGATGTCATTGTGCATGGTTGATGTCTGTTCGATGTCATTGTGCATGGTTGATGTCTGTTCGATGTCATTGTGCATGGTAGATGTCTGTTCGATGTCATTGTGCATGGTAGATATCTGTTCGATGTCATTGTGCATGGTTGATGTCTGTTCGATGTCATTGTGAATGGTTGATGTCTGTTCGATGTCATTGTGCATGGT
Source organism: Saccoglossus kowalevskii (assembly GCF_978046115.1). Lineage (NCBI taxonomy): Eukaryota > Metazoa > Hemichordata > Enteropneusta > Harrimaniidae > Saccoglossus > Saccoglossus kowalevskii. The sequence continues at coordinate 1,857,442 of NC_140652.1, forward strand.
TGATGTCTGTTCGATGTCATTGTGCATGGTTGATGTCTGTCCGATGCCATTGTGCATGGTTGATGTCTGTTCGATGTCATTGTGCATGGTAGATGTCTGTTCGATGTCATTGTGCATGGTTGATGTCTGTTCGATGTCATTGTGCATGGTAGATGTCTGTTCGATGTCATTGTGCATGGTTGATGTCTGTTCGATGTCATTGTGCATGATTGATGTCTGTTCGATGTCATTGTGCATGGTAGATGTCTGTTCGATGTCATTGTGCATGGTAGATGTCTGTTCGATGTCATTGTGCATGGTTGATGTCTGTTCGATGTCATTGTGAATGGTTGATGTCTGTTCGATGTCATTGTGCATGGTTGATGTCTGTTCGATGTCATTGTGCATGGTTGATGTCTGTCCGATGCCATTGTGCATGGTTGATGTCTGTTCGATGTCATTGTGCATGGTTGATGTCTGTTCGATGTCATTGTGCATGGTTGATGTCTGTCCGATGTCATTGTGCATGGTTGATGTCTGTTCGATGTCATTGTGCATGGTTGATGTCTGTTCGATGTCATTGTGCATGGTTGATGTCTGTTCGATGTCATCGTGCATGGTTGATGTCTGTTCGATGTCATTGTGCATGGTAGATGTCTGTTCGATGTCATTGTGCATGGTTGATGTCTGTTCGATGTCATTGTGCATGGTAGATGTCTGTTCGATGTCATTGTGCATGGTCGATGTCATTGTGCATGGTTGATGTCTGTTCGATGTCATTGTGCATGGTTGATGTCTGTCCGATGTCATTGTGCATGTTTGATGTCTGTTCGATGTCATTGTGCATGGTTGATGTCTGTTCGATGTCATTGTGCATGGTTGATGTCTGTTCGATGTCATTGTGCATGGTTGATGTCTGTCCGATGTCATTGTGCATGGTTGATGTCTGTTCGATGTCATTGTTCATGGTAGATGTCTGTTCGATGTCATTGTGCATGGTTGATGTCTGTTCGATGTCATTGTGCATGGTTGATGTCTGTTCGTTGTCATTGTGCATGGCTGATGTCTGTTCGATGTCATTGTCCATGGTAGATGTCTGTTCGATGTCATTGTGCATGGTCGATGTCATTGTGCATGGTTGATGTCTGTTCGATGTCATTGTGCATGGTAGATGTCTGTTCGATGTCATTGTGCATGGTAGATGTCTGTTCGATGTCATTGTGCATGATAGATGTCTGTTCGATGTCATTGTGCAAGGTAGATGTCTGTTCGATGTCATTGTGCATGGTTGATGTCTGTTCGATGTCATTGTGCATGGTTGATGTCTGTTCGATGTCATTGTGCATGGTAGATGTCTGTTCGATGTCATTGTGCATGGTAGATATCTGTTCGATGTCATTGTGCATGGTTGATGTCTGTTCGATATCATTGTGAATGGTTGATGTCTGTTCGATGTCATTGTGCATGGTTGATGTCTGTTCGATGTCATTGTGCATGGTTGATGTCTGTCCGATGCCATTGTGCATGGTTGATGTCTGTTCGATGTCATTGTGCATGGTAGATGTCTGTTCGATGTCATTGTGCATGGTTGATGTCTGTTCGATGTCATTGTGCATGGTAGATGTCTGTTCGATGTCATTGTGCATGGTTGATGTCTGTTCGATGTCATTGTGCATGATTGATGTCTGTTCGATGTCATTGTGCATGGTAGATGTCTGTTCGATGTCATTGTGCATGGTAGATGTCTGTTCGATGTCATTGTGCATGGTTGATGTCTGTTCGATGTCATTGTGAATGGTTGATGTCTGTTCGATGTCCTTGTGCATGGTTGATGTCTGTTCGATGTCATTGTGCATGGTTGATGTCTGTCCGATGCCATTGTGCATGGTTGATGTCTGTTCGATGTCATTGTGCATGGTTGATGTCTGTTCGATGTCATTGTGCATGGTTGATGTCTGTCCGATGTCATTGTGCATGGTTGATGTCTGTTCGATGTCATTGTGCATGGTTGATGTCTGTTCGATGTCATTGTGCATGGTTGATGTCTGTTCGATGTAATTGTGCGTGGTTGATGTCTGTTCGATGTCATTGTGCAAGGTAGATGTCTGTTCGATGTCATTGTGCATGGTTGATGTCTGTTCGATGTCATTGTGCATGGTTGATGTCTGTTCGATGTCATTGTGCATGATAGATGTCTGTTCGATGTCATTGTGCATGGTAGATATCTGTTCGATGTCATTCTGCATGGTTGATGTCTGTTCGATGTCATTGTGAATGGTTGATGTCTGTTCGATGTCATTGTGCATGGTTGATGTCTGTTCGATGTCATTGTGCATGGTTGATGTCTGTCCGATGCCATTGTGCATGGTTGATGTCTGTTCGATGTCATTGTGCATGGTAGATGTCTGTTCGATGTCATTGTGCATGGTTGATGTCTGTTCGATGTCATTGTGCATGGTAGATGTCTGTTCGATGTCATTGTGCATGGTTGATGTCTGTTCGATGTCATTGTGCATGATTGATGTCTGTTCGATGTCATTGTGCATGGTAGATGTCTGTTCGATGTCATTGTGCATGGTAGATGTCTGTTCGATGTCATTGTGCATGGTTGATGTCTGTTCGATGTCATTGTGAATGGTTGATGTCTGTTCGATGTCATTGTGCATGGTTGATGTCTGTTCGATGTCATTGTGCATGGTTGATGTCTGTCCGATGCCATTGTGCATGGTTGATGTCTGTTCGATGTCATTGTGCATGGTTGATGTCTGTTCGATGTCATTGTGCATGGTTGATGTCTGTCCGATGTCATTGTGCATGGTTGATGTCTGTTCGATGTCATTGTGCATGGTTGATGTCTGTTCGATGTCATTGTGCATGGTTGATGTCTGTTCGATGTCATCGTGCATGGTTGATGTCTGTTCGATGTCATTGTGCATGGTAGATGTCTGTTCGATGTCATTGTGCATGGTTGATGTCTGTTCGATGTCATTGTGCATGGTAGATGTCTGTTCGATGTCATTGTGCATGGTCGATGTCATTGTGCATGGTTGATGTCTGTTCGATGTCATTGTGCATGGTTGATGTCTGTCCGATGTCATTGTGCATGGTTGATGTCTGTTCGATGTCATTGTGCATGGTTGATGTCTGTTCGATGTCATTGTGCATGGTTGATGTCTGTTCGATGTCATTGTGCATGGTTGATGTCTGTCCGATGTCATTGTGCATGGTTGATGTCTGTTCGATGTCATTGTTCATGGTAGATGTCTGTTCGATGTCATTGTGCATGGTTGACGTCTGTTCGATGTCATTGTGCATGGTTGATGTCTGTTCGTTGTCATTGTGCATGGCTGATGTCTGTTCGATGTCATTGTCCATGGTAGATGTCTGTTCGATGTCATTGTGCATGGTCGATGTCATTGTGCATGGTTGATGTCTGTTCGATGTCATTGTGCATGGTAGATGTCTGTTCGATGTCATTGTGCATGGTAGATGTCTGTTCGATGTCATTGTGCATGATAGATGTCTGTTCGATGTCATTGTGCAAGGTAGATGTCTGTTCGATGTCATTGTGCATGGTTGATGTCTGTTCGATGTCATTGTGCATGGTTGATGTCTGTTCGATGTCATTGTGCATGGTAGATGTCTGTTCGATGTCATTGTGCATGGTAGATATCTGTTCGATGTCATTGTGCATGGTTGATGTCTGTTCGATATCATTGTGAATGGTTGATGTCTGTTCGATGTCATTGTGCATGGTTGATGTCTGTTCGATGTCATTGTGCATGGTTGATGTCTGTCCGATGCCATTGTGCATGGTTGATGTCTGTTCGATGTCATTGTGCATGGTAGATGTCTGTTCGATGTCATTGTGCATGGTTGATGTCTGTTCGATGTCATTGTGCATGGTAGATGTCTGTTCGATGTCATTGTGCATGGTTGATGTCTGTTCGATGTCATTGTGCATGATTGATGTCTGTTCGATGTCATTGTGCATGGTAGATGTCTGTTCGATGTCATTGTGCATGGTAGATGTCTGTTCGATGTCATTGTGCATGGTTGATGTCTGTTCGATGTCATTGTGAATGGTTGATGTCTGCTCGATGTCCTTGTGCATGGTTGATGTCTGTTCGATGTCATTGTGCATGGTTGATGTCTGTCCGATGTCATTGTGCATGGTTGATGTCTGTTCGATGTCATTGTGAATGGTTGATGTCTGTCCGATGCCATTGTGCATGGTTGATGTCTGTTCGATGTCATTGTGCATGGTTGATGTCTGTTCGATGTCATTGTGCATGGTTGATGTCTGTCCGATGTCATTGTGCATGGTTGATGTCTGTTCGATGTCATTGTGCATGGTTGATGTCTGTTCGATGTCATTGTGCATGGTTGATGTCTGTTCGATGTCATCGTGCATGGTTGATGTCTGTTCGATGTCATTGTGCATGGTAGATGTCTGTTCGATGTCATTGTGCATGGTTGATGTCTGTTCGATGTCATTGTGCATGGTAGATGTCTGTTCGATGTCATTGTGCATGGTCGATGTCATTGTGCATGGTTGATGTCTGTTCGATGTCATTGTGCATGGTTGATGTCTGTCCGATGTCATTGTGCATGGTTGATGTCTGTTCGATGTCATTGTGCATGGTTGATGTCTGTTCGATGTCATTGTGCATGGTTGATGTCTGTTCGATGTCATTGTGCATGGTTGATGTCTGTCCGATGTCATTGTGCATGGTTGATGTCTGTTCGATGTCATTGTTCATGGTAGATGTCTGTTCGATGTCATTGTGCATGGTTGATGTCTGTTCGATGTCATTGTGCATGGTTGATGTCTGTTCGTTGTCATTGTGCATGGCTGATGTCTGTTCGATGTCATTGTCCATGGTAGATGTCTGTTCGATGTCATTGTGCATGGTCGATGTCATTGTGCATGGTTGATGTCTGTTCGATGTCATTGTGCATGGTAGATGTCTGTTCGATGTCATTGTGCATGGTAGATGTCTGTTCGATGTCATTGTGCATGATAGATGTCTGTTCGATGTCATTGTGCAAGGTAGATGTCTGTTCGATGTCATTGTGCATGGTTGATGTCTGTTCGATGTCATTGTGCATGGTTGATGTCTGTTCGATGTCATTGTGCATGGTAGATGTCTGTTCGATGTCATTGTGCATGGTAGATATCTGTTCGATGTCATTGTGCATGGTTGATGTCTGTTCGATATCATTGTGAATGGTTGATGTCTGTTCGATGTCATTGTGCATGGTTGATGTCTGTTCGATGTCATTGTGCATGGTTGATGTCTGTCCGATGCCATTGTGCATGGTTGATGTCTGTTCGATGTCATTGTGCATGGTAGATGTCTGTTCGATGTCATTGTGCATGGTTGATGTCTGTTCGATGTCATTGTGCATGGTAGATGTCTGTTCGATGTCATTGTGCATGGTTGATGTCTGTTCGATGTCATTGTGCATGATTGATGTCTGTTCGATGTCATTGTGCATGGTAGATGTCTGTTCGATGTCATTGTGCATGGTAGATGTCTGTTCGATGTCATTGTGCATGGTTGATGTCTGTTCGATGTCATTGTGAATGGTTGATGTCTGTTCGATGTCCTTGTGCATGGTTGATGTCTGTTCGATGTCATTGTGCATGGTTGATGTCTGTCCGATGCCATTGTGCATGGTTGATGTCTGTTCGATGTCATTGTGCATGGTTGATGTCTGTTCGATGTCATTGTGCATGGTTGATGTCTGTCCGATGTCATTGTGCATGGTTGATGTCTGTTCGATGTCATTGTGCATGGTTGATGTCTGTTCGATGTCATTGTGCATGGTTGATGTCTGTTCGATGTCATTGTGCATGGTTGATGTCTGTTCGATGTCATTGTGCATGGTAGATGTCTGTTCGATGTCATTGTGCATGGTTGATGTCTGTTCGATGTCATTGTGCATGGTAGATGTCTGTTCGATGTCATTGTGCATGGTCGATGTCATTGTGCATGGTTGATGTCTGTTCGATGTCATTGTGCATGGTTGATGTCTGTCCGATGTCATTGTGCATGGTTGATGTCTGTTCGATGTCATTGTGCATGGTTGATGTCTGTTCGATGTCATTGTGCATGGTTGATGTCTGTTCGATGTCATTGTGCATGGTTGATGTCTGTCCGATGTCATTGTGCATGGTTGATGTCTGTTCGATGTCATTGTTCATGGTAGATGTCTGTTCGATGTCATTGTGCATGGTTGATGTCTGTTCGATGTCATTGTGCATGGTTGATGTCTGTTCGTTGTCATTGTGCATGGCTGATGTCTGTTCGATGTCATTGTGCATGGTTGATGTCTGTTCGATGTAATTGTGCATGGTTGATGTCTGTTTGATGTCATTGTGCATGGTTGATGTATGTTCGATGTCATTGTGCATGGTCGATGTCGTTGTGCATGGTAGATGTCTGTTCGATGTCATTGTGAATGGTTGATGTCTGTTCGATGTCATTGTGCATGGTTGATGTCTGTTCGATGTCATTGTGCATGGTTGATGTCTGTCCGATGTCATTGTGCATGGTTGATGTCTGTTCGATGTCATTGTTCATGGTAGATGTCTGTTCGATGTCATTGTGCATGGTTGATGTCTGTTCGATGTCATTGTGCATGGTTGATGTCTGTTCGTTGTCATTGTGCATGGCTGATGTCTGTTCGATGTCATTGTGCATGGTTGATGTCTGTTCGATGTCATTGTGCATGGTTGATGTCTGTTCGATGTCATTGTGCATGGTAGATGTCTGTTCGATGTCATTGTGCATGGTCGATGTCATTGTGCATGGTTGATGTCTGTTCGATGTCATTGTGCATGGTAGATGTCTGTTCGATGTCATTGTGCATGGTAGATGTCTGTTCGATGTCATTGTGCATGATAGATGTCTGTTCGATGTCATTGTGCATGGTAGATATCTGTTCGATGTCATTGTGCATGGTTGATGTCTGTTCGATGTCATTGTGCATGGTAGATGTCTGTTCGATGTCATTGTGCATGGTTGATGTCTGTTCGATGTCATTGTGCATGGTTGATGTCTGTTCGATGTCATTGTCCATGGTAGATGTCTGTTCGATGTCATTGTGCATGGTAGATGTCTGTTCGATGTCATTGTGCATGGTTGATGTCTGTTCGATGTCATTGTGCATGGTTGATGTCTGTTCGATGTCTTTGTGAATGGTTGATGTCTGTTCGATGTCATTGTGCATGGTTGATGTCTGTTCGATGTCATTGTGCATGGTTGATGTCTGTCCGATGTCATTGTGCATGGTTGATGTCTGTTCGATGTCATTGTGCATGGTAGATGTCTGTTCGATGTCATTGTGCATGGTTGATGTCTGTTCGATGTCATTGTGCATGGTTGATGTCTGTTCGATGTCATTGTGCATGGTTGATGTCTGTTCGATGTCATTGTGCATGGTTGATGTCTGTTCGATGTCATTGTGCATGGTTGATGTCTGTTCGTTGTCATTGTGCATGGCTGATGTCTGTTCGATGTCATTGTGCATGGTTGATGTCTGTTCGATGTCATTGTGCATGGTTGATGTCTGTTAGATGTCATTGTGCATGGTTGATGTCTGTTCGATGTCATTGTGCATGGTAGATGTCTGTTCGATGTCATTGTGCATGGTCGATGTCATTGTGCATGGTTGATGTCTGTTCGATGTCATTGTGCATGGTAGATGTCTGTTCGATGTCATTGTGCATGGTAGATGTCTGTTCGATGTCATTGTGCATGGTCGATGTCATTGTGCATGGTTGATGTCTGTTCGATGTCATTGTGCATGGTTGATGTCTGTTCGATGTCATTGTGCATGGTTGATGTCTGTTCGTTGTCATTGTGCATGGCTGATGTCTGTTCGATGTCATTGTGCATGGTTGATGTCTGTTCGATGTCATTGTGCATGGTTGATGTCTGTTAGATGTCATTGTGCATGGTTGATGTCTGTTCGATGTCATTGTGCATGGTAGATGTATGTTCGATGTCATTGTGCATGGTCGATGTCATTGTGCATGGTTGATGTCTGTTCGATGTCATTGTGCATGGTAGATGTCTGTTCGATGTCATTGTGCATGGTAGATGTCTGTTCGATGTCATTGTGCATGGTAGATATCTGTTCGATGTCATTGTGCATGGTTGATGTCTGTTCGATGTCATTGTGAATGGTTGATGTCTGTTCGATGTCATTGTGCATGGTTGATGTCTGTTCGATGTCATTGTGCATGGTTGATGTCTGTCCGATGCCATTGTGCATGGTTGATGTCTGTTCGATGTCACTGTGCATGGTAGATATCTGTTCGATGTCATTGTGCATGGTTGATGTCTGTTCGATGTCATTGTGCATGGTAGATGTCTGTTCGATGTCATTGTGCATGGTCGATGTCATTGTGCATGGTTGATGTCTGTTCGATGTCATTGTGCATGGTAGATGTCTGTTCGATGTCATTGTGAATGGTTGATGTCTGTTCGATGTCATTGTGAATGGTTGATGTCTGTTCGATGTCATTGTGCATGGTTGATGTCTGTCCGATGTCATTGTGCATGGTTGATGTCTGTTCGATGTCATTGTTCATGGTAGATGTCTGTTCGATGTCATTGTGCATGGTTGATGTCTGTTCGATGTCATTGTGCATGGTTGATGTCTGTTCGTTGTCATTGTGCATGGCTGATGTCTGTTCGATGTCATTGTGCATGGTTGATGTCTGTTCGATGTCATTGTGCATGGTTGAGGTCTGTTCGATGTCATTGTGCATGGTAGATGTCTGTTCGATGTCATTGTGCATGGTCGATGTCATTGTGCATGGTTGATGTCTGTTCGATGTCATTGTGCATGGTAGATGTCTGTTCGATGTCATTGTGCATGGTAGATGTCTGTTCGATGTCATTGTGCATGATAGATGTCTGTTCGATATCATTGTGCATGGTAGATATCTGTTCGATGTCATTGTGCATGGTTGATGTCTGTTCGATGTCATTGTGCATGGTAGATGTCTGTTCGATGTCATTGTGCATGGTTGATGTCTGTTCGATGTCATTGTGCATGATTGATGTCTGTTCGATGTCATTGTGCATGGTAGATGTCTGTTCGAGGTCATTGTGCATGGTAGATGTCTGTTCGATGTCATTGTGCATGGTTGATGTTTGTTCGATGTCATTGTGAATGGTTGATGTCTGTTCGATGTCATTGTGCATGGTTGATGTCTGTTCGATGTCATTGTGCATGGTTGATGTCTGTCCGATGCCATTGTGCATGGTTGATGTCTGTTCGATGTCATTGTGCATGGTAGATGTCTGTTCGATGTCATTGTGCATGGTAGATGTCTGTTCGATGTCATTGTGCATGGTAGATGTCTGTTCGATGTCAATGTGCATGGTCGATGTCATTGTGCATGGTTGATGTCTGTTCGATGTCATTGTGCATGGTAGATGTCTGTTCGATGTCATTGTGCATGATAGATGTCTGTTCGATGTCATTGTGCATGGTAGATGTCTGTTCGATGTCATTGTGCATGGTTGAAATCTGTTCGATGTCATTGTGCATGGTAGATGTCTGTTCGATGTCATTGTGCATGGTTGATGTCTGTTCGATGTCATTGTGCATGGTTGATGTCTGTTCGATGTCATTGTGCATGGTAGATGTCTGTTCGATGTCATTGTGCATGTTAGATGTCTGTTCGATGTCATTGTGCATGGTTGATGTCTGTTCGATGTCTTTGTGAATGGTTGATGTCTGTTCGATGTCATTGTGCATGGTTGATGTCTGTTCGATGTCATTGTGCATGGTTGATGTCTGTCCGATGTCATTGTGCATGGTTGATGTCTGTTCGATGTCATTGTGCATGGTAGATGTCTGTTCGATGTCATTGTGCATGATAGATGTCTGTTCGATGTCATTGTGCATGGTAGATGTCTGTTTGATGTCATTGTGCATGGTTGAAGTCTGTTCGATGTCATTGTGCATGGTAGATGTCTGTTCGATGTCATTGTGCATGGTTGATGTCTGTTCGATGTCATTGTGCATGGTTGATGTCTGTTCGTTGTCATTGTGCATGGCTGATGTCTGTTCGATGTCATTGTGCATGGTTGATGTCTGTTCGATGTCATTGTGCATGGTTGAGGTCTGTTCGATGTCATTGTGCATGGTTGATGTCTGTTCGATGTCATTGTGCATGGTAGATGTCTGTTCGATGTCATTGTGCATGGTCGATGTCATTGTGCATTGTTGATGTCTGTTCGATGTCATTGTGCATGGTAGATGTCTGTTCGATGTCATTGTGCATGGTAGATGTCTGTTCGATGTCATTGTGCATGATAGATGTCTGTTCGATGTCATTGTGCATGGTAGATATCTGTTCGATGTCATTGTGCATGGTTGATGTCTGTTCGATGTCATTGTGCATGGTAGATGTCTGTTCGATGTCATTGTGCATGGTTGATGTCTGTTCGATGTCATTGTGCATGATTGATGTCTGTTCGATGTCATTGTGCATGGTAGATGTCTGTTCGATGTCATTGTGCATGGTAGATGTCTGTTCGATGTCATTGTGCATGGTTGATGTCTGTTCGATGTCATTGTGAAAGGTTGATGTCTGTTCGATGTCATTGTGCATGGTTGATGTCTGTTCGATGTCATTGTGCATGGTAGATGTCTGTTCGATGTCATTGTGCATGGTAGATGTCTGTTCGATGTCATTGTGCATGGTAGATGTCTGTTCGATGTCAATGTGCATGGTCGATGTCATTGTGCATGGTTGATGTCTGTTCGATGTCATTGTGCATGGTAGATGTCTGTTCGATGTCATTGTGCATGGTTGATGTCTGTTCGATGTCATTGTGCATGGTTGATGTCTGTTCGTTGTCATTGTGCATGGCTGATGTCTGTTCGATGTCATTGTGCATGGTTGATGTCTGTTCGATGTCATTGTGCATGGTTGAGGTCTGTTCGATGTCATTGTGCATGGTTGATGTCTGTTCGATGTCATTGTGCATGGTAGATGTCTGTTCGATGTCATTGTGCATGGTCGATGTCATTGTGCATGGTTGATGTCTGTTCGATGTCATTGTGCATGGTAGATGTCTGTTCGATGTCATTGTGCATGGTAGATGTCTGTTCGATGTCATTGTGCATGATAGATGTCTGTTCGATGTCATTGTGCATGGTAGATATCTGTTCGATGTCATTGTGCATGGTTGATGTCTGTTCGATGTCATTGTGCATGGTAGATGTCTGTTCGATGTCATTGTGCATGATTGATGTCTGTTCGATGTCATTGTGCATGATTGATGTCTGTTCGATGTCATTGTGCATGGTAGATGTCTGTTCGATGTCATTGTGCATGGTAGATGTCTGTTCGATGTCATTGTGCATGGTTGATGTCTGTTCGATGTCATTGTGAATGGTTGATGTCTGTTCGATGTCATTGTGCATGGTTGATGTCTGTTCGATGTCATTGTGCATGGTTGATGTCTGTCCGATGCCATTGTGCATGGTTGATGTCTGTTCGATGTCATTGTGCATGGTAGATGTCTGTTCGATGTCATTGTGCATGGTAGATGTCTGTTCGATGTCATTGTGCATGGTAGATGTCTGTTCGATGTCAATGTGCATGGTCGATGTCATTGTGCATGGTTGATGTCTGTTCGATGTCATTGTGCATGGTAGATGTCTGTTCGATGTCATTGTGCATGGTAGATGTCTGTTCGATGTCATTGTGCATGATAGATTTCTGTTCGATGTCATTGTGCATGGTAGATGTCTGTTCGATGTCATTGTGCATGGTTGAAGTCTGTTCGATGTCATTGTGCATGGTAGATGTCTGTTCGATGTCATTGTGCATGGTTGATGTCTGTTCGATGTCATTGTGCATGGTTGATGTCTGTTCGATGTCATTGTGCATGGTAGATGTCTGTTCGATGTCATTGTGCATGTTAGATGTCTGTTCGATGTCATTGTGCATGGTTGATGTCTGTTTGATGTCTTTGTGAATGGTTGATGTCTGTTCGATGTCATTGTGCATGGTTGATGTCTGTTCGATGTCATTGTGCATGGTTGATGTCTGTCCGATGTCATTGTGCATGGTTGATGTCTGTTCGATGTCATTGTGCATGGTAGATGTCTGTTCGATGTCATTGTGCATGATAGATGTCTGTTCGATGTCATTGTGCATGGTAGATGTCTGTTTGATGTCATTGTGCATGGTTGAAGTCTGTTCGATGTCATTGTGCATGGTAGATGTCTGTTCGATGTCATTGTGCATGGTTGATGTCTGTTCGATGTCATTGTGCATGGTTGATGTCTGTTCGATGTCATTGTGCATGGTAGATGTCTGTTCGATGTCATTGTGCATGATAGATGTCTGTTCGATGTCATTGTGCATGGTAGATATCTGTTCGATGTCATTGTGCATGATAGATGTCTGTTCGATGTCATTGTGCATGGTAGATGTCTGTTTGATGTCATTGTGCATGGTTGAAGTCTGTTCGATGTCATTGTGCATGGTAGATGTCTGTTCGATGTCATTGTGCATGGTTGATGTCTGTTCGATGTCATTGTGCATGGTTGATGTCTGTTCGATGTCATTGTGCATGGTAGATGTCTGTTCGATGTCATTGTGCATGATAGATGTCTGTTCGATGTCATTGTGCATGGTAGATATCTGTTCGATGTCATTGTGCATGGTTGATGTCTGTTCGATGTCATTGTGCATGGTAGATGTCTGTTCGATGTCATTGTGCATGGTTGATGTCTGTTCGATGTCATTGTGCATGGTTGATGTCTGTTCGATGTCATTGCGCATGGTAGATGTCTGTTCGATGTCATTGTGCATGGTAGATGTCTGTTCGATGTCATTGTGCATGGTTGATGTCTGTTCGATGTCATTGTGCATGGTTGATGTCTGTTCGATGTCTTTGTGAATGGTTGATGTCTGTTCGATGTCATTGTGCATGGTTGATGTCTGTTCGATGTCATTGTGCATGGTTGATGTCTGTCCGATGTCATTGTGCATGGTTGATGTCTGTTCGATGTCATTGTGCATGGTAGATGTCTGTTCGATGTCATTGTGCATGGTTGATGTCTGTTCGATGTCATTGTGCATGGTTGATGTCTGTTCGATGTCATTGTGCATGGTTGATGTCTGTTCGATGTCATTGTGCATGGTTGATGTCTGTTCGATGTCATTGTGCATGGTTGATGTCTGTTCGTTGTCATTGTGCATGGCTGATGTCTGTTCGATGTCATTGTGCATGGTTGATGTCTGTTCGATGTCATTGTGCATGGTTGATGTCTGTTCGATGTCATTGTGCATGGTTGATGTCTGTTCGATGTCATTGTGCATGGTAGATGTCTGTTCGATGTCATTGTGCATGGTCGATGTCATTGTGCATGGTTGATGTCTGTTCGATGTCATTGTGCATGGTAGATGTCTGTTCGATGTCATTGTGCATGGTAGATGTCTGTTCGATGTCATTGTGCATGGTAGATATCTGTTCGATGTCATTGTGCATGGTTGATGTCTGTTCGATGTCATTGTGAATGGTTGATGTCTGTTCGATGTCATTGTGCATGGTTGATGTCTGTTCGATGTCATTGTGCATGGTTGATGTCTGTCCGATGCCATTGTGCATGGTTGATGTCTGTTCGATGTCACTGTGCATGGTAGATATCTGTTCGATGTCATTGTGCATGGTTGATGTCTGTTCGATGTCATTGTGCATGGTAGATGTCTGTTCGATGTCATTGTGCATGGTCGATGTCATTGTGCATGGTTGATGTCTGTTCGATGTCATTGTGCATGGTAGATGTCTGTTCGATGTCATTGTGAATGGTTGATGTCTGTTCGATGTCATTGTGAATGGTTGATGTCTGTTCGATGTCATTGTGCATGGTTGATGTCTGTCCGATGTCATTGTGCATGGTTGATGTCTGTTCGATGTCATTGTTCATGGTAGATGTCTGTTCGATGTCATTGTGCATGGTTGATGTCTGTTCGATGTCATTATGCATGGTTGATGTCTGTTCGTTGTCATTGTGCATGGCTGATGTCTGTTCGATGTCATTGTGCATGGTTGATGTCTGTTCGATGTCATTGTGCATGGTTGAGGTCTGTTCGATGTCATTGTGCATGGTAGATGTCTGTTCGATGTCATTGTGCATGGTCGATGTCATTGTGCATGGTTGATGTCTGTTCGATGTCATTGTGCATGGTAGATGTCTGTTCGATGTCATTGTGCATGGTAGATGTCTGTTCGATGTCATTGTGCATGATAGATGTCTGTTCGATATCATTGTGCATGGTAGATATCTGTTCGATGTCATTGTGCATGGTTGATGTCTGTTCGATGTCATTGTGCATGGTAGATGTCTGTTCGATGTCATTGTGCATGGTTGATGTCTGTTCGATGTCATTGTGCATGATTGATGTCTGTTCGATGTCATTGTGCATGGTTGATGTCTGTTCGATGTCATTGTGCATGGTAGATGTCTGTTCGATGTCATTGTGCATGGTAGATGTCTGTTCGATGTCATTGTGCATGATAGATGTCTGTTCGATGTCATTGTGCATGGTAGATGTCTGTTCGATGTCATTGTGCATGGTTGAAGTCTGTTCGATGTCATTGTGCATGGTAGATGTCTGTTCGATGTCATTGTGCATGGTTGATGTCTGTTCGATGTCATTGTGCATGGTTGATGTCTGTTCGATGTCATTGTGCATGGTAGATGTCTGTTCGATGTCATTGTGCATGTTAGATGTCTGTTCGATGTCATTGTGCATGGTTGATGTCTGTTTGATGTCTTTGTGAATGGTTGATGTCTGTTCGATGTCATTGTGCATGCTTGATGTCTGTTCGATGTCATTGTGCATGGTTGATGTCTGTCCGTGTCATTGTGCATGGTTGATGTCTGTTCGATGTCATTGTGCATGGTAGATGTCTGTTCGATGTCATTGTGCATGATAGATGTCTGTTCGATGTCATTGTGCATGGTAGATGTCTGTTTGATGTCATTGTGCATGGTTGAAGTCTGTTCGATGTCATTGTGCATGGTAGATGTCTGTTCGATGTCATTGTGCATGGTTGATGTCTGTTCGATGTCATTGTGCATGGTTGATGTCTGTTCGATGTCATTGTGCATGGTAGATGTCTGTTCGATGTCATTGTGCATGATAGATGTCTGTTCGATGTCATTGTGCATGGTAGATATCTGTTCGATGTCATTGTGCATGGTTGATGTCTGTTCGATGTCATTGTGCATGGTAGATGTCTGTTCGATGTCATTGTGCATGGTTGATGTCTGTTCGATGTCATTGTGCATGGTTGATGTCTGTTCGATGTAATTGTGCATGGTAGATGTCTGTTCGATGTCATTGTGCATGGTAGATGTCTGTTCGATGTCATTGTGCATGGTTGATGTCTGTTCGATGTCATTGTGCATGGTTGATGTCTGTTCGATGTCTTTGTGAATGGTTGATGTCTGTTCGATGTCATTGTGCATGGTTGATGTCTGTTCGATGTCATTGTGCATGGTTGATGTCTGTCCGATGTCATTGTGCATGGTTGATGTCTGTTCGATGTCATTGTGCATGGTAGATGTCTGTTCGATGTCATTGTGCATGGTTGATGTCTGTTCGATGTCATTGTGCATGGTTGATGTCTGTTCGATGTCATTGTGCATGGTTGATGTCTGTTCGTTGTCATTGTGCATGGCTGATGTCTGTTCGATGTCATTGTGCATGGTTGATGTCTGTTCGATGTCATTGTGCATGGTTGATGTCTGTTCGATGTCATTGTGCATGGTTGATGTCTGTTCGATGTCATTGTGCATGGTAGATGTCTGTCCGTGTCATTGTGCATGGTTGATGTCTGTTCGATGTCATTGTGCATGGTAGATGTCTGTTCGATGTCATTGTGCATGATAGATGTCTGTTCGATGTCATTGTGCATGGTAGATGTCTGTTTGATGTCATTGTGCATGGTTGAAGTCTGTTCGATGTCATTGTGCATGGTAGATGTCTGTTCGATGTCATTGTGCATGGTTGATGTCTGTTCGATGTCATTGTGCATGGTTGATGTCTGTTCGATGTCATTGTGCATGGTAGATGTCTGTTCGATGTCATTGTGCATGATAGATGTCTGTTCGATGTCATTGTGCATGGTAGATATCTGTTCGATGTCATTGTGCATGGTTGATGTCTGTTCGATGTCATTGTGCATGGTAGATGTCTGTTCGATGTCATTGTGCATGGTTGATGTCTGTTCGATGTCATTGTGCATGGTTGATGTCTGTTCGATGTCATTGTGCATGGTAGATGTCTGTTCGATGTCATTGTGCATGGTAGATGTCTGTTCGATGTCATTGTGCATGGTTGATGTCTGTTCGATGTCATTGTGCATGGTTGATGTCTGTTCGATGTCTTTGTGAATGGTTGATGTCTGTTCGATGTCATTGTGCATGGTTGATGTCTGTTCGATGTCATTGTGCATGGTTGATGTCTGTCCGATGTCATTGTGCATGGTTGATGTCTGTTCGATGTCATTGTGCATGGTAGATGTCTGTTCGATGTCATTGTGCATGGTTGATGTCTGTTCGATGTCATTGTGCATGGTTGATGTCTGTTCGATGTCATTGTACATGGTTGATGTCTGTTCGATGTCATTGTGCATGGTTGATGTCTGTTCGTTGTCATTGTGCATGGCTGATGTCTGTTCGATGTCATTGTGCATGGTTGATGTCTGTTCGATGTCATTGTGCATGGTTGATGTCTGTTCGATGTCATTGTGCATGGTTGATGTCTGTTCGATGTCATTGTGCATGGTAGATGTCTGTTCGATGTCATTGTGCATGGTCGATGTCATTGTGCATGGTTGATGTCTGTTCGATGTCATTGTGCATGGTAGATGTCTGTTCGATGTCATTGTGCATGGTAGATGTCTGTTCGATGTCATTGTGCATGGTAGATATCTGTTCGATGTCATTGTGCATGGTTGATGTCTGTTCGATGTCATTGTGAATGGTTGATGTCTGTTCGATGTCATTGTGCATGGTTGATGTCTGTTCGATGTCATTGTGCATGGTTGATGTCTGTCCGATGCCATTGTGCATGGTTGATGTCTGTTCGATGTCACTGTGCATGGTAGATATCTGTTCGATGTCATTGTGCATGGTTGATGTCTGTTCGATGTCATTGTGCATGGTAGATGTCTGTTCGATGTCATTGTGCATGGTCGATGTCATTGTGCATGGTTGATGTCTGTTCGATGTCATTGTGCATGGTAGATGTCTGTTCGATGTCATTGTGAATGGTTGATGTCTGTTCGATGTCATTGTGAATGGTTGATGTCTGTTCGATGTCATTGTGCATGGTTGATGTCTGTCCGATGTCATTGTGCATGGTTGATGTCTGTTCGATGTCATTGTTCATGGTAGATGTCTGTTCGATGTCATTGTGCATGGTTGATGTCTGTTCGATGTCATTGTGCATGGTTGATGTCTGTTCGTTGTCATTGTGCATGGCTGATGTCTGTTCGATGTCATTGTGCATGGTTGATGTCTGTTCGATGTCATTGTGCATGGTTGAGGTCTGTTCGATGTCATTGTGCATGGTAGATGTCTGTTCGATGTCATTGTGCATGGTCGATGTCATTGTGCATGGTTGATGTCTGTTCGATGTCATTGTGCATGGTAGATGTCTGTTCGATGTCATTGTGCATGGTAGATGTCTGTTCGATGTCATTGTGCATGATAGATGTCTGTTCGATATCATTGTGCATGGTAGATATATGTTCGATGTCATTGTGCATGGTTGATGTCTGTTCGATGTCATTGTGCATGGTAGATGTCTGTTCGATGTCATTGTGCATGGTTGATGTCTGTTCGATGTTATTGTGCATGGTTGAGGTCTGTTCGATGTCATTGTGCATGGTAGATGTCTGTTCGATGTCATTGTGCATGGTCGATGTCATTGTGCATGGTTAATGTCTGTTCGATGTCATTGTGCATGGTAGATGTCTGTTCGATGTCATTGTGCATGGTAGATGTCTGTTCGATGTCATTGTGCATGATAGATGTCTGTTCGATATCATTGTGCATGGTAGATATCTGTTCGATGTCATTGTGCATGGTTGATGTCTGTTCGATGTCATTGTGCATGGTAGATGTCTGTTCGATGTCATTGTGCATGGTTGATGTCTGTTCGATGTCATTGTGCATGGTTGATGTCTGTTCGATGTCATTGTGCATGGTTGATGTCTGTCCGATGCCATTGTGCATGGTTGATGTCTGTTCGATGTCATTGTGCATGGTAGATGTCTGTTCGATGTCATTGTACATGGTAGATGTCTGTTCGATGTCATTGTGCATGGTAGATGTCTGTTCGATGTCAATGTGCATGGTCGATGTCATTGTGCATGGTTGATGTCTGTTCGATGTCATTGTGCATGGTAGATGTCTGTTCGATGTCATTGTGCATGATAGATGTCTGTTCGATGTCATTGTGCATGGTAGATGTCTGTTCGATGTCATTGTGCATGGTTGAAATCTGTTCGATGTCATTGTGCATGGTAGATGTCTGTTCGATGTCATTGTGCATGGTTGATGTCTGTTCGATGTCATTGTGCATGGTTGATGTCTGTTCGATGTCATTGTGCATGGTAGATGTCTGTTCGATGTCATTGTGCATGTTAGATGTCTGTTCGATGTCATTGTGCATGGTTGATGTCTGTTCGATGTCTTTGTGAATGGTTGATGTCTGTTCGATGTCATTGTGCGTGGTTGATGTCTGTTCGATGTCATTGTGCATGGTTGATGTCTGTCCGATGTCATTGTGCATGGTTGATGTCTGTTCGATGTCATTGTGCATAGTAGATGTCTGTTCGATGTCATTGTGCATGATAGATGTCTGTTCGATGTCATTGTGCATGGTAGATGTCTGTTTGATGTCATTGTGCATGGTTGAAGTCTGTTCGATGTCATTGTGCATGGTAGATGTCTGTTCGATGTCATTGTGCATGGTTGATGTCTGTTCGATGTCATTGTGCATGGTTGATGTCTGTTCGTTGTCATTGTGCATGGCTGATGTCTGTTCGATGTCATTGTGCATGGTTGATGTCTGTTCGATGTCATTGTGCATGGTTGAGGTCTGTTCGATGTCATTGTGCATGGTTGATGTCTGTTCGATGTCATTGTGCATGGTAGATGTCTGTTCGATGTCATTGTGCATGGTCGATGTCATTGTGCATGGTTGATGTCTGTTCGATGTCATTGTGCATGGTAGATGTCTGTTCGATGTCATTGTGCATGGTAGATGTCTGTTCGATGTCATTGTGCATGATAGATGTCTGTTCGATGTCATTGTGCATGGTAGATATCTGTTCGATGTCATTGTGCATGGTTGATGTCTGTTCGATGTCATTGTGCATGGTAGATGTCTGTTCGATGTCATTGTGCATGGTTGATGTCTGTTCGATGTCATTGTGCATGATTGATGTCTGTTCGATGTCATTGTGCATGGTAGATGTCTGTTCGATGTCATTGTGCATGGTTGATGTCTGTTCGATGTCATTGTGCATGGTTGATGTCTGTTCGATGTCATTGTGCATGGTAGATGTCTGTTCGATGTCATTGTGCATGGTAGATGTCTGTTCGATGTCATTGTGCATGGTTGATGTCTGTTCGATGTCATTGTGCATGGTTGATGTCTGTTCGATGTCTTTGTGAATGGTTGATGTCTGTTCGATGTCATTGTGCATGGTTGATGTCTGTTCGATGTCATTGTGCATGGTTGATGTCTGTCCGATGTCATTGTGCATGGTTGATGTCTGTTCGATGTCATTGTGCATGGTAGATGTCTGTTCGATGTCATTGTGCATGGTTGATGTCTGTTCGATGTCATTGTGCATGGTTGATGTCTGTTCGATGTCATTGTGCATGGTTGATGTCTGTTCGATGTCATTGTGCATGGTTGATGTCTGTTCGTTGTCATTGTGCATGGCTGATGTCTGTTCGATGTCATTGTGCATGGTTGATGTCTGTTCGATGTCATTGTGCATGGTTGATGTCTGTTCGATGTCATTGTGCATGGTTGATGTCTGTTCGATGTCATTGTGCATGGTAGATGTCTGTTCGATGTCATTGTGCATGGTCGATGTCATTGTGCATGGTTGATGTCTGTTCGATGTCATTGTGCATGGTAGATGTCTGTTCGATGTCATTGTGCATGGTAGATGTCTGTTCGATGTCATTGTGCATGGTAGATATCTGTTCGATGTCATTGTGCATGGTTGATGTCTGTTCGATGTCATTGTGAATGGTTGATGTCTGTTCGATGTCATTGTGCATGGTTGATGTCTGTTCGATGTCATTGTGCATGGTTGATGTCTGTCCGATGCCATTGTGCATGGTTGATGTCTGTTCGATGTCACTGTGCATGGTAGATATCTGTTCGATGTCATTGTGCATGGTTGATGTCTGTTCGATGTCATTGTGCATGGTAGATGTCTGTTCGATGTCATTGTGCATGGTCGATGTCATTGTGCATGGTTGATGTCTGTTCGATGTCATTGTGCATGGTAGATGTCTGTTCGATGTCATTGTGAATGGTTGATGTCTGTTCGATGTCATTGTGAATGGTTGATGTCTGTTCGATGTCATTGTGCATGGTTGATGTCTGTCCGATGTCATTGTGCATGGTTGATGTCTGTTCGATGTCATTGTTCATGGTAGATGTCTGTTCGATGTCATTGTGCATGGTTGATGTCTGTTCGATGTCATTGTGCATGGTTGATGTCTGTTCGTTGTCATTGTGCATGGCTGATGTCTGTTCGATGTCATTGTGCATGGTTGATGTCTGTTCGATGTCATTGTGCATGGTTGAGGTCTGTTCGATGTCATTGTGCATGGTAGATGTCTGTTCGATGTCATTGTGCATGGTCGATGTCATTGTGCATGGTTGATGTCTGTTCGATGTCATTGTGCATGGTAGATGTCTGTTCGATGTCATTGTGCATGGTAGATGTCTGTTCGATGTCATTGTGCATGATAGATGTCTGTTCGATATCATTGTGCATGGTAGATATCTGTTCGATGTCATTGTGCATGGTTGATGTCTGTTCGATGTCATTGTGCATGGTAGATGTCTGTTCGATGTCATTGTGCATGGTTGATGTCTGTTCGATGTCATTGTGCATGGTTGAGGTCTGTTCGATGTCATTGTGCATGGTAGATGTCTGTTCGATGTCATTGTGCATGGTCGATGTCATTGTGCATGGTTAATGTCTGTTCGATGTCATTGTGCATGGTAGATGTCTGTTCGATGTCATTGTGCATGGTAGATGTCTGTTCGATGTCATTGTGCATGATAGATGTCTGTTCGATATCATTGTGCATGGTAGATATCTGTTCGATGTCATTGTGCATGGTTGATGTCTGTTCGATGTCATTGTGCATGGTAGATGTCTGTTCGATGTCATTGTGCATGGTTGATGTCTGTTCGATGTCATTGTGCATGGTTGATGTCTGTTCGATGTCATTGTGCATGGTTGATGTCTGTCCGATGCCATTGTGCATGGTTGATGTCTGTTCGATGTCATTGTGCATGGTAGATGTCTGTTCGATGTCATTGTGCATGGTAGATGTCTGTTCGATGTCATTGTGCATGGTAGATGTCTGTTCGATGTCAATGTGCATGGTCGATGTCATTGTGCATGGTTGATGTCTGTTCGATGTCATTGTGCATGGTAGATGTCTGTTCGATGTCATTGTGCATGATAGATGTCTGTTCGATGTCATTGTGCATGGTAGATGTCTGTTCGATGTCATTGTGCATGGTTGAAATCTGTTCGATGTCATTGTGCATGGTAGATGTCTGTTCGATGTCATTGTGCATGGTTGATGTCTGTTCGATGTCATTGTGCATGGTTGATGTCTGTTCGATGTCATTGTGCATGGTAGATGTCTGTTCGATGTCATTGTGCATGTTAGATGTCTGTTCGATGTCATTGTGCATGGTTGATGTCTGTTCGATGTCTTTGTGAATGGTTGATGTCTGTTCGATGTCATTGTGCATGGTTGATGTTTGTTCGATGTCATTGTGCATGGTTGATGTCTGTCCGATGTCATTGTGCATGGTTGATGTCTGTTCGATGTCATTGTGCATAGTAGATGTCTGTTCGATGTCATTGTGCATGATAGATGTCTGTTCGATGTCATTGTGCATGGTAGATGTCTGTTTGATGTCATTGTGCATGGTTGAAGTCTGTTCGATGTCATTGTGCATGGTAGATGTCTGTTCGATGTCATTGTGCATGGTTGATGTCTGTTCGATGTCATTGTGCATGGTTGATGTCTGTTCGTTGTCATTGTGCATGGCTGATGTCTGTTCGATGTCATTGTGCATGGTTGATGTCTGTTCGATGTCATTGTGCATGGTTGAGGTCTGTTCGATGTCATTGTGCATGGTTGATGTCTGTTCGATGTCATTGTGCATGGTAGATGTCTGTTCGATGTCATTGTGCATGGTCGATGTCATTGTGCATGGTTGATGTCTGTTCGATGTCATTGTGCATGGTAGATGTCTGTTCGATGTCATTGTGCATGGTCGATGTCTGTTCGATGTCATTGTGCATGATAGATGTCTGTTCGATGTCATTGTGCATGGTAGATATCTGTTCGATGTCATTGTGCATGGTTGATGTCTGTTCGATGTCATTGTGCATGGTAGATGTCTGTTCGATGTCATTGTGCATGGTTGATGTCTGTTCGATGTCATTGTGCATGATTGATGTCTGTTCGATGTCATTGTGCATGGTAGATGTCTGTTCGATGTCATTGTGCATGGTAGATGTCTGTTCGATGTCATTGTGCATGGTTGATGTCTGTTCGATGTCATTGTGAAAGGTTGATGTCTGTTCGATATCATTGTGCATGGTTGATGTCTGTTCGATGTCATTGTGCATGGTTGATGTCTGTCCGATGCCATTGTGCATGGTTGATGTCTGTTCGATGTCATTGTGCATGGTAGATGTCTGTTCGATGTCATTGTGCATGGTAGATGTCTGTTCGATGTCATTGTGCATGGTAGATGTCTGTTCGATGTCAATGTGCATGGTCGATGTCATTGTGCATGGTTGATGTCTGTTCGATGTCATTGTGCATGGTAGATGTCTGTTCGATGTCATTGTGCATGGTTGATGTCTGTTCGATGTCATTGTGCATGGTTGATGTCTGTTCGTTGTCATTGTGCATGGCTGATGTCTGTTCGATGTCATTGTGCATGGTTGATGTCTGTTCGATGTCATTGTGCATGGTTGAGGTCTGTTCGATGTCATTGTGCATGGTTGATGTCTGTTCGATGTCATTGTGCATGGTAGATGTCTGTTCGATGTCATTGTGCATGGTCGATGTCATTGTGCATGGTTGATGTCTGTTCGATGTCATTGTGCATGGTAGATATCTGTTCGATGTCATTGTGCATGGTAGATGTCTGTTCGATGTCATTGTGCATGATAGATGTCTGTTCGATGTCATTGTGCATGGTAGATATCTGTTCGATGTCATTGTGCATGGTTGATGTCTGTTCGATGTCATTGTGCATGGTAGATGTCTGTTCGATGTCATTGTGCATGGTTGATGTCTGTTCGATGTCATTGTGCATGATTGATGTCTGTTCGATGTCATTGTGCATGGTAGATGTCTGTTCGATGTCATTGTGCATGGTAGATGTCTGTTCGATGTCATTGTGCATGGTTGATGTCTGTTCGATGTCATTGTGAATGGTTGATGTCTGTTCGATGTCATTGTGCATGGTTGATGTCTGTTCGATGTCATTGTGCATGGTTGATGTCTGTCCGATGCCATTGTGCATGGTTGATGTCTGTTCGATGTCATTGTGCATGGTAGATGTCTGTTCGATGTCATTGTGCATGGTAGATGTCTGTTCGATGTCATTGTGCATGGTAGATGTCTGTTCGATGTCAATGTGCATGGTCGATGTCATTGTGCATGGTTGATGTCTGTTCGATGTCATTGTGCATGGTAGATGTCTGTTCGATGTCACTGTGCATGGTAGATGTCTGTTCGATGTCATTGTGCATGACAGATGTCTGTTCGATGTCATTGTGCATGGTAGATGTCTGTTCGATGTCATTGTGCATGTTTGAAGTCTGTTCGATGTCATTGTGCATGGTAGATGTCTGTTCGATGTCATTGTGCATGGTTGATGTCTGTTCGATGTCATTGTGCATGGTTGATGTCTGTTCGATGTCATTGTGCATGGTAGATGTCTGTTCGATGTCATTGTGCATGTTAGATGTCTGTTCGATGTCATTGTGCATGGTTGATGTCTGTTTGATGTCTTTGTGAATGGTTGATGTCTGTTCGATGTCATTGTGCATGGTTGATGTCTGTTCGATGTCATTGTGCATGGTTGATGTCTGTCCGATGTCATTGTGCATGGTTGATGTCTGTTCGATGTCATTGTGCATGGTAGATGTCTGTTCGATGTCATTGTGCATGATAGATGTCTGTTCGATGTCATTGTGCATGGTAGATGTCTGTTTGATGTCATTGTGCATGGTTGAAGTCTGTTCGATGTCATTGTGCATGGTAGATGTCTGTTCGATGTCATTGTGCATGGTTGATGTCTGTTCGATGTCATTGTGCATGGTTGATGTCTGTTCGATGTCATTGTGCATGGTTGATGTCTGTCCGATGTCATTGTGCATGGTTGATGTCTGTTCGATGTCATTGTGCATGGTAGATGTCTGATCGATGTCATTGTGCATGGTTGATGTCTGTTCGATGTCATTGTGCATGGTAGATGTCTGTTCGATGTCATTGTGTATGGTTGATGTCTGTT
Organism: Saccoglossus kowalevskii; assembly: GCF_978046115.1. Taxonomy (NCBI): domain Eukaryota; kingdom Metazoa; phylum Hemichordata; class Enteropneusta; family Harrimaniidae; genus Saccoglossus; species Saccoglossus kowalevskii. The sequence continues at coordinate 1,882,304 of NC_140652.1, forward strand.
CGATGTCATTGTGCATGGTAGATGTCTGTTCGATGTCATTGTGCATGGTTGATGTCTGTTCGATGTCATTGTGCATGGTTGATGTCTGTTCGTTGTCATTGTGCATGGCTGATGTCTGTTCGATGTCATTGTGCATGGTTGATGTCTGTTCGATGTCATTGTGCATGGTTGAGGTCTGTTCGATGTCATTGTGCATGGTTGATGTCTGTTCGATGTCATTGTGCATGGTAGATGTCTGTTCGATGTCATTGTGCATGGTCGATGTCAGTGTGCATGGTTGATGTCTGTTCGATGTCATTGTGCATGGTAGATGTCTGTTCGATGTCATTGTGCATGGTAGATGTCTGTTCGATGTCATTGTGCATGATAGATGTCTGTTCGATGTCATTGTGCATGGTAGATATCTGTTCGATGTCATTGTGCATGGTTGATGTCTGTTCGATGTCATTGTGCATGGTAGATGTCTGTTCGATGTCATTGTGCATGGTTGATGTCTGTTCGATGTCATTGTGCATGATTGATGTCTGTTCGATGTCATTGTGCATGGTAGATGTCTGTTCGATGTCATTGTGCATGGTAGATGTCTGTTCGATGTCATTGTGCATGGTTGATGTCTGTTCGATGTCATTGTGAATGGTTGATGTCTGTTCGTTGTCATTGTGCATGGTTGATGTCTGTTCGATGTCATTGTGCATGGTTGATGTCTGTCCGATGCCATTGTGCATGGTTGATGTCTGTTCGATGTCATTGTGCATGGTAGATGTCTGTTCGATGTCATTGTGCATGGTAGATGTCTGTTCGATGTCATTGTGCATGGTAGATGTCTGTTCGATGTCAATGTGCATGGTCGATGTCATTGTGCATGGTTGATGTCTGTTCGATGTCATTGTGCATGGTAGATGTCTGTTCGATGTCATTGTGCATGGTAGATGTCTGTTCGATGTCATTGTGCATGATAGATGTCTGTTCGATGTCATTGTGCATGGTAGATGTCTGTTCGATGTCATTGTGCATGGTTGAAGTCTGTTCGATGTCATTGTGCATGGTAGATGTCTGTTCGATGTCATTGTGCATGGTAGATGTCTGTTCGATGTCAATGTGCATGGTCGATGTCATTGTGCATGGTTGATGTCTGTTCGATGTCATTGTGCATGGTAGATGTCTGTTCGATGTCATTGTGCATGGTAGATGTCTGTTCGATGTCATTGTGCATGATAGATGTCTGTTCGATGTCATTGTGCATGGTAGATGTCTGTTCGATGTCATTGAGCATGGTTGATGTCTGTCCGATGCCATTGTGCATGGTTGATGTCTGTTCGATGTCATTGTGCATGGTTGATGTCTGTTCGATGTCATTGTGCATGGTAGATGTCTGTTCGATGTCATTGTGCATGGTCGATGTCATTGTGCATGGTTGATGTCTGTTCGATGTCATTGTGCATGGTAGATGTCTGTTCGATGTCATTGTGCATGGTAGATGTCTGTTCGATGTCATTGTGCATGGTTGATGTCTGTTCGATGTCATTGTGCATGATTGATGTCTGTTCGATGTCATTGTGCATGGTAGATGTCTGTTCGATGTCATTGTGCATGGTAGATGTCTGTTCGATGTCATTGTGCATGGTTGATGTCTGTTCGATGTCATTGTGAATGGTTGATGTCTGTTCGTTGTCATTGTGCATGGTTGATGTCTGTTCGATGTCATTGTGCATGGTTGATGTCTGTCCGATGCCATTGTGCATGGTTGATGTCTGTTCGATGTCATTGTGCATGGTAGATGTCTGTTCGATGTCATTGTGCATGGTAGATGTCTGTTCGATGTCATTGTGCATGGTAGATGTCTGTTCGATGTCAATGTGCATGGTCGATGTCATTGTGCATGGTTGATGTCTGTTCGATGTCATTGTGCATGGTAGATGTCTGTTCGATGTCATTGTGCATGGTAGATGTCTGTTCGATGTCATTGTGCATGATAGATGTCTGTTCGATGTCATTGTGCATGGTAGATGTCTGTTCGATGTCATTGTGCATGGTTGAAGTCTGTTCGATGTCATTGTGCATGGTAGATGTCTGTTCGATGTCATTGTGCATGGTTGATGTCTGTTCGATGTCATTGTGCATGGTTGATGTCTGTTCGATGTCATTGTGCATGGTAGATGTCTGTTCGATGTCATTGTGCATGTTAGATGTCTGTTCGATGTCATTGTGCATGGTTGATGTCTGTTTGATGTCTTTGTGAATGGTTGATGTCTTCGATGTCATTGTGCATGGTTGATGTCTGTTCGATGTCATTGTGCATGGTTGATGTCTGTCCGATGTCATTGTGCATGGTTGATGTCTGTTCGATGTCATTGTGCATGGTAGATGTCTGTTCGATGTCATTGTGCATGATAGATGTCTGTTCGATGTCATTGTGCATGGTAGATGTCTGTTTGATGTCATTGTGCATGGTTGAAGTCTGTTCGATGTCATTGTGCATGGTAGATGTCTGTTCGATGTCATTGTGCATGGTTGATGTCTGTTCGATGTCATTGTGCATGGTTGATGTCTGTTCGATGTCATTGTGCATGGTAGATGTCTGTTCGATGTCATTGTGCATGGTATATGTCTGTTCGATGTCATTGTGCATGGTTGATGTCTTTTCTATGTCTTTGTGAATGGTTGATGTCTGTTCGATGTCATTGTGCATGGTTGATGTCTGTTCGATGTCATTGTGCATGGTTGATGTCTGTCCGATGTCATTGTGCATGGTTGATGTCTGTTCGATGTCATTGTGCATGGTAGATGTCTGTTCGATGTCATTGTGCATGGTTGATGTCTGTTCGATGTCATTGTGCATGGTTGATGTCTGTTCGTTGTCATTGTGCATGGCTGATGTCTGTTCGATGTCATTGTGCATGGTTGATGTCTGTTCGATGTCATTGTGCATGGTTGATGTCTGTTCGATGTCATTGTGCATGGTTGATGTCTGTTCGATGTCATTGTGCATGGTAGATGTCTGTTCGATGTCATTGTGCATGGTCGATGTCATTGTGCATGGTTGATGTCTGTTCGATGTCATTGTGCATGGTAGATGTCTGTTCGATGTCATTGTGCATGGTAGATGTCTGTTCGATGTCATTGTGCATGATAGATGTCTGTTCGATGTCATTGTGCATGGTTGATGTCTGTTCGATGTCATTGTGCATGGTAGATGTCTGTTCGATGTCATTGTGAATGGTTGATGTCTGTTCGATGTCATTGTGCATGGTTGATGTCTGTTCGATGTCATTGTGCATGGTTGATGTCTGTCCGATGTCATTGTGCATGGTTGATGTCTGTCCGATGTCATTGTGCATGGTTGATGTCTGTTCGATGTCATTGTGCATGGTAGATGTCTGTTCGATGTCATTGTGCATGGTTGATGTCTGTTCGATGTCATTGTGCATGGTTGATGTCTGTTCGTTGTCATTGTGCATGGCTGATGTCTGTTCGATGTCATTGTGCATGGTTGATGTCTGTTCGATGTCATTGTGCATGGTTGATGTCTGTTCGATGTCATTGTGCATGGTTGATGTCTGTTCGATGTCATTGTGCATGGTAGATGTCTGTTCGATGTCATTGTGCATGGTCGATGTCATTGTGCATGGTTGATGTCTGTTCGATGTCATTGTGCATGGTAGATGTCTGTTCGATGCCATTGTGCATGGTAGATGTCTGTTCGATGTCATTGTGCATGATAGATGTCTGTTCGATGTCATTGTGCATGGTTGATGTCTGTTCGATGTCATTGTGCATGGTAGATGTCTGTTCGATGTCATTGTACATGGTAGATGTCTGTTCGATGTCATTGTGCATGATTGATGTCTGTTCGATGTCTTTGTGAATGGTTGATGTCTGTTCGATGTCATTGTGCATGGTTGATGTCTGTTCGATGTCATTGTGCATGGTTGATGTCTGTCCGATGTCATTGTGCATGGTTGATGTCTGTTCGATGTCATTGTGCATGGTAGATGTCTGTTCGATGTCATTGTGCATGATAGATGTCTGTTCGATGTCATTGTGCATGGTAGATGTCTGTTTGATGTCATTGTGCATGGTTGAAGTCTGTTCGATGTCATTGTGCATGGTAGATGTCTGTTCGATGTCATTGTGCATGGTTGATGTCTGTTCGATGTCATTGTGAATGGTTGATGTCTGTTCGATGTCATTGTGCATGGTTGATGTCTGTTCGATGTCATTGAGCATGGTTGATGTCTGTCCGATGCCATTGTGCATGGTTGATGTCTGTTCGATGTCATTGTGCATGGTTGATGTCTGTTCGATGTCATTGTGCATGGTAGATGTCTGTTCGATGTCATTGTGCATGGTCGATGTCATTGTGCATGGTTGATGTCTGTTCGATGTCATTGTGCATGGTAGATGTCTGTTCGATGCAATTGTGCATGGTAGATGTCTGTTCGATGTCATTGTGCATGATAGATGTCTGTTCGATGTCATTGTGCATGGTTGATGTCTGTTCGATGTCTTTGTGCATGGTAGATGTCTGTTCGATGTCATTGTGCATGGTAGATGTCTGTTCGATGTCATTGTGCATGGTTGATGTCTGTTCGATGTCATTGTGAATGGTTGATGTCTGTTCGATGTCATTGTGCATGGTTGATGTCTGTTCGATGTCATTGTGCATGGTTGATGTCTGTCCGATGCCATTGTGCATGGTTGATGTCTGTTCGATGTCATTGTGCATGATAGATGTCTGTTCGATGTCATTGTGCATGGTAGATGTCTGTTTGATGTCATTGTGCATGGTTGAAGTCTGTTCGATGTCATTGTGCATGGTAGATGTCTGTTCGATGTCATTGTGCATGGTTGATGTCTGTTCGATGTCATTGTGAATGGTTGATGTTTGTTCGATGTCATTGTGCATGGTTGATGTCTGTTCGATGTCATTGAGCATGGTTGATGTCTGTCCGATGCCATTGTGCATGGTTGATGTCTGTTCGATGTCATTGTGCATGGTTGATGTCTGTTCGATGTCATTGTGCATGGTAGATGTCTGTTCGATGTCATTGTGCATGGTCGATGTCATTGTGCATGGTTGATGTCTGTTCGATGTCATTGTGCATGGTAGATGTCTGTTCGATGCAATTGTGCATGGTAGATGTCTGTTCGATGTCATTGTGCATGGTTGATGTCTGTTCGATGTCATTGTGCATGATATATGTCTGTTCGATGTCATTGTGCATGGTAGATGTCTGTTTGATGTCATTGTGCATGGTTGAAGTCTGTTCGATGTCATTGTGCATGGTAGATGTCTGTTCGATGTCATTGTGCATGGTTGATGTCTGTTCGATGTCATTGTGAATGGTTGATGTCTGTTCGATGTCATTGTGCATGGTTGATGTCTGTTCGATGTCATTGAGCATGGTTGATGTCTGTCCGATGCCATTGTGCATGGTTGATGTCTGTTCGATGTCATTGTGCATGGTTGATGTCTGTTCGATGTCATTGTGCATGGTAGATGTCTGTTCGATGTCATTGTGCATGGTCGATGTCATTGTGCATGGTTGATGTCTGTTCGATGTCATTGTGCATGGTAGATGTCTGTTCGATGCAATTGTGCATGGTAGATGTCTGTTCGATGTCATTGTGCATGATAGATGTCTGTTCGATGTCATTGTGCATGGTTGATGTCTGTTCGATGTCTTTGTGCATGGTAGATGTCTGTTCGATGTCATTGTGCATGGTAGATGTCTGTTCGATGTCATTGTGCATGGTTGATGTCTGTTCGATGTCATTGTGAATGGTTGATGTCTGTTCGATGTCATTGTGCATGGTTGATGTCTGTTCGATGTCATTGTGCATGGTTGATGTCTGTCCGATGCCATTGTGCATGGTTGATGTCTGTTCGATGTCATTGTGCATGGTAGATGTCTGTTCGATGTCATTGTGCATGGTTGATGTCTGTTCGATGTCATTGTGCATGGTAGATGTCTGTTCGATGTCATTGTGCATGGTCGATGTCATTGTACATGGTTGATGTCTGTTCGATGTCATTGTGCATGGTAGATGTCTGTTCGATGTTATTGTGCATGGTAGATGTCTGTTCGATGTCATTGTGCATGATATATGTCTCTTCGATGTCATTGTGCATGGTAGATGTCTGTTCGATGTCATTGTGCATGGTTGATGTCTGTTCGATGTCATTGTGAATGGTTGATGTCTGTTCGATGTCATTGTGCATGGTTGATGTCTGTTCGATGTCATTGTGCATGGTTGATGTCTGTCCGATGGCATTGTGCATGGTTGATGTCTGTTCGATGTCATTGTGAATGGTTGATGTCTGTTCGATGTCATTGTGCATGGTTGATGTCTGTTCGATGTCATTGTGCATGGTTGATGTCTGTCCGATGCCATTGTGCATGGTTGATGTCTGTTCGATGTCATTGTGCATGGTTGATGTCTGTTCGATGTCATTGTGCATGGTAGATGTCTGTTCGATGTCATTGTGCATGGTCGATGTCATTGTGCATGGTTGATGTCTGTTCGATGTCATTGTGCATGGTAGATGTCTGTTCGATGCAATTGTGCATGGTAGATGTCTGTTCGATGTCATTGTGCATGATAGATGTCTGTTCGATGTCATTGTGCATGGTAGATATCTGTTCGATGTCATTGTGCATGGTTGATGTCTGTTCGATGTCATTGTGCATGGTTGATGTCTGTTCGATGTCATTGTGCATGGTAGATGTCTGTTCGATGTCATTGTGCATGATTGATGTCTGTTCGATGTCATTGTGCATGGTAGATGTCTGTTCGATGTCATTGTGCATGGTTGATGTCTGTTCGATGTCATTGTGAATGGTTGATGTCTGTTCGATGTCATTGTGCATGGTTGATGTCTGTTCGATGTCATTGAGCATGGTTGATGTCTGTCCGATGCCATTGTGCATGGTTGATGTCTGTTCGATGTCATTGTGCATGGTTGATGTCTGTTCGATGTCATTGTGCATGGTAGATGTCTGTTCGATGTCATTGTGCATGGTCGATGTCATTGTGCATGGTTGATGTCTGTTCGATGTCATTGTGCATGGTAGATGTCTGTTCGATGCAATTGTGCATGGTAGATGTCTGTTCGATGTCATTGTGCATGATAGATGTCTGTTCGATGTCATTGTGCATGGTTGATGTCTGTTCGATGTCTTTGTGCATGGTAGATGTCTGTTCGATGTCATTGTGCATGGTAGATGTCTGTTCGATGTCATTGTGCATGGTTGATGTCTGTTCGATGTCATTGTGAATGGTTGATGTCTGTTCGATGTCATTGTGCATGGTTGATGTCTGTTCGATGTCATTGTGCATGGTTGATGTCTGTCCGATGCCATTGTGCATGGTTGATGTCTGTTCGATGTCATTGTGCATGGTAGATGTCTGTTCGATGTCATTGTGCATGGTTGATGTCTGTTCGATGTCATTGTGCATGGTAGATGTCTGTTCGATGTCATTGTGCATGGTCGATGTCATTGTACATGGTTGATGTCTGTTCGATGTCATTGTGCATGGTAGATGTCTGTTCGATGTTATTGTGCATGGTAGATGTCTGTTCGATGTCATTGTGCATGATATATGTCTCTTCGATGTCATTGTGCATGGTAGATGTCTGTTCGATGTCATTGTGCATGGTTGATGTCTGTTCGATGTCATTGTGAATGGTTGATGTCTGTTCGATGTCATTGTGCATGGTTGATGTCTGTTCGATGTCATTGTGCATGGTTGATGTCTGTCCGATGGCATTGTGCATGGTTGATGTCTGTTCGATGTCATTGTGAATGGTTGATGTCTGTTCGATGTCATTGTGCATGGTTGATGTCTGTTCGATGTCATTGTGCATGGTTGATGTCTGTCCGATGCCATTGTGCATGGTTGATGTCTGTTCGATGTCATTGTGCATGGTTGATGTCTGTTCGATGTCATTGTGCATGGTAGATGTCTGTTCGATGTCATTGTGCATGGTCGATGTCATTGTGCATGGTTGATGTCTGTTCGATGTCATTGTGCATGGTAGATGTCTGTTCGATGCAATTGTGCATGGTAGATGTCTGTTCGATGTCATTGTGCATGATAGATGTCTGTTCGATGTCATTGTGCATGGTAGATATCTGTTCGATGTCATTGTGCATGGTTGATGTCTGTTCGATGTCATTGTGCATGGTTGATGTCTGTTCGATGTCATTGTGCATGGTAGATGTCTGTTCGATGTCATTGTGCATGATTGATGTCTGTTCGATGTCATTGTGCATGGTTGATGTCTGTTCGATGTCATTGTGCATGGTAGATGTCTGTTCGATGTCATTGTGCATGGTAGATGTCTGTTCGATGTCATTGTGCATGGTTGATGTCTGTTCGATGTCATTGTGCATGGTAGATGTCTGTTCGATGTCATTGTGAATGGTTGATGTCTGTTCGATGTCATTGTGCATGGTTGATGTCTGTTCGATGTCATTGTGCATGGTTGATGTCTGTCCGATGTCATTGTGCATGGTTGATGTCTGTCCGATGTCATTGTGCATGGTTGATGTCTGTTCGATGTCATTGTGCATGGTAGATGTCTGTTCGATGTCATTGTGCATGGTTGATGTCTGTTCGATGTCATTGTGCATGGTTGATGTCTGTTCGTTGTCATTGTGCATGGCTGATGTCTGTTCGATGTCATTGTGCATGGTTGATGTCTGTTCGATGTCATTGTGCATGGTTGATGTCTGTTCGATGTCATTGTGCATGGTTGATGTCTGTTCGATGTCATTGTGCATGGTAGATGTCTGTTCGATGTCATTGTGCATGGTCGATGTCATTGTGCATGGTTGATGTCTGTTCGATGTCATTGTGCATGGTAGATGTCTGTTCGATGCCATTGTGCATGGTAGATGTCTGTTCGATGTCATTGTGCATGATAGATGTCTGTTCGATGTCATTGTGCATGGTTGATGTCTGTTCGATGTCATTGTGCATGGTAGATGTCTGTTCGATGTCATTGTACATGGTAGATGTCTGTTCGATGTCATTGTGCATGATTGATGTCTGTTCGATGTCTTTGTGAATGGTTGATGTCTGTTCGATGTCATTGTGCATGGTTGATGTCTGTTCGATGTCATTGTGCATGGTTGATGTCTGTCCGATGTCATTGTGCATGGTTGATGTCTGTTCGATGTCATTGTGCATGGTAGATGTCTGTTCGATGTCATTGTGCATGATAGATGTCTGTTCGATGTCATTGTGCATGGTAGATGTCTGTTTGATGTCATTGTGCATGGTTGAAGTCTGTTCGATGTCATTGTGCATGGTAGATGTCTGTTCGATGTCATTGTGCATGGTTGATGTCTGTTCGATGTCATTGTGAATGGTTGATGTCTGTTCGATGTCATTGTGCATGGTTGATGTCTGTTCGATGTCATTGAGCATGGTTGATGTCTGTCCGATGCCATTGTGCATGGTTGATGTCTGTTCGATGTCATTGTGCATGGTTGATGTCTGTTCGATGTCATTGTGCATGGTAGATGTCTGTTCGATGTCATTGTGCATGGTCGATGTCATTGTGCATGGTTGATGTCTGTTCGATGTCATTGTGCATGGTAGATGTCTGTTCGATGCAATTGTGCATGGTAGATGTCTGTTCGATGTCATTGTGCATGATAGATGTCTGTTCGATGTCATTGTGCATGGTTGATGTCTGTTCGATGTCTTTGTGCATGGTAGATGTCTGTTCGATGTCATTGTGCATGGTAGATGTCTGTTCGATGTCATTGTGCATGGTTGATGTCTGTTCGATGTCATTGTGAATGGTTGATGTCTGTTCGATGTCATTGTGCATGGTTGATGTCTGTTCGATGTCATTGTGCATGGTTGATGTCTGTCCGATGCCATTGTGCATGGTTGATGTCTGTTCGATGTCATTGTGCATGATAGATGTCTGTTCGATGTCATTGTGCATGGTAGATGTCTGTTTGATGTCATTGTGCATGGTTGAAGTCTGTTCGATGTCATTGTGCATGGTAGATGTCTGTTCGATGTCATTGTGCATGGTTGATGTCTGTTCGATGTCATTGTGAATGGTTGATGTTTGTTCGATGTCATTGTGCATGGTTGATGTCTGTTCGATGTCATTGAGCATGGTTGATGTCTGTCCGATGCCATTGTGCATGGTTGATGTCTGTTCGATGTCATTGTGCATGGTTGATGTCTGTTCGATGTCATTGTGCATGGTAGATGTCTGTTCGATGTCATTGTGCATGGTCGATGTCATTGTGCATGGTTGATGTCTGTTCGATGTCATTGTGCATGGTAGATGTCTGTTCGATGCAATTGTGCATGGTAGATGTCTGTTCGATGTCATTGTGCATGGTTGATGTCTGTTCGATGTCATTGTGCATGATATATGTCTGTTCGATGTCATTGTGCATGGTAGATGTCTGTTTGATGTCATTGTGCATGGTTGAAGTCTGTTCGATGTCATTGTGCATGGTAGATGTCTGTTCGATGTCATTGTGCATGGTTGATGTCTGTTCGATGTCATTGTGAATGGTTGATGTCTGTTCGATGTCATTGTGCATGGTTGATGTCTGTTCGATGTCATTGAGCATGGTTGATGTCTGTCCGATGCCATTGTGCATGGTTGATGTCTGTTCGATGTCATTGTGCATGGTTGATGTCTGTTCGATGTCATTGTGCATGGTAGATGTCTGTTCGATGTCATTGTGCATGGTCGATGTCATTGTGCATGGTTGATGTCTGTTCGATGTCATTGTGCATGGTAGATGTCTGTTCGATGCAATTGTGCATGGTAGATGTCTGTTCGATGTCATTGTGCATGATAGATGTCTGTTCGATGTCATTGTGCATGGTTGATGTCTGTTCGATGTCTTTGTGCATGGTAGATGTCTGTTCGATGTCATTGTGCATGGTAGATGTCTGTTCGATGTCATTGTGCATGGTTGATGTCTGTTCGATGTCATTGTGAATGGTTGATGTCTGTTCGATGTCATTGTGCATGGTTGATGTCTGTTCGATGTCATTGTGCATGGTTGATGTCTGTCCGATGCCATTGTGCATGGTTGATGTCTGTTCGATGTCATTGTGCATGGTAGATGTCTGTTCGATGTCATTGTGCATGGTTGATGTCTGTTCGATGTCATTGTGCATGGTAGATGTCTGTTCGATGTCATTGTGCATGGTCGATGTCATTGTACATGGTTGATGTCTGTTCGATGTCATTGTGCATGGTAGATGTCTGTTCGATGTTATTGTGCATGGTAGATGTCTGTTCGATGTCATTGTGCATGATATATGTCTCTTCGATGTCATTGTGCATGGTAGATGTCTGTTCGATGTCATTGTGCATGGTTGATGTCTGTTCGATGTCATTGTGAATGGTTGATGTCTGTTCGATGTCATTGTGCATGGTTGATGTCTGTTCGATGTCATTGTGCATGGTTGATGTCTGTCCGATGGCATTGTGCATGGTTGATGTCTGTTCGATGTCATTGTGAATGGTTGATGTCTGTTCGATGTCATTGTGCATGGTTGATGTCTGTTCGATGTCATTGTGCATGGTTGATGTCTGTCCGATGCCATTGTGCATGGTTGATGTCTGTTCGATGTCATTGTGCATGGTTGATGTCTGTTCGATGTCATTGTGCATGGTAGATGTCTGTTCGATGTCATTGTGCATGGTCGATGTCATTGTGCATGGTTGATGTCTGTTCGATGTCATTGTGCATGGTAGATGTCTGTTCGATGCAATTGTGCATGGTAGATGTCTGTTCGATGTCATTGTGCATGATAGATGTCTGTTCGATGTCATTGTGCATGGTTGATGTCTGTTCGATGTCTTTGTGCATGGTAGATGTCTGTTCGATGTCATTGTGCATGGTAGATGTCTGTTCGATGTCATTGTGCATGGTTGATGTCTGTTCGATGTCATTGTGAATGGTTGATGTCTGTTCGATGTCATTGTGCATGGTTGATGTCTGTTCGATGTCATTGTGCATGGTTGATGTCTGTCCGATGCCATTGTGCATGGTTGATGTCTGTTCGATGTCATTGTGCATGGTAGATGTCTGTTCGATGTCATTGTGCATGGTTGATGTCTGTTCGATGTCATTGTGCATGGTAGATGTCTGTTCGATGTCATTGTGCATGGTCGATGTCATTGTACATGGTTGATGTCTGTTCGATGTCATTGTGCATGGTAGATGTCTGTTCGATGTTATTGTGCATGGTAGATGTCTGTTCGATGTCATTGTGCATGATATATGTCTCTTCGATGTCATTGTGCATGGTAGATGTCTGTTCGATGTCATTGTGCATGGTTGATGTCTGTTCGATGTCATTGTGAATGGTTGATGTCTGTTCGATGTCATTGTGCATGGTTGATGTCTGTTCGATGTCATTGTGCATGGTTGATGTCTGTCCGATGGCATTGTGCATGGTTGATGTCTGTTCGATGTCATTGTGAATGGTTGATGTCTGTTCGATGTCATTGTGCATGGTTGATGTCTGTTCGATGTCATTGTGCATGGTTGATGTCTGTCCGATGCCATTGTGCATGGTTGATGTCTGTTCGATGTCATTGTGCATGGTTGATGTCTGTTCGATGTCATTGTGCATGGTAGATGTCTGTTCGATGTCATTGTGCATGGTCGATGTCATTGTGCATGGTTGATGTCTGTTCGATGTCATTGTGCATGGTAGATGTCTGTTCGATGCAATTGTGCATGGTAGATGTCTGTTCGATGTCATTGTGCATGATAGATGTCTGTTCGATGTCATTGTGCATGGTTGATGTCTGTTCGATGTCTTTGTGCATGGTAGATGTCTGTTCGATGTCATTGTGCATGGTAGATGTCTGTTCGATGTCATTGTGCATGGTTGATGTCTGTTCGATGTCATTGTGAATGGTTGATGTCTGTTCGATGTCATTGTGCATGGTTGATGTCTGTTCGATGTCATTGTGCATGGTTGATGTCTGTCCGATGCCATTGTGCATGGTTGATGTCTGTTCGATGTCATTGTGCATGGTAGATGTCTGTTCGATGTCATTGTGCATGGTTGATGTCTGTTCGATGTCATTGTGCATGGTAGATGTCTGTTCGATGTCATTGTGCATGGTCGATGTCATTGTACATGGTTGATGTCTGTTCGATGTCATTGTGCATGGTAGATGTCTGTTCGATGTTATTGTGCATGGTAGATGTCTGTTCGATGTCATTGTGCATGATATATGTCTCTTCGATGTCATTGTGCATGGTAGATGTCTGTTCGATGTCATTGTGCATGGTTGATGTCTGTTCGATGTCATTGTGAATGGTTGATGTCTGTTCGATGTCATTGTGCATGGTTGATGTCTGTTCGATGTCATTGTGCATGGTTGATGTCTGTCCGATGGCATTGTGCATGGTTGATGTCTGTTCGATGTCATTGTGAATGGTTGATGTCTGTTCGATGTCATTGTGCATGGTTGATGTCTGTTCGATGTCATTGTGCATGGTTGATGTCTGTCCGATGCCATTGTGCATGGTTGATGTCTGTTCGATGTCATTGTGCATGGTTGATGTCTGTTCGATGTCATTGTGCATGGTAGATGTCTGTTCGATGTCATTGTGCATGGTCGATGTCATTGTGCATGGTTGATGTCTGTTCGATGTCATTGTGCATGGTAGATGTCTGTTCGATGCAATTGTGCATGGTAGATGTCTGTTCGATGTCACTGTGCATGATAGATGTCTGTTCGATGTCATTGTGCATGGTTGATGTCTGTTCGATGTCTTTGTGCATGGTAGATGTCTGTTCGATGTCATTGTGCATGGTAGATGTCTGTTCGATGTCATTGTGCATGGTTGATGTCTGTTCGATGTCATTGTGAATGGTTGATGTCTGTTCGATGTCATTGTGCATGGTTGATGTCTGTTCGATGTCATTGTGCATGGTTGATGTCTGTCCGATGCCATTGTGCATGGTTGATGTCTGTTCGATGTCATTGTGCATGGTAGATGTCTGTTCGATGTCATTGTGCATGGTTGATGTCTGTTCGATGTCATTGTGCATGGTAGATGTCTGTTCGATGTCATTGTGCATGGTCGATGTCATTGTACATGGTTGATGTCTGTTCGATGTCATTGTGCATGGTAGATGTCTGTTCGATGTTATTGTGCATGGTAGATGTCTGTTCGATGTCATTGTGCATGATATATGTCTCTTCGATGTCATTGTGCATGGTAGATGTCTGTTCGATGTCATTGTGCATGGTTGATGTCTGTTCGATGTCATTGTGAATGGTTGATGTCTGTTCGATGTCATTGTGCATGGTTGATGTCTGTTCGATGTCATTGTGCATGGTTGATGTCTGTCCGATGGCATTGTGCATGGTTGATGTCTGTTCGATGTCATTGTGCATGGTAGATGTCTGTTCGATGTCAATGTGCATGGTTGATGTCTGTTCGATGTCATTGTGCATGGTAGAAGTCTGTTCGATGTCATTGTGAATGGTTGATGTCTGTTCGATGTCATTGTGCATGGTTGATGTCTGTTCGATGTCATTGTGCATGGTTGATGTCTGTCCGATGTCATTGTGCATGGTTGATGTCTGTCCGATGTCATTGTGCATGGTTGATGTCTGTTCGATGTCATTGTGCACGGTAGATGTCTGTTCGATGTCATTGTGCATGGTTGATGTCTGTTCGATGTCATTGTGCATGGTTGATGTCTGTTCGTTGTCATTGTGCATGGCTGATGTCTGTTCGATGTCATTGTGCATGGTTGATGTCTGTTCGATGTCATTGTGCATGGTTGATGTCTGTTCGATGTTATTGTGCATGGTTGATGTCTGTTCGATGTCATTGTGCATGGTAGATGTCTGTTCGATGTCATTGTGCATGGTCGATGTCATTGTGCATGGTTGATGTCTGTTCGATGTTATTGTGCATGGTAGATGTCTGTTCGATGTCATTGTGCATGATATATGTCTCTTCGATGTCATTGTGCATGGTAGATGTCTGTTCGATGTCATTGTGCATGGTTGATGTCTGTTCGATGTCATTGTGAATGGTTGATGTCTGTTCGATGTCATTGTGCATGGTTGATGTCTGTTCGATGTCATTGTGCATGGTTGATGTCTGTCCGATGGCATTGTGCATGGTTGATGTCTGTTCGATGTCATTGTGCATGGTAGATGTCTGTTCGATGTAAATGTGCATGGTTGATGTCTGTTCGATGTCATTGTGCATGGTAGAAGTCTGTTCGATGTCATTGTGAATGGTTGATGTCTGTTCGATGTCATTGTGCATGGTTGATGTCTGTTCGATGTCATTGTGCATGGTTGATGTCTGTCCGATGTCATTGTGCATGGTTGATGTCTGTCCGATGTCATTGTGCATGGTTGATGTCTGTTCGATGTCATTGTGCACGGTAGATGTCTGTTCGATGTCATTGTGCATGGTTGATGTCTGTTCGATGTCATTGTGCATGGTTGATGTCTGTTCGTTGTCATTGTGCATGGCTGATGTCTGTTCGATGTCATTGTGCATGGTTGATGTCTGTTCGATGTCATTGTGCATGGTTGATGTCTGTTCGATGTTATTGTGCATGGTTGATGTCTGTTCGATGTCATTGTGCATGGTAGATGTCTGTTCGATGTCATTGTGCATGGTCGATGTCATTGTGCATGGTTGATGTCTGTTCGATGTCATTGTGCATGGTAGATGTCTGTTCGATGCCATTGTGCATGGTAGATGTCTGTTCGATGTCATTGTGCATGGTTGATGTCTGTTCGATGTCATTGTGCATGGTTGATGTCTGTTCGATGTTATTGTGCATGGTTGATGTCTGTTCGATGTCATTGTGCATGGTAGATGTCTGTTCGATGTCATTGTGCATGGTCGATGTCATTGTGCATGGTTGATGTCTGTTCGATGTCATTGTGCATGGTAGATGTCTGTTCGATGCCATTGTGCATGGTAGATGTCTGTTCGATGTCATTGTGCATGATAGATGTCTGTTCGATGTCATTGTGCATGGTTGATGTCTGTTCGATGTCATTGTGCATGGTATGATATATTGAAGATAATATTTGGTAATCGTAGTCCTAAATAACTATTAAAAATAGCTAGACGTTTCGAGCAATGGCTCTTTATCGATAGCATAGAAGCAAGTGTGATAACGTACAGGTAGAACATAGGAACGTAAGAACGCGCATGAACTATAAGTTAGAATCACAAAAAATTCCACAATAGAACAAATAACGCGCCCTAGGTAGTGAGCTCAACAAATGAGTTGAACTGTTTGTTAATACCATGGGGTTCTTTAGTTCCAAGGCGGAATATAGTTTCCTCCTCGACACGCCTGAGCTGATTTTCGTTGCCATTGACAACACATACACCAGAAATAGACATATCTGTAATATTATGTCCACTAGAATTAAAATGAAGTGAAACCGGATAATAACGATTTTTCTGTCTAGTTTGCCGTAGATGCTCAGCAAACCGATCACCCAGTCGACGAACTGTAGAACCAATATAAAGTTTCCCGCATCTAATACATGAAATGCAATATACAACATTCATAGTGATACAACTGAACGGATATTTGACCTCAACATCTCCCTTGGGACCAAATATACGATTAGTGTCTGTAATAAAAGGACAAGTATTACACCTAGGACGATTACACGGGACAGAACCATATTTCTCAGGGTCTCCCCTTTCACCCGTATGCACCAATAACCTCCTTAAATTAGTGTCACGGCGCCAGGCAGTAGTAGGCATTAGTGGAAACGTAGAACTTGTCTCCTCACTGGTCTGTAAAATGTGAAAATGTTTGTACATAATGTTTTTAATCCTGACATTTAAAGGATGGTACGTAAGTGCCAAAATTACACGATCCTGATTGTCACGGGAAACCGTAGAACCAATACAATCAGTTCTTGACATTGACACAACCAAACATCGAACAATGACATCAACAGACATCACCATGCACAATGACATCGAACAGACATCTACCATGCACAATGACATCGAACAGACATCTACCATGCATGTCATTGAATGTCATGGTCATGTGATTGTGCATGGTCGATGTCATTGTACATGGTTGATGTCTGTTCGATGTCATTGTGCATGGTAGATGTCTGTTCGATGTCATTGTGCATGGTAGATGTCTGTTCGATGTCATTGTGCCTGGTAGATATCTGTTCGATGTCATTGTGCATGGTTGATGTCTGTTCGATGTCATTGTGCATGGTTGATGTCTGTTCGATGTCATTGTGCATGGTAGATGTCTGTTCGATGTCATTGTGCATGGTTGATGTCTGTTCGATGACATTGTGCATGGTAGATGTCTGTTCGATGTCATTGTGCATGGTAGATGTCTGTTCGATGTCATTGTGCATGGTTGATGTCTGTTCGATGTCATTGTGAATGGTTGATGTCTGTTCGATGTCATTGTGCATGGTTGATGTCTGTTCGATGTCATTGTGCATGGTTGATGTCTGTCCGATGCCATTGTGCATGGTTGATGTCTGTTCGATGTCATTGTGCATGGTAGATGTCTGTTCGATGTCATTGTGCATGGTTGATGTCTGTTCGATGTCATTGTGCATGGTAGATGTCTGTTCGATGTCATTGTGCATGGTCGATGTCATTGTACATGGTTGATGTCTGTTCGATGTCATTGTGCATGGTAGATGTCTGTTCGATGTCATTGTGCATGGTAGATGTCTGTTCGATGTCATTGTGCATGATAGATGTCTCTTCGATGTCATTGTGCACGGTAGATGTCTGTTCGATGTCATTGTGCCTGGTAGATATCTGTTCGATGTCATTGTGCATGGTTGATGTCTGTTCGATGTCATTGTGCATGGTTGATGTCTGTTCGATGTCATTGTGCATGGTAGATGTCTGTTCGATGTCATTGTGCATGGTTGATGTCTGTTCGATGTCATTGTGCATGGTCGATGTCATTGTGCATGGTTGATGTCTGTTCGATGTCATTGTGCATGGTAGATGTCTGTTCGATGCCATTGTGCATGGTAGATGTCTGTTCGATGTCATTGTGCATGATAGATGTCTGTTCGATGTCATTGTGCATGGTTGATGTCTGTTCGATGTCATTGTGCATGGTATGATATATTGAAGATAATATTTGGTAATCGTAGTCCTAAATAACTATTAAAAATAGCTAGACGTTTCGAGCAATGGCTCTTTATCGATAGCATAGAAGCAAGTGTGATAACGTACAGGTAGAACATAGGAACGTAAGAACGCGCATGAACTATAAGTTAGAATCACAAAAAATTCCACAATAGAACAAATAACGCGCCCTAGGTAGTGAGCTCAACAAATGAGTTGAACTGTTTGTTAATACCATGGGGTTCTTTAGTTCCAAGGCGGAATATAGTTTCCTCCTCGACACGCCTGAGCTGATTTTCGTTGCCATTGACAACACATACACCAGAAATAGACATATCTGTAATATTATGTCCACTAGAATTAAAATGAAGTGAAACCGGATAATAACGATTTTTCTGTCTAGTTTGCCGTAGATGCTCAGCAAACCGATCACCCAGTCGACGAACTGTAGAACCAATATAAAGTTTCCCGCATCTAATACATGAAATGCAATATACAACATTCATAGTGATACAACTGAACGGATATTTGACCTCAACATCTCCCTTGGGACCAAATATACGATTAGTGTCTGTAATAAAAGGACAAGTATTACACCTAGGACGATTACACGGGACAGAACCATATTTCTCAGGGTCTCCCCTTTCACCCGTATGCACCAATAACCTCCTTAAATTAGTGTCACGGCGCCAGGCAGTAGTAGGCATTAGTGGAAACGTAGAACTTGTCTCCTCACTGGTCTGTAAAATGTGAAAATGTTTGTACATAATGTTTTTAATCCTGACATTTAAAGGATGGTACGTAAGTGCCAAAATTACACGATCCTGATTGTCACGGGAAACCGTAGAACCAATACAATCAGTTCTTGACATTGACACAACCAAACATCGAACAATGACATCAACAGACATCACCATGCACAATGACATCGAACAGACATCTACCATGCACAATGACATCGAACAGACATCTACCATGCATGTCATTGAATGCCATGGTCATGTGATTGTGCATGGTCGATGTCATTGTACATGGTTGATGTCTGTTCGATGTCATTGTGCATGGTAGATGTCTGTTCGATGTCATTGTGCATGGTAGATGTCTGTTCGATGTCATTGTGCCTGGTAGATATCTGTTCGATGTCATTGTGCATGGTTGATGTCTGTTCGATGTCATTGTGCATGGTTGATGTCTGTTCGATGTCATTGTGCATGGTAGATGTCTGTTCGATGTCATTGTGCATGGTTGATGTCTGTTCGATGACATTGTGCATGGTAGATGTCTGTTCGATGTCATTGTGCATGGTAGATGTCTGTTCGATGTCATTGTGCATGGTTGATGTCTGTTCGATGTCATTGTGAATGGTTGATGTCTGTTCGATGTCATTGTGCATGGTTGATGTCTGTTCGATGTCATTGTGCATGGTTGATGTCTGTCCGATGCCATTGTGCATGGTTGATGTCTGTTCGATGTCATTGTGCATGGTAGATGTCTGTTCGATGTCATTGTGCATGGTTGATGTCTGTTCGATGTCATTGTGCATGGTAGATGTCTGTTCGATGTCATTGTGCATGGTCGATGTCATTGTACATGGTTGATGTCTGTTCGATGTCATTGTGCATGGTAGATGTCTGTTCGATGTCATTGTGCATGGTAGATGTCTGTTCGATGTCATTGTGCATGATAGATGTCTCTTCGATGTCATTGTGCACGGTAGATGTCTGTTCGATGTCATTGTGCCTGGTAGATATCTGTTCGATGTCATTGTGCATGGTTGATGTCTGTTCGATGTCATTGTGCATGGTTGATGTCTGTTCGATGTCATTGTGCATGGTAGATGTCTGTTCGATGTCATTGTGCATGGTTGATGTCTGTTCGATGTCATTGTGCATGGTTGATGTCTGTTCGATGTCATTGTGCATGGTAGATGTCTGTTCGATGTCATTGTGCATGGTTGATGTCTGTTCGATGTCATTGTGCATGGTTGATGTCTGTTCGATGTCATTGTGCATGGTTGATGTCTGTTCGATGTCATTGTGCATGGTTGATGTCTGTTCGATGTCATTGTGCATGGTTGATGTCTGTTCGATGTCATTGTGCATGGTTGATGTCTGTTCGATGTCACTGTGCATGGTAGATGTCTGTTCGATGTCATTGTGCATTGTAGATGTCTGTTCGATGTCATTGTGCATGGTTGATGTCTGTTCGATGTCATTGTGCATGGTTGATGTCTGTTCGATGTCATTGTGCATGGTTGATGTCTGTTCGATGTCATTGTGCATGGTTGATGTCTGTTCGATGGCATTGTGCATGGTTGATGTCTGTTCGATGTCATTGTGCATGGGTGATGTCTGTTCGATGTCAATGTGCATGGTTGATGTCTGTTCGATGTCATTGTGCATGGTAGATGTCTGTTCGATGTCATTGTGCATGGTTGATGTCTATTCGATGTCATTGTGCATGGTATATGTCTGTTCGATGTCATTGTGCATGGTTGATGTCTGTTCGATGTCATTGTGCATGGTTGATGTCTGTTCGATGTCATTGTGCATGGTTGATGTCTGTTCGATGTCATTGTGCATGGTAGATGTCTGTTCGATGTCATTGTGCATGGTATATGTCTGTTCGATGCCATTGTGCATGGTTAATGTCTGTTCGATGTCATTGTGCATGGTAGATGTCTGTTCGATGTCATTGTGCATGGTAGATGTCAGTTCGATGTCATTGTGCATGGTAGATGTCTGTTCGATGTCATTGTGCATGGCTGATGTCTGTTCGATGTCATTGTACATGGTTGATGTCTGTTCGATGTCATTGTGCATGGTAGATGTCTGTTCGATGTCATTGTGCATGGTAGATGTCTGTTCGATGTCATTGTGCATGATAGATGTCTGTTCGATGTCATTGTGCATGGTAGATGTCTGTTCGATGTCATTGTGCATGGTTGATGTCTGTTCGATGTCATTGTGCATGGTAGATGTCTGTTCGATGTCATTGTGCATGGTTGATGTCTGTTCGATGTCATTGTGCATGGTTGATGTCTGTTCGATGTCATTGTGCATGGTTGATGTCTGTTCGATGTCATTGTGCATGGTAGATGTCTGTTCGATGTCATTGTGCATGGTTGATGTCTGTTCGATGTCATTGTGCATGGTTGATGTCTGTTCGATGTCATTGTGCATGGTTGATGTCTGTTCGATGTCATTGTGCATGGTTGATGTCTGTTCGATGTCATTGTGCATGGTAGATGTCTGTTCGTTGTCATTGTGCATGGTTGATGTCTGTTCGATGTCATTGTGCATGGTTGATGTCTGTTCGATGTCATTGTGCATGGTTGATGTCTGTTCGATGTCATTGTGCATGGTAGATGTCTGTTCGATGTCATTGTGCATGGTTGATGTCTGTTCGATGTCATTGTGCATGGTTGATGTCTGTTCGATGTCATTGTGCATGGTTGATGTCTGTTCGATGTCATTGTGCATGGTTGTTGTCTGTTCGATGTCATTGTACATGGTAGATGTCTGTTCGATGTTATTGTGCATGGTTGATGTCTGTCCGATGTCATTGTGCATGGTTGATGTCTGATCGATGTCATTGTGCATGGTTGACGTCTGTTCGATGTCATTGTGCATGGTAGATGTCTGTTCGATGTCATTGTGCATAGTTGATGTCTGTTCGATGTCATTGTGCATGGTTGATGTCTGTTCGATGTCATTGTGCACGGTTGATGTCTGTTCGATGTCATTGTGCATGGTTGATGTCTGTTCGATGTCATTGTGCATGGTTGATGTCTGTTCGATGTCATTGTGCATGGTTGATGTCTGTTCGATGTCATTGTGCATGGTTGATGTCTGTTCGATGTCATTGTGCATGGTAGATGTCTGTTCGATGTCATTGTGCATGGTAGATGTCTGTTCGATGTCATTGTGCATGGCATATGTCTGTTCGATGTCATTGTGCATGGTAGATGTCTGTTCGATGTCATTGTGCATGGTTGATGTCTGTTCGATGTCATTGTGTATGGTTGATGTCTGTTCGATGTCATTGTGCATGGTTGATGTCTGTTCGATGTCGTTGTGCATGGTTGATGTCTGTTCGGTGTCATTGTGCATGGTTGATGTCTGTTCGATGTCATTGTGCATGGTTGATGTCTGTTCGATGTCATTGTGCATGGTAGATGTCTGTTCGATGTCATTGTGCATGGTAGATATCTGTTCGATGTCATTGTGCATGGTAGATGTCTGTTCGATGTCATTGTGCATGGTTGATGTCTGTTCGATGTCATTGTGCATGGTAGATGTCTGTTCGATGTCATTGTGCATGGTTGATGTCTGTTCGATGTCATTGTGCATGGTTGATGTCTGTTCGATGTCATTGTGCATGGTTGATATCTGTTCGATGTCATTGTGCATGGTAGATGTCTGTTCGATGTCATTGTGCATGGTTGATGT
The DNA here is from genome assembly GCF_978046115.1 of Saccoglossus kowalevskii. NCBI lineage: Eukaryota > Metazoa > Hemichordata > Enteropneusta > Harrimaniidae > Saccoglossus > Saccoglossus kowalevskii. The sequence continues at coordinate 1,904,913 of NC_140652.1, forward strand.
CTGTTCGATGTCATTGTGCATGGTTGATGTCTGTTCGATGTCATTGTGCATGGTTGATGTCTGTTCGATGTCATTGTGCATGGTTGATGTCTGTTCGATGTCATTGTGCATGGTAGATGTCTGTTCGTTGTCATTGTGCATGGTTGATGTCTGTTCGATGTCATTGTGCATGGTTGATGTCTGTTCGATGTCATTGTGCATGGTTGATGTCTGTTCGATGTCATTGTGCATGGTTGATGTCTGTCCGATGTCATTGTGCATGGTTGATGTCTGTTCGATGTCATTGTGCATGGTAGATGTCTGTTCGATGTCATTGTGCATGATAGATGTCTGTTCGATGTCATTGTGCATGGTAGATGTCTGTTTGATGTCATTGTGCATGGTTGAAGTCTGTTCGATGTCATTGTGCATGGTAGATGTCTGTTCGATGTCATTGTGCATGGTTGATGTCTGTTCGATGTCATTGTGAATGGTTGATGTCTGTTCGATGTCATTGTGCATGGTTGATGTCTGTTCGATGTCATTGTGCATGGTTGATGTCTGTCCGATGCCATTGTGCATGGTTGATGTCTGTTCGATGTCATTGTGCATGGTTGATGTCTGTTCGATGTCATTGTGCATGGTTGATGTCTGTTCGATGTCATTGTGCATGGTAGATGTCTGTTCGATGTCATTGTGCATGGTCGATGTCATTGTGCATGGTTGATGTCTGTTCGATGTCATTGTGCATGGTAGATGTCTGTTCGATGCCATTGTGCATGGTAGATGTCTGTTCGATGTCATTGTGCATGATAGATGTCTGTTCGATGTCATTGTGCATGGTTGATGTCTGTTCGATGTCTTTGTGCATGGTAGATGTCTGTTCGATGTCATTGTGAATGGTAGATGTCTGTTCGATGTCATTGTGCATGGTTGATGTCTGTTCGATGTCATTGTGAATGGTTGATGTCTGTTCGATGTCATTGTGCATGGTTGATGTCTGTTCGATGTCATTGTGCATGGTTGATGTCTGTCCGATGCCATTGTGCTTGGTTGATGTCTGTTCGATGTCATTGTGCATGGTAGATGTCTGTTCGATGTCATTGTGCATGGGTGATGTCTGTTCGATGTCATTGTGCATGATATATGTCTCTTCGATGTCATTGTGCATGGTAGATGTCTGTTCGATGTCATTGTGCATGGTTGATGTCTGTTCGATGTTATTGTGAATGGTTGATGTCATTGTACATGGTTGATGTCTGTTCGATGTCATTGTGCATGGTTGATGTCTGTTCGATGTCATTGTGTATGGTTGATGTCTGTTCGATGTCATTGTGCATGGTTGATGTCTGTTCGATGTCGTTGTGCATGGTTGATGTCTGTTCGGTGTCATTGTGCATGGTTGATGTCTGTTCGATGTCATTGTGCATGGTTGATGTCTGTTCGATGTCATTGTGCATGGTAGATGTCTGTTCGATGTCATTGTGCATGGTAGATATCTGTTCGATGTCATTGTGCATGGTAGATGTCTGTTCGATGTCATTGTGCATGGTTGATGTCTGTTCGATGTCATTGTGCATGGTAGATGTCTGTTCGATGTCATTGTGCATGGTTGATGTCTGTTCGATGTCATTGTGCATGGTTGATGTCTGTTCGATGTCATTGTGCATGGTTGATATCTGTTCGATGTCATTGTGCATGGTAGATGTCTGTTCGATGTCATTGTGCATGGTTGATGTCTGTTCGATGTCATTGTGCATGGTTGATGTCTGTTCGATGTCATTGTGCATGGTTGATGTCTGTTCGATGTCATTGTGCATGGTTGATGTCTGTTCGATGTCATTGTGCATGGTAGATGTCTGTTCGTTGTCATTGTGCATGGTTGATGTCTGTTCGATGTCATTGTGCATGGTTGATGTCTGTTCGATGTCATTGTGCATGGTTGATGTCTGTTCGATGTCATTGTGCATGGTTGATGTCTGTCCGATGTCATTGTGCATGGTTGATGTCTGTTCGATGTCATTGTGCATGGTAGATGTCTGTTCGATGTCATTGTGCATGATAGATGTCTGTTCGATGTCATTGTGCATGGTAGATGTCTGTTTGATGTCATTGTGCATGGTTGAAGTCTGTTCGATGTCGTTGTGCATGGTAGATGTCTGTTCGATGTCATTGTGCATGGTTGATGTCTGTTCGATGTCATTGTGAATGGTTGATGTCTGTTCGATGTCATTGTGCATGGTTGATGTCTGTTCGATGTCATTGTGCATGGTTGATGTCTGTCCGATGTCATTGTGCATGGTTGATGTCTGTTCGATGTCATTGTGCATGGTTGATGTCTGTTCGATGTCATTGTGCATGGTTGATGTCTGTTCGATGTCATTGTGCATGGTAGATGTCTGTTCGATGTCATTGTGCATGGTCGATGTCATTGTGCATGGTTGATGTCTGTTCGATGTCATTGTGCATGGTAGATGTCTGTTCGATGCCATTGTGCATGGTAGATGTCTGTTCGATGTCATTGTGCATGGGTGATGTCTGTTCGATGTCATTGTGCATGATATATGTCTCTTCGATGTCATTGTGCATGGTAGATGTCTGTTCGATGTCATTGTGCATGGTTGATGTCTGTTCGATGTTATTGTGAATGGTTGATGTCATTGTACATGGTTGATGTCTGTTCGATGTCATTGTGCATGGTTGATGTCTGTTCGATGTCATTGTGTATGGTTGATGTCTGTTCGATGTCATTGTGCATGGTTGATGTCTGTTCGATGTCGTTGTGCATGGTTGATGTCTGTTCGGTGTCATTGTGCATGGTTGATGTCTGTTCGATGTCATTGTGCATGGTTGATGTCTGTTCGATGTCATTGTGCATGGTAGATGTCTGTTCGATGTCATTGTGCATGGTAGATATCTGTTCGATGTCATTGTGCATGGTAGATGTCTGTTCGATGTCATTGTGCATGGTTGATGTCTGTTCGATGTCATTGTGCATGGTAGATGTCTGTTCGATGTCATTGTGCATGGTTGATGTCTGTTCGATGTCATTGTGCATGGTTGATGTCTGTTCGATGTCATTGTGCATGGTTGATATCTGTTCGATGTCATTGTGCATGGTAGATGTCTGTTCGATGTCATTGTGCATGGTTGATGTCTGTTCGATGTCATTGTGCATGGTTGATGTCTGTTCGATGTCATTGTGCATGGTTGATGTCTGTTCGATGTCATTGTGCATGGTTGATGTCTGTTCGATGTCATTGTGCATGGTAGATGTCTGTTCGTTGTCATTGTGCATGGTTGATGTCTGTTCGATGTCATTGTGCATGGTTGATGTCTGTTCGATGTCATTGTGCATGGTTGATGTCTGTTCGATGTCATTGTGCATGGTTGATGTCTGTCCGATGTCATTGTGCATGGTTGATGTCTGTTCGATGTCATTGTGCATGGTAGATGTCTGTTCGATGTCATTGTGCATGATAGATGTCTGTTCGATGTCATTGTGCATGGTAGATGTCTGTTTGATGTCATTGTGCATGGTTGAAGTCTGTTCGATGTCGTTGTGCATGGTAGATGTCTGTTCGATGTCATTGTGCATGGTTGATGTCTGTTCGATGTCATTGTGAATGGTTGATGTCTGTTCGATGTCATTGTGCATGGTTGATGTCTGTTCGATGTCATTGTGCATGGTTGATGTCTGTCCGATGTCATTGTGCATGGTTGATGTCTGTTCGATGTCATTGTGCATGGTTGATGTCTGTTCGATGTCATTGTGCATGGTTGATGTCTGTTCGATGTCATTGTGCATGGTAGATGTCTGTTCGATGTCATTGTGCATGGTCGATGTCATTGTGCATGGTTGATGTCTGTTCGATGTCATTGTGCATGGTAGATGTCTGTTCGATGCCATTGTGCATGGTAGATGTCTGTTCGATGTCATTGTGCATGATAGATGTCTGTTCGATGTCATTGTGCATGGTTGATGTCTGTTCGATGTCTTTGTGCATGGTAGATGTCTGTTCGATGTCACTGTGAATGGTAGATGTCTGTTCGATGTCATTGTGCATGGTTGATGTCTGTTCGATGTCATTGTGAATGGTTGATGTCTGTTCGATGTCATTGTGCATGGTTGATGTCTGTTCGATGTCATTGTGCATGGTTGATGTCTGTCCGATGCCATTGTGCATGGTTGATGTCTGTTCGATGTCATTGTGCATGGTAGATGTCTGTTCGATGTCATTGTGCATGGTTGATGTCTGTTCGATGTCATTGTGCATGATATATGTCTCTTCGATGTCATTGTGCATGGTAGATGTCTGTTCGATGTCATTGTGCATGGTTGATGTCTGTTCGATGTTATTGTGAATGGTTGATGTCATTGTACATGGTTGATGTCTGTTCGATGTCATTGTGCATGGTAGATGTCTGTTCGATGTTATTGTGCATGGTAGATGTCTGTTCGATGTCATTGTGCATGGTTGATGTCTGTTCGATGTCATTGTGCATGGTAGAAGTCTGTTCATGTCATTGTGAATGGTTGATGTCTGTTCGATGTCATTGTGCATGGTTGATGTCTGTTCGATGTCATTGTGCATGGTTGATGTCTGTCCGATGTCATTGTGCATGGTTGATGTCTGTTCGATGTCATTGTGCATGGTTGATGTCTGTCCGATGCCATTGTGCATGGTTGATGTCTGTTCGATGTCATTGTGCATGGTAGATGTCTGTTCGATGTCATTGTGCATGATATATGTCTCTTCGATGTCATTGTGCATAGTAGATGTCTGTTCGATGTCATTGTGCATGGTTGATGTCTGTTCGATGTCATTGTGAATGGTTGATGTCATTGTACATGGTTGATGTCTGTTCGATGTCATTGTGCATGGTAGATGTCTGTTCGATGTTATTGTGCATGGTAGATGTCTGTTCGATGTCATTGTGCATGATATATGTCTCTTCGATGTCATTGTGCATGGTAGATGTCTGTTCGATGTCATTTTGCATGGTTGATGTCTGTTCGATGTCATTGTGAATGGTTGATGTCTGTTCGATGTCATTGTGCATGGTTGATGTCTGTTCGATGTCATTTTGCATGGTTGATGTCTGTTCGATATCATTGTGCATGGTTGATGTCTGTCCGATGCCATTGTGCATGGTTGATGTCTGTTTGATGTCATTGTGCATGGTAGATGTCTGTTCGATGTCATTGTGCATGGTTGATGTCTGTTCGATGTCATTGTGCATGGTAGAAGTCTGTTCGATGTCATTGTGAATGGTTGATGTCTGTTCGATGTCATTGTGCATGGTTGATGTCTGTTCGATGTCATTGTGCATGGTTGATGTCTGTCCGATGTCATTGTGCATGGTTGATGTCTGTTCGATGTCATTGTGCATGGTTGATGTCTGTCCGATGCCATTGTGCATGGTTGATGTCTGTTCGATGTCATTGTGCATGGTAGATGTCTGTTCGATGTCATTGTGCATGATATATGTCTCTTCGATGTCATTGTGCATGGTAGATGTCTGTTCGATGTCATTGTGCATGGTTGATGTCTGTTCGATGTCATTGTGAATGGTTGATGTCATTGTACATGGTTGATGTCTGTTCGATGTCATTGTGCATGGTAGATGTCTGTTCGATGTTATTGTGCATGGTAGATGTCTGTTCGATGTCATTGTGCATGATATATGTCTCTTCGATGTCATTGTGCATGGTAGATGTCTGTTCGATGTCATTTTGCATGGTTGATGTCTGTTCGATGTCATTGTGAATGGTTGATGTCTGTTCGATGTCATTGTGCATGGTTTATGTCTGTTCGATGTCATTGTGCATGGTTGATGTCTGTCCGATGCCATTGTGCATGGTTGATGTCTGTTCGATGTCATTGTGCATGGTAGATGTCTGTTCGATGTCATTGTGCATGGTAGAAGTCTGTTCGATGTCATTGTGAATGGTTGATGTCTGTTCGATGTCATTGTGCATGGTTGATGTCTGTTCGATGTCATTGTGCATGGTTGATGTCTGTCCGATGTCATTGTGCATGGTTGATGTCTGTCCGATGTCATTGTGCATGGTTGATGTCTGTCCGATGTCATTGTGCATGGTTGATGTCTGTTCGATGTCATTGTGCACGGTAGATGTCTGTTCGATGTCATTGTGCATGGTTGATGTCTGTTCGATGTCATTGTGCATGGTTGATGTCTGTTCGTTGTCATTGTGCATGGCTGATGTCTGTTCGATGTCATTGTGCATGGTTGATGTCTGTTCGATGTCATTGTGCATGGTTGATGTCTGTTCGATGTTATTGTGCATGGTTGATGTCTGTTCGATGTCATTGTGCATGGTAGATGTCTGTTCGATGTCATTGTGCATGGTCGATGTCATTGTGCATGGTTGATGTCTGTTCGATGTCATTGTGCATGGTAGATGTCTGTTCGATGCCATTGTGCATGGTATATGTCTGTTCGATGTCATTGTGCATGATAGATGTCTGTTCGATGTCATTGTGCATGGTTGATGTCTGTTCGATGTCATTGTGCATGGTAGATGTCTGTTCGATGTCATTGTGCATGGTAGATGTCTGTTCGATGTCATTGTGCATGGTTGATGTCTGTTCGATGTCATTGTGAATGGTTGATGTCTGTTCGATGTCATTGTGCATGGTTGATGTCTGTTCGATGTCATTGTGCATGGTTGATGTCTGTCCGATGCCATTGTGCATGGTTGATGTCTGTTCGATGTCATTGTGCATGGTAGATGTCTGTTCGATGTCATTGTGCATGGTAGATGTCTGTTCGATGTTATTGTGCATGGTAGATGTCTGTTCGATGTCATTGTGCATGGTAGATGTCTCTTCGATGTCATTGTGCATGGTAGATGTCTGTTCGATGTCATTGTGCATGGTTGATGTCTGTTCGATGTCATTGTGAATGGATGATGTCTGTTCGATGTCATTGTGCATGGTTGATGTCTGTTCGATGTCATTGTGCATGGTTGATGTCTGTCCGATGCCATTGTGCATGGTTGATGTCTGTTCGATGTCATTGTGCATGGTAGATGTCTGTTCGATGTCATTGTGCATGGTTGATGTCTGTTCGATGTCATTGTGCATGGTAGAAGTCTGTTCGATGTCATTGTGAATGGTTGATGTCTGTTCGATGTCATTGTGCATGGTTGATGTCTGTTCGATGTCATTGTGCATGGTTGATGTCTGTCCGATGTCATTGTGCATGGTTGATGTCTGTTCGATGTCATTGTGCATGGTTGATGTCTGTCCGATGCCATTGTGCATGGTTGATGTCTGTTCGATGTCATTGTGCATGGTAGATGTCTGTTCGATGTCATTGTGCATGGTTGATGTCTGTTCGATGACATTGTGCATGATATATGTCTCTTCGATGTCATTGTGCATGGTAGATGTCTGTTCGATGTCATTGTGCATGGTTGATGTCTGTTCGATGTCATTGTGAATGGTTGATGTCATTGTACATGGTTGATGTCTGTTCGATGTCATTGTGCATGGTAGATGTCTGTTCGATGTTATTGTGCATGGTAGATGTCTGTTCGATGTCATTGTGCATGATATATGTCTCTTAGATGTCATTGTGCATGGTAGATGTCTGTTCGATGTCATTGTGCATGGTTGATGTCTGTTCGATGTCATTGTGAATGGTTGATGTATGTTCGATGTCATTGTGCATGGTTGATGTCTGTTCGATGTCATTGTGCATGGTTGATGTCTGTCCGATGCCATTGTGCATGGTTGATGTCTGTTCGATGTCATTGTGCATGGTAGATGTCTGTTCGATGTCATTGTGCATGGTTGATGTCTGTTCGATGTCATTGTGCATGGTAGAAGTCTGTTCGATGTCATTGTGAATGGTTGATGTCTGTTCGATGTCATTGTGCATGGTTGATGTCTGTTCGATGTCATTGTGCATGGTTGATGTCTGTCCGATGTCATTGTGCATGGTTGATGTCTGTCCGATGTCATTGTGCATGGTTGATGTCTGTTCGATGTCATTGTGCATGGTTGATGTCTGTTCGATGTCATTGTGCATGGTTGATGTCTGTTCGATGGCATTGTGCATGGTTGATGTCTGTTCGTTGTCATTGTGCATGGCTGATGTCTGTTCGATGTCATTGTGCATGGTTGATGTCTGTTCGATGTCATTGTGCATGGTTGATGTCTGTTCGATGTTATTGTGCATGGTTGATGTCTGTTCGATGTCATTGTGCATGGTAGATGTCTGTTCGATGTCATTGTGCATGGTCGATGTCATTGTGCATGGTTGATGTCTGTTCGATGTCATTGTGCATGGTAGATGTCTGTTCGATGCCATTGTGCATGGTAGATGTCTGTTCGATATCATTGTGCATGATAGATGTCTGTTCGATGTCATTGTGCATGGTTGATGTCTGTTCGATGTCATTGTGCATGGTAGATGTCTGTTCGATGTCATTGTGCATGGTTGATGTCTGTTCGATGTCATTGTGAATGGTTGATGTATGTTCGATGTCATTGTGCATGGTTGATGTCTGTTCGATGTCTTTGTGCATGGTTGATGTCTGTCCGATGCCATTGTGCATGGTTGATGTCTGTTCGATGTCATTGTGCATGGTAGATGTCTGTTCGATGTCATTGTGCATGGTTGATGTCTGTTCGATTTCATTGTGCATGGTAGATGTCTGTTCGATGTCATTGTGCATGGTCGATGTCATAGTACATGGTTGATGTCTGTTCGATGTCATTGTGCATGGTAGATGTCTGTTCGATGTCATTGTGCATGGTAGATGTCTGTTCGATGTCATTGTGCATGATAGATGTCTCGTCGATGTCATTGTGCATGGTAGATGTCTGTTCGATGTCATTGTGCCTGGTAGATATCTGTTCGATGTCATTGTGCATGGTTGATGTCTGTTCGATGTCATTGTGCATGGTTGATGTCTGTTCGATGTCATTGTGCATGGTAGATGTCTGTTCGATGTCATTGTGCATGGTTGATGTCTGTTCGATGTCATTGTGCATGGTTGATGTCTGTTCGATGTCATTGTGCATGGTAGATGTCTGTTCGATGTCATTGTGCATGGTTGATGTCTGTTCGATGTCATTGTGCATGGTTGATGTCTGTTCGATGTCATTGTGCATGGTTGATGTCTGTTCGATGTCATTGTGCATGGTTGATGTCTGTTCGATGTCACTGTGCATGGTAGATGTCTGTTCGATGTCATTGTGCATTGTAGATGTCTGTTCGATGTCATTGTGCATGGTTGATGTCTGTTCGATGTCATTGTGCATGGTTGATGTCTGTTCGATGTCATTGTGCATGGTTGATGTCTGTTCGATGTCATTGTGCATGGTTGATGTCTGTTCGATGGCATTGTGCATGGTTGATGTCTGTTCGATGTCATTGTGCATGGGTGATGTCTGTTCGATGTCAATGTGCATGGTTGATGTCTGTTCGATGTCATTGTGCATGGTAGATGTCTGTTCGATGTCATTGTGCATGGTTGATGTCTTTTCGATGTCATTGTGCATGGTATATGTCTGTTCGATGTCATTGTGCATGGTTGATGTCTGTTCGATGTCATTGTGCATGGTTGATGTCTGTTCGATGTCATTGTGCATGGTTGATGTCTGTTCGATGTCATTGTGCATGGTAGATGTCTGTTCGATGTCATTGTGCATGGTATATGTCTGTTCGATGCCATTGTGCATGGTTGATGTCTGTTCGATGTCATTGTGCATGGTAGATGTCTGTTCGATGTCATTGTGCATGGTAGATGTCAGTTCGATGTCATTGTGCATGGTAGATGTCTGTTCGATGTCATTGTGCATGGCTGATGTCTGTTCGATGTCATTGTGCATGGTTGATGTCTGTTCGATGTCATTGTGCATGGTAGATGTCTGTTCGATGTCATTGTGCATGGTAGATGTCTGTTCGATGTCATTGTGCATGATAGATGTCTGTTCGATGTCATTGTGCATGGTAGATGTCTGTTCGATGTCATTGTGCATGGTTGATGTCTGTTCGATGTCATTGTGCATGGTAGATGTCTGTTCGATGTCATTGTGCATGGTTGATGTCTGTTCGATGTCATTGTGCATGGTTGATGTCTGTTCGATGTCATTGTGCATGGTTGATGTCTGTTCGATGTCATTGTGCATGGTAGATGTCTGTTCGATGTCATTGTGCATGGTTGATGTCTGTTCGATGTCATTGTGCATGGTTGATGTCTGTTCGATGTCATTGTGCATGGTTGATGTCTGTTCGATGTCATTGTGCATGGTTGATGTCTGTTCGATGTCTTTGTGCATGGTAGATGTCTGTTCGTTGTCATTGTGCATGGTTGATGTCTGTTCGATGTCATTGTGCATGGTTGATGTCTGTTCGATGTCATTGTGCATGGTAGATGTCTGTTCGATGTCATTGTGCATGGTTGATGTCTGTTCGATGTCATTGTGCATGGTTGATGTCTGTTCGATGTCATTGTGCATGGTTGATGTCTGTTCGATGTCATTGTGCATGGTTGTTGTCTGTTCGATGTCATTGTACATGGTAGATGTCTGTTCGATGTCATTGTGCATGGTTGATGTCTGTCCGATGTCATTGTGCATGGTTGATGTCTGATCGATGTCATTGTGCATGGTTGACGTCTGTTCGATGTCATTGTGCATGGTAGATGTCTGTTCGATGTCATTGTGCATGGTTGATGTCTGTTCGATGTCATTGTGCATGGTTGATGTCTGTTCGATGTCATTGTGCTTGGTTGATGTCTGTTCGATGTCATTGTGCATGGTTGATGTCTGTTCGATGTCATTGTGCATGGTTGATGTCTGTTCGATGTCATTGTGCATGGTTGATGTCTGTTCGATGTCATTGTGCATGGTTGATGTCTGTTCGATGTCATTGTGCATGGTAGATGTCTGTTCGATGTCATTGTGCATGGTAGATGTCTGTTCGATGTCATTGTGCATGGCAGATGTCTGTTCGATGTCATTGTGCATGGTAGATGTCTGTTCGATGTCATTGTGCATGGTTGATGTCTGTTCGATGTCATTGTGTATGGTTGATGTCTGTTCGATGTCATTGTGCATGGTTGATGTCTGTTCGATGTCGTTGTGCATGGTTGATGTCTGTTCGGTGTCATTGTGCATGGTTGATGTCTGTTCGATGTCATTGTGCATGGTTGATGTCTGTTCGATGTCATTGTGCATGGTAGATGTCTGTTCGATGTCATTGTGCATGGTAGATATCTGTTCGATGTCATTGTGCATGGTAGATGTCTGTTCGATGTCATTGTGCATGGTAGATGTCTGTTCGATGTCATTGTGCATGGTAGATGTCTGTTCGATGTCATTGTGCATGGTAGATGTCTGTTCGATGTCATTGTGCATGGTAGATGTCTGTTTGATGTCATTGTGCATGGTAGATGTCTGTTCGATGTCATTGTGCATGGTTGATGTATGTTCGATGTCATTGTGCATGGTTGATGTCTGTTCGATGTCATTGTGCATGGTTGATGTCTGTTCGATGTCATTGTGTATGGTATATGTCTGTTCGATGTCATTGTGCATGGTAGATGTCTATTCGATGTCATTGTGCATGGTTGATGTCTGTTCGAATTCATTGTGCATGGTAGATGTCTGTTCGATGTCATTGTGCATGGTAGATGTCTGTTCGATGTCATTGTGCATGGCTGATGTCTGTTCGATGTCATTGTGCATGGTTGATGTCTGTTCGATGTCATTGTGCATGGTAGATGTCTGTTCGATGTCATTGTGCATGGTAGATGTCTGGTCGATGTCATTGTGCATGATAGATGTCTGTTCGATGTCATTGTGCATGGTAGATGTCTGTTCGATGTCATTGTGCATGGTTGATGTCTGTTCGATGTCATTGTGCATGGTAGATGTCTGTTCGATGTCATTGTGCATGGTTGATGTCTGTTCGATGTCATTGTGCATGGTAGATGTCTGTTCGATGTCATTGTGCATGGTTGATGTCTGTTCGATGTCATTGTGCATGGTTGATGTCTGTTCGATGTCATTGTGCATGGTTGATGTCTGTTCGATGTCATTGTGCATGGTAGATGTCTGTTCGATGTCATTGTGCATGGTTGATGTCTGTTCGATGTCATTGTGCATGGTTGATGTCTGTTCGATGTCATTGTGCATGGTTGATGTCTGTTCGATGTCATTGTGCATGGTTGATGTCTGTTCGATGTCATTGTGCATGGTAGATGTCTGTTCGTTGTCATTGTGCATGGTTGATGTCTGTTCGATGTCATTGTGCATGGTTGATGTCTGTTCGATGTCATTGTGCATGGTTGATGTCTGTTCGATGTCATTGTGCATGGTAGATGTCTGTTCGATGTCATCGTGCATGGTTGATGTCTGTTCGATGTCATTGTGCATGGTTGATGTCTGTTCGATGTCATTGTGCATGGTTGATGTCTGTTCGATGTCATTGTGCATGGTTGTTGTCTGTTCGATGTCATTGTGCATGGTAGATGTCTGTTCGATATCATTGTGCATGGTTGATGTCTGTCCGATGTCATTGTGCATGGTTGATGTCTGATCGATGTCATTGTGCATTGTTGACGTCTGTTCGATGTCATTGTGCATGGTAGATGTCTGTTCGATGTCATTGTGCATGGTTGATGTCTGTTCGATATCATTGTGTATGGTTGATGTCTGTTCGATGTCATTGTGCATGGTTGATGTCTGTTCGATGTCATTGTGCATGGTTGATGTCTGTTCGATGTCATTGTGCATGGTTGATGTCTGTTCGATGTCATTGTGCATGGTTGATGTCTGTTCGATGTCATTGTGCATGGTTGATGTCTGTTCGATGTCATTGTGCATGGTAGATGTCTGTTCGATGTCATTGTGCATGGTAGATGTCTGTTCGATGTCATTGTGCATGACAGATGTCTGTTCGATGTCATTGTGCATGGTAGATGTCTGTTAGATGTCATTGTGCATGGTTGATGTCTGTTCGATGTCATTGTGTATGGTTGATGTCTGTTCGATGTCATTGTGCATGGTTGATGTCTGTTCGATGTCATTGTGCATGGTTGATGTCTGTTCGATGTCACTGTGCATGGTAGATGTCTGTTCGATGTCATTGTGCATTGTAGATGTCTGTTCGATGTCATTGTGCATGGTAGATGTCTGTTCGATGTCATTGTGCATGGTTGATGTCTGTTCGATGTCATTGTGCATGGTAGATGTCTGTTCGATGTCATTGTGCATGGTATATGTCTGTTCGATGTCATTGTGCATGATAGATGTCTGTTCGATGTCATTGTGCATGGTAGATGTCTGTTCGATGTCATTGTGCATTGTTGATGTCTGTTCGATGTCATTGTGCATGGTAGATGTCTGTTCGATGTCGTTGTGCATGGTTGATGTCTGTTCGGTGTCATTGTGCATGGTTGATGTCAGTTCGATGTCATTGTGCATGGTTGATGTCTGCTCGATGTCATTGTGCATGGTAGATGTCTGTTCGATGTCATTGTGCATGGTAGATATCTGTTCGATGTCATTGTGCATGGTAGATGTCTGTTCGATGTCATTGTGCATGGTAGATGTCTGTTCGATGTCATTGTGCATGGTAGATGTCTGTTCGATGTCATTGTGCATGGTAGATGTCTGTTTGATGTCATTGTGCATGGTAGATGTCTGTTCGATGTCATTGTGCATGGTTGATGTTTGTTCGATGTCATTGTGCATGGTTGATGTCTGTTCGATGTCATTGTGCATGGTTGATGTCTGTTCGATGTCATTGTGTATGGTAGATGTCTGTTCGATGTCATTGTGCATGGTAGATGTATATTCGATGTCATTGTGCATGGTAGATATCTGTTCGATGTCATTGTGCATGGTAGATGTCTGTTCGATGTCATTGTGCATGGTAGATGTCTGTTCGATGTCATTGTGCATGGTAGATGTCTGTTCGATGTCATTGTGCATGGTAGATGTCTGTTTGATGTCATTGTGCATGGTAGATGTCTGTTCGATGTCATTGTGCATGGTTGATGTTTGTTCGATGTCATTGTGCATGGTTGATGTCTGTTCGATGTCATTGTGCATGGTTGATGTCTGTTCGATGTCATTGTGTATGGTAGATGTCTGTTCGATGTCATTGTGCATGGTAGATGTATATTCTATGTCATTGTGCATGGTTGATGTCTGTTCGATGTCATTGTGCATGGTAGATGTCTGTTCGATGTCATTGTGCATGGTAGATGTCTGTTCGATGTCATTGTGCATGGTAGATATCTGTTCGATGTCATTGTGCATGGTTGATGTCTGTTCGATGTCATTGTGCATGGTTGATGTCTGTTCGATGTCTGTGTGCATGGTAGATGTGTGTTCGATGTCATTGTGCATGGTTGATGTCTGTTCGATGTCATTGTGCATGGTTGATGTCTGTTCGATGTCATTGTGCATGGTTGATGTCTGTTCGATGTCATTGTGCATGGTTGATGTCTGTTCGATGTCATTGTTCATGGTAGATGTCGGTTCGATGTCATTGTGCATTGTAGATGTCTGTTCGATGTCATTGTGCATGGTTGATGTCTGTTCGATGTCATTGTGCATGGTTGATGTCTGTTCGATGTCATTGTGCATGATTGATGTCTGTTCGATGTCATTGTGTATGGTTGATGTCTGTTCGATGTCATTGTGCATGGTAGATATCTGTTCGATGTCATTGTGCATGGTTGATGTCTGTTCGATGTCATTGTGCATGGTTGATGTCTGTTCGATGTCATTATGCATGGTAGATGTCTGTTCGATGTCATTGTGCATGGTTGATGTCTGTTCGATGTCATTGTGCATGGTTGATGTCTGTTCGATGTCATTGTGCATGGTAGATGTCTGTTCGATGTCATTGTGCATGGTTGATGTCTGTTCGATGTCATTGTGCGTGGTTGATGTCTGTTCGATGTCATTGTGCATGGTTGATGTCTGTTCGATGTCATTGTTCATGGTAGATGTCTGTTCGATGTCATTGTGCATTGTAGATGTCTGTTCGATGTCATTGTGCATGGTTGATGTCTGTTCGATGTCATTGTGCATGGTTGATGTCTGTCCGATGTCATTGTGCATGGTTGATGTCTGTTCGATGTCATTGTGTATGGTTGATGTCTGTTCGATGTCATTGTGCATGGTTGATGTCTGTTCGATGTCATTGTGCATGGTTGATGTCTGTTCGATGTCACTGTGCATGGTAGATGTCTGTTCGATGTCATTGTGCATGGTTGATGTCTGTTCGATGTCATTGTGCATGGTAGATGTCTGTTCGATGTCATTGTGCATGGTATATGTCTGTTCGATGTCATTGTGCATGATAGATGTCTGTTCGATGTCATTGTGCATGGTAGATGTCTGTTCGATGTCATTGTGCATTGTTGATGTCTGTTCGATGTCATTGTGCATGGTAGATGTCTGTTCGATGTCGTTGTGCATGGTTGATGTCTGTTCGGTGTCATTGTGCATGGTTGATGTCAGTTCGATGTCATTGTGCATGGTTGATGTCTGTTCGATGTCATTGTGCATGGTTGATGTCTGTTCGATGTCTGTGTGCATGGTAGATGTGTGTTCGATGTCATTGTGCATGGTTGATGTCTGTTCGATGTCATTGTGCATGGTTGATGTCTGTTCGATGTCATTGTGCATGGTTGATGTCTGTTCGATGTCATTGTGCATGGTTGATGTCTGTTCGATGTCATTGTTCATGGTAGATGTCTGTTCGATGTCATTGTGCATTGTAGATGTCTGTTCGATGTCATTGTGCATGGTTGATGTCTGTTCGATGTCATTGTGCATGGTTGATGTCTGTTCGATGTCATTGTGCATGGTTGATGTCTGTTCGATGTCATTGTGTATGGTTGATGTCTGTTCGATGTCATTGTGCATGGTAGATATCTGTTCGATGTCATTGTGCATGGTTGATGTCTGTTCGATGTCATTGTGCATGGTTGATGTCTGTTCGATGTCATTATGCATGGTAGATGTCTGTTCGATGTCATTGTGCATGGTTGATGTCTGTTCGATGTCATTGTGCATGGTTGATGTCTGTTCGATGTCATTGTGCATGGTAGATGTCTGTTCGATGTCATTGTGCATGGTTGATGTCTGTTCGATGTCATTGTGCGTGGTTGATGTCTGTTCGATGTCATTGTGCATGGTTGATGTCTGTTCGATGTCATTGTTCATGGTAGATGTCTGTTCGATGTCATTGTGCATTGTAGATGTCTGTTCGATGTCATTGTGCATGGTTGATGTCTGTTCGATGTCATTGTGCATGGTTGATGTCTGTTCGATGTCATTGTGCATGGTTGATGTCTGTTCGATGTCATTGTGTATGGTTGATGTCTGTTCGATGTCATTGTGCATGGTTGATGTCTGTTCGATGTCATTGTGCATGGTTGATGTCTGTTCGATGTCACTGTGCATGGTAGATGTCTGTTCGATGTCATTGTGCATTGTAGATGTCTGTTCGATGTCATTGTGCATGGTAGATGTCTGTTCGATGTCATTGTGCATGGTTGATGTCTGTTCGATGTCATTGTGCATGGTAGATGTCTGTTCGATGTCATTGTGCGTGGTTGATGTCTGTTCGATGTCATTGTGCATGGTTGATGTCTGTTCGATGTCATTGTTCATGGTAGATGTCTGTTCGATGTCATTGTGCATGGTTGATGTCTGTTCGATGTCATTGTTCATGGTAGATGTCTGTTCGATGTCATTGTGCATTGTAGATGTCTGTTCGATGTCATTGTGCATGGTTGATGTCTGTTCGATGTCATTGTGCATGGTTGATGTCTGTTCGATGTCATTGTGCATGGTTGATGTCTGTTCGATGTCATTGTGTATGGTTGATGTCTGTTCGATGTCATTGTGCATGGTTGATGTCTGTTCGATGTCATTGTGCATGGTTGATGTCTGTTCGATGTCACTGTGCATGGTAGATGTCTGTTCGATGTCATTGTGCATTGTAGATGTCTGTTCGATGTCATTGTGCATGGTAGATGTCTGTTCGATGTCATTGTGCATGGTTGATGTCTGTTCGATGTCATTGTGCATGGTAGATGTCTGTTCGATGTCATTGTGCATGGTAGATGTCTGTTCGATGTCATTGTCGAATTTTTTTGTTAAATTGTTAGTTTGTTGATGTACTAAAAACAATTTAAGCATGAATTCAGTTCATATTGGAGAAGTAAAATATTAAGGCCGACAGGTTGTCAAGCGAAAAATACAAACATAATTTATTAATACCAAAATAAACTTGATTAAATCCGCATAATTGTGGTCTACGCCATGCTACCTCATAGTTAGTACATATTCTGCCATAATAAATCGAAGGTGCAATACTGACAACAAGCATATTTTGAATTCTGCGACATGCTGAAACTGCTATCAATGCCAGCATTGAACAGTACAATGTTTATTTCATATTTTATCTACTAAGCAAATTCTTCCGTACAAAGCTTGATGCAGTTGCACCCACTTAGTGTTGATTTATTCAGCAACGGTGATAGCATTGTTTGGTTTTTTACCTATTTTTATGCATACAAATACAATGGTTACATCACAATTTACAATCTATGAAACAAACACCATATGAAGATAAAAATACTTGGACTACGGTTTAATTACAAGTAGAACAAAAATGACCATACTCCTCCTAAATATGTGAAGATGTGTATTTATTCAAAAAAAACGTTATAACCTTAATTTAAATACCATAACACTCGATTAAAAGCGCGGAGATTTGGTTCATCAGTCACATTCCTTGCTGATAATGGAAATAAAGCTTAAACTTAAACCTGATATAAGCTGGCTTGTGAACGAAGCCTGCATCTGACAGAAAATGTGCTACTTATACCAATCACTGCTCGAAATGCCATCTGTAGATGTAACTTTTCCAGCCAGAAACCATGTTCAATATACTAGTATATGGTAAAAAAGTTATATCTTGATTATTGTTTTTTTACAAGTTTACGTCACAATCTATATACAAATTTGGTGTCAGATGTAGCTCTTGTATTTGTATGAAATTGAGATGAAATAGGTCAGCATCACGCATTGCTTGACCTGAGACATAGTATCTCGACGTCTGAATGTGTGAAGTTTTGATGGTCTTAAAAAAAATCGTTACCAGGAACGAAAATGTTGCAAACAGGACGTTGTATATTGACATAAAATGTAGAAAATTGATTTAAAAATAAATAAAAAATCCAAACAAAGCTATTACAAATCAACCCAAGACAAAAGCATGTGGGGTAAAGTAGGTTTATCACGTTTGTGGATCTGATCTACTTTACTACATTGAACTATACTAATACAAATCGATATATAATATCGACGGAACTTAGACTACAAATACACGTATGATGGAAATCTCCGTAGATAAGGGGCAAACAATCAAACAATTAAAACGACGTAGATGAGACAGTTGTTGTTGATGCTGTCGGCACATCGCGGCTTTTGTCTGTTGACACACGGTGCAAAGTTGGTAGATGTATTTGTATATTCGACCTAAGTTGTTGGAATTTAGAACACCGTCAATTCGAAAAAAATGAATAAAAACCAGATGAAAGCAGCCTATATTATCACATTGTCACAAGAGCTGTCCGTAAAATGTTACAAAAACAGTGAGCAAAGTTGAAAAAATCGTTTAAAAAGTTGGCGAGGTTACTTGTATACTTAACCTAAGTCATTGTCATGCCAACCCCACAGTTAAATTGCGAAAACAATAACGAAATGTAACGAAGATGTTCTTGTATTAAAAATATAAGCAGATTATCTTAAGAGCGAATCGAAAAACTGACAACAAACCTCTTAAAAAGTTGCGAAAAGCGATTGCAAAGTTGGTAGATTCATTTGGAAATGTGACTTATTCTATTATATTGACGGGACCCATAGTTAAAAGTTCGTGAATAACGGTAATTATAAACACAAACTGTTGCATATTACATGTTTGTATACACAAACTGTTGCATATTAACGGTGATTGTAAACACAAAACTATTGCATATTAACGGCGATTTTAAACACAACCTGTTGCATAATAACTGTTTGTAAATACAAACTGTTGCATATTAACAACAAACTGTTGCATAATAACGGTGTTTGTAAATAGGTAAACAGTTATACAGTGGCCCCTCGCTAAGTCGCGCCTCGGTAAGTCGCGATTCGGCTAAGTCGCGGGTACTTGGATGGCTCCCAAAATTTCTATTGTGTTTTGACAGCAATTTTGAAGTACAAAGACTAATGTTTCGTGGCATAGTGTTTTTAACTAACCGTTAAAGAGACAACTTAACACCCACTGTCCGTCAATTGATGAGATGCAATGGGTGACGGCGGCCTTACTCAAGGTGTCAACAGGGGTGTCGAGTAGTGACCGTACGTACTTCTTGGCCGGTCCCATTTTGGTATACCTCTACAAAAACTCGCTACAATGAGTTGAATTCATAGAATTCTGATCTCTATTTCTCAATTGAGCAGCATGTCAAAGCGAAAGCTATACAGCCTGTTCGTACGCCATAAACTCACGGCGATCGACCGTGTCAAACCAAGTTAAGGGTTGCACGTGGTTGAGCCCACTATTCGTGGGTGGGTAAAAAATGAAAAGTAAATTTGTTTTCAAAGTTGACCAAGAGGCGGGACTGAACAGAAAAACAAGCGAAAGTGTCCGACAATGATGACACCGATAAAGCTGTTTACGTTTCTTTAAGAACGGTCTCCCGGAACTCCACTATCTGGTCCCATCACCCAATGCAAAGCATACAACTCAGATATGACGACTTTGAATTTGAGGCCAGTTCAGGGTGGTTCTTGCGATGGCAAAGAAGACACGCTATCGACACACGCAGTCTCAATCCAAGGCGAAGCTCGATCTGGGAACATTGACGCTGTCGGAACTTTTCCCGAAAAACTGAGAGAAATTATCTATGAAGGTGGTTATTTTGACGAACATGTTTATAATTGCGATGAAACTGGTTTATGTTGGAAGCTGTTACCGTCGAAGTCGCAAGCAACAGCAAGCGGCCCACATAATATCAGACACAAACAAAATAATCAACGCAATGTTTACAGCAAACATAATCATGATTTTATTCGAATACTGCCTGACACATGTGATGATACATCAATTAACTAAACCGAGGGTTTATATGTGCTTTTTATATGTTTTTCAATGCACGACCTCCCTCTTTCACGACGTCCCTCGGTAAGTCGCGGCCCTCGATAAGTCGCGGTTTTTGCTTGGATCCCAACACCCGCGACTTAGTTATATCATAATGTTGTTTGTAAACATACAACCTGTTGCATAATAGCGGTGTTTGTAGCCAAAAACTGTTGCGTAATAGCGTTTTTTTGTAAACTAACAAACACTGCTGGATATTAACGGTGATTTTAAACAACCTGTTGCATAATAACGGTGCTTGTAAACACAAACTGTAGTATATTAACGGTGTTTGTAAACACAAACTGTTGCATATTAACGGTGTTTGTAAACACAACACTATTGCATATTAACGGTGATTTTAAACACAACCTGTTGCGTAATAGCGTTTTTTTTAAACTAACAAAAACTGCTGGATATTACCGGTGATTTTAAACAACCTGTTGCATAATAACTGGGCTTGTAAACACGAACTGTAGCATATTAACGGTGTTTGTAAACACAAACTGTTGCATATTAACGGTGCTTGTAAACACAAACTGTTGCATATTAACGGTGCTTGTAAACACAAACTGTTGCATAATAATGGCATTTGTGAACACAACCTTTTTCATATTAATGGTGTTTTTCAAAGCACACACACTGCTGGATATTAAAGGTAATTTTAAACACAAACTGTTGCATAATAATGTTGTTTGTGAACCAATACGCACTGATGGATATTAACGGTGGTTTTAAACACAACATGTTGCATAATAACTGTGTTTGTAAACACAAACTGTTGCATATTAACGTTGTTTATAAACATGAAAACTGTTGCATGGTAACAGTGTTTGTCAAAGCACACACACTGTTGCACATTAACGGTGTTTGTAAACACACAAACTGTTGCTTGGTAATATTGTTTGTCAAATCACACACACACACTGCTGGATAATACCGGTGATTTTAAACACAACCTGTTGCATAATAACTGTGTCTGTAAACACAAACTGTTGCATATTAACGTTGTTTATAAACATGAAAACTGTTGCATGGTAACAGTGTTTATCAAAGCACACACACTGTTGCACATTAACGGTGTTTGTAAACACACAAACTGTTGCTTGGTAATAGTGTTTGTCAAAACACACACACTGCTGGATATTACCGGTGATTTTAAACACAACCTGTTGCATAATAACTGTTTGTAAACACAAAGTGTTGCATATTAACGGTGATTTTAAACATATGCATATTAACGGTGATTTGTCAAAATACACACAGTGTGTAGTTGAGTTTGTGAACCAACACACACTGCTGGATATTAACGACGGTTTTAAACACACCCTGTTACATAATAGCGATGTTTGTAAATAGATAAACTGTTATATCATAATATTGTTTGTAAACATACAACCTGTTGCATAATAGCGGTGTTTGTAGACAAAAACTGTTGCATATTAACGGCGTTTGTGAACTAACACACTGCTGAATATTAACGGTGGTTTTAAACACAACCTGTTGCATAATAACGCTGTTTGTAAATTGGTAAACTGTTATATCATAATGTGTTCGTAAACATACAACTTGTTGCATATTAACAGTGTTTGTAAACACAAACTAGTGCATATTAATGTTGTTTATAAATGCATAAACTGTTTCATGGTAACAGTGTTTGTCAAAACACAGTGTGTATTTGTGTTTGTGAACCAATATGCACTGCTGGATATTAACGGTGGTTTTAAACACAACCTGTTGCATAATAACGGTGTTTGTAAATAGGTAAACAGTTATATCATAATGTTGTTTGTAAACATACAACCTGTTGCATAATAGCGGTGTTTGTAGCCAAAAACTGTTGCGTAATAGCGTTTTTTGTAAACTAACAAACACTGCTGGATATTAACGGTGGTTTTAAACACAACCTGTTGCATATTAACGGTGTTTGTAAACTAACACACACTGCTAGATATTAACAGTGGTTTTAAACACAACCTGTTGCATAATAGCGGTGTTTGTAAATAGGTAAACAGTTATATCATAATGGAAAATAATATCATAATATCATAATGAAAAATACAACCTATTGCATAATAACAGTGTTCGTAAACACAACCTGTTGCATAATAGTGGTGTTTGTAAATAGGTCAACTGTTATTTCATTATGTGTTCGTAAACATACAACCTGTTGCACAATAGCGATGTTTGTAGACAAAAACTGTTGCATATTAACGGTGTTCGTAAAGACAAACTGTCGCAGAATAAGATGTTTGTAAACAAAAACTGTTGCGTAGTAACGGTGTTTGTAAACACAAACTGTCGCAAAATAACGGTCGTTGTAAACACAAACTGTCGCATAATAGCGGCATTTGTGAACCAACACACTGCTTCTATCCGTCTTTTTAGACATTTTTTTAGAATTTTCATGAAACTAAAGACAACTTTTCAGAATTGCTGGTCAATATTGCACTATTCCAGGTAACCTAAGTCAAGATTTGGACATTCCAAGCAGCCTTTTCTTCTGTTAAGTAATCTTTTCCAGCTTTACAAGCAACCTTTACACTTTTCTTTCCAGGCAACTCTTCTAGCAATCCAAGAAAGCTTAGAAAGTACTCCCGTGTACTGGGAGTATTGGAGACATATTAAAAAATAATTCAACATTTAGGATTTGAATTAAATTTAAATCTTATTTTTTTAGATATCAGAAATGGGCTAATAATAGATAATCAATATGCATGTTTATAAACATTAAACTAATCAATTATATATATTAAACTAATGAATTATTATACAAATTAAGCAATTATTATGCATAGATTTAGGTCTGTATGTTGTTTCAGAGTGTACATGTACAAAGTTTCATTATAATGTGATTATTATTCCTATCTAAATTAGTGGAAAGCTGAAAAGTGAATTATTATGCAAATTAGGTAATTATTATAGATGTATAAAAACCTAAAACTAATTTGATCACCACATTGTGTTAGAGTACACATGTACAAAGATTCATTGAATTAAGTAAGATAAGTACTGTCACAGACCATCTATGTACACATGTACGACGTTTCATTGAAATGTGATTAGAACCAAAAAATATGATTTATTATGCAAATTAGATAAATAATATATGATTCAATTCAAAACTGAGCGGGTCTGTGCACTGTTCTGGAGCATCAATGTACCAAGTTTCATTGAAATGGAATAATTAGTACATGTGATATCAGTGTGAAAGCCGAAAATTGGCTAATTATGCAAATTAGGTAATTAATATGTACTGATTTTAACCAAAAACTAATCTGGTCTGTGCATTGTCCTAGAACATCTATGTACAAAGATTCATTGAAATGAGATAATTAGTACTAGCGATATCAGTGTGAAAGCCAAAAATTAACTAATTATGCAAATTAGTTGATTAATATGCACACATTTTTACTTAAAATTAATCAGGTCTTTGGATTGTTCTAGAGCATCTATGTACCACGTTTCATTGAAAAGTAATATCAAAAACTGAAAATTGATTAATTATGCAAATTAGGTAATTAATATTTCCCATATCTGTCTGTGCATCATCCTATGTATCTATGTAAGTTTCATTGAAATGTGATGATTAGTACCCGAGTTATCAGTGGAAAAGCCAAAAATTGACTAATAATTATGCAAATTAGGTTAATTATATGCATGGATTTTTACCCAAAACTAATCACATCTGTGCATTAGTCCAGAGCATCTATGTACCAAGTTTCATCAAAATTCAATGAATAGCTCTTAAGTTATCAGTGGAGCAGTCAAGGAACAGCTAAAAATTAGCTAATTATCATGCAAATCAGGTAATTAATATGCAATCAAGTCTGCGCATTAGACCAGAGCATCTATACACCAAGTTTACATCTTATTGACTTTAGAGATATCTTGTCAGTCTGGTAGGGGTATTTTCATCAAGCAAAATTGTTTAATAGGTAAAATGATCATCGCCATAATTATTGACATGCTGTTAAATTGTGTATTGATTGTAAAAATGCAATGTTGTTCAATTTAGTAAAATTGATCAATACTGTAAATACCATCAAGTTTTATGTGACCAATCCGTAAGCAATTTTCCAACCTAATGCAACTCGTACATGCTACAAGATGATGTTTTAAGCATTTGTGTTTTTTTTGTAAATTATAACAAGCAGTCTGTCGGCTGAGATAGCTCTGCTGTTAGAAAATGAACAATATGTATAGTATCATAACAATCGGACTTGCTGTTTTAACAAGAATTTGAAATTATTACTTTTTAGCAAGAATAATCATTAAAATCAAAGAAAGCTTAGAAAGAACTCCCATGTGCTGAGAGTATTGGAGACTTGTACTTGATTGAGATAGTGATGGAAAAGCTGAAAACTAATAATGCAAATCAGAAAAATTCATATGAACAGATTTGAGTGTAAAACTAATGAGGTCTGCGCAATATAACAGACCATCTATGTACCAAGTTTTATTGAAATGTGATTGGAACCAAAAAAAATTACGAATTATTATGCTAATTAGGGAATTAATATAAACAGATTTTAACCCCAAACTAATCAGGTTTGTACATTGTCCTAGAGCATCTATGCACCAAGTTTCATCAAAAACAGATGTATGGTTCTTGAGATATCAATAGAACAGACGGACACACATACACACACACACACATACATACATACAGACACACTAACTGCAAAGACTTCCATTTTGTGCTTCGCACATGTGAGTCAATTAGATAATTGAAGATATCATCACAAAATGAACACATCTGAGAGAGGTACACATGTAGTACCTATATATGTAATATCAAAGCAATTGGACTTGCGGTTTTCAACAAGAAGTCGAAAATATCACTTTTTACCAAAAATTACAAAAATATTCATCAAAATTAGAAAATTGAAGATATCACCATGAAATGAACAAATCTGAGTGAGGTACACAAGTAGTACCTATATATGTAATATCAAAGAAATCAGACTTGTGGTTTTTAACAAGAAGTCGAAAATATCACTTTTCACCAAAAATGACAAAAATATTCACCAAAATTAGAGAACTAAAGATATCATTACAAAATGAACAAATCTGAGAGAGGTTCACATGTAGTACCTATATATGTAATATCAAAGCAATTGGACTAGCGGTTTTTAACAAGAAGTCGAAAATATCACTTTTTACCAAAAATGACAAAAATATTCACCAAAATTAGAGTATTAAAGATATCATTACAAAATGAACAAATCTAATAGAGGTCTACCCAAGGTACATATACATCAAGTATCAAAGCATTCAGGCTTATAGTTTTCAAGAAGAAGTCAAAAAAGTAAAACATTGACACAGATGATGGACGACGACGGACAATCACTCATATGATAAGCTCCGCTCGACAAAGTCGACAGCGGAGCTAAAAAGAGGCTGAAATTGTTATTGGTGGAACCAGTCGACTATTTGAAATTCTAAAAGTCAGGTCTACAGTTCATACTAGACCCCATCATTTTAGACAAGCATGCAGCCCTCAGCT
The DNA here is from genome assembly GCF_978046115.1 of Saccoglossus kowalevskii. Lineage (NCBI taxonomy): Eukaryota > Metazoa > Hemichordata > Enteropneusta > Harrimaniidae > Saccoglossus > Saccoglossus kowalevskii. The sequence goes on from NC_140652.1 coordinate 1,930,603, forward strand.
GAGATACCAAAATATCACTTTTTACTAAAAATATTTATCAAAATTAGAGAAAATCTAAGAGGTCTACCCGATGTACATATACACCAAGTATCAAAGCAATAAGCATTGTAGTTTACAAGAAGAAGTCAAATAAGTAGAAAGTTGACATGGACAATCACTCATATGATAAGCTCCACTCGACAAATTTGACAGCGGAGCTAAAAATAGGAGACAGTTTTGGTCACCAGTTGTTTATGAAAAGACAGCAGAAAAGAGTTAAAGAAGGAATCCTTTCAGTGATGTAATTATTTGAAGCACCAATGAGAAAAATGACCAATGGTTATTTTTGTCCAAAATCAAAGATGGCGGCCAAACCCAGTGACTGATCAAAATTATATTATTTGACGTCAAGGGTGACCTGGAGGTAGTTGTGGCAAAGGGTAACCTCATTCTCCCAAGTCCGAAAACTCCACAACCGGATACAGTTTTAACGTCATACCCAGGACATATTTCGTGAACATAAACTTACAGCATTTACCAATTGAATTGCAGTAGTCTATTGTATAATCAACAAAGAGCGCCACCACACGTCCATATCAGTTTATAATATGCATATTCTGATTTGACATCTATCATTAGAAAATGAACAATATATCAAAGCAATCAGACTTGTGGTTTTCAACAAGAAGTCGAAAATATCACTTTTTACCAAAAATTACAAAAATATCCATCAAAATTAGAGAATTAAAAATATCACAAAATGAACAAATCTCTGAGAAGTCGACATGTAGTACCTATATATGTAATATCAATGCAATCAGACTTGTGTTTTTTTACAAGAAGTCAAAAATATCACTTGTTACCTAAAATATTCACAAAAAATAGAGAATTTGAGATTTTGACATGAAATGAACAAATCTGAGAAAGAACCATCCAAGGTACTTGCATATCAAGTTTTAAAACCTTCTTACTTGTGGTTTCGAAGAATTTGAAATTGTAAAGTTGATGACGATGGGCGACGACGGACAATCAGTAACATGAACAGCTCCGCTGTGTAGACAGCGGAGCTAAAAACATAATCAGTCAAAAGCATGATATAGCTACAGAAGCTCATTCATTAAAACAAAATGGCCGCCAGTCAGCCATTTTGAATCTGATCTGAAAAATAAAATGACGTGCATCAGGAACGCAATGTCTAATGTATGTACAAGTTTGAACAAAATAAATGCTTGATATTTGATGATTTTTTAGCACAAAATTGGCCATTTTGAATCAGACAGTGAAACCAATATACCTGTATATCTATGTCATGATGTATGATGAATATATAAAATTTGAACATAACCAGTCGAAGCATGGCAGAGATATGGCCACCAGTCGGCCATTTTAAATCCAATCTGAAAAATGAAATGACGTGCATCAGAAACCCATAAATGCCAGAAATACTTGATATTTGATGATTTTTTAGCACAAAAATGGCCGCCATTTAGCCATTTCGAATCTGAACATAAAACAAACTGAGGTGAATATGTATAAAACTATGTATGATGTATGTGTGAAGTAAAAATGTAATTGGTCCAGGCATGTCTAAGATACAGGTCTGGATGCATGCACGCACAAACGCACATAGGGCAATCCATAAGTCCCCGTTTTCGGACTGCGTCCGAACAAGGCCTAAAAATCTGAAAGTCAGGTGCACCAGCTCTCATTAGGGACTATCAGTATGGAGAATTTCAGACCATTCCTTTCAGCAGTTTTCTCAACCGACTTGACGAAATAAGTTACGGAAGAAATAATGAAGAAGATGAAGAAAGGATAAAAAACAGACGATACTAATAGGGGCCTAGCTCTTCAGGCTTGGGAACCTAAAAAAAACAGTAATGCTCATCATATACAGAGCACACATATTAGATATACTGGTAAGTACTCCCGTGTGAAGTACTCAAGTGATAAGAAGAAGGACATGACGGAGAGGACAGGAGAGGAGAGGAACCACATACGAGTGCGTACATGTGCGCATGTAATTTTAGTTGGTCCAAGTAGCATGGTTTGAAGTGATGGTCTACTAAATACAGTACATATTATAAAGACTGACATGGCATTGTTATTTATTATTATTGTGGTATATACTTGCTTTTGAAAAAAAGCTTTTAGTCAGTCTGTTGAATTGTTCATTCCTAGGTGACAGAGTTGCTGACTGCACAAAGTTCTCCCATCCATTTCAGCTATACTGTGGATTTGTCTAGGTTTTCGTTGTATGCTCTTTGTGCAATTATGACATTGCGTGCCATATGTGGAACATTATTTTCTACAATTCAATATTTGCATGACTGTTGTACTCTAGCTGGATTCTTGTTTGGATTCCGGTAGCATCATTTTGACACTGCATAAACAGTACTGGACTGTCAGATATATTTCTATTATTTGTTTTGATGTCAGATGAGAACGCAGGTATTTCTGTCTAAACGGCTTCTCAAAATCACACACTGATATCACAATTTTTTAATGCAAGGAAATTAAAAGTTCAGGAAAGATCTTATTTGGATATTTGTCTAACATCTCTATCGGTTTCTCTTTTGAGACTTGTCATCCTCAACAGTTTTTTTCTTCTTTGGATGACAGTTGTGATGAAATTTTTGATGAAGTCTAACTTGCAAGTCATAACTTCTTTGGCAAATTATACTGACTTATATCTTTCTCCTCATCTGCACCAAAGTGCAAAAGAAAGTTTGCAGTTCTTGTCGTCTTCTGTTAATATTCAACAGTGGTAATTCTTCATTCGATTTTTTCCATACTGCTATAATTCTTAGCATTCATATTAAGCCACTATACTTTCTTGCTCAAACTTGTGATGTACATTGTCAATTGTGCTGAGTTGTTGGCTTGGCACATTCATATGCTTTGATGAAACTTGGCTGCTATATATCATATGGTGGATTTTTCAATGCTCATTTAGTTACGTTGCAGAAGATTGACCACTTGCTCACAAACAATCAGGTTTTGTTGCACTGCTGCTTTGGTAGGCCATTAAAATACAATTTCTCTGGGTCGCCCACTTCTAATAGCATGCTTAAATGTTTTCTCTGCCAATTGACTAAATAACATAGCCATGTATTGGTCTCTATAATATATACTGTACTCATCATACCATCATTTCACACCAATAATATTATAATGTAATTTAGCACTAAAGGAACTTGGTGCAACAGATAAGAGCAGAATAATTATTATTAAACATCGAAACAACAAGCAGCAGCTGAAATATCTCCCCCATTAGAAATATCTTCCCCCTCATTAGCAATGCACATTTCAATTAAAGAATTGAAGATATCATTAGAAAATGAACAAATCTGAGAGAGGTCTGCCGAAGATACATATACACCAAAGCAATAAAGTTTGCACTTTTGAAGAAGAAGTCGAAAAATTAAGAAGCAGCCTCTCGGTTGAGATAGCTCCGCTGTCAGCAATGCAACTTTCAAATAAAGAACTGAAGATATTAGAAAATGAACAAATCTGCGAGAGGTCACTTTTTATCAAAAATACTTAAAATTAGATATCATCATGAAATGAACAAATCTGAGGAAGGTCTACATGGAGTACCTATACATATAATATCAAAGCAAAGCAATCGGACCTGTGGTTTTCAACAAAAAGTCGAAAATATCACTTTTTACCCAAATTGACAAAAATATTTATCAAATTTAGAGAAATAAAGCTATCACGAAATGAAAAAATCTGAGAAAAGTCTGCCCAAGGTACATGCACACCAAGTAGCAAAGCAATAAGAAATGTGTAGTTTTCAAGAAGTTGAAAAAGTAACAAGCAGCCTCTCGGCTGAGATAGCTCCGCTGTTAGCAATGCAAGTTTCAAATAAAGAACTGAAGACATTATAAAATAAACCAATCTGGGAGCGGTCTATCTGAGGTACCTCTATGTATAGTATCAAAGCAATCAGACTTGCGGTTTTTTAACAAGTCAAAAATATCATTTTTTATTAAAAATATTCATCAAAATTAGAGAATTAAATATATCATCACAAAATGAAAAAATCTGAGATAGGGCTGCCCAAGATTACATATACAAGTATCAAAGCAATAGGAAGTGTAGTTTTCAAGAAGAAGTCACATTAAAGCCGCAAGCACCATCAGCGGGGCCAAAGCTAACAGGATTCTGTTTCATAATTAATAAGGTCACGTGTTTGATTTCTTCATTATGACACTCGTTCAAAAAACAAAATGGCTTCCAGTCAGCCATCTTGAATTAAAATAAGTATACAACTGGATGTGTACATGTCCCAGATAAAGTACTAGACACAAGGTTTCTGAAAAATGACAGATTGACTAAGACCGGATTATAAGCCTCCATTCCAAACTTTGAACAGGAACAGATAAGGTTTCAAAAGGTCATTCCAAGGGTCATTTGTAGTGTTTAACAAGCAGCCTCTCGACTGAGATAGCTCTGCTGTTAGCAATACATATTTCAATCAGAGAATTGAAGACAAAATTGAAGACAAAAAGTATTCATAAAAATTGGAGATTTAAAGATTTCATCACGAAATGAACAAATCTGAAAGAGGTCAACATATAGTACCTATATATGTAATATCAAAGTAATCAGACTTGCGGTTTTTTTCAAGTCGAAAATATCACTTTTTACCAAAAATTACAAAAATATTCATCAAAATTAGAGAATTTGAGATTTTGACATGAAATGAACAAATCTTAGAAAGAACAATCCAAGGTACTTGCATATCAAATTTGTAAACATTCTGACTTGCGGTTTCGAGGAAGAAGTTGATAAGATAGCATAAATAACTTAATCGACTGATTTCTCTGTTGCTGTACATGTACATGGTAAAATAAACACTATGCATTACACATACTTTTGAATTTCTATATTCTAATCAGTAGATAGATGACTGTCAAACTTGTATCTCTGGTTACTCTGTATATAAAGATGGCCATCTCTGCCCTACGCAGTGATCTTCCAATCATGCAATACTTCGTAGTATTTCTGGCATTTATGGGTTTCTGATGCACGTCATTTCATTTTTCAGATTGGATTTAAAATGGCCGACTGGTGGCCATATCTCTGCCATGCTTCGACTGGTTATGTTCAAATTTTATATATTCATCATACATCATGACATAGATATACAGGTATATTGGTTTCACTGTCTGATTCAAAATGGCCAATTTTGTGCTAAAAAATCATCAAATATCAAGCATTTCTGGATTTATTTTGTTCAAACTTGTACATACATTATACATTGCGTTCCTGATGCACGTCATTTTACTTTTCAGATCAGATTCAAAATGGCTGACTGGCGGCCATTTTGTTTTAATGAATGAGCTTCTGTAGCTATATCATGCTTTTGACTGATTATGTTTTTAGCTCCGCTGTCTACACAGCGGAGCTGTTCATGTTACTGATTGTCCGTCGTCGCCCATCGTCGTCAACTTTACAATTTCAAATTCTTCGAAACCACAAGTAAGAAGGTTTTAAAACTTGATATGCAAGTACCTTGGATGGTTCTTTCCCAGATTTGTTCATTTCATGTCAAAATCTCAAATTCTCTATTTTTTGTGAATATTTTTGGTAAAAAGTGATATTTTTGACTTCTTGTAAAAAAAACACAAGTCTGATTGCATTGATATTACATATATAGGTACTACATGTCGACTTCTCAGAGATTTGTTCATTTTGTGATATTTTTAATTCTCTAATTTTGATGGATATTTTTGTAATTTTTGGTAAAAAGTGATATTTCCGACTTCTTGTTGAAAACCACAAGTCTGATTGCTTTGATATATTGTTCATTTTCTAATGATAGATGTCAAATCAGAATATGCATATTATAAACTGATATGGACGTGTGGTGGCGCTCTTTGTTGATTATACAATAGACTACTGCAATTCAATTGGTAAATGCTGTAAGTTTATGTTCACGAAATATGTCCTGGGTATGACGTTAAAACTGTATCCGGTTGTGGAGTTTTCGGACTTGGGAGAATGAGGTTACCCTTTGCCACAACTACCTCCAGGTCACCCTTGGGCAAGGTGTAGTACCTGTCAGCCTTGGGTGCCAACTTCCCACTTAACAAGTTTGGTTGACGTCAAATAATATAATTTTGATCAGTCACTGGGTTTGGCCGCCATCTTTGATTTTGGACAAAAATAACCATTGGTCATTTTTCTCATAGGTGCTTCAAATAATTACATCACTGAAAGGATTCCTTCTTTAACTCTTTTCTGCTGTCTTTTCATAAACAACTGGTGACCAAAACTGTCTCCTATTTTTAGCTCCGCTGTCAAATTTGTCGAGTGGAGCTTATCATATGATTGTCCATGTCAACTTTCTACTTATTTGACTTCTTCTTGTAAACTACAATGCTTATTGCTTTGATACTTGGTGTATATGTACATCGGGTAGACCTCTTAGATTTTCTCTAATTTTGATAAATATTTTTAGTAAAAAGTGATATTTTGGTATCTCAGCTGAGGGCTGCATGCTTGTCTAAAATGATGGGGTCTAGTATGAACTGTAGACCTGACTTTTAGAATTTCAAATAGTCGACTGGTTCCACCAATAACAATTTCAGCCTCTTTTTAGCTCCGCTGTCGACTTTGTAGAGCGGAGCTTATCATATGAGTGATTGTCCGTCGTCGTCCGTCGTCTGTGTCAATGTTTTACTTTTTTGACTTCTTCTTGAAAACTATAAGCCTGAATGCTTTGATACTTGATGTATATGTACCTTGGGTAGACCTCTATTAGATTTGTTCATTTTGTAATGATATCTTTAATTCTCTAATTTTGGTGAATATTTTTGTCATTTTTGGTAAAAAGTGATATTTTCGACTTCTTGTTAAAAACCACAAGTCTGATTTCTTTGATATTACATATATAGGTACTACATGTGAACCTCTCTCAGATTTGTTCATTTTGTAATGATATCTTTAATTCTCTAATTTTGGTGAATATTTTTGTCATTTTTGGTAAAAAGTGATATTTTCGACTTCTTGTTAAAAACCACAAGTCTGATTTCTTTGATATTACATATATAGGTACTACATGTGAACCTCTCTCAGATTTGTTCATTTTGTAATGATATCTTTAGTTCTCTAATTTTGGTGAATATTTTTGTCATTTTTGGTGAAAAGTGATATTTTCGACTTCTTTTTAAAAACCACAAGTCTGATTTCTTTGATATTACATATATAGGTACTACTTGTGTACCTCACTCAGATTTGTTCATTTCTTGGTGATATCTTCAATTTTCTAATTTTGATGAATATTTTTGTAATTTTTGGTAAAAAGTGATATTTTCGACTTCTTGTTGAAAACCGCAAGTCCAATTGCTTTGATATTACATATATAGGTACTATATGTGTACCTCTCTCAGATGTGTTCATTTTGTGATGATATCTTCAATTATCTAATTGACTCACATGTGCGAAGCACAAAATGGAAGTCTTTGCAGTTAGTGTGTCTGTATGTATGTATGTGTGTGGTTGTGTATGTGTGTCCGTCTGTTCCATTGATATCTCAAGAACCATACATCAGTTTTTGATGAAACTTGGTGCATAGATGCTCTAGGACAATGTACAAACCTGATTAGTTTGGGATTAAAATCTGTTTATATTAATTCCCTAATTAGCATAATAATTCATAATTTTTTTTGGTTCCAATCACATTTCAATAAAACTTGGTACATAGATGGTCTGTTATATTGGGCAGACCTCATTAGTTTTACACTCAAATCTGTTCATATGAATTTTTCTGATTTGCATTATTAGTTTTCAGCTTTTCCATCACTATCTCAATCAAGTACAAGTCTCCAATACTCTCAGCACATGGGAGTTCTTTTTAAGCTTTCTTTGATTTTAATGATTATTCTTGCTAAAAAGTAATAATTTCAAATTCTTGTTAAAACAGCAAGTCCGATTGTTATGATACTATACATATTGTTCATTTTCTAACAGCAAAGCTATCTCAGCCGACAGACTGCTTGTTATAATTTACAAAAAAACACAAATGCTTAAAACATCATCTTGTAGCATGTACGAGTTGCATTAGGTTGGAAAATTGCTTACGGATTGGTCACATAAAACTTTATGGTATTTACAGTATTGATCAATTTTACTAAATTGAACAACATTACATTTTTACAATCAATACACAATTTAACAGCATGTCAATAATTATGGCGATGATCATTTTACCTATTAAACAATTTTGCTTGATGAAAATACCCCTACCAGACTGACAAGATATCTCTAAAGTCAATAAGATGTAAACTTGGTGTATAGATGCTCTGGTCTAATGCGCAGACTTGATTGCATATTAATTACCTGATTTGCATGATAATTAGCTAATTTTTAGCTGTTCCTTGCCTGTTCCACTGATAACTTAAGAGCTAATCATTGAATTTTGATGAAACTTGGTACATAGATGCTCTGGACTAATGCACAGATGTGATTAGTTTTGGGTAAAAATCCATGCATATAATTAACCTAATTTGCATAATGATTAGTCAATTTTTGGCTTTTCCACTGATACCTCGGGTACTAATCATCACATTTCAATGAAACTTACATAGATACATAGGATGATGCACAGACAGATATGGGAAATATTAATTACCTAATTTGCATAATTAATCAATTTTCAGCTTTTGATATTACTTTTCAATGAAACGTGGTACATAGATGCTCTAGAACAATCCAAAGACCTGATTAATTTTAAGTAAAAATGTGTGCATATTAATCAACTAATTTGCATAATTAGTTAATTTTTGGCTTTCACACTGTTATCGCTAGTACTAATTATCTCATTTCAATGAATCTTTGTACATAGATGTTCTAGGACAATGCACAGACCAGATTAGTTTTGGGTTAAAATCAGTACATATTAATTACCTAATTTGCATAATTAGCCAATTTTCGGCTTTCACACTGATATCACATGTACTAATTATTCCATTTCAATGAAACTTGGTACATTGATGCTCCAGAACAGTGCACAGACCCGCTCAGTTTTGAATTGAATCATATATTATTTATCTAATTTGCATAATAAATCATATTTTTTGGTTCTAATCACATTTCAATGAAACGTCGTACATGTGTACATAGATGGTCTATGACAGTACTTATCTTACTTAATTCAATGAATCTTTGTACATGTGTACTCTAACACAATGTGGTGATCAAATTAGTTTTAGGTTTTTATACATCTATAATAATTACCTAATTTGCATAATAATTCACTTTTCAGCTTTCCACTAATTTAGATAGGAATAATAATCACATTATAATGAAACTTTGTACATGTGCACCCTGAAACAACATACAGACCTAAATCTATGCATAATAATTGCTTAATTTGTATAATAATTCATTTGGTTCATTGAGGTAAATCCACAGACATGATTAGTTTAATGTTTATAAACATGCATATTGATTATCTATTATTAGCCCATTTCTGATATCTAAAAAAATAAGATTTAAATTTAATTCAAATCCTAAATGTTGAATTAATTTTTAATATGTCTCCAATACTCCCAGTACACGGGAGTACTTTCTAAGCTTTCTTGGATTGCTAGAAGAGTTGCCTGGAAAGAAAAGTGTAAAGGTTGCTTGTAAAGCTGGAAAAGATTACTTAACAGAAGAAAAGGCTGCCTGGAATGTCCAAATCTTGACTTAGGTTACCTGGAATAGTGCAATATTGACCAGCAATTCTGAAAAGTTGTCTTTAGTTTCATGAAAATTCTAAAAAATGTCTAAAAAGACGGATAGAAGCAGTGTGTTGGTTCACAAATGCCGCTATTATGCGACAGTTTGTGTTTACAACGACCGTTATTTTGCGACAGTTTGTGTTTACAAACACCGTTACTACGCAACAGTTTTTGTTTACAAACATCTTATTGTGCGACAGTTTGTCTTTACGAACACCGTTAATATGCAACAGTTTTTGTCTACAAACATCGCTATTGTGCAACAGGTTGTATGTTTACGAACACATAATGAAATAACAGTTGACCTATTTACAAACACCACTATTATGCAACAGGTTGTGTTTACGAACACTGTTATTATGCAATAGGTTGTATTTTTCATAAACACCATTATGATATAACTGTTTACCTATTTACAAACACCGCTATTATGCAACAGGTTGTGTTTAAAACCACTGTTAATATCTAGCAGTGTGTGTTAGTTTACAAACACCGTTAATATGCAACAGGTTGTGTTTAAAACCACCGTTAATATCCAGCAGTGTTTGTTAGTTTACAAAAAAACGCTATTACGCAACAGTTTTTGGCTACAAACACCGCTATTATGCAACAGGTTGTATGTTTACAAACAACATTATGATATAACTGTTTACCTATTTACAAACACCGTTATGATGCAACAGGTTGTGTTTAAAACCACCGTTAATATCCAGCAGTGCGTATTGGTTCACAAACACAAATATACACTGTGTTTTGACAAACACTGTTACCATGAAACAGTTTATGCATTTATAAACAACATTAATATGCACTAGTTTGTGTTTACAAACACTGTTAATATGCAACAAGTTGTATGTTTACGAACACATTATGATATAACAGTTTACCTATTTACAAACAGCGTTATTATGCAACAGGTTGTGTTTAAAACCACCGTTAATATTCAGCTGTGTGTTAGTTCACAAACGCCGTTAATATGCAACAGTTTTTGTCTACAAACACCGCTATTATGCAACAGGTTGTATGTTTACAAACAATATTATGATATAACAGTTTACCTATTTACAAACATCGCTATTATGTAACAGGGTGTGTTTAAAACCGTCGTTAATATCCAGCAGTGTGTGTTGGTTCACAAACTGAACTACACACTGTGTGTATTTTGACAAACTCTGTTACCATGCAACAGTTTTCATGTTTATAAACAACGTTAATATGCAACAGTTTGTGTTTACAAACACAGTTATTATGCAACAGGTTGTGTTTAAAACCACCGTTAATATCCATCAGTGCGTATTGGTTCACAAACAACATTATTATGCAACAATTTGTGTTTAAAATTACCTTTAATATCCAGCAGTGTGTGTGCTTTGAAAAACACCATTAATATGAAAAAGGTTGTGTTCACAAATGCCATTATTATGCAACAGTTTGTGTTTACAAGCACCGTTAATATGCAACAGTTTGTGTTTACAAGCACCGTTAATATGCAACAGTTTGTGTTTACAAACACCGTTAATATGCTACAGTTCGTGTTTACAAGCCCAGTTATTATGCAACAGGTTGTTTAAAATCACCGGTAATATCCAGCAGTTTTTGTTAGTTTAAAAAAAACGCTATTACGCAACAGGTTGTGTTTAAAATCACCGTTAATATGCAATAGTGTTGTGTTTACAAACACCGTTAATATGCAACAGTTTGTGTTTACAAACACCGTTAATATACTACAGTTTGTGTTTACAAGCACCGTTATTATGCAACAGGTTGTTTAAAATCACCGTTAATATCCAGCAGTGTTTGTTAGTTTACAAAAAAAACGCTATTACGCAACAGTTTTTGGCTACAAACACCGCTATTATGCAACAGTTTGTATTTACAAACAATATTATGATATAACTGTTTACCTATTTACAAACACCGTTATTATGCAACAGTTTGTTGTTAATATGCAACAGTTTGTATTTACAAACAGTTATTATGCAACAGGTTGTGTTTAAAATCGCCGTTAATATGCAATAGTTTTGTGTTTACAATCACCGTTAATATGCAACAGTTTGTGTATACAAACATGTAATATGCAACAGTTTGTGTTTATAATTACCGTTATTCACGAACTTTTAACTATGGTGAGTTTTTCTAAAGGCAACAAGATTTATATTTTTTTTCGTGTTTTGTCATTGGCTGGAGTTTCATTTATTCTTTGCTGCGATCTACTTGTTTACAGGAATTCTAAGTCTAAATAAATTTTACCTTGTGTGAGTTTATTGCAAATGACCATGAAAAAAATCATTCAGATAGTGCTCACGTGAATTAACATTAAAGTTGGTTTTCATAGCATAACGTAATATATTCGTGATTTCAAGAGTTCCCATTCATCGGGTTCATTCATGTCGGTCTGATGGCCGTTTCATTTTTATAATGCAGTATCTGACATGCCTGAACCGTTTAAGTTCAAACTTCGTACATACATCGTATCAGACCTATGCACATGCATTTGTTTGATGATCCAATACGATATTATTTTTTTCAAAATGTTGAAAATCACACATTTTCATGGTTCCCGAACCAGATCCAGCCGTGCATGAACAGATTTTGTACTTATAATAGACCATCATGATGCATTTTATATTTTGGATTGAGTTTTAGATGGTGGCCATTTTTAGTAATACATCTTCTACATGCGTGGACGAATCAAGCTGAAACTTGACTCTTACCTCACTTTTCATTGAACAAGTTTGGTACATGAATAGCAATTTGGACAGTGTAAACGGGAACTGTGTCGTATTCATCGACTTGTATCACGTACTAGTCATCACAATCCAATGAAACCTAAAACGTGCATAGAAATGCCCAGAACAATGCAAAAACTTTATCAGTTTGGGGAATGAAATGGACATACTAATTACCTAATTGGCATAATCATCATAATATTTAAGTTGTTTTGAGGTAATTGACATGATGAGTTTAATGTTGAAAAAATAAGATTTTAATTGAACGTTTGGTACGCGTGTTCTGGAATAAATCAAACTGCAAACCACTGATATACAGTAAAATTTGACTCGCTCATTAATTCGTTCATTTCTGCATCACAGTGGGTATGCATGTACACAGTGATATTTAAAATCTATTGATAGTGCTCCTCTGCTGAATAGTATTTGAAATGCAAATAAAGAGGGCACTAGTTACATGTTGGCGTAATGGGGATTTCGCAACCACTAGCTGGAAATAAAATCACAAAACGACTGTTAGAATTCAAGTTGGCCACCCTGTGTTAAAAAAGAAAATATTTCTTCGCTACTCTTTCTATTAAATATATTAGAGCGCTGCTATCAATGCATTTGTTAACTCGTCTAATATGTAAATTAACGTGAGGTAATAAATTAGTGAGGTGCAATTTGCATTCATTACGTAATACATCATCAGTTTCCCACCGTCTGTGAGGGCGCCCTGCAAATGACGGAAACACATTCTATGGAGATGCGGGATATTTGTGAGGGTGCTATGAGTTATAGGATTCATAATATCTATACAGTGTTGCACCGACATTTCTTGTGTTTGGCTCTGCTTCCATTGAAGCGGACAGAACAGAGCTGTCAGATTTGTTCATTTCATGGCGATATCTTCAATTCTTCATTTTTATCGAAGATGTTTGTCATTATTTGCTAAATAATGTTTAATAATGCGTTTGTAGACTGGGTTACGTATATGTATGCGGCGATCGTTTTAGGCAACTTGTGATAAATATAATTGGCAAAAAAATTGGGACAGACAAGCAACCAATGTAAACTTAAATATCACCACTCGAGAAAACCACAGGAAACCGTGATTGTGTTGTTTGAACGTATATGTGTATATCGTCCTTTGTCCCGGAGAAACCCGTGATACCACATGTTGTCGTCTTAATGATGGGATTTTGAAAAAAAGATAACAACATTAAAAATGACGACTCGTGAAAAAGTCTTGCCTTGCAGACAGATACTTAGCTCATATGTGTGTTGATAATGCGTGTACATGATATGTTTGAACGTGCGTTTGAATTTATTTCGGTGTATTTTATCGAAAAAAAGGAATTTGTGAGTGGAGGAACTATCCTGTCCAGTGCCTGCTCCGTTGGTGCCTGCGGGTACAGAAGAAACGATGTGTTGTATGATGCGAGACATAGACAAATCCTCACTAAAATATTATTTAGGATATGTCGATTTCTTTGAGCTTCCCCTACCCCCGTAATTGTAATTGTCTTCAGCCTGGGCAGTTTGTTTATTTTTTTGGAACGAAGCAATGTTCTTTTTACATGTATTAATCAAATGCCACATTGCAACGCAGATAAATGTGATAAACGGCGATTCAAAACTTGAATGAATATTCACGTTGGTTAACAAAGAGTGAATGTGTTTTAAACCGACGTTTCCTGATAGAGTGGGGGATTACATGGTCTCGCCGTCTTTGCAGCCCCACGTGTGTTCATTTAAGAAGTGTCTGCTTTATCACGCCGACTGAATTTGTTAGCCGTGTCAGATTCTAGGGCACATGTAAGTCGAATACGGCCTCTGCTCTCATATATTACGGCAGCTGATTATCACTTGCAATAAATTTGCCCAGTTTTGGCCATTTTAGAACAATTGTAACAATTATTTACAAGTATTTTTGTTTGAATTTTGAATTTACATGAGAAAATCTGTAAACCATTGACCTTAATTTGTTTAAAATAAACTCATCATTTATTATCGTTTATACTTTGCTTTCAATATGCTGAACATTATTGGCCATGTTTTGTAATGCCGTTAATGATTTTAGAACAGTTTCTGAAAACATTTCGCTGACGTTGACACGGGTAACATCCAAACGACTCTTTGTAATTGACAATTTTCTAGTTTAAGATTTATAAAATTATAAAATTATATTTTTCAGGAAACAAAATATACTGTAATATTCTGAATGTAAATTAATATTAATTAGATGGTTTACCGTCACCCAATCAGCAAGCACTTAATTCTAAATAAGTTGTTTTCCGTGGAACACAAACAACTGAAAATGTATTGACTAGAAGGTTAAAATGCAATCATTGGCTACTACTTCGTCACTGGACATATCTCAGAAAATCATTCTACTAGTAGTAGTAGTCAAAGGTGTCGGGCTCATTTCGTGTTTTCCTTTTACAGAAGCAAGGGGCTAGGTTGTGGCATTGCTTCTATGATGCATTTATTTTGTCATGCTCGTTCTGATTGTAGACACTCTTTCATGTGAATTTGACGTGTTATCACTGAAGGATAAGACAGTCGAAGTTAATGGTTAAAAGCGGTCACGTGTTCATTTTATAAACATTGACGTTTTTTTTCTGGGGTCGGTCTGTGTGTTAATTGCCTATAATGTCAAAACATCCGGGACACTTATATTATTTGCAGATAATAACAAGAAGGATGACACTGCAATTACGATTTTTGCGCCAGGGGCAAAATTTGATTCTACTCTAAAAGTTTCCATTTTTGCTCACAGTTCCATCTTACTTACTGCTTTGTTCTTTCCTGTCGAGATAATAAAAACAGTTGGTGATCTTTTAGGCGAAATAAGCGTCCCGAAATGACTGTTATTGGGCACCGCATGCCACTCGATCAACCAGGAAGGATGATTCCCAGTTTTGGTATCTTGGGAGGCCAATTACCGTATAACATGTAGGACAATACTGCTCGTGTTCTAATATTTGGTTCTCGTGGGGCATTCAGTTGTAACCCCATGCTCAACATCTTGTTCTTTGACCTACCAGAAATGTGACGTCTTTTTCGAAAACCCACAGCTGAGAGACTCATTAAAAATAAATGTTAACGGAAAGGAGAACTCATCTGCACATTTCAATATTAATTGGAAGATAGGCTTTGTTGGGATCTGGTAAATTCATCATTAACTTTATAACGTATGTGGATAGTGGACATCGTATTTAACATGCTGTACATCAGGTAGATGTGTGACGTCAGATGAGCTAAATACAGATACAGTACTAAATGCAGACGAAACTCAATGTAGCTGCATTAAACCTCAGAAAGTTGGCAATAAAACCCAACCGTAGATCTTAAGTCGAAGGTCGTCTAGGACATTTTTTAAGTCCATGAGAACAACATGAATTACTGACAACGAATGACAAAATCCTCAAGAACAACACAAAACGTATTGGATTATACTCATTTGATCAGTCTATTTCTTTACGTACTTTTACGCTTTGAACGCCGCCCTCAGTCGGACAAAAGTTCACAAACCAAGTTAACAATTTTACCACATCGTAGGCGGTCTTTAACTTTTTGAGTAATCAAATTACATCACCCCCCCCCAAATAAATTCAAAGCCGTGTACACCGTTTTCTCGATTGAAACAAAATGCCGTGTACACTTTTTCTCATGTGAAACAAAATGCCGTGTACACTAATTTCTCGTGTGAAATAAAATGAAGTGTACACTGTTTTCTCATGTGAAATAAAATGCCTTGTACACTATTTTCTCGTGTGAAACAAAATGCCGTGTACACTATTTTCTCATGTGAAATAAAATTCCTTGTACACTATTTTCTCGTGTGAAACAAAATGCCGTGTATACTATTTTCTCGTGTGAAATAAAATGCCGTGTACACTGTTTTCTCATGTGAAACAAAATGCCGTGTATAGTTTTCTTGTGTGAAACAAAATGCCGTGTACACTATTTTCTCGTGTGAAACAAAATGCCATGTACACTATTTTCTGGTGTGAAACAAAATGCCGTGTAAACTGTTTTCTCATGTGAAATAAAATGACGTGTAGTGTTTTCTCATGTGAAATAAAATGCCTTCTACACTATTTTCTCGTGTGAAACAAAATGCCGTGTACACTATTTTCTCGTGAGAAATAAAATGCCGTGTACACTGTTTTCTCATGTGAAACAAAATGTCGTGTATAGTTTTCTCGTGTGAAACAAAATGCCGAGTACACTATTTTCTCGTTTGAAACAAATTGCCATGTAAACTGTTTTCTCGTGTGAAATAAAATGCCTTGTACACTGTTTTCTCATGTGAAACAAAATGCCTTGTACACTATTTTCTCGTGTGAAAAAAATTGTCGTGTAAACTGTTTTCTCGTGTGAAATAAAATGCCGTGTACACTTTTTTCTCATGTGAAACAAAATGCCTTGTACACTATTTTCTCATGTGAAACAAAATGCCGTGTACATTGTTTTCTCATGTTAAATAAAATGCCGTGTACACTGTTTTCTCATGTGAAATAAAATGCCGTGTACACTATTTTCTCAAGTGATACAAAATGCCGTTTACACTGTTTTCTTATGTGAAACAAAATGCCCTGTACACTGTTTTCTCGTGTGAAACAAATTGTCGTGTAAAGTGGTTTCACGTGTGAAATAAAATGCCGTGTACACTGTTTTCTCGTTTGAAATAAAATGCCTTGTACACTGTTTTCTCATATGAAAGTAATTGTCGTGTAAACTGTTTTCTCGTGTGAAATAAAATGCCGTGTACACTGTTTTCTCGTGTGAAATAAAATGCCTTGTACACTGTTTTCTCGTGTGAAACAAAATGCCGTGTATAGTTTTCTCATGTGAAACAAAATGCCTTGTACACTGTTTCTCTTGTGAAACAAAATGCCTTGTACACTATTTTCTCGTGTGAAACAAAACGCCGTGTACACTGTTTTCTCGTGATACAAAACGCCGTGTACACTGTTTTCTCGTGTGCAACAAAATGGCGTGTACACTGTTTTGTCGTGTGAAAATAAAATGCCGTGTACACTGTTTTCTCGTGTGACACAAAATGCCGTGTAAACTGTTTTCTCATGTGATACAAAATCATATGCCATTTACACTCACTGTTTTCTCGTGTGAAACAAAATGCCGTGTACTCTGTTTTCTCATGTGATACAAAACGCCGTGTACTTTTGTTTTCTTATGTGATACAAAATGCCGTGTACACTGTTTTCTTATGTGATACAAAATGCCGTGTACACTGTTTTCTCATGTGATACAAAATGCCGTGTACACTGTTTTCTCATGTGATACAAAACGCCGTGTACACTGTTTTCTCATGTGATACAAAACGCCGTGTACACTGTTTTCTCATGTGATACAAAACGCCGTGTACACTGTTTTCTTATGTGATACAAAACGCCAAGTACACTGTTTTCTCATGTGATACAAAACGCCGTGTACACTGTTTTCTTATGTGATACAAAATGCCGTGTACACTGTTTTCTCATGTGATACAAAATGCCGTGTATAGTTTTCTTGTGTGAAACAAAATGCCGTGTACACTATTTTCTCGTGTGAAACAAAATGCCGTGTACACTATTTTCTCGTGTGAAACAAAATGCCGTGTAAACTGTTTTCTCATGTGAAATAAAATGCCTTCTACACTATTTTCTCGTGTGAAACAAAATGCCGTGTACACTGTTTTCTCACGTGAAACAAAATGTCGTGTACACTGTTTTCTCGTGTGAAACAAATTGTCGTGTAAACTGTTCTCTCGTGTGAAATAAAATGCCGTGTACACTGTTTTCTCATGTGAAACAAAAAGCCTTGTACACTATTTTCTCGTGTGAAACAAAATGCCGTGTACACTATTTTCTCATGTGAAATAAAATGCCTTGTACACTATTTTCTCGTGTGAAACAAAATGCCGTGTATACTATTTTCTCGTGTGAAATAAAATGCCGTGTACACTGTTTTCTCATGTGAAACAAAATGCCGTGTATAGTTTTCTTGTGTGAAACAAAATGCCGTGTACACTATTTTCTCGTGTGAAACAAAATGCCTTGTACACTATTTTCTCGTGTGAAACAAAATGCCGTGTAAACTGTTTTCTCATGTGAAATAAAATGACGTGTAGTGTTTTCTCATGTGAAATAAAATGCCTTCTACACTATTTTCTCGTGTGAAACAAAATGCCGTGTACACTATTTTCTCGTGAGAAATAAAATGCCGTGTACACTGTTTTCTCATGTGAAACAAAATGCCGTGTATAGTTTTCTCGTGTGAAACAAAATGCCGAGTACACTATTTTCTCGTTTGAAACAAATTGCCATGTTAACTGTTTTCTCTTGTGAAATAAAATGCCTTGTACACTGTTTTCTCATGTGAAACAAAATGCCTTGTACACTATTTTCTCATGTGAAAAAAATTGTCGTGTAAACTGTTTTCTCGTGTGAAATAAAATGCCGTGTACACTGTTTTCTCATGTGAAACAAAATGCCTTGTACACTATTTTCTCATGTGAAACAAAATGCCGTGTACACTGTTTTCTCATGTTAAATAAAATGCCGTGTACACTGTTTTCTCATGTGATATAAAATGCCGTGTACACTATTTTCTCATGTGATACAAAATGCCGCGTACACTGTTTACTTATGTGAAACAAAATGCCTTGTACACTGTTTCTCGTGTGAAACAAATTGTCGTGTAAACTGTTTTCTCGTGATACAAAATGCCGTGTAAACTGTTTTCTCGTGTGAAATAAAATGCCGTGTACACTGTTTTCTCGTGTGAAATAAAATGTCTTGTACACTGGTTTCTCATATGAAACTAATTGTCATGTAAACTGTTTTCTCGTGTGAAATAAAATGCCGTGCACACTATTTTCTCGTGTGAAATAAAGTGACTTGTACACTGTTTTCTCGTGTGAAACAAAATGCCGTGTATAGTTTTCTCGTGTGAAACAAAATGCCGTGTACACTATTTTCTCGTGTGAAACAAATTGCCCGTGTAAACTGTTTTCTCGTGTGAAATGAAATGCCTTATACACTGTTTTCTCATGTGACACAAAATGCCGTGTACACTGTTTTCTCATGTTAAATAAAATGCCGTGTACACTGTTTTCTCATGTGAAATAAAATGCCGTGTACACTATTTTCTCATGTGATACAAAATGCCGCGTACACTGTTTACTTATGTGAAACAAAATGCCTTGTACACTGTTTCTCGTGTGAAACAAATTGTCGTGTAAACTGTTTTCTCGTGATACAAAATGCCGTGTAAACTGTTTTCTCGTGTGAAATAAAATGCCGTGTACACTGTTTTCTCGTGTGAAATAAAATGTCTTGTACACTGGTTTCTCATATGAAACTAATTGTCGTGTAAACTGTTTTCTCATGTGAAATAAAATGACGTGTAGTGTTTTCTCATGTGAAATAAAATGCCTTCTACACTATTTTCTCGTGTGAAACAAAATGCCGTGTACACTATTTTCTCGTGAGAAATAAAATGTCGTGTACACTGTTTTCTCATGTGAAACAAAATGCCGTGTATAGTTTTCTCGTGTGAAACAAAATGCCGAGTACACTATTTTCTCGTTTGAAACAAATTGCCATGTAAACTGTTTTCTCTTGTGAAATAAAATGCCTTGTACACTGTTTTCTCATGTGAAACAAAATGCCTTGTACACTATTTTCTCGTGTGAAAAAAATTGTCGTGTAAACTGTTTTCTCGTGTGAAATAAAATGCCGTGTACACTGTTTTCTCATGTGAAACAAAATGCCTTGTACACTATTTTCTCATGTGAAACAAAATGCCGTGTACACTGTTTTCTCATGTTAAATAAAATGCCGTGTACACTGTTTTCTCATGTGAAATAAAATGCCGTGTACACTATTTTCTCATGTGATACAAAATGCCGCGTACACTGTTTACTTATGTGAAACAAAATGCCTTGTACACTGTTTCTCGTGTGAAACAAATTGTCGTGTAAACTGTTTTCTCGTGATACAAAATGCCGTGTAAACTGTTTTCTCGTGTGAAATAAAATGCCGTGTACACTGTTTTCTCGTGTGAAATAAAATGTCTTGTACACTGGTTTCTCATATGAAACTAATTGTCGTGTAAACTGTTTTCTCGTGTGAAATAAAATGCCGTGCACACTATTTTCTCGTGTGAAATAAAGTGCCTTGTACACTGTTTTCTCGTGTGAAACAAAATGCCGTGTATAGTTTTCTCGTGTGAAACAAAATGCCGTGTACACTATTTTCTCGTGTGAAACAAATTGCCCGTGTAAACTGTTTTCTCGTGTGAAATGAAATGCCTTATACACTGTTTTCTCATGTGAAACAAAATGCCGTGTACACTGTTTTCTCATGTTAAATAAAATGCCGTGCACACTGTTTTCTCATGTGAAATAAAATGCCGTGTACACTATTTTCTCATGTGATACAAAATGCCGCGTACACTGTTTACATATGTGAAACAAAATGCCTTGTACACTGTTTCTCGTGTGAAACAAATTGTCGTGTAAACTGTTTTCTCGTGATACAAAATGCCGTGTAAACTGTTTTCTCGTGTGAAATAAAATGCCGTGTACACTGTTTTCTCGTGTGAAATAAAATGTCTTGTACACTGGTTTCTCATATGAAACTAATTGTCGTGTAAACTGTTTTCTCGTGTGAAATAAAATGCCGTGCACACTATTTTCTCGTGTGAAATAAAGTGCCTTGTACACTGTTTTCTCGTGTGAAACAAAATGCCGTGTATAGTTTTCTCGTGTGAAACAAAATGCCGTGTACACTATTTTCTCGTGTGAAACAAATTGCCCGTGTAAACTGTTTTCTCGTGTGAAATGAAATGCCTTATACACTGTTTTCTCATGTGAAACAAAATGCCGTGTACACTGTTTTCTCATGTTAAATAAAATGCCGTGTACACTGTTTTCTCATGTGAAATAAAATGCCGTGTACACTATTTTCTCATGTGATACAAAATACCGCGTACACTGTTTACTTATGTGAAACAAAATGCCTTGTACACTGTTTCTCGTGTGAAACAAATTGTCGTGTAAACTGTTTTCTCGTGATACAAAATGCCGTGTAAACTGTTTTCTCGTGTGAAATAAAATGCCGTGTACACTGTTTTCTCCTGTGAAATAAAATGTCTTGTACACTGGTTTCTCATATGAAACTAATTGTCGTGTAAACTGTTTTCTCGTGTGAAATAAAATGCCGTGCACACTATTTTCTCGTGTGAAATAAAGTGCCTTGTACACTGTTTTCTCGTGTGAAACAAAATGCCGTGTATAGTTTTCTCGTGTGAAACAAAATGCCGTGTACACTATTTTCTCGTGTGAAACAAATTGCCCGTGTAAACTGTTTTCTCGTGTGAAATGAAATGCCTTATACACTGTTTTCTCATGTGAAATAAAATGCCGTGTACACTGTTTTCTCGTGTGAAATAAAATGCCTTGTACACTGGTTTCTCATATGAAACTAATTTTCGTGTAAACTGTTTTCTCGTGTGAAATAAAATGCCGTGTACACTATTTTCTCGTGTGAAATAAAATGCCTTGTACACTGTTTTCTCGTGTGAAACAAAATGCCGTGTATAGTTTTGTCGTGTGAAACAAAATGCCGTGTACACTATTTTCTCGTGTGAAACAAATTGCCCGTGTAAACTGTTTTCTCGTGTGAAATGAAATGCCTTGTACACTGTTTTCTCATGTGAAACAAAATGCCTTGTACACTGTTTTCTCATGTGAAACAAAATGCCTTGTACACTATTTTCTCGTGTGAAACAAAACGCAGTGTACACTGTTTTCTCGTGATACAAAATGCCGTGTACACTGTTTTGACGTGTGAAAATAAAATGCCGTGTACACTGTTTTCTCATGTGACACAAACTGCCGTGTACACTGTTTTCTCATGTGATACAAAATCATATGCCATTTACACTCACTGTTTTCTCATGTGATACAAACTGCCGTGTACACTGTTTTCTTATGTGATACAAAATGCCGTGTACACTGTTTTCTCATGTGATACAAAACG
Source organism: Saccoglossus kowalevskii (assembly GCF_978046115.1). Taxonomy (NCBI): domain Eukaryota; kingdom Metazoa; phylum Hemichordata; class Enteropneusta; family Harrimaniidae; genus Saccoglossus; species Saccoglossus kowalevskii. The sequence goes on from NC_140652.1 coordinate 1,953,088, forward strand.
CCGTGTTCACTGTTTTCTCATGTGATACAAAATCATATGCCATTTACACTCACTGTTTTCTCGTGTGAAACAAAATGCCGTGTACACTGTTTTCTCATGTGATACAAACCGCCGTGTACACTGTTTTCTTATGTGATACAAAATGCCGTGTACACTGTTTTCTTATGTGATACAAAATGCCGTGTACACTGTTTTCTCATGTGATACAAAATGCTGTGTACACTGTTTTCTCATGTGATACAAAACGCCGTGTACACTGTTTTCTCATGTGATACAAAGTCATATGCCATTTACACTCACTGTTTTCTCGTGTGAAACAAAATGCCGTGTACACTGTTTTCTCATGTGATACAAAATGCCGTGTACACTGTTTTCTCATGTGATACAAAATGCCGTGTACACTGTTTTCTCATGTGATACAAAATGCCGTGTACACTGTTTTCTTATGTGATACAAAATGCCGTGTACACCGTGACTGTTTTCTTATGTGATACAAAACGCCGTGTGTAGTTTTCTCGTGTGAAACAAAATGCCGTGTACACTATTTTCTCGTGTGAAACAAAATGCCTTGTACACTGTTTTCTCGTGTGATACAAAATGCCGTGTACACTGTTTTCTCATGTGATATAAAACGCCGTGTACACTGTTTTCTCATGTGATACAAAATTCCGTGTACACTGTTTTCTCATGTGATACAAAACGCCCTGTACACTGTTTTCTCATGTGATACAAAATGCCGTGTACACTGTTTTCTTATGTGATACAAAATGCCGTGTACACTGTTTTCTCGTGTGAAACTATAAACGCAATAGCGAATATTAATGCATACATGTCTTAAGCACTGGACATAAATCGTCGTAATAGACCGGACAATTGAACATTACCTCTTCTGTTCGGGTAAATTGTGACATTGAGAGTTTGATTCATTATTTTAACAACTCTACTCTACTTAACAACTCACTTTAGAGTAACATTTCGAACGTTGATTGAACATACTAAAGTACTATTTATAGTAGGTTTCTTGTCCATTTCCAGTCTTTTCATAATGGGCAATTTTGCAGAAAAATATTCAGACTATCATTTTGGTAGAATTGCTAGTCATCTAAATGTTCTGCTGATAATATTCTCATATTGCTGTTCAGAATATTTTCTTTCAAATCAGTCGTTTTAAACTTACAAAGTTTTATTAAAGGTCTAATTCGTTATTTTAGAAAATGTCAATCTTATGAATTTTAAACCGAATATTCTTCACATCAAGCGAGTGTACCATGTCATCTCACACAATCGACGGGTACCCGTTACCCTAAGCGCTGTATGTTAAAAAACGGCAACACGTGTTCAGCCAGGCAGCGCATGTAAAGACAGTTCTCACGGCAAATACTTACGAATCTGAGAATGAATGAGAGTTAGTTTCAATTCTTGCAAGCTCATCTAAAATATCTGTTATAACACGGTTTCCTGTGTTCAGAAAGTAGGCCCCAAACGTGAATAACACAGTGAGGTAAGTAACCTTTCTGTTTCTGTTTGAAGTTATAGTAATTAAAACGATTTGACATATATCAATGTTATCGCTAACCAGAAACTACACGAATGAACCACGCATCGCCGAGTTACGCGTGTAAATTTGCGCCAACGCGTTCAGGGCCATTTCATTTAAACTCTGTTGCAAATAGAAATGTTTCTGATGCTATCACATTTTAAAAAGTTAGTAATGTGTCCCAGAATTACTTTTCAAATGAAGTTGGTATACTATCCAAGGAATAGTCAACTTAGAGGCGAGTACATCACGTGATTTGGATCGTTGCCATGACATGTACACACGAGTGAGAGGTTATTCCTTAATTTTATTTCATTTAATCCATATTTGTGAATACTCAAGAGCTCACTATTGTTCACTTCTAAATGCACATACAACATATATCAATTAATTTAGAATAAAGCACTTGCAATCGGTTGAATTTTTTAAAACAAAAATATTAACCCTGAACATCGTTTCGACCTTGGTGAACTACCGACAGAAGTAATCACACGCCAGAATGAGACATGATGCATCATATAGTTCGATGTATTATAGTTATCTACCAGGTGTTTACACGTCACAATTAGATATGCTGTATCATATAGCTCGATGTATTATAGTAATCTTTCAGGTGTTTACACGTCACAATTAGATATGCTGTATCATATAGCTCGATGTGTTATAGTAATCTTTCAGGTATTTACACGTCACAATGAGATATGCTGTATAATATAGCTCTATGTATTATAGTAATCTTTCAGGTGTTTACACGTCACGATGAGATATGCTGTATAATATAGCTCGATGTATTATAGTAATCTTTCAGGTGTTTACACGTCACAATGAGATATGCTGTATCATATAGCTCGATGTATTATAGTAATCTTTCAGGTGTTTACGCGTCAGAATTATATATGCTGTGTCATATAGCTCGATGTATTATAGTAATCTTTCAGGTGTTTACACGTCACAATTAGATATGCTGTATCATATAGCTCGATGTGTTATAGTAATCTTTCAGGTATTTACACGTCACAATGAGATATGCTGTATATTATAGCTCTATGTATTATAGTAATCTTTCAGGTGTTTACACGTCACGATGAGATATGCTGTATAATATAGCTCGATGTATTATAGTAATCTTTCAGGTGTTTACACGTCACGATGAGATATGCTGTATAATATAGCTCGATGTATTATAGTAATCGTTCAGGTGTTTACACGTCACAATGAGATATGCTGTATCATATAGCTCGATGTATTATAGTAATCTTTCAGGTGTTTACGCGTCACAATTATATATGCTGTGTCATATAGCTCGATGTATTATAGTAATCTTTCAGGTGTTTACACGTCACAATTAGATATGCTGTATCATATAGCTCGATGTGTTATAGTAATCTTTCAGGTATTTACACGTCACAATGAGATATACTGTATAATATAGCTCTATGTATTATAGTAATCTTTCAGGTGTTTACACGTCACAATGAGATATGCTGTATCATATAGCACGATGTATTATAGTAATCGTTCAGGTGTTTACACGTCACAATGAGATATGCTGTATCATATAACTCTAAGTATTATAGTAATCTTTCAGGTGTTTACACGTCACAATGAGATATGCTGTATCATATAGCTCGATGTATTATAGTAATCGTTCAGGTGTTTACACGTCACAATTAGATATGCTGTATCATAGAGCTCGATGTATTATAGTAATCTACCAGGTGGTTACACGTCACAATTAGATATGCTGTATCATATAGCTCGATGTATTATAGTAATCTACCAGGTGGTTACACGTCACAATTATATATGCTGTATCATATAGCTCGATGTATTATAGTAATCTTTCAGGTGTTTACATGTCACAATGAGATATGCTGTATCATATAGCTCGATGTATTATAGTAATCGTTCAGGTGTTTACACGTCACAATGAGATATGCTTTATCATATAGCTCGATGTATTATAGTAATCTACCAGGTGGTTACACGTCACAATTAGATATGCTGTATCATATAGCTCGATGTGTTATAGTAATCTTTCAGGCGTTTACACATCACAATGAGATATGCTGTATCATATAGCTCGATGTATTATAGTAATCTACCAGGTGTTTACACGTCACAATGAGATATGCTGTGTCATATAGCTCGATGTATTATAGTAATCTTTCAGGTGTTTACGCGTCAGAATTATATATGCTGTGTCATATAGCTCGATGTATTATAGTAATCTTTCAGGTGTTTACACGTCACAATTAGATATGCTGTATCATATAGCTCGATGTGTTATAGTAATCTTTCAGGTATTTACACGTCACAATGAGATATGCTGTATAATATAGCTCTATGTATTATAGTAATCTTTCAGGTGTTTACACGTCACGATGAGATATGCTGTATAATATAGCTCGATGTATTATAGTAATCTTTCAGGTGTTTACACGTCACGATGAGATATGCTGTATAATATAGCTCGATGTATTATAGTAATCGTTCAGGTGTTTACACGTCACAATGAGATATGCTGTATCATATAGCTCGATGTATTATAGTAATCTTTCAGGTGTTTACGCGTCACAATTATATATGCTGTGTCATATAGCTCGATGTATTATAGTAATCTTTCAGGTGTTTACACGTCACAATTAGATATGCTGTATCATATAGCTCGATGTGTTATAGTAATCTTTCAGGTATTTACACGTCACAATGAGATATACTGTATAATATAGCTCTATGTATTATAGTAATCTTTCAGGTGTTTACACGTCACAATGAGATATGCTGTATCATATAGCACGATGTATTATAGTAATCGTTCAGGTGTTTACACGTCACAATGAGATATGCTGTATCATATAACTCTAAGTATTATAGTAATCTTTCAGGTGTTTACACGTCACAATGAGATATGCTGTATCATATAGCTCGATGTATTATAGTAATCGTTCAGGTGTTTACACGTCACAATTAGATATGCTGTATCATAGAGCTCGATGTATTATAGTAATCTACCAGGTGGTTACACGTCACAATTAGATATGCTGTATCATATAGCTCGATGTATTATAGTAATCTACCAGGTGGTTACACGTCACAATTATATATGCTGTATCATATAGCTCGATGTATTATAGTAATCTTTCAGGTGTTTACATGTCACAATGAGATATGCTGTATCATATAGCTCGATGTATTATAGTAATCGTTCAGGTGTTTACACGTCACAATGAGATATGCTTTATCATATAGCTCGATGTATTATAGTAATCTACCAGGTGGTTACACGTCACAATTAGATATGCTGTATCATATAGCTCGATGTGTTATAGTAATCTTTCAGGCGTTTACACATCACAATGAGATATGCTGTATCATATAGCTCGATGTATTATAGTAATCTACCAGGTGTTTACACGTCACAATGAGATATGCTGTGTCATATAGCTCGATGTATTATAGTAATCTTTCAGGTGTTTACGCGTCAGAATTATATATGCTGTGTCATATAGCTCGATGTATTATAGTAATCTTTCAGGTGTTTACACGTCACAATTAGATATGCTGTATCATATAGCTCGATGTGTTATAGTAATCTTTCAGGTATTTACACGTCACAATGAGATATGCTGTATAATATAGCTCTATGTATTATAGTAATCTTTCAGGTGTTTACACGTCACGATGAGATATGCTGTATAATATAGCTCGATGTATTATAGTAATCTTTCAGGTGTTTACACGTCACGATGAGATATGCTGTATAATATAGCTCGATGTATTATAGTAATCGTTCAGGTGTTTACGCGTCAGAATTATATATGCTGTGTCATATAGCTCGATGTATTATAGTAATCTTTCAGGTGTTTACACGTCACAATTAGATATGCTGTATCATATAGCTCGATGTGTTATAGTAATCTACCAGGTGGTTACACGTCACAATTAGATATGCTGTATCATATAGCTCGATGTGTTATAGTAATCTTTCAGGCGTTTACACATCACAATGAGATATGCTGTATCATATAGCTCGATGTATTATAGTAATCTACCAGGTGTTTACACGTCACAATGAGATATGCTGTGTCATATAGCTCGATGTATTATAGTAATCTTTCAGGTGTTTACGCGTCAGAATTATATATGCTGTGTCATATAGCTCGATGTATTATAGTAATCTTTCAGGTGTTTACACGTCACAATTAGATATGCTGTATCATATAGCTCGATGTGTTATAGTAATCTTTCAGGTATTTACACGTCACAATGAGATATGCTGTATAATATAGCTCTATGTATTATAGTAATCTTTCAGGTGTTTACACGTCACGATGAGATATGCTGTATAATATAGCTCGATGTATTATAGTAATCTTTCAGGTGTTTACACGTCACGATGAGATATGCTGTATAATATAGCTCGATGTATTATAGTAATCGTTCAGGTGTTTACACGTCACAATGAGATATGCTGTATCATATAGCTCGATGTATTATAGTAATCTTTCAGGTGTTTACGCGTCACAATTATATATGCTGTGTCATATAGCTCGATGTATTATAGTAATCTTTCAGGTGTTTACACGTCACAATGAGATATGCTGTATCATATAGCTCGATGTGTTATAGTAATCTTTCAGGCGTTTACACATCACAATGAGATATGCTGTATCATATAGCTCGATGTATTATAGTAATCTACCAGGTGTTTACACGTCACAATTAGATATGCTGTATCATATAGCTCGATGTGTTATAGTAATCTACAAGGTGGTTACACGTCACAATTAGATATGCTGTATCATATAGCTCGATGTGTTATAGTAATCTTTCAGGCGTTTACACATCACAATGAGATATGCTGTATCATATAGCTCGATGTATTATAGTAATCTACCAGGTGTTTACACGTCACAATGAGATATGCTGTGTCATATAGCTCGATGTATTATAGTAATCTTTCAGGTGTTTACGCGTCAGAATTATATATGCTGTGTCATATAGCTCGATGTATTATAGTAATCTTTCAGGTGTTTACACGTCACAATTAGATATGCTGTATCATATAGCTCGATGTGTTATAGTAATCTTTCAGGTATTTACACGTCACAATGAGATATGCTGTATAATATAGCTCTATGTATTATAGTAATCTTTCAGGTGTTTACACGTCACGATGAGATATGCTGTATAATATAGCTCGATGTATTATAGTAATCTTTCAGGTGTTTACACGTCACGATGAGATATGCTGTATAATATAGCTCGATGTATTATAGTAATCGTTCAGGTGTTTACACGTCACAATGAGATATGCTGTATCATATAGCTCGATGTATTATAGTAATCTTTCAGGTGTTTACACGTCACAATGAGATATGCTGTATCATATAGCACGATGTATTATAGTAATCGTTCAGGTGTTTACACGTCACAATGAGATATGCTGTATCATATAACTCTAAGTATTATAGTAATCTTTCAGGTGTTTACACGTCACAATGAGATATGCTGTATCATATAGCTCGATGTATTATAGTAATCGTTCAGGTGTTTACACGTCACAATTAGATATGCTGTATCATAGAGCTCGATGTATTATAGTAATCTACCAGGTGGTTACACGTCACAATTAGATATGCTGTATCATATAGCTCGATGTATTATAGTAATCTACCAGGTGGTTATACGTCACAATTATATATGCTGTATCATATAGCTCGATGTATTATAGTAATCTTTCAGGTGTTTACACGTCACAATGAGATATGCTGTATCATATAGCTCAATGTATTATAGTAATCGTTCAGGTGTTTACACGTCACAATGAGATATGCTGTATCATATAGCTCGATGTATTATAGTAATCTACCAGGTGGTTACACGTCACAATTAGATATGCTGTATCATATAGCTCGATGTGTTATAGTAATCTTTCAGGCGTTTACACATCACAATGAGATATGCTGTATCATATAGCTCGATGTATTATAGTAATCTACCAGTTGTTTACACGTCACAATGAGATATGCTGTATCATATAGCTCGATGTATTATAGTAATCTTTCAGGTTTTTACACGTCACAATTAGATATGCTGTATAATATAGCTCGATGTATTATAGTAATCTACCAGGTGTTTTCACGTCACAATGAGATATGCTGTATCATATAACTCGATGTATTATAGTAATCTTTCAGGTGTTTACACGTCACGATGAGATATGCTGTATAATATAGCTCGATGTATTATAGTAATCTTTCAGGTGTTTACACGTCACAATGAGATATGCTGTATCATATAGATCGATGTATTATAGTAATCGTTCAGGTGTTTACAAGTCACAATGAGATATGCTGTATCATATGGCTCTATGTATTATAGTAATCTTTCAGGTGTTTACACGTCACAATGAGATATGCTGTATCACATAGCTCGATGTATTATAGTAATCTTTCAGGTGTTTACACGTCACAATTAGATATGCTGTATCACATAGCTCGATGTGTTATAGTAATCTTTCAGGTGTTTACACGTCACAATTAGATATGCTGTGTCATATAGCTCGATGTATTATAGTAATCTATCAGGTGTTTACACGTCACAATTAGATATGCTGTATCATATAGCTCGATGTATTATAGTACTTTACCAGGTGTTTACACGTCACAATTAGATATGCTGTATCATATAGCTCGATGTATTATAGTAATCTACCAGGTGGTTACACGTCACAATTAGATATGCTGTATCATATAGCTCGATGTATTATAGTAATCTACCAGGTGGTTACACGTCACAATTAGATATGCTGTATCATATAGCTCGATGTATTATAGTAATCTACCAGGTGGTTACACGTCACAATTAGATATGCTGTATCATATAGCTCGATGTGTTATAGTAATCTTTCGGGTGTTTACACGTCACAATGAGATATGCTGTATCATATAGCTCTATGTATTATAGTAATCTACCAGGTGTTTACACGTCACAATGAGATATGCTGTATCATATAGCTCGATGTATTATAGTAATCTTTCAGGTTTTTACACGTCACAATTAGATATGCTGTATCATATAGCTCGATGTATTATAGTAATCTACCAGGTGTTTACACGTCACAATGAGATATGCTGTATCACATAGCTCGATGTGTTATAGTAATCTTGCAGGTGTTTACACGTCACAATTATATATGCTCTGTCATATAGCTCGATGTATTATAGTAATCTTTCAGGTGTTTACACGTCACAATTATATATGCTGTGTCATATAGCTCGATGTATTATAGTAATCTTTCAGGTGTTTACACGTCACAATTAGATATGCTGTATCATATAGCTCGATGTGTTATAGTAATCTTTCAGGTGTTTACACGTCACAATGAGATATGCTGTATAATATAGCTCTATGTATTATAGTAATCTTTCAGGTGTTTACACGTCACGATGAGATATGCTGTATAATATAGCTCGATGTATTATTGTAATCTTTCAGGTGTTTACACGTCACAATGAGATATGCTGTATCATATAGCTCGATGTATTATAGTAGTCGTTCATGTGTTTACACGTCACAATGAGATATGCTGTATCATATAGCTCTATGTATTATAGTAATCTTTCAGGTGTTTACACGTCACAATGAGATATGCTGTATCATATAGCTCGATGTATTATAGTAATCTTTCAGGTGTTTACACGTCACAATGAAATATGCTGTATCATATAGCTCGATGTATTATAGTAATCTACCAGGTGGTTACACGTCACAATTAGATATGCTGTATCATATAGCTCGATGTGTTATAGTAATCTTTCAGGCGTTTACACGTCACAATGAGATATGCTGTATCATATAGCTCGATGTATTATAATAATCTACCAGGTGTTTACACGTCACAATGAGATATGCTGTATCATATAGCTCGATGTATTATAGTAATCTTTCAGGTTTTTACACGTCACAATTAGATATGCTGTATAATATAGCTCGATGTATTATAGTAATCTACCAGGTGTTTTCACGTCACAATGAGATATGTTGTATCATATAGCTCGATGTATTATAGTAATCTTCCAGGTTTTTAAACGTCACAATTATATATGCTGTGTCATATAGCTCGATGTATTATAGTAATCTTTCAGGTGTTTACACGTCACAATTAGATATGCTGTATCATATATCTCGATGTGTTATAGTAATCTTTCAGGTGTTTACACGTCACAATGAGATATGCTGTATCATATAGCTCTATGTATTATAGTAATCTTTCAGGTGTTTACACGTCACGATGAGATATGCTGTATAATATAGCTCGAAGTATTATAGTAATCGTTCAGGTGTTTACAAGTCACAATGAGATATGCTGTATCATATAGCTTGATGTATTACAGTAATCTACCAGTTGTTCACACGTCACAATGAGATATGCTGTATCATATAGCTCGATGTATTATAGTAATCGTGCAGGTGTTTACACGTCACAATGAGATATGCTGTATCATATAGCTCTATGTATTATAGTAATCTTTCAGGTGTTTACACGTCACAATGAGATATGCTGTATCATATCGCTCGATGTATTATAGTAATCGTTCAGGTGTTTACACGTCACAATTAGATATGCTGTATCATATAGCTCGATGTATTATAGTAATCTACCAGGTGGTTACATGTCACAATTAGATATGCTGTATCATATAGATCGATGTATTATAGTAATCTACCAGGTGGTTACACGTCACTATTATATATGCTGCATCATATAGCTCGATGTATTATAGTAATCTTTCAGGTGTTTACACGTCACAATGAGATATGCTGTATCATATAGCTCGATGTATTATAGTAATCGTTCAGGTGTTTACACGTCACAATGAGATATGCTGTATCATATAGCTCGATGTATTAGAGTAATCTACCAGGTGGTTACACGTCACAATTAGATATGATGTATCATATAGCTCGATGTATTATAGTAATCTTTCAGGTGTTTACACGTCACAATGAGATATGCTGTATCATATAGCTCGATGTATTATTGTAATCTACCAGGTGGTTACACGTCACAATTAGATATGCTGTATCATATAGCTCGATGTGTTATAGTAATCTTTCAGGTGTTTACACGTCACAATGAGATATGCTGTATCTTATAGCTCTATGTATTATAGTAATCTTTCTGGTGTTTACACGTCACGATGAGACATGCTGTATAATATAGCTCGATGTATTATAGTAATCGTTCAGGTGTTTACAAGTCACAATGTGATATGCTGTATCATATAGCTCTATGTATTATAGTAAACTTTCAGGTGTTTACACGTCACAATGAGATATGCTGTATCATATAGCTCGATGTATTATATTAATCGTTCAGGTGTTTACACGTCACAATTAGATATGCTGTATCATATAGCTCGATGTATTATAGTAATCTACCAGGTGGTTACACGTCACAATTAGATATGCTGTATCATATAGCTCGATGTATTATAGTAAACTTTCAGGTGTTTACACGTCACAATGAGATATGCTGTATCATATAGCTCGATGTATTATAGTAATATACCAGGTGTTTACACAACACAATGAGATATGCAGTATCATATAGCTCGATGTATTATAGTAATCTTTCAGGTGTTTACATGTCACAATGAGATATGCTGTATCATATAGCTTGATGTATTACAGTAATCTACCAGTTGTTTACACGTCACAATGAGATATGCTGTATCATATAGCTCGATGTATTATAGTAATCTTTCAGGTGTTTACACGTCACAATTAGATATGCTGTATCACATAGCTCGATGTGTTATAGTAATCTTTCAGGTGTTTTCACGTCACAATTAGATATGCTGTATCATATAGCTCGATGTGTTATAGTAATCTTTCAGGTGTTTACACGTCACAATTATATATGCTGTGTCATATAGCTCGATGTGTTATAGTAATCTTTCAGGTGTTTACACGTCACAATTAGATATGCTGTGTCATATAGCTCGATGTGTTATAGTAATCTTTCAGGTGTTTACACGTCACAATGAGATATGCTGTATAATATAGCTCGATGTGTTCTAGTAATCGTTCAGGTGTTTACACGTCACAATGAGATATGCTGTATCATATAGCTCGATGTGTTATAGTAATCTTTCAGGTGTTTACACGTCACAATGAGATACGCTGTATAATATAGCTCGATGTGTTATAGTAATCTTTCAGGTTTTTACACGTCACAATTATATATGCTGTGTCATATAGCTCGATGTATTATAGTAATCTTTCAGGTTTTTACACGTCACAATTATATATGCTGTGTCATATAGCTCGATGTATTATAGTAATCTTTCAGGTGTTTACACGTCACAATTAGATATGCTGTATCATATAGCTCGATGTGTTATAGTAATCTTTCAGGTATTTACACGTCACAATTAGATATGCTGTATAATATAGCTCGATGTATTATAGTAATCTACCAGGTGTTTTCACGTCACAATGAGATATGCTGTATCATATAGCTCGATGTATTATAGTAATCTTTCAGGTGTTTACACGTCACGATGAGATATGCTGTATAATATAGGTCGATGTATTATAGTAATCTTTCAGGTGTTTACACGTCACAATGAGATATGCTGTATCATATAGATCGATGTATTATAGTAATCGTTCAGGTGTTTACAAGTCACAATGAGATATGCTGTATCATATGGCTCTATGTATTATAGTAATCTTTCAGGTGTTTACACGTCACAATGAGATATGCTGTATCATATAGCTCGATGTATTATAGTAATCGTTCAGGTGTTTACACGTCACAATTAGATATGCTGTATCATATAGCTCGATGTATTATAGTAATCTACCAGGTGGTTACACGTCATAATTAGATATGCTGTATCATCTAGCTCGATGTATTATAGTAATCTACCATGTGGTTACACGTCAAAATTAGATATGCTGTATCATATAGCTCGATGTATTATAGTAATCTTTCAGGTGTTTACACGTCACAATGAGATATGCTGTATCATATAGCTCGATGTATTATAGTAATCTACCAGGTGTTTACACGTCACAATGAGATATGCAGTATCATATAGCTCGATGTATTATAGTAATCTTTCAGGTGTTTACACGTCACAATGAGATATGCTGTATCATATAGCTTGATGTATTATAGTAATCTACCAGTTGTTTACACGTCACAATGAGATATGCTGTATCATATAGCTCGATGTATTATAGTAATCTTTCAGGTGTTTACACGTCACAATTAGATATGCTGTATCACATAGCTCGATGTGTTATAGTAATCTTTCAGGTGTTTACACGTCACAATTAGATATGCTGTGTCATATAGCTCGATGTATTATAGTAATCTATCAGGTGTTTACACGTCACAATTAGATATGCTGTATCATATAGCTCGATGTATTATAGTACTTTACCAGCTGTTTACACGTCACAATTAGATATGCTGTATCATATAGCTCGATGTATTATAGTAATCTACCAGGTGGTTACACGTCACAATTAGATATACTGTATCATATAGCTCGATGTATTATAGTAATCTTTCAGGTGTTTACACGTCACAATGAGATATGCTGTATCATATAGCTCGATGTATTATAGTAATCTACCAGGTGTTTACACGTCACAATGAGATATGCAGTATCATATAGCTCGATGTATTATAGTAATCTTTCAGGTGTTTACACGTCACAATGAGATATGCTGTATCATATAGCTTGATGTATTATAGTAATCTACCAGTTGTTTACACGTCACAATGAGATATGCTGTATCATATAGCTCGATGTATTATAGTAATCTTTCAGGTGTTTACACGTCACAATTAGATATGCTGTATCACATAGCTCGATGTGTTATAGTAATCTTTCAGGTGTTTACACGTCACAATTAGATATGCTGTGTCATATAGCTCGATGTATTATAGTAATCTATCAGGTGTTTACACGTCACAATTAGATATGCTGTATCATATAGCTCGATGTATTATAGTACTTTACCAGCTGTTTACACGTCACAATTAGATATGCTGTATCATATAGCTCGATGTATTATAGTAATCTACCAGGTGGTTACACGTCACAATTAGATATACTGTATCATATAGCTCGATGTATTATAGTAATCTACCAGGTGGTTACACGTCACAATTAGATATGCTGTATCATATAGCTCGATGTATTATAGTAATCTACCAGGTGGTTACACGTCACAATTAGATATGCTGTATCATATAGCTCGATGTGTTATAGTAATCTTTCGGGTGTTTACACGTCACAATGAGATATGCTGTATCATATAGCTCTATGTATTATAGTATTCTACCAGGTGTTTACACGTCACAATGAGATATGCTGTATCATATAGCTCGATGTATTATAGTAATCTTTCAGGTTTTTACACGTCACAATTAGATATGCTGTATCATATAGCTCGATGTATTATAGTAATCTACCAGGTGTTTACACGTCACAATGAGATATGCTGTATCACATAGCTCGATGTGTTATAGTAATCTTGCAGGTGTTTACACGTCACAATTATATATGCTCTGTCATATAGCTCGATGTATTATAGTAATCTTTCAGGTGTTTACACGTCACAATTATATATGCTGTGTCATATAGCTCGATGTATTATAGTAATCTTTCAGGTGTTTACACGTCACAATTAGATATGCTGTATAATATAGCTCTATGTATTATAGTAATCTTTCAGGTGTTTACACGTCACGATGAGATATGCTGTATAATATAGCTCGATGTATTATTGTAATCTTTCAGGTGTTTACACGTCACAATGAGATATGCTGTATCATATAGCTCGATGTATTATTGTAGTCGTTCATGTGTTTACACGTCACAATGAGATATGCTGTATCATATAGCTCTATGTATTATAGTAATCTTTCAGGTGTTTACACGTCACAATGAGATATGCTGTATCATATAGCTCGATGTATTATAGTAATCTTTCAGGTGTTTACACGTCACAATGAAATATGCTGTATCATATAGGTCGATGTATTATAGTAATCTACCAGGTGGTTACACGTCACAATTAGATATGCTGTATCATATAGCTCGATGTGTTATAGTAATCTTTCAGGCGTTTACACGTCACAATGAGATATGCTGTATCATATAGCTCGATGTATTATAATAATCTACCAGGTGTTTACACGTCACAATGAGATATGCTGTATCATATAGCTCGATGTATTATAGTAATCTTTCAGGTTTTTACACGTCACAATTAGATATGCTGTATAATATAGCTCGATGTATTATAGTAATCTACCAGGTGTTTTCACGTCACAATGAGATATGTTGTATCATATAGCTCGATGTATTATAGTAATCTTCCAGGTTTTTACACGTCACAATTATATATGCTGTGTCATATAGCTCGATGTATTATAGTAATCTTTCAGGTGTTTACACGTCACAATTAGATATGCTGTATCATATATCTCGATGTGTTATAGTAATCTTTCAGGTGTTTACACGTCACAATGAGATATGCTGTATCATATAGCTCTATGTATTATAGTAATCTTTCAGGTGTTTACACGTCACGATGAGATATGCTGTATAATATAGCTCGAAGTATTATAGTAATCGTTCAGGTGTTTACAAGTCACAATGAGATATGCTGTATCATATAGCTTGATGTATTACAGTAATCTACCAGTTGTTTACACGTCCCAATGAGATATGCTGTATCATATAGCTCGATGTATTATAGTAATCGTGCAGGTGTTTACACGTCACAATGAGATATGTTGTATCATATAGCTCTATGTATTATAGTAATCTTTCAGGTGTTTACACGTCACAATGAGATATGCTGTATCATATCGCTCGATGTATTATAGTAATCGTTCAGGTGTTTACACGTCACAATTAGATATGCTGTATCATATAGCTCGATGTATTATAGTAATCTACCAGGTGGTTACACGTCACAATTAGATATGCTGTATCATATAGCTCGATGTATTATAGTAATCTACCAGGTGGTTACACGTCACTATTATATATGCTGCATCATATAGCTCGATGTATTATAGTAATCTTTCAGGTGTTTACACGTCACAATGAGATATGCTGTATCATATAGCTCGATGTATTATAGTAATCGTACAGGTGTTTACACGTCACAATGAGATATGCTGTATCATATAGCTCGATGTATTAGAGTAATCTACCAGGTGGTTACACGTCACAATTATATATGATGTATCATATAGCTCGATGTATTATAGTAATCTTTCAGGTGTTTACACGTCACAATGAGATATGCTGTATCATATAGCTCGATGTATTATTGTAATCTACCAGGTGGTTACACGTCACAATTAGATATGCTGTATCATATAGCTCGATGTGTTATAGTAATCTTTCAGGTGTTTACACGTCACAATGAGATATGCTGTATCTTATAGCTCTATGTATTATAGTAATCTTTCTGGTGTTTACACGTCACGATGAGACATGCTGTATAATATAGCTCGATGTATTATAGTAATCGTTCAGGTGTTTACAAGTCACAATGAGATATGCTGTATCATATAGCTCTATGTATTATAGTAAACTTTCAGGTGTTTACACGTCACAATGAGATATGCTGTATCATATAGCTCGATGTATTATATTAATCGTTCAGGTGTTTACACGTCACAATTAGATATGCTGTATCATATAGCTCGATGTATTATAGTAATCTACCAGGTGGTTACACGTCACAATTAGATATGCTGTATCATATAGCTCGATGTATTATAGTAAACTTTCAGGTGTTTACACGTCACAATGAGATATGCTGTATCATATAGCTCGATGTATTATAGTAATATACCAGGTGTTTACACAACACAATGAGATATGCAGTATCATATAGCTCGATGTATTATAGTAATCTTTCAGGTGTTTACATGTCACAATGAGATATGCTGTATCATATAGCTTGATGTATTACAGTAATCTACCAGGTGTTTACACGTCACAATTAGATATGCTGTATCACATAGCTCGATGTGTTATAGTAATCTTTCAGGTGTTTACACGTCACAATTAGATATGCTGTATCATATAGCTCGATGTGTTATAGTAATCTTTCAGGTGTTTACACGTCACAATTATATATGCTGTGTCATATAGCTCGATGTGTTATAGTAATCTTTCAGGTGTTTACACGTCACAATTAGATATGCTGTGTCATATAGCTCGATGTGTTATAGTAATCTTTCAGGTGTTTACACGCCACAATGAGATATGCTGTATAATATAGCTCGATGTATTATTGTAATCTACCAGGTGGTTACACGTCACAATTAGATATGCTGTATCATATAGCTCGATGTGTTATAGTAATCTTTCAGGTGTTTACACGTCACAATGAGATATGCTGTATCTTATAGCTCTATGTATTATAGTAATCTTTCTGGTGTTTACACGTCACGATGAGACATGCTGTATCATATAGCTCGATGTATTATAGTAATCGTTCAGGTGTTTACAAGTCACAATGAGATATGCTGTATCATATAGCTCTATGTATTATAGTAAACTTTCAGGTGTTTACACGTCACAATGAGATATGCTGTATCATATAGCTCGATGTATTATATTAATCGTTCAGGTGTTTACACGTCACAATTTAATATGCTGTATCATATAGCTCGATGTATTATAGTAATCTACCAGGTGGTTACACGTCACAATTAGATATGCTGTATCATATAGCTCGATGTATTATAGTAAACTTTCAGGTGTTTACACGTCACAATGAGATATGCTGTATCATATAGCTCGATGTATTATAGTAATATACCAGGTGTTTACACGTCACAATGAGATATGCAGTATCATATAGCTCGATGTATTATAGTAATCTTTCAGGTGTTTACATGTCACAATGAGATATGCTGTATCATATAGCTTGATGTGTTATAGTAATCTTTCAGGTGTTTACACGTCACAATGAGATATGCTGTATAATATAGCTCGATGTGTTCTAGTAATCGTTCAGGTGTTTACACGTCACAATGAGATATGCTGTATCATATAGCTCGATGTGTTATAGTAATCTTTCAGGTGTTTACACGTCACAATGAGATATGCTGTATAATATAGCTCGATGTGTTATAGTAATCTTTCAGGTTTTTACACGTCACAATTATATATGCTGTGTCATATAGCTCGATGTATTATAGTAATCTTTCAGGTGTTTACACGTCACAATTAGATATGCTGTATCATATAGCTCTATGTGTTATAGTAATCTTTCAGGTGTTTACATGTCACAATGAGATATGCTGTATCATATAGCTTGATGTATTACAGTAATCTACCAGTTGTTTACACGTCACAATGAGATATGTTGTATCATATAGCTCGATGTATTATAGTAATCTTTCAGGTGTTTACACGTCACAATTAGATATGCTGTATCACATAGCTCGATGTGTTATAGTAATCTTTCAGGTGTTTACACGTCACAATTAGATATGCTGTATCATATAGCTCGATGTGTTATAGTAATCTTTCAGGTGTTTACACGTCACAATTATATATGCTGTGTCATATAGCTCGATGTGTTATAGTAATCTTTCAGGTGTTTACACGTCACAATTAGATATGCTGTGTCATATAGCTCGATGTGTTATAGTAATCTTTCAGGTGTTTACACGTCACAATGAGATATGCTGTATAATATAGCTCGATGTGTTCTAGTAATCGTTCAGGTGTTTACACGTCACAATGAGATATGCCGTATCATATAGCTCGATGTGTTATAGTAATCTTTCAGGTGTTTACACGTCACAATGAGATATGCTGTATAATATAGCTCGATGTGTTATAGTAATCTTTCAGGTTTTTACACGTCACAATTATATATGCTGTGTCATATAGCTCGATGTATTATAGTAATCTTTCAGGTGTTTACACGTCACAATTAGATATGCTGTATCATATAGCTCTATATGTTATAGTAATCTTTCAGGTGTTTACACGTCACAATGAGATATGCTGTATCATATAGCTTTATGTATTATAGTAATCTTTCAGGTGTTTACACGTCACGATGAGATATGCTGTATAATATAGCTCGATGTATTATAGTAATCGTTCAGGTGTTTACACGTCACAATGAGATATGCTGTATCATATAGCTCTATGTATTATAGTAATCTTTCAGGTGTTTACACGTCACAATGAGATATGCTGTATCATATAGCTCGATGTATTATAGTAATCGTTCAGGTGTTTACACGTCACAATTAGATATGCTGTATCATATAGCTCGATGTATTATAGTAGTTTACCAGGTGGTTACACGTCACAATGATGTATGTTCGATGTGAAAAAATAAATGAAATGTATACAGTTTAAGGTGAAATATATACGGTTTAACCTAAAAAAAAGTACACGGTTTAACGTAAATAATACATGGTTCAACTTGAAAAGTACACGGATTAACGGTGACAAATAACCGGTTTAACCTGAAAAGTAGGCGACTTAACCTGAAACGACAAGGCTTAACTTAAAAATGTGCATCAGGCCAAACTTTTTTTATTCCTTGTTTCGCGAGTTTTTATAAGGCAATTTTTTTGAAGAGGGCGGAAAAAAAATAAAATTAATTCTTTTTTCCCATTAGATTTGTGTGATTCTCAAAGAATTGTAAGTGAGATCATTGATCGGAGAGAAGAAATGAAATAAAATTTTATTCCATGTATAACCTTGTTTCTCATCTGCGCGAGACTTCGGTACTTTGATCATGATAGTCCCACGAAAATGCAACTTTGATTTGTTATGCGGCGGGCGGTAAAAAAAATGAAGATAACAATATTTGTTTAGTATTTTTGTGCGCTTACATGTCGGCGGGCGCGAGAAATTACGAGAAATTTCATTTTCGGCTCCTGTTCATTCGGCGGGTTCGCGAAACAAGGGATAATAAAAGTCTGGCCTTATGTAAAATAATGAAAAACTAAATGGATGTGAAGCAGCTAAGCGTGTAGAATAAACATCGTCTCACGGAGGACAATGTACAATTTCGCTGGGATCGTAACAGATTCAGATTCATACATGATGGATAACAGTTGTTACTATTAAATAACTATAAACACTTACAGACGCTGTAGTAAATCAGAGTTGATTTTGTCATGCTACTGTGCGCATGCGTATTAGAATGAGCTTCTAACCAAGAAGGCCTTGACTTTCAAACAGGCATGTGAGATTGCTGTTGTCGCTGAAAGTGCCGATGGAGATTCCAGACAGTTTCAACGGGGAACCGGGCAGTAGTGTAAACAAAGTAGTTGGTACGGGTAGTGGAAAGAAATACAGACTCAGAAATCGTGATAGGGGAAAACCAAGAAATGGTAGGTTCAAAAAGATTCAACCTACACAGGTCAAAGGTCATCCCAGCCAGAATTTCACCCATAAACCATGTTGGAGATGTGGATTCACTAATCACGTTGCAAATTCTTGTGGATTTAAGATTTCCCAGTGTTTCCGATGTTCGTAAATTGATCATACTAAGAAAATGTGCCGTTCAGAGGAACATGTTCTCGAAGTGACCTGTACTACTAGTGACAGAGATGAAACAAGTTCTGATGACGAACAATTGTGAATTTACACAGTATATACAGTTTGTAAGGGAAAGGAGGAAATTTCCAGTATACATGAACAATTAGAAATTGAACATGTAATGTTAGATATGGAAGTTGACACTGGATCTAGTGTATATGTGGTATCCAGTCAGTTTTACATTGATCACTTGAAACATTTACCCTTGTGTTAAACTTCAGTTACCCTGAAAGACTATGGGGGCAATCCTATAATGGTATTAGGGGAAGTTAAGGTGAATGTTTGTTATAATGGGCAGAGTTTCCAACCTCCATTGTTTGTACTTGAGGATAAGAAACACCTAGATAGACCAGCTCTATTAGGTAGAAATTGGCTTAAAGTAATCAGAATGAAATGGTCTAACCTATGTAAGGTCAACTGTGTGTCTAGGTATAAAACTAATTCAAGTCCAGTGCTTTCCCACAGTGTTAAGAGGGAATTTCCGCCAGTCTTTGGTTTAAACAAGAAAGTTAGTTCCGATCCTATTAAAGGATTTACAGCGTCGGGAAACTTGAAATAGGGCGCTAAACTTATTTTTTGTAAAGCACGACCTGTGCCCTATGCGCTAAAAAATGCAATTGAAAGGGAATTAGATCACCTAGAGATAGAAGGCAAAATATACAAAGTATCCTATAGAGATGGGGCCAGTCCTACTGTAAATGTGCCCAAGTCAAACGGTTCGGTCAGAATTTGTGGCGATTATAAAGTGTCTGTAAATAGAGTACTAGAGGTAGATCACTACCCACTTCCTTCACTGGAAGATTGTTTTTCACAATTGTCAGGTGGGAGAATTCACTAAATTAGATTTAAAACAAGCCTATACACAATTAGAGCTAGATACTGAGTCCCGGGAATATTTAACCATAAATACTCACCAAGGTTTATATCATTATAAAAGATTGAATTATGGAATTGCAAGTGCACCAGCCTTTTTTCAGAAAACTATGGATAAAATTATATTTGTCGCATAGATGATATTTTAATCTCCGCACGTGATGACCAGGAACATGACATTATATTGTATCACGTACTCTTGGAGAAGACGCTTGGAGAAACATAATGTAAGTTTGAATGTAGCCAAGTGCAAATACCGTGTGCCGAGTTTAACTTTCCTTGGACATCAACTGGGTGGAGAAGGTATTAAGCCACTTGATGAAAAAGTAGAAGCCATTGTTTAAGCACCCAATACAACCAATCAAAGTGAATTGAGAGCTTGGTTGGGAATGATTCAGTTCTATTCGCGTTTCATTGGCAATTTATCATCCATGTTGAATCCATTAAACAAATTGTTACATAGAGGGGTTGCCTGGAACTGGAGTGAGAGCTGTGAAGCAGCCATGACTAATTGTAAGGAAGTCTTACTCAGTTCCGATGTACTAGTTCATTATGATCCAAAGTTTCCAGTTAAGTTATCTTGTGATGCAGCACACCATGGATTTTGGGTCAGTCATTGCCCATGTGATGTAAGATAGATCTGAGAGGCCAATTGCGTACGCTTTCCGAACATTGTCAGTGAGTGAAAGAAATTATGCTCAAATCGAACTTTGGCTATTATATTTGGTGTGAAAAAGTTTCACAAATACTTATATGGATGGAAGTTTACGCTGGTAACAGATAATAAACCACTGACGACAATTCTTAATCCAAAATCAAGCTTTCCACCAATTGCAGCCGCTGGAATGCAGCGTTGGGCTGTAGTTTTGTCTGGTTACCATTATAATATTGAGTTCCGTCGGTTAGCGGATCACTGGTGGCATAGACTAGACGGGGATCTAGAATTTGTGGTAAAATCCTGTGATGTATGTATGGCAGTACAAAAGAATCCACCAAAAGCACCCTTATATATTGGCAGTGGGCCAGTCGCCCTTGGCAACGCATTCATATAGACGTTGCCGAGAAAAATGGTAAATATCTACTAATTACATATGATTCATATTCTAAGGGGATTGATGAAACATCAATGACAACTACCACTTCAGCCGAGACTATAGAGAAATTTCGCGTAGTGTTTGCTTATTTCGGACTTCCAGAGAAAATAGTTTCAGATTACGGACCTCAGTTGGTGTCAGATGAATTTAAAACATTTATGAGAAACAATGGTATTCAACACCATTTGGTACATGTTGGTACATCCTGCACCCAACGGAACAGCAGATAGAAGTGTACAAACTGTGAAATATAACTTGACTAAGAAAGTGTTAGACCCCAGCAAAAGGGTTTATCTCATCAATTAGCTGCATTTCTTCTAATATACAGGTCTACACCTCATTCAGTTACTGGTCAAACTCCAGCCTCTTTATTCTTAAAAGATGAAATTCAAAAATTCGATTTACCCTCTAAAACCTAATCTTGAACAGACCGTAAATGAAAAACAGGATAAACAGGTTCAATATGCGTCAATATAAGGTGGGGGAAAAGGTGTATGTAAAGAAATTTCGGAGAAATGGTGATAGGAAAATGGTTCCTGGTACTATTGTTCAGCGTACTGGCACCTTAATCTATAAGGTAGATAACAATGGTATCCCAAAATTGATTCGCATGGAACATATTCGGGCATGTACGTCAGACGTAAATACTGCTGAATTTGGTGTCACTCAACCTAACCATTCAAAATCTGTTCCAGATTCTTCGGATGAGCACTACAAGTCTACAATCTGTAATGGCTCTGTCATTCCTATTATCCCAGACTTGGCTGCTAAATCTAGTGAGATTTCAGATATGTCAATATCTCAACCTACTCCTGTTCAAACTTCAGAGTCTGTGGTAAAAGAGAGTGATAGTTGCACAACTAAACCGGTAGAAACTGTTGAACGACGATACCTATTGAGAATGAGTAAACCAACAGTTTTGTTAGATTTGTAAGAAACATTTAACAGTTGAACTGTTGGTGTTAAGAAAAAAAAATGTCTGTGATTTTTGTTATATTTTCTGAGTGAAACTTCTATTTAGGAAAGGAGAGTGTAGTAAATCAGAGTTGTTATTGTCATGCTACTGTGCGCATGCGTAATAAAAAAAAGTAAGTTGTTCACATAGCAGCCATCTTGCGTTCAGGTGTCTTTCTTACTGACGTAGTTTGAGTGCAATACATTACAGACACCACAGTGCTATTGTGACACTAGTATTGTAAATATGAAATATTGCTAAACGTATTTCCATGTTCAATATTAATTATGTATATGGCAAACTTACGGCAGCAACAGCGCGTTGAAATTAATCTGTAATTCATACATTCTCTGAAAATTACTAAGCATGGTAATATATTGTGTGAGATCTTAGATATAGGAGAATATGGTAATGCATGTGCCGTAGCAACGTCTGTCTAAGGGATTACCTGACGACCAATTTTGCTATTGTGCCTTTTTTACTATTTTAGCAGTCTGATTATTACTGGGGATTTCAATTTCCATTGGACAACCTCATCATCCTCCACTGATCTTCATAGATTTAAGGAATTGACCAACTCTTGCAACCCCATTCAGTGGGTCAGTGCACCCATCACAACCGCGGCCACATTCTGGATCTGGTTTTCACTAATATAGACACCATCATTCGTTCAGTTGTCATTGATAACATCTATGTCTCTGATCATTTTCCTATTCGCATAGAACTTGTATTACAAAGCCTCCACTTGTACAAAAAGAAATAACTTACCGGCGCATTCAAGCTATTGTCACAGAAGAATTTGCCAAAGAAATTGAATCAGTATTACAGAAGGAACCCCCAACAGAGCAATTTCACATTATAACTCTTGTCTTAGAATATCTCTAAACAAACACGCACCACGTATGAAACGCATGATCACTGTGCGTCCAGATAAAAATTGGTACACTCCTGAATTACTGGAAGCTAAACAACTTCGTCGCTCGCTTGAGAATACCTGGCGTTCAACCAAACTTGAAATTCATAGACAAATTTACCAATCTCAATGTTGTACTGTTAATAAGCTAGTTCGCAATGCAAAATCTAAATACTACTCGAACATAATTGAAGATAACTCCACTGATCTGAAAGCATTGTTTAGGTTCACATCAAATTTCACCACCAATAAATCATCATCATTACCTACTCATTCTACTACTAGTCAACTGACAGAGACATTTAGCAACTTCTTTGTCGACAAAATCACCAATATTCGCAACAGCTTGGATGCCAACAATCAGGACACAAATCTGCCAATCTGCTCTTTAAACCCTACATCAGCAACACTCTGTAACTTCACGTTCACGACCACAGATGAAATCAACAAAATAATCACAGAAGCCCCATCCAAGTCTTGCTGCTTTGATCCAATTCCAACACATCTACTTAAGAAGTTTAAAATCCAGCTCATACATTGGATCACCATTGTTATCAACCTCTCTCTTCTGCATGGAATCGTTCCAACCTCTTCAAGTTAAAAAAACATCACTTGATCAGGAAATTCTCAAAAACTACAACCCTATATCAAATTTACTATTCATCTCCAAAGTGCTTGAAAAAGTTGTAGCCCTCAGATTAAACGGATACCTCACCAAGAACGCTCTTCTCGAACCACTGCAATCGGCTTACAAAAAGTATAACAGTACTGAGACAGCACTTGTCAAAGTCCATAGTGACATCTTAAATTCTCTCGACTCTGGCCATTATGTCATTTTAATACTGTTGGACTTATCTGCGGCCTTTGATACTATCGACCATCGTATATTGCTGACACGTCTAGCCAACCTGGGCATACAAGATCTAGCCTGGAAATGGCTCTCATCATACATAACGGACAGGCATCAATCTATTGTCATTAACAATCGCTCATCACAACAAGTTAAGCTTCATTATGGGGTTCCCCAAGGCTCGGTACTTGGTCCCCTGTTATTTTCACTGTACATTACACCACTTGGTCAAATTATTCGTCGTCATCAACTAAACTTCCACCAATATGCCGATGACAATCGACTATGCCTATCATTCACCAGAACCAACACCCCATCATCTATTTCCACAACTGAGAATTGCCTCCTTGACATCAAAGATTGGATGACCAACAACAAACTACAGCTGAACGATGAAAACACGGAAGTTATGCTAATCCGTTCCAAATATGACCTGTCTCCCAATCCACTTAAATGTCTTCAACTTGGATCTACATCAATCAAACCAGTACAAGCCCCTCGTAACATTGGAGTAATATTTGATGACACCCTTACTATATGGCTTACCCGACACACAAATACATCTACTTCAAAGGGCACAGAATTGTGCTGCTCGTCTCATCACACGTTCAAAGAAGTTCAATCATATTACCCCTGTTCTGCATCAATTACATTGACTCCCAGTTATTTACAGAATTCAATTCAAGATCCTACTACTCACATACAAGGCACTTCATGGATTAACACCAACCTACATATCAGACCTGATTCAACTCCGTCAACCTGGTAGAACTCTTCTTTCAAGTAATACATCTACACTTACAGTGCCCAGAACCAGACTCAAGACGTATGGCGATCGCTCATTCTCACATGCTTCTCCGTCATTATGGAATCAGTTACCAACAGAAATTCGTTCTGCAGCCAGTTTAAACATTTTCAAATCTAAACTCAAAACTTATATGTTTCAGAGAGCATTTCTGTGAACTGACAGTGCATCATCATGATGGATATTAGGCGCTATACAAACTCTTAATTATTATTATTATTATTATTATTATTATTATTATTATTATATTATTATTATTATTATTATTATTATTATTATTATTATTATTATTATTTTGAATATTGAAAACACTGTTTTAATTATGCAAATGGCCTGTGAATTACACAGAACGTACAATGAAGCCAGAAAACAAAACAAAAAATGCTTGCATTAGTTCAAATGTTTGTAACATTTGCAAATTTTTAAAACGTCATTTAATGGTCATATAAAGTTTATGCGGTCAGAAAATGATAAAAAAGATGCGGTAAGCTCATCCCATATTCCCCACCATATGAGAAGTTTTTGGATAATGTGGGTATGGAGGAAGTAAGCTCATCCCATTTCCCCACCATATGAGGAGTTATTAGATAATGTGGATATGGAGGAAGTAAGCTCATCCCATTTCCTCCACCATATGAGGAGTTATTAGATAATGTGGATATGGAAGAAGTAAGCTCATCCCATTTCCCCCACCATATGACGAGTTATTAGATAATGTGGGTATGGAGGAAGTAAGCTCATCCCATTTCCCCCACCATATGAGGAGTTATTAGTTAATATGGGTATGGAGGAAGTAAGCTCATCCCATTTCCCCCACCATATGAGGAGTTATTAGATAATGTGGGTATGGAGGAAGTAAGCTCATCCCATTTCCCCCACCATATGAGGAGTTATTAGATAATGTTGATATGGAGGAAGTAAGCTCATCCCATTTCCCCCACATTGTGAGGAGTTATTGGATAATGTGGGTATGGAGGAGGTAAGCTCATCTCATTTCCCCCACCCAATGAGGAGTTACTGGATAATGTGGTTATGGAGGAAGTAAGCTCATCCCAATTCCCCCACATTGTGAGGAGTTATTGGATAATGTGGATATGGAGGAAGTAAGCTCATCCCATTTCCCCACCATATGAGGAGTTACTGGATAATGTGGATATGGAGGAAGTAAGCTCATCCCATTTCCCCCACCTTATGAGGAGTTATTGGATAATGTGGGTATGGAGGAGGTGAGTTCATCCCATTTCCCCCACCCCATGAGGAGTTATTGGATAATGTGGATATGGAGGAAGTAACCTCATCCCATTTCCCCCACCATATGAGGTGTTATTGGATAATATGGATATAGAGGAAGTTGGCTCATCCCATTTCCCCAACATTGTGAGGAGTTATTAGATAATGTGGGTATGGAGGAAGTAAGCTCATCCCATTTCCCCACCATATGAGGAGTTATTAGTTAATATGGGTATGGAGGAAGTAAGCTCATCCAATTTCCCCACCATATGAGGAGTTACTGGATAATGTGGATATGGAGGAAGTAAGCTCATTCCATTTCCCCCACCATATGAGGAGTTATTAGATAATGTGGGTATGGAGGAAGTAAGCTCATCCCATTTCCCCATCATATGAGGAGTTATTAGTTAATATGGGTATGGAGGAAGTAAGCTAAACCCATTTCCCCAACATATGAGGAGTTATTAGATAATGTGGGTATGGAGGAAGTAAGCTCATCCCATTTCCCCCACCATATGAGGAGTTATTAGATAATGTGGATATGGAGGAAGTAAGCTCATCCCATTTCCCCCACCATATGAGGAGTTACTGGATAATGTGGATACGGAGGAAGTAAGCTCATTCCATTTCCCCCACATTGTGAGGAGTTATTGGATAATGTGGGTACGGAGGAGGTAAGCTCATCTCATTTCCCCACCATATGAGGAGTTATTAGATAATGTGGGTATGGAGGAAGTTAGCTCATCCCATTTCCCCCACCTTTTGAGGAGTTATTGGATAATGTGGGTACGGAGGAAGTTAGTTCATCCCATTTCTCCCACCATATGAGGAGTTATTGGATAATATGGATATGGAGGAAGTTAGCTCATCCCATTTCCCCACCATATGAGGAGTTATTGGATAATGTGGGTATGGAGGAAGTTAGCTCATCCCATTTCCCCACCATATGAGGAGTTATTAGATAATGTGGGTATGGAGGAAGTTAGCTCATCGCATTTCTCCACCATATGAGGAATTATTGGATAATGTGGATATGGAAGAAGTAAGCTCATCGCATTTCCCCCACCATATGAGGACTTATTAAATAATGTGTATATTGAGTAGGTAAGCTCATCCCATTTTCCCCACCATATGAGTAGTTATTGGATAGTGTGAATATGGAGGAGGTAATCTCCACCATATGAGGAATTATTGGATAATGTGGATATGGAGGAGGTAAGCTCACCCCATTTCCCCAACCGTATGAGGAGTTATTGGATAATGTGGGTAAGGAGGAGGTAAGCTCATCTCATTTCCCCCATCCTATGAGGAGTTATTGGATAATGTGGATATGGAGGAAGTAAGCTCATCCCATTTCCCCCACATTGTGAGGAGTTATTGGATAATGTGGATATGGAGGAAGTAAGCTCATCCCATTTCCCCACCCTATGAGGAGTTATTAGATAATGTGGGTATGGAGGAAGTTAGCTCATCCCATTTCCCCCACCATATGAGGAGTTATTGGATAATGTGGGTACGGAGGAGGTAAGCTCATCTCATTTCCCCCCACCCTATGAGGAGTTATTAGATAATGTGGATATGGAGGAAGTTAGCTCATCACATTTCTCCCACCATATGAGGAGTTATTGGATAATATGGATATGGAGGAAGTTAGCTCATCCCATTTCCCCACCATATGAGGAGTTATTAGATAATGTGGGTATGAGGGAAGTTAGCTCATCGCATTTCTCCACCATATGAGGAATTATTGGATAATGTGGATATGGAAGAAGTAAGCTCATCGCATTTCCCCCACCATATGAGGAGTTATTAAATAATGTGTATATTGAGTAGGTAAGCTCATCCCATTTTCCCCACCATATGAGTAGTTATTGGATAGTGTGAATATGGAGGAGGTAATCTCCACCATATGAGGAATTATTGGATAATGTGGATATGGAGGAGGTAAGCTCACCCCATTTCCCCAACCGTATGAGGAGTTATTGGATAATGTGGGTATGGAGGAGGTAAGCTCATCTCATTTCCCCCACCCTCTGAGGAGTTATTGGATAATGTGGATATGGAGGAAGTAAGCTCACCCCAGTTCCCCCACATTGTGAGGAGTTATTGGATAATGTGGATATGGAGGAAGAAAGCTCATCCCATTTCCCCCACCCTATGAGGAGTTATTAGATAATGTGGATATGGAGGAAGTAAGCTCATCCCATTTCCCCCACATTGTGAGGAGTTATTGGATAATGTGGGTATGGAGGAGGTAAACTCATCTCATTTTCTCCACCATATGAGGAGTTATTAGATAATGTGGATATGGAGGGGGTAAGCTCACCCCATTTCCCCACCCTATGAGGAGTTATTAGATAATGTGAGTATGGAGGAGGTAAGCTCATCCCATTTCCCCCACCATATGAGGAGTTATTGGATAACGTGGGTATGGAGTAGGTAAACTCATCTCATTTTCTCCACCATATGAGGAGTTATTAGATAATGTGGATATGGAGGGGTAATCTCACCCAATTTCCCCACCCTATGAGGAGTTATTAGATAATGTGAGTATGGAGGAGGTAAGCTCATCCCATTTCCCCCACCATATGAGGAGTTATTGGATAATGTGGGTATGGAGTAGGTAAACTCATCTCATTTTCTCCACCATATGAGGAGTTATTAGATAATGTGGATATGGAGAGGATAAGCTCACCCCATTTCCCCACCTATGAGGAGTTATTGGATAATGTGGGTATGGAGTAGGTCAGCTCATCTCATTTCCCCCACTCTATAAGGAGTTATTGGATAACGTGGGTATGGAGGAGGTAAGCTCATCTCATTTCCCCCCCTATGAGAAGTTACTAGATAATGTGGATATGGAGGAAGTAAGTTCATCCCCTTTCCCCCACATTGTGAGGAGTTATTGGATAATGTGGGTATGGAGGAAGTTAGCTCATCCCATTTTCCCACCATATGAGGAGTTATTAGATAATGTGGGTATGGAGGAAGTTAGCTCATCCCATTTCCCCCACCTTATGAGGAGTTATTCGATAATATGGGTATGGAGGAGGTAAGCTCATCTCATTTCTCCCACCCTATGAGGAGTTATTAGATAATGTGGATATGGAGGAAGTAAGCTCATCCCATTTCCCCCACATTGTGAGGATTTATTGGATAATGTGGGTATGGAGGAGGTTAGCTCATCTCATTTCCCCACCATATGAGGAGTTATTAGGTAATGTGGGTATGGAGGAAGTTAGCTCATCCCATTTCCCCACCATATAAGGAGTTATTAAATAATGTGTATAATGAGTAGGTAAGCTCATCCCATTTTCCCCACCATATGAGTAGTTATTGGATAGTGTGAATATGGAGGAGGTAAGAATTATTGGATAATGTGAATATGGAGGAGGTAAACTCACCCCATTTCCCCCACCATATAAGGAGTTATTATATAATGTGGATATGGAGGAGGTAAGCTCACCCCATTTCCCCAACCTTATGAGGAGTTATTGGATAATGTGGGTATGGAGGAGGTAAGCTCATCTCATTTCCCCCACCCTACGAGGAGTTATTGGATAATGTGGATATGGAGGAAGTAAGCTCATCCCATTTCCCCCAAATTGTGAGGAGTTATTGGATAATGTGGATATGGAGGAAGTAAGCTCATCCCATTTCCCCACCCTATGAGGAGTTATTAGATAATGTGGATATGGAGGAGGTAAGCTCATCCCATTTCCCCCACATTGTGAGGAGTTATTGGATAATGTGGGTATGGAGGAGGTAAGCTCATCTCATTTCTCCCACCCTATGAGGAGTTATTAGATAATGTGGATATGGAGGAAGTTAGCTCATCCCATTTCCCCACCATATAAGAGGTTATTAAATAATGTGTATATTGAGTAGGTAAGCTCATCCCATTTTCCCCACCATATGAGTAGTTATTGGATAGTGTGAATATGGAGGAGGTAAGCTCCACCATATGAGGAATTATTGGATAATGTGGATATGGAGGAGGTAAACTCACCCCATTTCCCCCACCATATAAGGAGTTATTAGATAATGTGGATATGGAGGAGGTAAGCTCATCCCATTTCCCCCACATTGTGAGGAGTTATTGGAGAATGTTTGTATGGAGGAGGTAAGCTCATCTCATTTTCCCCACCATATGAGGAGTTATTAGATAATGTGGATATGGAGGGGGTAAGCTCACCCTATGTCCCCCACCCTATGAGGAGTTATTAGATAATGTGAGTATGGAGGAGGTAAGCTCATCCCATTTCTCCCACCTTATGAGGTGTTATTGGATAACGTGGGTATGGAGGAGGTTAGCTCATCTCATTTTCCCCACCACATGAGGAGTTATTAGATAATGTGGGTATGGAGGAAGTTAGCTCATCTCATTTCCCCCACCTTATGAGGAGTTATTGAATAATGTGGGTATGGAGGAGGTAAGCTCATCTCATTTTCCCCACCATATGAGGAGTTATTAGATAATGTGGATATGGAGGGGGTAAGCTCACCCTATGTCCCCCACCCTATGAGGAGTTATTAGATAATGTGAGTATGGAGGAGGTAAGCTCATCCCATTTCTCCCACCTTATGAGGTGTTATTGGATAACGTGGGTATGGAGGAGGTTAGCTCATCTCATTTTCCCCCACCACATGAGGAGTTATTAGATAATTTGGGTATGGAGGAAGTTAGCTCATCTCATTTCCCCCACCTTATGAGGAGTTATTGAATAATGTGGGTATGGAGGAGGTAAGCTCATCTCATTCCCCCCACCCTATGAGGAGTTATTAGATAATGTGGATATGGAGGAAGTAAGCTCATCCCATTTCCCCCACATTGTGAGGAGTTATTGAATAATGTGGATATGGAGGAAGTAAGCTCATCCCATTTCCCCACCCTATGAGGAGTTATTAGATAATGTGGATATGGAGGAGGTAAGCTCATCCCATTTCCCCCACATTGTGAGGAGTTATTGGATAATGTGGGTATGGAGGAGGTAAGCTCATCTCATTTTCTCCACCATATGAGGAGTTATTAGATAATGTGGATATGGAGGGGGTAAGCTCACCCTATTTCCCCCACCCTATGAGGAGTTATTAGATAATGTGAGTATGGAGGAGGTAAGCTCATCCCATTTCTCCCACCTTATGAGGTGTTATTGGATAATGTGGGTATGGCGGAGGTTAGCTCATCTCATTTTCCCCAACCACATGAGGAGTTATTAGATAATGTGGGTATGGAGGAAGTTAGCTTATCTCATTTCCCCCACCTTATGAGGAATTATTGAATAATGTGGGTATGGAGGAGGTAAGCTCATCTCATTCCCCCCACCCTATGAGGAGTTATTAGATAATGTGGATATGGAGGAAGTAAGCTCATCCCATTTCCCCCACATTGTGAGGAGTTATTGAATAATGTGGGTATGGAGGAGGTAAGCTCATCTCATTTTCCCCACCGTATGAGGAGTTATTAGATAATGTAGGTATGGAGGAAGTTAGCTCATCCCATTTCCCCCATATGAGGAGTTATTGGATAATGTGGGTATGGAGGAAGTTAGCTCATCCCATTTCCCCCACCTTATGAGGAGTTATTGGATAATGTGGGTATGGAGGAGGTAAGCTCATCTCATTTCTCCCACCCTATGAGGAGTTATTAGATAATGTGGATATGGAGGAAGTAAGCTCATCCCATTTCCCCCACATTGTGAGGAGTTATTGGATAATGTGGGTATGGAGGAGGTAAGCTCATCTCATTTTCCCCACCATATGAGTAGTTATTAGATAAAGTGGGTATGGAGGAAGTTAGATCATCCCATTTCCCCACCATAAGGGGAGTTATTGGATAATGTGGATATGGAGGAAGTTAGCTCATCCCATTTCCCCACCATATGAGGAGTTTTTAGATAATGTGGGTATAGAGGAAGTTAGCTCATCCCATTTCCCCCACCATATGAGGAGTTATTAGATAATGTGGATACGGAGGAAGTAAGCTCATCGCATTTCCCCCACCATATGAGGAGTTATTAAATAATGTGTATATTGAGTAGGTAAGCTCATCCCATTTTCCCCACCATATGAGTAGTTATTGGATAGTGTGAATATGGAGGAGGTAAGCTCCACCATATGAGGAATTATTGGATAATGTGGATATGGATGAGGTAAACTTACCCTTTATCCCCCACCATATAAGGAGTTATTATATAATGTGGATATTGAGGAGGTAAGCTCACCCCATTTCCCCCACCTTATGAGGAGTTATTGGATAATGTGGATATGGAGGAAGTAAGCTCATCCCATTTCCCCCACATTGTGAAGAGTTATTGGATAATGTGTATATGGAGGAAGTAAGCTCATCCCATTTTCCCACCATATGAGGAATTATTGGATAATGTGGATATGGAGGAGGTAAACTCACCCCATTTCCCCCACCCTATGAGGAGTTATTGGATAATGTGGATATGGAGGAAGTAACCTCATCCCATTTCCCCCAAATTGTGAGGAGTTATTGGATAATGTGGATATGGAGGAAGTAAGCTCATCCCATTTCCCCACCCTATGAGTAGTTATTAGATAATGTGGATATGGAGGAGGTAAGCTCATCCCATTTCCCCCACATTGTGAGGAGTTATTGGATAATGTGGGTATGGAGGAGGTAAGCTCATCTCATTTTCTCCACCATATGAGGAGTTATTAGATAATGTGGATATGGAGGGGGTAAGCTCACCCTATTTCCCCCACCCTATGAGGAGTTATTAGATAATGTGAGTATGGAGGAGGTAAGCTCATCCGATTTCTCCCACCTTATGAGGAGTTATTGGATAATGTGGGTATGGAGTAGGTCAGCTCATCTCATTTCCCCCACCCTATGAGTAGTTATTGGATAACGTGGGTATGGAGGAGGTTAGCTCATCTCATTTTCCCCACCACATGAGGAGTTATTAGATAATGTGGGTATGGAAGAAGTTAGCTCATTTCATTTCCCCCACCTTATGAGGAGTTATTGAATAATGTGGGTATGGAGGAGGTAAGCTCATCTCATTTCCCCCACCCTATGAGGAGTTATTAGATAATGTGGATATGGAGGAAGTAAGCTCATCCCATTTCCCCCACATTGTGAGGAGTTATTGAATAATGTGGGTATGGAGGAGGTAAGCTCATCTCATTTTCCCCACCATATGAGGAGTTATTAGATAATGTAGGTATGGAGGAAGTTAGCTCATCCCATTTCCCCCCATATGAGGAGTTATTGGATAATGTGGGTATGGAGGAAGTTAGCTCTTCCCATTTCCCCCACCTTATGAGGAGTTATTGGATAATGTGGGTATGGAGGAAGTAAGCTCATCTCATTTCTCCCACCCTATGAGGAG
Organism: Saccoglossus kowalevskii; assembly: GCF_978046115.1. NCBI lineage: Eukaryota > Metazoa > Hemichordata > Enteropneusta > Harrimaniidae > Saccoglossus > Saccoglossus kowalevskii. The sequence goes on from NC_140652.1 coordinate 1,987,347, forward strand.
TTATTAGATAATGTAGGTATGGAGGAAGTTAGCTCATCCCATTTCCCCCCATATGAGGAGTTATTGGATAATGTGGGTATGGAGGAAGTTAGCTCTTCCAATTTCCCCCACCTTATGAGGAGTTATTGGATAATGTGGGTATGGAGGAAGTAAGCTCATCTCATTTCTCCCACCCTATGAGGAGTTATTAGATAATGTGGATATGGAGGAAGTAAGCTCATCCCATTTCCCCCACATTGTGAGGAGTTATTGGATAATGTGGGTATGGACGAGGTAAGCTCATCTCATTTTCCCCACCATATGAGTAGTTATTAGATAAAGTGGGTATGGAGGAAGTTAGATCATCCCATTTCCCCACCATAAGGGGAGTTATTGGATAATGTGGATATGGAGGAAGTTAGCTCATCCCATTTCCCCACCATATGAGGAGTTTTTAGATAATGTGGGTATGGAGGAAGTTAGCTCATCCCATTTCCCCCACCCTATGAGGAGTTATTGGATAGTGTGAATATGGAAGAGGTAAGCTCCACCATATGAGGAATTATTAGATAATGTGGATATGGATGAGGTAAACTTACCCCATATCCCCCACCATATAAGGAGTTATTATATAATGTGGATATTGAGGAGGTAAGCTCACCCCATTTCCCCCCACCTTATGAGGAGTTATTGGATAATGTGGATATGGAGGAAGTAAGCTCATCCCATTTCCCCCACATTGTGAAGAGTTATTGGATAATGTGTATATGGAGGAAGTAAGCTCATCCCATTTTCCCACCATATGAGGAGTTACTGGATAATGTGGATATGGAGGAAGTAAGCTCATCCAATTTCCCTACCTTATGAGGAGTTATTGGATAATGTGGGTATGGAGGAGGTAAGCTCATCCCCCACCCTATGAGGAGTTATTAGATAATGTGGGTATGGAGGAGGTAAGCTCATCCCATTTCCCCCACATTATGAGGAGTTATTGGATAATGTGGGTATGGAGGAGGTAAGCTCATCTCATTTCCTCCACCCTATGAGGAGTTACTGGATAATGTGGATATGGAAGAAGTAAGCTCATCCCATTTCCCCCACATTGTGAGGAGTTATTGGATAATGTGGGTATGGAGGAGGTAAGCTCATCTCATTTCCCCCACCCTATAATGAGTTATTAGATAATGTGGGTATGAAGGAAGGTAGCTCATCTCATTTCCTCCACCCTATGATGAGTTATTAGATAATGTGGATATGGAGGAAGTTAGCTCATCTCATTTCCTCCACCCTATGATGAGTTATTGGATAATGTGGGTATGGAGGAGGTAAGCTCATCTCATTTTCCCCACCATATGAGGAATTATTAGATAATGTGGGTATGAAGGAAGTTAGCTCATCTCATTTCCTCCACCCTATGATGAGTTATTGAATAATGTGGGTATGGAGGAGGTAAGCTCATCTCATTTTCCCCCACCATATGAGGAGTTATTAAATAATGTGGGTATGGAGGAAGTTAGCTCATCACATTTCCCCCACCTTATGAGGAGTTATTGGATAGTGTGAATATGGAGGAGGTAAGCTCCACCATATGAGGAATTATTGGATAATGTGGATACTGAGGAAGTAAGCTCATCGCATTTCCCCACCATATGAGGAGTTATTAAATAATGTGTATATTGAGCAGGTAAGCTCATCCCATTTTCCCCACCATATGAGGAATTATTGGATAATGTGGATATGGAGGAGGTAAGCTCACCCCATTTCCCCCACCATATAAGGAGTTATTATATAATGTGGATATGGAGGAGGTAAGCTCACCCCATTTCCCCCACCTTATGAGGAGTTATTGGATAGTGTGAATATTGAGGAGGTAAGCTCCACCATATGAGGGATTATTGGATAATGTGGATATGGAGGAGGTAAGCTCACCCTATTTCCCCCACCATATGACGAGTTATTGGATAATGTGGATATGGAGGAAGTTAGCTAATCCCATTTTCCCCACCATATGAGGAGTTATTAGATAATGTGGCTATGGAGGAAGTTAGCTCATCCCATTTCCCCACCATATGAGGAGTAATTAGATAATGTGGATATGGAGGAAGTTAGCTCATCGCATTTCCCCACCATATGAGGAATTATTGGATAATGTGGATACGGAGCAAGTAAGCTCATCGCATTTCCCCACCATATGAGGAGTTATTAAATAATGTGTATATTAAGTAGGTAAGCTCATCCCATTTCCCCCACCAAATAAGGAGTTATTATATAATGTGGATATGGAGGAGGTAAGCTCACTCCATTTCCCCCACCTTATGAGGAGTTATTGGATAATGTGGATATGGAGGAAGTAAGCTCATCCCATTTCCCCCACATTGTGAGGAGTTATTGGATAATGTGGGTATGGAGGAAGTAAGCTCATCCCATTTCCCCCACCTTATGAGGAGTTATTGGATAATGTGTGTATTGAGGAGTTAAGCTCATCCCATTTCCCCCACCTTATGAGGAGTTATTGGATAATGTGGGTATGGAGGAAGTTAGCTCATCTCATTTCCTCCACCCTATGATGAGTTATTGGATAATGTGGGTATGGAGGAGGTAAGCTCATCTCATTTTCCCCACCATATGAGGAATTATTAGATAATGTGGGTATGAAGGAAGTTAGCTCATCTCATTTCCTCCACCCTATGATGAGTTATTGGATAATGTGGGTATGGAGGAGGTAAGCTCATCTCATTTTCCCCCACCATATGAGGAGTTATTAAATAATGTGGGTATGGAGGAAGTTAGCTCATCACATTTCCCCCACCTTATGAGGAGTTATTGGATAGTGTGAATATGGAGGAGGTAAGCTCCACCATATGAGGAATTATTGGATAATGTGGATACGGAGGAAGTAAGCTCATCGCATTTCCCCACCATATGAGGAGTTATTAAATAATGTGTATATTGAGCAGGTAAGCTCATCCCATTTTCCCCACCATATGAGGAATTATTGGATAATGTGGATATGGAGGAGGTAAGCTCACCCCATTTCCCCCACCATATAAGGAGTTATTATATAATGTGGATATGGAGGAGGTAAGGTCACCCCATTTCCCACACCTTATGAGGAGTTATTGGATAGTGTGAATATTGAGGAGGTAAGCTCCACCATATGAGGGATTATTGGATAATGTGGATATGGAGGAGGTAAGCTCACCCTATTTCCCCCACCATATGAGGAGTTATTGGATAATGTGGATATGGAGGAAGTTAGCTAATCCCATTTTCCCCACCATATGAGGAGTTATTAGATAATGTGGCTATGGAGGAAGTTAGCTCATCCCATTTCCCCACCATATGAGGAGTAATTAGATAATGTGGATATGGAGTAAGTTAGCTCATCGCATTTCCCCACCATTTGAGGAATTATTGGATAATGTGGATACGGAGCAAGTAAGCTCATCGCATTTCCCCACCATATGAGGAGTTATTAAATAATGTGTATATTGAGTAGGTAAGCTCATCCCATTTCCCCCACCAAATAAGGAGTTATTATATAATGTGGATATGGAGGAGGTAAGTTCACTCCATTTCCCCCACCTTATGAGGAGTTATTGGATAATGTGGATATGGAGGAAGTAAGCTCATCCATTTCCCCCACATTGTGAGGAGTTATTGGATAATGTGGATATGGAGGAAGTAACCTCATCCCATTTTCCCACCATATGAGGAGTTACTGGATAATGTGGATATGGAGGAAGTAAGCTCATCCCGTTTCCCCCACATTATGAGGAGTTATTGGATAATGTGGGTATGGAGGAGGTAAGCTCATCCCATTTCCCCCACCTTACGAGGAGTTATTGGATAATGTGGGTATGGTGGAGGTAAGCTCATCTCATTTCCCCCACCCTATGAGGAGTTACTGGATAATGTGGATATGGAGGAAGTAAGCTTATCCCATTTCCCCCACATTGTGAGGAGTTATTGGATAATGTGGGCATGGAGGAGGTAAGCTCATCTCATTTTCCCCACCATATGAGGAGTTATTACATAATGTGGGTATGAAGGAAGTTAGCTCATCTCATTTCCTCCACCCTATGATGAGTTATTAGATAATGTGGATATGGAGGAAGTTAGCTCATCTCATTTCCTCCACCCTATGACGAGTTATTGGATAATGTGGGTATGGAGGAGGTAAGATCATCTCATTTTCCCCACCATATGAGGAGTTATTAGATAATGTGGGTATGAAGGAAGTTAGCTCATCTCATTTCCTCCACCCTATGATGAGTTATTGGATAATGTTGGTATAGAGGAGGTAAGCTCATCTCATTTTCCCCACCATATGAGGAGTTATTAAATAATGTGGGTATGGAGGAAGTTAGCTCATCCCATTTCCCCCACCTTATGAGGAATTATTGGATAATGTGGGTATGGAGGAGGTAAGCTCATCTCATTTCCCCACCATATGTGGAGTTATTGGATAATGTGGACATGGAGGAAGTCAGCTCATCCCATTTCCCCCACATTGTGAGGAGTTATTGGATAATGTGGATATGGAGGAAGTAAGCTCATCCCATTTTCCCACCATATGAGGAGTTACTGGATAATGTGGATATGGAGGAATAAGCTCATCCCATTTCCCCCACCTTATGAGGATTTATTGGATAATGTGGGTATGGAGGAGGTAAGCTCATCCCATTTCCCTCACCATATGAGGAGTTATTATATAATGTGGATATGGAGGAGGTAAGCTCACCCCATTTCCCCCACATTATGAGGAGTTATCGGATAATGTGGGTATGGAGGGGGTAAGCTCATCTCATTTCCCCCCACATTGTGAGGAGTTATTGGATAATGTGGGTATGGAGGAGGTAAGCTCATATCATTTTGGCCACCATATGAGGAGTTATTACATAATGTGGGTATGGAGGAAGTTAGCTCATCTCATTTCCCTCACCTTATGAGGAGTTATTGGATAATGTGGGTATGGAGGAGGTAAGCTCATCTCATTTCCCCCACCATATGAGGAGTTATCGGATAATATGGATATGGAGGAAGTTAGCTCAACCCAATTCCCCCACATTGTGAGGAGTTATTGGATAATGTGGGTATGGAGGAGGTAAGCTCATCTCTTTTCCCCCACCACATGAGGAGTTATTAGATAATGTGGGTATGGAGGAAGTTAGCTCATCCCATTTCACCCACCATATGAGGAGTTATTGGATAATGTGGATATGGAGGAAGTTAGCTCATCCCATTTCCCCACCATATGAGGAGTTATTAGATAATGTGGGTATGGAGGAAGATAGCTCATCCCATTTCCCCACAATATGAGGAGTTATTAGATAATGTGGATATGGAGGAAGTTAGCTCATCGCATTTCCACACCATATGAGGAATTATTGGATACTGTGGATACGGAGGAAGTAAGCTCATCGCATTTCCGCCACCATATGAGGAGTTATTAAATAATGTGTAAATTGAGTAAGTAGGTAAGCTCATCCCATTCCCCCCACCATATGAGTAGTTATTGGATAGTGTGAATATGGAGGAGGTAAGCTCCACCATATGATGAATTATTGGATAATGTGGATATGGAGGAAGTTAGCTCATCTCATTTCCCCCACCATATGAGGAATTATTGGATAATGTGGATATGGAGGAGGTAAGCTCACCCTATTTCCCCCACCATATGAGGAGTTATTATATAATGTGGATATGGAGGAGGTAAGCTCACCCCATTTCCCCCACCTTATGAGGAGTTATCGGATAATGTGGGTATGGAGGGGGTAAGCTCATCTCATTTCCCCCCACATTGTGAGGAGTTATTGGATAATGTGGGTATGGAGGAGGTAAGCTCATATCATTTTGGCCACCATATGAGGAGTTATTACATAATGTGGGTATGGAGGAAGTTAGCTCATCTCATTTCCCTCACCTTATGAGGAGTTATTGGATAATGTGGGTGTGGAGGAGGTAAGCTCATCTCACTTTCCCCCACCATATGAGGAGTTATCGGATAATATGAATATGGAGGAAGTTAGCTCATCCCAATTCCCCCACATTGTGAGGAGTTATTGTATAATGTGGGTATGGAGGAGGTAAGCTCATCTCTTTTCCCCCACCATATGAGGAGTTATTAGATAATGTGGGTATGGAGGAAGTTAGCTCATCCCATTTTCCCCACCATATGAGGAGTTATTGGATAATGTGGATATGGAGGAAGTTAGCTCATCCCATTTCCCCACCATATGAGGAGTTATTAGATAATGTGGGTATGGAGGAAGATAGCTCATCCCATTTCCCCACCATATGAGGAGTTATTAGATAATGTGGATATGGAGGAAGTTAGCTCATCGCATTTCCACACCATATGAGGAATTATTGGATAATGTGGATACGGAGGAAGTAAGCTCATCGCATTTCTCCCACCATATGAGGAGTTATTAAATAATGTGTAAATTGAGTAAGTAGGTAAGCTCACCCCATTTCCCGCAGCATATGAGGAGTTATTGGATAGTGTGAATATGGAGGAGGTAAGCTCCACCATATGAGGAATTATTGGATAATGTGGATATGGAGGAGGTAAACTCACCCCATTTCCCCCACCATAAATGGAGTTATTATATAATGTGGATATGCAGGAGGTAAGCTCACACCATTTCCCCACCTAATGAGGAGTTATTGGATAATGTGGATATGGAGGAAGTAAGCTCGTCCCATTTCCCCCACATTGTGAGGAGTTATTGGATAATGTGGGTATGGAGGAGGTAAGCTCATCCCATTTCACCCACCATATGAGGAGTTATTAGATAATGTGGATATGGAGGAAGTTAGCTCATCGAATTTCCCCCACCATATGAGGAATTATTGGATAATGTGGATACGGAGGAAGAAAGCTCATCGCATTTCACCCACCATATGAGGAGTTATTAAATAATGTGTAAATTGAGTAAGTAGGTAAGCTCATCCCATTCCCCCCACCATATGAGTAGTTATTGGATAGTGTGAATATGGAGGAGGTAAGCTCCACCATATGAGCAATTATTGGATAATGTGGATAAGGAGGAAGTAAGCTCATCGCATTTCCCCACCATATGAGGAGTTATTAAATAATGTGTATATTGAGCAGGTAAGCTCATCCCATTTTCCCCACCATATGAGGAATTATTGGATAATGTGGATATGGAGGAGGTAAGCTCACCCCATTTTCCCCACCATATAAGGAGTTATTATATAATGTGGATATGGAGGAGGTTAGCTCACCCCATTTCCCCCACCTTATGAGGAGTTATTGGATAGTGTGAATATTGAGGAGGTAAGCTCCACCATATGAGGGATTATTGGATAATGTGGATATGGAGGAAGTTAGCTAATCCCATTTCCCCCACCATATGAGTAGTTATTAGATAATGTGGCTATGGAGGAAGTTAGCTCATCCCATTTCCCCACCATATGAGGAGTAATTAGATAATGTGGATATGGAGGAAGTTAGCTCATCGCATTTCCCCACCATATGAGGAATTATTGGATAATGTGGATACGGAGCAAGTAAGCTCATCGCATTTCCCCACAATATGAGGAGTTATTAAATAATGTGTATATTGAGTAGGTAAGCTCATCCCATTTCCCCCACCATATAAGGAGTTATTATATAATGTGGATATGGAGGAGGTAAGCTCACTCCATTTCCCCCAACTTATGAGGAGTTATTGGATAATGTGGATATGGAGGAAGTAAGATCATCCCATTTCCCCCACATTGTGAGGAGTTATTGGATATTGTGGATATGGAGGAAGTAAGCTCATCCCATTTTCCCACCATATGAGGAGTTACTGGATAATGTGGATATGGAGGAAGTAAGCTTATCCCATTTCCCCCACCTTATGAGGAGTTATTGGATAATGTGGGTATGGAGGAGGTAAGCTCATCCCATTTCCCCCACCTTATGAGGAGTTATTGGATAATGTGGGTATGGAGGAGGTAAGCTCAACTCATTTCCCCCACCCTATGAGGAGTTATTAGATAATGTGGATATGGAGGAAGTAAGCTCATCCCATTTCCCCCACATTGTGAGGAGTTATTGGATAATGTGTGTATGGAGGAGGTAAGCTCATCTCATTTTCCCCTCCATATGAGGAGTTATTAGATAATGTGGGTACGGAGGAAGTTAGCTCATCCCATTTCCCCCGCCATATGTGGAGTTATTGGCTAATGTGGACATGGAGGAAGTTAGCTCATCCCATTTCCCCACATTGTGAGGAGTTATTGGATAATGTGGATATGGAGGAAGTAAGCTCATCCCATTTTCCCACCATATGAGGAGTTACTGGATAATGTGGATATGGAGTAATAAGCTCATCCCATTTCCCCCACCTTATGAGGAGTTATTGGATAATGTGTGTAAGGAAGAGGTAAGCTCATCCCATTTCCCCCACCATATGAGGAGTTATTATATAATGTGGATGTGGAGGAGGTAAGCTCACCCCATTTCCCCCACCTTATGAGGAGTTATCGGATAATGTGGGTATGGAGGGGGTAAGCTCATCTCATTTCCCCCCACATTGTGAGGAGTTATTGGATAATGTGGGTATGGAGGAGGTAAGCTCATATCATTTTGGCCACCATATGAGGAGTTATTACATAATGTGGGTATGGAGGAAGTTAGCTCATCTCATTTCCCTCACCTTATGAGGAGTTATTGGATAATGTGGGTGTGGAGGAGGTAAGCTCATCTCACTTTCCCCCACCATATGAGGAGTTATCGGATAATATGAATATGGAGGAAGTTAGCTCATCCCAATTCCCCCACATTGTGAGGAGTTATTGTATAATGTGGGTATGGAGGAGGTAAGCTCATCTCTTTTCCCCCACCATATGAGGAGTTATTAGATAATGTGGGTATGGAGGAAGTTAGCTAATCCCATTTCCCCCACCATATGAGGAGTTATTGGATAATGTGGATATGGAGGAAGTTAGCTCATCCCATTTCCCCACCATATGAGGAGTTATTAGATAATGTGGGTATGGAGGAAGTTAGCTCATCCCATTTTCCCCACCATATGAGGAGTTATTAGATAATGTGGATATGGAGAAAGTTAGCTCATCGCATTTCCTCACCATATAAGGAATTATTGGATAATGTGGATACGGAGGAAGTAAGCTCATCGCATTTCTCCACCATATGAGAAGTTATTAAATAATGTGTATATTGAGTTGGTAAGCTCATCCCATTTTTCCCACCATATGAGTAGTTATTGGATAGTGTGAATATGGAGGAGGTAAGCTCCACCATATGAGGAATTAATGGATAATGTGGATATGGAGGAGGTAAACTCACCGCATTTCCCCCACCATAAAAGGAGTTATTATATAATGTGGATATGGAGGAGGTAAGCTCACACCATTTCCCCCACCTTATGAGGAGTTATTGGATAATTTGGATATGGAGGAAGTAAGCTCATCCCATTTCCCCCACATAGTGAGGAGTTATTGGATAATGTGGATATGGAGGAAGTAAGCTCATCCCATTTCCCCACCATATGAGGAGTTACTGGATAATGTGGATAAGGAGGAAGTAAGCTCATCCCATTTCCCCACTTTATGAGGAGTTATTGGATAATGTGGGTATGGAGGAGGTAAGCTCATCCCATTTCCCCCACCATATGAGGAGTTATTAGATAATGTGGATATGGAGGAAGTTAGCTCATCGCATTTCCCCCACCATATGAGGAATTATTGGATAATGTGGATACGGAGGAAGAAAGCTCATCGCATTTCCCCCACCATATGAGGAGTTATTAAATAATGTGTATATTGAGTAGGTAAGCTCATCCCATTTTCCCCACCATATTAGTAGTTATTGGATAGTGTGAATATGGAGGAGGTAAGCTCCACCATATGAGGAATTATTGGATAATGTGGATATGGAGGAGGTAAGCTCACCCTATTTCCCCACCATATGAGGAGTTATTATATAATGTGGATATGGAGGAGGTAAGTTCACCCCATTTCCCCCACCTTATGAGGAGTTATCGGATAATGTGGGTATGGAGGAGGTAAGCACATCTCATTTCCCCCACATTGTGAGGAGTTATTGGATAAAGTGGGTATGGAGGAGGTAAGCTCATCTCATTTTGGCCACCATATGAGGAGTTATTACATAATGTGGGTATGGAAGAAGTTAGCTCATCCCATTTCCCTCACCTTATGAGGAGTTATTGGATAATGTGGGTATGGAGGAGGTAAGCTCATCTCATTTTCCCCACCATATGAGGAGTTATCGGATAATATGGATATGGAGGAAGTTAGCTCATCCCATTTCCCCCACATTGTGAGGAGTTATTGGATAATGTGGGTATGGAGGTGGTAAGCTCATCTCATTTCCCCCACCCTATGAGGAGTTATTAGATAATGTGGATATGGAGGAAGTAAGCTCATCCCATTTCCCCCACATTTTGAGGAGTTAATGGATAATGTGGGTATGGAGGAGGTAAGCTCATCTCTTTTCCCTACAATATGAGGAGTTATTAGATAATGTTTGTATGGAGGATGTTAGCTCATCCCATTTCCCCCACCATATGACGAGTTATTTGATAATGTGGATATGGAGGAAGTTAGCTCATCCCATTTCCCCCACCATATGAGGAGTTATTAGATAATGTGGATATGGAGAAAGTTAGCTCATCGCATTTCCTCACCATAAAAGGAATTATTGGATAATGTGGATACGGAGGAAGTAAGCTCATCGCATTTCCTCCACCATATGAGGAGTTATTGGATAGTGTGAATATGGAGGAGGTGAGCTCCACCATATGAGGAATTATTGGATAATGTGGATATGGAGGAGGTAAGCTCACCCTATTTCCCCACCATATGAGGAGTTATTATATAATGTGGATATGGAGGAGGTAAGTTCACCCCATTTCCCCCACCTTATGAGGAGTTATCGGATAATGTGGGTATGGAGGAGGTAAGCACATCTCATTTCCCCCACATTGTGAGGAGTTATTGGATAAAGTGGGTATGGAGGAGGTAAGCTCATCTCATTTTGGCCACCATATGAGGAGTTATTACATAATGTGGGTATGGAGGAAGTTAGCTCATCCCATTTCCCTCACCTTATGAGGAGTTATTGGATAATGTGGGTATGGAGGAGGTAAGCTCATCTCATTTTCCCCACCATATGAGGAGTTATCGGATAATATGGATATGGAGGAAGTTAGCTCATCCCATTTCCCCCACATTGTGAGGAGTTATTGGATAAGGTGGGTATGGAGGTGGTAAGCTCATCTCATTTCCCCCACCCTATGAGGAGTTATTAGATAATGTGGATATGGAGGAAGTAAGCTCATCTCATTTCCCCCACATTTTGAGGAGTTATTGGATAATGTGGGTATGGAGGAGGTAAGCTCATCTCTTTTCCCTACAATATGAGGAGTTATTAGATAATGTTTGTATGGAGGAAGTAAGCTCATCCCATTTCCCCCACCATATGATGAGTTATTTGATAATGTGGATATGGAGGAAGTTAGCTCATCCCATTTCCCCACCATATGAGGAGTTATTAGATAATGTGGATATGGAGAAAGTTAGCTCATCGCATTTCCTCACCATATAAGGAATTATTGGATAATTTGGATACGGAGGAAGTAAGCTCATCGCATTTCCCCCACCATATGAGGAGTTATTGGATAGTGTGAATATGGAGGAGGTGAGCTCCACCATATGAGCAATTATTGGATAATGTGGATATGGAGGAGGTAAACTCACCCCATTTCCCCCACCATATAAGGGGTTATTATATAATGTGGATATGGAGGAGGTAAGCTCACCCCATTTCCCCCACCATATGAGGAATTATTGGATAATGTGGATATGGAGGAGGTAAGCTCACCCTATTTCCCCAGCATATGAGGAGTTATTAGATAATGTGGGTATGGAGGAAGTTAGCTCATCCCATTTTCCCCACCATATGAGGAGTTATTAGATAATGTGGATATGGAGAAAGTTAGCTCATCGCATTTCCTCACCATATAAGGAATTATTGGATAATGTGGATACGGAGGAAGTAAGCTCATCGCATTTCCCCCACCATATGAGGATTTATTGGATAGTGTGAATATGGAGGAGGTAAGCTCCACCATATGAGGAATTATTGGATAATGTGGATATGGAGGAGGTAAACTCACCCCATTCCCCCCACCATATAAGGAGTTATTATATAATGTGGATATGGAGGAGGTAAGCACACCCCATTTCCCCCACCTTATGAGGAGTTATTGGATAATGTGGATATGGAGGAAGTAAGCTCATCCCATTTCCCCACCATATGAGGAGTTACTGGATAATGTGGATGAGGAGGAAGTAAGCTCATCCCATTTCCCCACTTTATGAGGAGTTATTGGATAATGTGGGTATGGAGGAGGTAAGCTCATCCCATTTCCCCCACCCTATGAGGAGTTATTGGATAATGTGGGTATGGAGGAGGTAAGCTCATCCCATTTCCCCCACATTGTGAGGAGTTATTAGATAATGTGGGTATGGAGAAGGTAATCTCATCCCATTTTCCCCACCCTATGAGGAGTTATTAGATAATGTGGGTATGGAGGAGGTAAGCTCATCCCATTTCCCCCACATTGTGAGGAGTTATTAGATAATGTGGGTATGGAGGAGGTAAGCTCATCTCATATTCCCCACCATATGAGGAGTTATTAGATAATGTGGGTATGGAGGAAGTTAGCTCATCCCATTTCCCCCTCCTTATGAGGAGTTATTGGATAATCTGGGTATGGATGAGGTAAGCTCATCGCACCCGCCCTATGATGAGTTATTAAATAATGTGGATATGGAGGAGGTAAGCTCGTCCAATTTCCCCCACATTGTGAGGAGTTATTGGATAATGTGGGTATGAAGGAGGTAAGCTCATCTCATTTTCCCCACCATATGAGGAGTTCTCGGATAATATGGATATGGAGGAAGTTAGCTCATCCAATTTCCCCCACATTGTGAGGAGTTATTGGATAATGTGGGTATGAAGGAGGTAAGCTCATCTCATTTCCCCCACCATATGAGGAGTTATTAGATAATGTGGATATGGAGGAAGTAAGCTCATCGCATTTCCCCCACCATATGAGTAATTATTGGATAGTGTGAATATGGAGGAGGTAAGCTCCACCATATGAGGAATTATTGGATAATGTGGATATGGAGGAGGTAAGCTCACCCTATTTCCCCCACCTTATGAGGAGTTACTGGATAATAAGGATATGGAGGAAGTAAGCTAATCCCATTTCCCCCACATTGTGAGGAGTTATTGGATAATGTGGGTATGGAGGAAGTAAGGTCATCTCATTTCCACCACCTTATGAGGAGTTATTGGACAATGTGGGTATGGAAGAGGTAAGCTCATTTCATTTCCCCCACCCTATGATGAGTTACTGGATAATAAGGATATGGAGGAAGTAAGCTAATCCTATTTCCCCCACATTGTGAGGAGTTATTGGATAAAGTGGGTATGGAGGAGGTAAGCTCATCTCATTTTGGCCACCATATGAGGAGTTATTACATAATGTGGATATGGAGGAAGTAAGCTCATCCTATTTCCCCCACATTGTGAGGAGTTATTGGATAATGTGGATATGGAGGAAGTAAGCTCATCCAATTTCCCCCACATTGTGAGGAGTTATCTGATAATATGGATATGGAGGAAGTAAGCTCAACCCATTTCCCCCACATTGTGAGGAGTTATTGGATAATGTGAGTATGGAGGAGGTAAGCTCATCCCATTTCCCCCACCTTATGAGGAGTTATTGGATAATGTGGGTATGGAGGAGGTAAGTTCATCTCGTACCCCCACCCTATGAGGAGCTATTAGATAATGTGGGTATGGAGCAGGTAAGCTCATCCCATTTCCCCCACCTTATGAGGAATTATTGGATAATGTGGGTATGGAGGAGGTAAGCTCATTTCATTTCCAACACCCTATGAGGAGTTCCTGGATAATAAGGATATGGAGGAAGTAAGCTAATCCCATTTCCCCAACATTGTGAGGAGTTATTTGATAATGTGGGTATGGAGGAACTAAGCTCATCTCATTTTCCCCACCATATGAGGAGTTATTGGATAGTGTGAATATGGAGGAGGTGAGCTCCACCATATGTGGAATTATTGGATAATGTGGATATGGAGGAGGTAAGCTCACCCCATTTCCCCCACCTTATGATGAGTTAATGGATAATGTGGATATGAAGGAGGTAAGCTCATCCAATTTCCCCCACTATATAAGGAGTTATTATATAATGTGGATATGGAGGAGGTAAGCTCACCCCATTTCCCCCACCTTATGAGGAGTTATTGGATAATGTGGATATGGAGGAAGTAAGCTCATCCCATTTCCCCACCATATGAGGAGTTACTGGATAATGTGGATAAGGAGGAAGTAAGCTCATCCCATTTCCCCCACTTTATGAGGAGTTATTGGATAATGTGGGTATGGAGAATGTAAGCTCATCCCATTTCCCCCACCCTATGAGGAGTTATTAGATAATGTGGGTATGGAGGAGGTAAGCTCATCCCATTTCCCCCACATTGTGAGGAGTTATTAGATAATGTGGGTATGGAGGAGGTAAGCTCATCTCATATTCCCCACCATATGAGGAGTTATTAGATAATGTGGGTATGGAGGAAGATAGCTCATCCCATTTCCCCCACCTTATGAGAGGTTATTGGATAATCTGGGTATGGATGAGGTGAGCACATCGCACCCGCCCTATGATGAGTTATTAGATAATGTGGATATGGAGGAGGTAAGCTCATCGCATTTCCCCCACATTGTGAGGAGTTATTGGTTAATGCGGGTATGGAGGAGGTAAGCTCATCTCATTTCCCCCACCATTTGATAAGTTATTAGATAATGTGGGTATGGAGGAAGTTAGCTCATCTCATTTTACCCACCATATGAGGAGTTATCGGATAATATGGATATGGAGGAAGTTAGCTCATCCCATTTCCCCCACATTGTGAGGAGTTATTGGATAATGTGGGTATGAAGGAGGTAAGCTCATCTCATTTCCCCCACCAGATGAGGAGTTATTAGATAATGTGGATATGGAGGAAGTAAGCTCATCGCATTTCCCCCACCATATGAGGAGTTATTAAATAATGTATATATTGAGTAGGTAAGCTCATCCCATTTTCCCAACCATATGAGTAGTTATTGGATAGTGTGAATATGGAGGAGGTAAGCTCCACCATATGAGGAATTATTGGATAATGTGGATATGGAGGAGGTAAGCTCACCCTATTTCCCCACCATATGAGGAGTTATTATATAATGTGGATATGGAGGAGGTAAGCTCACCCCATTTCCCCCACCTTATGAGGAGTTACTGGATAATAAGGATATGGAGGAAGTAAGCTAATCCCATTTCCCCCACATTGTGAGGAGTTATTGGATAATGTGGGTATGGAGGAAGTAAGCTCATCTCATTTCCACCACCTTATGAGGAGTTATTGGACAATGTGGGTATGGAGGAGGTAAGCTCATTTCATTTCCCCCACCCTATGAGGAGTTACTGGATAATAAGGATATGGAGGAAGTAAGCTAATCCCATTTCCCCCACATTGTGAGGAGTTATTGGATAAAGTGGGTATGGAGGAGGTAAGCTTATCTCATTTTGGCCACCATATGAGGAGATATTACATAATGTGGATGTGGAGGAAGTAAGCTCATCCTATTTCCCCCACATTGTGAGGAGTTATTGGATAATGTGGATATGGAGGAAGTAATCTCATCCAATTTCCCCCACATTGTGAGGAGTTATTGGATAATGTGAGTATGGAGGAGGTAAGCTCATCCCATTTACCCCACCTTATGAGGAGTTATTGGATAATGTGGGTATGGAGGAGGTAAGCTCATCTCGTATCCCCCACCCTATGAGGAGCTATTAGATAATGTGGGTGTGGAGGAGGTAAGCTCATCCCATTTCCCCCACCTTATGAGGAGTTATTGGATAATGTGGGTATGGAGGAGGTAAGCTCATTTCATTTCCAACACCCTATGAGGAGTTCCTGGATAATAAGGATATGGAGGAAGTAAGCTAATCCCATTTCCCCCACATTGTGAGGAGTTATTTGATAATGTGGGTATGGAGGAACTAAGCTCATCTCATTTCCACCACCCTATGACGAGTTATTGGATAATGTGGATATGGAGGAAGTTAGCTCATCCCATTTCCCCCACCTTACGAGGAGTTATTGGATAATGTGGGTATGGAGGAGGTAAGCTCATCTCATTTTCCCCACCATATGAGGAGTTATTGGATAATGTGGATATGGAGGAAGTAAGCTCATACCATTTCCCCCACATTGTGAGGAGTTATTGGATAATGTGGGTATGGAGGAGGAAAGCTCTTCTCATTTTCCCCACCATATGAGGAGTTATTAGATAATGTGGGTATGGAGGAAGTTAGTTCATCCCATTTCCCCACCATATGAGGAGTTATTGGATAATGTGGATATGGAGGAAGTTAGCTCATCCTATTTCCCCACCATATGAGGAGTTATTGGATAATGTGGATACGGAGGAAGTAAGCTCCACCATATGAGGAATTATTGGATAATGTGGATATGGAGGAGGTAAGCTCACCCCATTTCCCCACCTTATGAGGAGTTATTGGATAATGTGGATATGGAGGAAGTAAGCTCATCCCATTTCCCCACCATATGAGGAGTTACTGGATAATGTGGATAAGGAGGAAGTAAGCTCATCCCATTTCCCCACTTTATGAGGAGTTATTGGATAATGTGGGTATGGAGGAGGTAAACTCATCCCATTTCCCCCACCCTATGAGGAGTTACTAGATAATGTGGGTATGGAGGAGGTAAGCTCATCCCATTTCCCCCACATTGTGAGGAGTTATTAGATAATGTGGGTATGGAGGAGGTAAGCTCATCCCATTTCCCCCACCCTATGAGGAGTTATTAGATAATGTGGGTATGAAGGAGGTAAGCTCATCCCATTTCCCCCACATTGTGAGGAGTTATTAGATAATGTGGGTATGGAGGAGGTAAGCTCATCTCATGTTCCCCACCATATGAGGAGTTATTTGATAATGTGGGTATGGAGGAAGTTAGCTCATCCCATTTCCCCCCCACCTTATGAGGAGTTATTGGATAATCTGGGTGTGGAGGAGGTAAGCTTATCGCACCCGCCCTATGATGTGTTATTAGATAATGTGGATATGGAGGAGGTAAGCTCATCCAATTTCCCCCACATTGTAAGGAGTTATTGGATAATGTGGGTATGGAGGAGGTAAGCTCATCTCATTTCCCCCACCAAATGATGAGTTATTAGATAATGTGGGTATGGAGGAAGTTAGCTCATCTCATTTTCCCCACCATATGAGAAGTTATCGGATAATATGGATATGGAGGAAGTTAGCTCATCCCATTTACCCCACATTGTGAGGAGTTATTGGATAATGTGGGTATGGAGGAGGTAAGCTCATCCCATTTTCCCCCACCATATGAGTAGTTATTGGATAGTGTGAATATGGAGGAGGTAAGCTCCACCATATGAGGAATTATTGGATAATGTGGATATGGAGGAGGTAAGCTCACCCTATTTCCCCAACATATGAGGAGTTATTATATAATGTGGATATGGAGGAGGTAAGCTCACCCCATTTCCCCCACCTTATGAGGAGTTACTGGATAATAAGGATATGGAGGAAGTAAGCTAATCCCATTTCCCCCACATTGTGAGGAGTTATTGGATAATGTGGGTATGGAGAAAGTAAGCTCATCTCATTTCCACCACCTTATGAGGAGTTAATGGATAATGTGGGTATGGAGGAGGTAAGCTCATTTCATTTCCCCCACCTTATGAGGAGTTACTGGATAATAAGGATATGGAGGAAGTAAGCTAATCCCATTTCCCCCACATTGTGAGGAGTTATTGGATAAAGTGGGTATGGAGGAGGTAAGCTCATCTCATTTTGGCCACCATATGAGGAGTTATTACATAATGTGGATATGGAGGAAGTAAGCTCATCCTATTTCCCCTACATTGTGAGGAGTTATTGGATAAAGTGGATATGGACGAAGTAATCTCATCCAATTCCCCCCACATTGTGAGGAGTTATCTGATAATGTGAGTATGGAGGAGGTAAGCTCATCCCATTTCCCCCACCTTATGAGGAGTTATTGGATAATGTGGGTATGGAGAAGGTAAGCTCATCTCGTATCCCCCACCCTATGAGGAGCTATTAGATAATGTGGGTATGGAGGATGTAAGCTCATCCCATTTCCCCCACCTTATGAGGAGTTATTGGATAATGTGGGTATGGAGGAGGTAAGCTCATCTCGTATCCCCCACCCTATGAGGAGCTATTAGATAATGTGGGTATGGAGGATGTAAGCTCATCCCATTTCCCCCACCATATGAGAAGTTATCGGTTAATATGGATATGGAGGAAGTTAGCTCATCGCATTTCCCCACCATATAAGGAATTATTGGATAATGTGGATACGGAGGAAGTAAGCTCACCGCATTTCCCCACCATATGAGGAGTTATTAATTAATGTGTATATTGAGTAGGTAAGCGGGTATGGGTGAGGTAAGCTCATTTCATTTCCCCCACCTTATGAGGAGTTACTGGATAATAAGGTTATGGAGGAAGTAAGCTAATCCCATTTCCCCCACATTGTGAGGAGTTATTGGATAAAGTGGGTATGGAGGAGGTAAGCTCATCTCATTTTGTCCACCATATGAGGAGTTATTACATAATGTGGATATGGAGGAAGTAAGCTCATCCTATTTCCCCCACATTGTGAGGAGTTATTGGATAAAGTTGATATGGGGGAAGTAATCTCATCCAATTCCCCCCACATTGTGAGGAGTTATCTGATAATATGGATATTTATGAAGTAAGCTCATCCCATTTCCCCCACATTGTGAGGAGTTATTGGATAATGTGAGTATGGAGGAGGTAAGCTCATCCCATTTCCCCCACCTTATGAGGAGTTATTGGATAATGTGGGTATGGAGGAGGTAAGCTCATCTCGTATCCCCCACCCTATGAGGAGCTATTAGATAATGTGGGTATGGAGGACGTAAGCTCATCCCATTTCCCCCACCTTATGAGGAGTTACTGGATAATAAGTATATGGAGGAAGTAAGCTAATCCCATTTCCCCCACATTGTGAGGAGTTATTGGATAATGTGGGTATGGAGGAAGTAAGCTCATCTCATTTCCACCACCATATGAGGAGTTATTGGATAATGTGGGTATGGAGGAGGTAAGCTCATTTCATTTCCCCACCCTATGAGGAGTTACTGGATAATAAGGATATGGAGGAAGTAAGCTAATCCCATTTCCCCCACATTGTGAGGAGTTATTGGATAAAGTGGGTATGGAGGAGGTAAGCTCATCTCATCTTGGCCACCATATGAGGAGTTATTACATAATGTGGATATGGAGGAAGTAAGCTCATCCTATTTTCCCCACATTGCGAGGAGTTATTGGATAATGTGGATATGGAGGAAGTAATCTCATCCAATTCCCCCCCCCCCCATTGTGGGGAGTTATCTGATAATATGGATATGGAGGAAGTAAGCTCATCCCATTTCCCCCACATTGTGAGGAGTTATTGGATAATGTGAGTATGGAGGAGGTAAGCTCATCCCATTTCCCCCACCTTATGAGGAGTTATTGGATAATGTGGGTATGGAGGAGGTAAGCTCATCTCGTATCCCCCACCCTATGAGGAGCTATTAGATAATGTGGGTATGGAGGATGTAAGCTCATCCCATTTCCCCCACCTTATGAGGAGTAATTGGATAATGTGGGTATGGAGGAGGTAAGCTCATTTCATTTCCAACACCCTATGAGGAGTTCCTGGATAATAAGGATATGGAGGAAGTAAGCTAATCCCATTTCCCCCACATTGTGAGGAGTTATTGGATAATGTGGGTATGGAGGAACTAAGCTCATCTCATTTCCACCACCCTATGAGGAGTTATTGGATAATGTGGATATGGAGGAAGTTAGCTCATCCCATTTCCCCCACCTTATGAGGAGTTATTGGATAATGTGGGTATGGAGGAGGTAAGCTCATCTCATTTTCCCCCACCATATGAGGAGTTATTGGATAATATGGATATGGAGGAAGTTAGCTCATCCCATTTCCCACACATTGTGAGGAGTTATTGGATAATGTGGGTATGGAGGAGGTAAGCTCATCTCATTTCCCCCACCATATGAGGAGTTATTAGATAATGTGGGTATGGAGGAAGTTAGCTCATCCCATTTCCCCACCATATGAGGAGTTATTGGATAATGTGGATATGGAGGAAGTTAGCTCATCCTATTTCCCCACCATATGAGGAGTTATTAGATAATGTGGATATGGAGGAGGTAAGCTCATTCCATTTCCCCACCATATGAGGAGTTATTAGATAATGTGGATATGGAGGAAGTAAGCTCATCGCATTTCCCCACCATATAAGGAATTATTGGATAATGTGGATACGGAGGAAGTAAGCTCACCGCATTTCCCCACCATATGAGGAGTTATTAATTAATGTGTATATTGAGTAGGTAAGCTCATCCCATTTTCCCCACCATATGAGTAGTTATTGGATAGTGTGAATATGGAGGAGGTAAGCTCCACCATATGAGGAATTATTGGATAATGTGGATATGGAGGAGGTAAGCTCACCCTATT
Source organism: Saccoglossus kowalevskii (assembly GCF_978046115.1). Lineage (NCBI taxonomy): Eukaryota > Metazoa > Hemichordata > Enteropneusta > Harrimaniidae > Saccoglossus > Saccoglossus kowalevskii. The sequence continues at coordinate 2,008,044 of NC_140652.1, forward strand.
TCCCCACCATATGAGGAGTTATTATATAATGTGGATATGGAGGAGGTAAACTCACTTCATTTCCCCCACCATATAAGGAGTTATTGGATAATGTGGATTTGGAGGAGGTAGGCTCATCTCATTTCCCCCACCCTATGAGGAGTTATTAGATAATGTGGGTATGGAGGAGGTAAGTTCATCTCATTTCCCCCACCCTATGAGGAGTTAGTAGATAATGTGGGTATGGAGGAGGTAAGCTCATCGCATTTCCCTCACCTTATGAGGAGTTATTATAAAATGTGGATATGGAGGAAGTAAGCTCGTCCCATTTCCCCACCCGGCTTGCTCGCTTGTTGTTGTTGTTGTTGTTGTTGTGAGGGTATCAGGTTCATACGACGTACTCATACACTAATTTAAAACAAACGATGAAGCTCGTTGTGTTCTTTCTAAAACCAAACAGAGCACTTACTAACTTGAAGATGTTATTGTCCGGTAGCATAGTACCTTCCCCCCTCTTGTCGTTGCCCGTTCTGTCAGTCTTTTTAAAAGCAATGCCGCTCACGTAACACCTCCGTCAAACACATTCAAAGCTACACGAGTCATGTATATAATTGAATGTAGTCGAATACATTATTGGTCAATAATGATTCCACTGACAGTTGTTCCATTCCATTTACTAATTACATAAATTTGACAGGAGAGCGCGGACATTTTGTATAATTCCGAGAAATATATACGAAATTCAGTAGCTGACGTGAGTACAAACATACTGTACTTCAATCCACACTAGTCACTTAACTCGCAATAAAATGCATACGATGAATGTTTGTTAGAAAACACTCGGGTTTATTTACTCGAATTTGTTTTTTCAAAGGGAGCATGATGTAAGAAGATATTATATAGTAATAAATATTTATTCACCCACAAATAATTACATTTTAACATCACAAGAATAATAAATAATGATATTAATAAGAATACTGATGATGAATAAAAGTATTAAAGTGTGTTGGGTGAAATGAAAATCAGAAAATAGCTCAGACTTTTTTTTCTGTGAATACTTTTTGAAAATCTATGGAATGGATAAATAGACTAATAAAAAGACAAAATATGTGAATGAATAAATCATTTTTTAATATTTTTACAATAATAAATGTTTAATAAATGTCTTGAATGATCTGCGGGAGAAAATGTGTGTGTTAGTTAGTGTGTTGTTAGTGAATAATGTTGATAAATATTAAGTATTTGTATTTTTTTTAAATGAAAGCGTAAAGGTGAATGAATAGCACATATAATTTTCCGTAATAAAAATGTTATTTAAATGCGAGTGATATGTGTTTGCCCCTACTTTTAAGCCGTAATGGAACATGGTTGGATCAATGTACAGTAGTTGGACTATATTTAAGGATAACATGTATTTAAGTTTGGATATTATGCATTACTTTTGACTTGATCAATATGTTTGGTTCATGTTAACTGATTATCAATTAGAACACTAACAAATGAGACAACGCCAACTTCCTCCATATCCCCGTTCTGCGTATTAATTGCCATATCTAGCGATACATATCTACTACTAATGATAATTCTTTGTACAACCTGTAATCTATGGCAAATAAATAAATAAATAAATACAAATACAAATAATGAGCTGAGCTTTCTTATTATTGTTGAACGGCGTGTTTGCGTCACACCTATAATATGGCGTTGTTAAGACATTTACGTCTAGTGGGTATTTTTATCATAAATACGGAATAGATTGGGGTTATCGGCAAACTAAAATGATTGAAAAATCGTTAATGTATCGTAAAAACACCGTGGGACCTAGTCCAAAACAGCTGATACTTGCAGCGGACAAATTCGGATTGTTGATATAAGTAATCTAAAACTTCTAGTTCAGACAGTAGAATATTCTACTAAAATCCAAGAATGTGTATGTTTACCTTGATCCTGTGAAGTGAATTACTAAATTAACATTATTGTGCTGTGCTTTTTTCTCAATTGTCATTGATTTTTATAAAATATATATTTCTTTTAGATTTTAATTTTGACAATTGTTTCGGTGTCATCTCATAAGTATATAAAGTCGAAAGCATTAATAGTGAGATCGGGGCAAATAATTATAGTCACATTAGTTGGTTTGGTAAAGTATGTACATTTGGACACCCCAAGGAATTGTTTGAATGTGTTTCTGCTTTTTTGTGGTCTTTGGGAATTATATTAGCAATATTTTCGCCAACTCTAAACAATGCTTATTAAATTTTCTAGTCGGTATGTGCGCGTTGCTGAAGGTCGTCGAGGCAGCATAATTCCGGTGTAGCATTGTTTTTTTAATCAATGTGCAGAGTAAACATTGAAACTGTACAACACGTCATATAAGCTACACTATCAATCACTTTGTACTGTTACTTGGGTGTGCCTAATGAGTTTAACAACCAATTTTTATTTATTTCTTTTATTTAAAATCAGTGCTCATTAATGCACAGGAGTTGGTACTTGTAATGACGGGGACTGGGTAGTTTGAACAGTAGACGCTGCAGTAGAGTTCGTGAGCGGCAAGTCAATTGGAGTGATCTGTGTTTCTTTACCACAAAAGATTTTCCTCAGACCCTTTTTGAAGTTGTCGTACTTAAGAGCATATATGACTGGGTTAATACACATGTTGAGAAATGCCGAGATGGTAGTATAGTGAGTGAATGGTGAGTTAAAATCGAGATATCCACCAAGGTTGTACTGGTAAAAAGCGAAAGCGTTTGGTGTCCAGCAGATTGTGTAAGCAATGACAACGATTACCAGCGTTTTGATAACATTGCGTCGGGATCGCTGCAACGCTGTATCTCCACTGCGTGCTTGACTCGCCAAGGAAAGGTTGATGCGGATGTACGCCATTGCCATCACAACAATCGGTATGAAGAACTGAAAGGCGAACACCATTGTTCCACAGAAACGTTGCAGGAATACGTTCGGCCATATCGGGATGCAGTATCCACCAATATTGACTTGTATTAAAGCCCAGTAACCTTCAACAAGAAAACCAAGAATCCATTCAATGGCGAATACTATCTTTACCTTATCTGTATTGAATTTGGTATGGTGACTGATAGGGTAGACGATTGCGTAATACCGCTCTAGCGTCAGCCCAACCAAATTGAGAGTCGACACAGTTATAAGAGCCCACATCAAATAACGTGAGATCCAGAACATACAGAGAAACGTCCCCCACGGTCCAGGGGGTGCTATAATCACAGGTCCCAAGTTAAGTATCAGCAAAATTAATGACGTCATCATGTCAATAATTGATTGGTGTGCAATGAACATATTGGTGATAGATCTCAGGCTTTTAACTTTGATAATAACAAGGATCACGAGAAAGTTGCCCAAAACGCCCGTGACACCGATGATTCCATAAAATGTGTCAAGTATAATCTCAGTTAAGGCCGCATTTCCAAAAGAGGAGTCACTCTCTTCAAATGTGATGTTTGTGCTGTTGTTCATATTGTTGATTTGAAAGTCGAGTAACGTATGCTATTCTGTTTTACGACAACTGTGGAGGATGTATAAAGCAGTCTGTCGCCAATCCCTGGATATCACTGCAATAAAAAATAGTAACAAATTAGGCATTGACGGAGTTATTATTAAATAATTACAAGCGTACTGATATTTCTAATTATGAAAATGAGTAAAGTTGAGTTTTCTTGGCATTTGTTGCACAACTTGAATTGCTTGTTAATTGTGAGGTTGAGTAATTTGACATCGGCCAATTCATTGACAGTTTGAGTAGCCAATTTGCGCCGCGTTGCAGCTGATTATTTCTTGCACTAATGAGAGACAAGCCATTGTTTTACTGGCCATAATTCCCCACTGGAAACCTTAAAGCCTGAACGTTTCAGTTTGTTGTTGAGAGGATTTTAGAGAAGCAGTCTTGTAACGTTACGTCTCGGATTATGAGATAAATCTCTCAGCCAATCAGATTGTTTTTATTTTAGCCTATCACAGGCGAGATGTTATTGACCTATCGTACACATTGCCGCCAATTTATATTTATGTTACGATTGCTACTTTATATAGTTGTGTTTTCTATCACGTTCGTTCAGAGAGTATATATACTCAGAATTTGTGTATTTCACCAGTGTTCACCTGTTGTTACTACTTAGTCAGTCTATCTGGCAATAAACCACCACTGTGTTTTTTGCATACAACTGATCTGTCTGGTTCTGTTCCGGTATAGTCTTCCCGAATCCTACCCCAGGGAGTTAACTGCTACACACTACATTTACTCCCCAACATTTTGGTGCCGAGACCAGGATCAACAAGCAAGATGCCGGAGTCAGAACAACGCGCCGGGCAAGGAGAAAACGCCAATGCTGATCAACAAGCTGCAGCGTTACAGAAACTAAAAAGATCGCGTCGAGGTCAACGCTCACAGATGACCAGACTATTCAACAAAGCCGATGCTCTCATGGCCAAGTACGAAGAAGACAGCGCCGATAAACAGGCCACGCTCGACACGCTGGAAGGGCTTAATGATCAACTTACAAGTAAGTTCCATCTACTTGCCGACCTAGAAGTTAACATTTTGGATCTCACCTCAGACGAAGACTTTGATGCGGAAAACGAAACGTCCGGTGACTATCAAGCTGATATATATGAACGCAATCACAATATCGCCATGTTTGTGAGAAAGAACAGACTGAAGACGACGCCCGAGACAACAAACAGCAGTAACACTCAACCACATCCAACGCGAAAAACAGTCGCGCTACCAAAGATCGAATTACAAACCTTTTCCGGTAATGTTTTAGAATGGGCAAGTTTCTTTGATATCTTCAAGTCATCCATTCACTCTGACACTACCTTAGATAACATTCAAAAGTTTGTTTATTTACGAAGTATGTTGAAAGATGAAGCCGCAAGAACTGTCGGCGGTTTGACGCTGACGGATGCTAACTACTCACACGCAATCGAGCTACTAGAGGAAAGATACGGACAAAAGCATCAAATTATTGACGCCCATATGACTGCGTTATTGAATCTAAGTAAACCCGTGGATGACGCGAACATATGGAAAGCCATGACTGTCTTAAGTTCACTTATATCATGTTTTGGTGTACATTCTTCATGACATCGTGTGCAACCATCATGATATCGTGTGCAAACATCATGTTATGGTGTGCATTCATCATGTTATTGTGTGCAACCATCATGTTATGGTGTGCATTCATCATGTTATTGTGTGCAAACATCATGTTATGGTGTGCATTCATCATGTTATGGTGTGCATTCATCATGTTATTGTGTGCAAACATCATGTTATGGTGTGTATTCATCGTGTTATGGTGTGCATTCATCATATTATGGTGTTCATTTATCATGTTATTGTGTTCATTTATCATGTTATTGTGTGCAACCCTCATGTTATGGTGTGCATTCATCATGTTATGGTGTGTATTCATCGTGTTATGGTGTGCATTCATCATGTTATGGTGTGCATTCATCATGTTATGGTGTGCAAACATGTTATGGGGTGCAACCGTCATGTTATGGTGTGTATTCTTCATGATATCGTGTGCATTCATCATGTTATTGTGTGCATTCGTCATGTTATTGTGTGCATTCGTCATTATGTCGTGTACAACCATCATGTTATGGTGTGCATTCATCATGTTATTGTGTGCAACCATCATGTTATGTGTGCAAACATCATGTTATGGTGTGCTTTCATTATGTTATGGTGTTTATTATTTCAGTACGTATACATACATCGTAAAATAGCTCATGCGCAGAATCAAATATTCGCGAGCGCGGGAGGAAAAACGTTTTAGTTGCAGTCGTCAATCTGTCATCATACTAGTATAATGGAAAGTATATTAAAAGACCTGGATTTGGCAACACTCATTGAACGATTCAATGAGGAGCGAATAGAACCACACATTATGTCATCAATGACGGATAATGAATTAATTCGCCTCGGAATTTCTACCATTGGGGGCCGAATAAGGTTCAAGGAGCGATGTGCGAAATACACCGATCATGTTGATAACGTTGAATCACCAGGTCGTGGTAGTGGATCTCTGGCAGCCAGTGTTCGTCATGAAAGGAACATACTTTTCAATCCAACCAGAGTTAGTCGACAGAGGACTGGGAGAGGAGGGCGATCTGGCACACGTAGAAATGCTGGGCGAGTTCGGACCTGGACAGTAAATGTCGTTTGTTTGGCTGACCGACATGCCCAAAAGATTCCAACAATTGCTGAGAAAGGGATACTCTTCAAGGCCGGACTCGGACCTAAGAAGATAATGTTTAATGTTGACGATGAAGAGGATGACATTTTGAGAAAAATATCAAATGAGTATCCACAATTGAAAACGTGTGGTGGTTTTGAGATTATGAGTTGCGCAGGGAACTGTCGAAATTTGTGCGTATTGGATTGTACATGGGGTCATTCCAGTTTTTGTCCACCCCCCCCCCCTACGGCTGGGTTAAATCCGAGGGGTCATATTTCTACAAAAAGTATGGATGGTCCAATTGCGAGAGGTGTCATTTTTTGACTATTTTTTTTTCTATATCCACACCCCTACAGATGATTTAATTCCGAGGGGGGTCACATTTTTGATATTTTTTTTTTCATATCATGCACACTCCCCATAGATGATGTGAATCCATGCGGTCGTAATTTTTAAGCTTCCAAGGGGTAGGTTTGTAAAAAAAAAACTGTCAGCCAAGAGACCTGGGGGGGAGGGTGTACGCCCTTTTAAAATGCATGCAGTCATACGTGGCTGTACCCCTGCTCGCAAACTGTTTTAATCCAAGAAAATCTATTATTCTACGACTGTGCCAATCAAGCCCACACAAACATATCAGTCGCAACTTAGAATAAAGAATAAACTAATGTGTTGGGGCAAATAATTCATATGTATACTTGATACATTCATTTAAAAGAGTCTGACTTACTTGTACATTTCAGTTCTCAAATTTCATTGGCATCCATGAACTGGAATAGTTCACATTATAAATTAAAATAAACTCAACTCGACATGTGGCTATTACATCGGACATTACAACACTTGTATACATTTTATTTATAATATTTGAAATCTCTGTATTTTACTGGCTGGCATAATTAGAAAGCTTCGCGTTCATTCCATTTATTCTAACTCTAGGCTCGCACGGCAATTCACATTTATTGTCAAGACCATGAATGACTGGGAAATTACAAGAATCACAAAAATTTCAAATGGAAAATTAAATAAATTTGCCGTAGTCAAAAGCTTGGAAACTAGTCTATAATAGTTGGCAGAAGAACATTTGTTGTATTTGCCTGAGCCTTGGAATGAAAGACGTACATAATATAAAATATGATTTTGTGAATATACATCATGCATGGTCTCAGATAATGATTAGAAAGTTTAATGTTCCGCGTAGACCAAATATAATCACGCAAAGTATAAATTCAAAGTGTTTTAATACATTGGTGAGAGGTCGCATGCACTTAGAAAAAAAGCCGAGGTCAAAATTTGGTACAACATATGCCGCGACAACTGAGTGATCAACGACATCATTTTGGGGCGCAATTGAATTCAAGTACTTCTTTGCAAAACTTGCTGTGCTGCGATGCTGACATCAAGTGTATGTTGACCGAAGTTTGGCTCGTTACCTTAGCAACCCCTTTTGTTCTTGCCTTGTGTGTCGTTCTAGTCAAATTGTTATGATATCCGCAACTTGTACACAACTCTGTACTGGCTTTTCTAATTACGCAATTTTGTTTACAGTATTGTACCGGCTCTGAATATTTCAACATTGTAATTGCTTTCATAATGATTATGCAAACTCAAGTTATTTTTACTATTGTTAGGGTACTGACCCGGGGTATTGGGTCTGTGAGTATCTCAATATTACCGACTCTATAATGTTGCATTCGTAATAATTTCGCAAACTTACACATGTGTGCATTTAAATCATTGAAAAAGATAGTAGTCAGGTGTCTTCCGAATGTCGGGAAAATATTTTAAATACTTCATCGATGTTCCTATTGTGAATTATTTTATTCGAAATGAAGTGAATATGCAATTTAAACCATACAATAACATACCATATCATGCGCAATGTTTAAATTTTACTATAATATAATAAACTCTGGGCAGCGCACTTTACATTATTCATGTACATTTCAACTGATAACCACATGTTTGAATTACACGCGACGATGGGCAATGACCTCCAGAGGTCATGCACTGACATTTAAAGCAATAGAGTTGTCATCTACGCATGCGTCCATAGTGTGTCTACCCATGCCTACCCTTAGCTGAAGTTGACAATACATAAATACATACATTATGTATTATTTGGTTAACTTGTGTCTTTTGTCACACCAAAATGGTTCAATATTTCAGGGCAAAAGTATTGAGGACTGTTCACAATTATAATTATCAAACTTTTGACATATCATATGAACATTTAGGTTTTAAAGTTGTATTATGTTTTAATTTTTGTTGAAAATTTATCATTTCCTCTTTTTAGAAATATGTTTTACTATACAGCATACCGGTACATTATAAGGCCTGAAACCAGTTGGTTTGAGTTTTCAACAACTTAGGGAGTCTCAATTCAACATTGTAAATAAACTACTAGTATGAACTTTTGTACTGCTGGCAGGTTCTACTGTTATCACAATACTTTTTCGCTAAGTTTCGCTGTGTTATAACATTTCTTTTCATTAGTTTACGCTTTTAATTTGCAGCCAGACTCCACAGGCCAATGTTGGTAAGTTACTCACTGTTGCATCATGGGATTTAAGTTGTTTTCCTAACTTAAATAACTTGGCCATTTTTCAGGCAAAACCCATTGATGTTGTCCTGGATTTTGTTTTTGGATTTAGTTAAGGGGGTCAAATTAACCTATTTACAAAGGGCTTTCAACTAAATATAAAACATAATATATACAACTTTAAATTAATGTTTTTGTGACATTAAATCCAAAGCAGTAAACCCGTGTATTCAAGTTTTACCAATAGTCATTAGACCTTGCTTGCTTTTATGTATAAAGCAAATTATGAGCAATAAAAAAATGTTATTACCGGTATATAACACTCTACATGTATATATGCACTCTAGATGTATATTTTTGCATTTACATTGAGTGCCATATTGCTTCATACATATGATTTGTGAATCAGTCCGCAAATTACCTGGCCATTCAGTTGAACGTACTTCTACATTGCAATTACTAGAGACATATCACAATAAAAAAAAATCAACACCAATGACAAAAGTCATTCAACTAATTTTCGGACTGATTTGCAAATCAGGTGCACAAAACAATGTGGGACACAAACATCCCTCTAGGTGACGTCATCATATTATGACATCACTCTAGTTGTGCAGACCCCCCCCCAAAAAAAAAATCATTGACTCCTTCCAACTGCACTGCTCTTCGCAACATACCATCCCAATTTACCAATTTCTTTTTTATAATTAGAAGACCCAAGTAGGCCACTTGCAAGTCACACTTCTTTTTTTTCCCGAGGGGTTCTGTTTTTGTGTGTATCCGAGGGGTATAATTTTTTCACACATTGTTAACATTTTGTACTTTATAATATTATGTACTGTTATAATGAAGATATGTTGAATTAAAGACCAACATGCATATGTTGTATTGACAAGACAACTTTGGTTTATTTATCAGCAACAATTTATTACACAGATATCTCATATTACTGATTGTCCATCATAAGTAAGCTGACATTTTTAAACTTTAATACAGTACACAGTATTCCCATTTTGATTTAAAAAGACAGTGCACCTGGCATTTAAAACACTGCATAATTGGTAATTACAGAAACACAGTGCACCTGGCAATGAATACATAATCATGAGTGATGGTGGACGATATAAGGGGCGGATCCAGGCATACATCCACTAACGCGTGTGTGGTAATCAAGATTGCCAGAAAGTACCAAAAAACCGTAAGAATTCTTCAGAATTCGAATGGCATGACAAATCAGTCTGTGGCAGCACTCTGTGTCAAAACCTGGATCCGCTCCTGTTAGTGGACGATATCAGAAGAGGTTTGTGAACGATATCTCAAGTGGGTGGTGGTCGATGTCTGTAGGGATTGGTGGACACTATCGGAATGTGGTTGGTGGGTATCAGTGGGGATATAATACTGGCAATTAGTGGTTTAAAACATTATGTAAGCTGGTTTGATACTGCTAAAACACCACTGTATGCCAAAACATCATAAATAGCGAATTGTGAACAGCTGGAACTCTGTGAATATTGGACTCTCACTTGAGAGCAGAGAAGTATACATATTAAACTGCTGTACCAATACATTTTACATGTTATGGTGGTTTACTATTGCTAGCGTGTCTATATAAACATCTATTCCATAGTTATTTGAAGTCCAGTCCGATGACACATGTGTAGAAAGTTCATCCAAACACTGTTGACTGAATTCATAAGTAACTCCGGCTAATATGGGTCTTGGGTTATCACTGTCGTCATCATTGACAACACCTTGAACACCATAGTATTCAGTATCCACATCGTCTAGCCCAAGTGGGTTCCGTAATTCGCCTGAAATCCACATCTGAAGAGGTGATGCTCTCGTTGTGCGCATCCTGTGTCTGCACCAGGCTTTTCTCCAGAACTCTAACTTTTCATTTATCTTCCTCATAAAAAACGTAATGAAGGGCAGCAATATGTACTGCATTCAGTGGATCTAGGATTGTGTTTTCCTCCATGAAGTAAAAAAGTTGATGATACATACTCAGAACGCCTTCATATACATCTCTCCATAATCTTTCTATCCTCTGATTGTGAACACTTTTACCAAGAATAAGTCTTTCAAGGATCCTATTTATTTCAGACGCCATGATGCAATTGAGCTGTAACCTCACAGAGCATGCCCAGACAAAGTGCATACTGGGATACATTTATTTGATTCATAAGATAACATAATACATATACGATGAATGCACAGCATAGCATGATGAATACACACCATAACATGACGAATGCACACCATAACATGATGGTTGCACACAATAACATGATAAATGAACACCATAACATGATGAATGCACACCATAACACGATGAATACACACCATAACATGATGTTTGCACACAATAACATGATGAATGCACACCATAACATGATGAATGCACACCACAACATGATGTTTGCACACAATAACATGATGAATGCACACCATAACATGATGGTTGCACACAATAACATGATAAATGAACACCATAACATGACGAATGCACTATCAGGGGTAAAATTCTTCTCTCGCGTTCTCCACACTTGTCAGGGGGGAAACTCGTCTCGTCTCTCTATCTCGTCCCCTTGAGGTACGGGATCGGGAAAGTCACTTTAACTTTACAGTCAAATAAGGCACACACAACGAAATACGTTTCAGCTCTCGTCTTAGTCGGTCAATCGAGCACTCTATTAGACACAGCGCCCTGGGAAAAAGTCCCCAAGACTCTCACAAGGCTGAACCAAGACTCTTTTAGACTGCGTCAAGGCTCGCCCCAAGTCTCTCCAGGACTCGACTCGACTGCCCAGGACTGGTCTCTCGACTGCGTCTGTCGTGGAGTATTCGCCAAGACCAACTCAAACTCTCTTTATTCATTTTCAAAACTCTATCCAATTACAAAGCAGTAAAAAGACTCTTGGGCGTAACCTTCAATCATAAAGCCAATCACACTAAGTACTGAATACGTCATATCTTTTGATTAATCGTTCACTACATTAATAACTACGGATATAAACTGTCAGAATGAGTAGTCTAAAAAGCGGCGGTTATCTGGTAATTAGTTCCAAATCACTGAGCCAAGTTACGTCAAAAACTTCAAATAGACCTAAACGATGACGGACATAACACAGCAATTCGCTCGTAATCAGCTAATTAAGTCGGTTAACAGATACGCGAAAACAAATTCATGACAGCACACCATAACATGATGGTTGCACACAATAACATGATAAATGAACACCATAACATGATGAATGCACACGATGTCATGAAGAATGTACACCAAAACATAATGAATGGACCTCATAACATGATATAAGTGAACTTAAGACAGTCATGGCTTTCCATACGAACAGTTTGAGACACTTCTATGACTCACTCGAGAGTCACGTCCGAGAACTACAATCGTTAGGGAAGGATGAGCTTACCTATGGCGAACTTTTAGTTCATATGATAAGAGAGAAACTACCTCCAAGCATACGCAAACAGATTGCCAGAGATCATGGTAGTTCAGCCTGGACCTTACCTGACCTCCGCAAAGCAATTCTCCGTGAAATAGACACACTGCAAGCCGGTAAGCCAATAGACTGTTTATTCACCATGAATGATACATTGCAACCGGGATTAACCGCTGCGTTTCACACAACAGCACAGTCAACGAAAAAGAGACCGCAAACTTACGCACTTCACATCGAACTGTACGATAATTACTGATACACGTAAGAGACTGGACATTGTTAAGAAAGATCGACTTTACTTCAATTGTTTCGGTAAGCACAGAGTTTCTGAGTGCAAATCGAAATACTCGTGTCGCGTCTGCAAGAAACGCCACCATACCGCTCTACACTACGACGCGAACAAGCCTGAACGGTCTACTACTACTACTTCTGAAATCACCGTGACCCTGACCAAAGCCAACCCTTTGCTAAATAAGAAAACCGCCATCGGACCCGTGCTGTTGAAAACCACGCTTGTGCCGATATCAGCCGGGAACGGAAATCCTATACGCGCTGTTGTTCTTTTCGATGAAGGGGCAAATATGACATTCACAACAGAGAAATTTGCCCGAGAGTTGTCCGCGAAAACGACACGCCGCGAGCACATCAAACTATCAACATTTGGCGACAAAACGTCCAATGTACGCGCCATGGCATTCACTGAGTTAACCGCACATGAATTGAATTAAATACCTCGACGATCGACGCAATGATTATACCTGAAATATCTTCGGACTTGACTAATCACATTTCCCAGGAAATTCATAACATGAGCCATTTGAAGGGATTACATTTCGCTCATCCAGTTTCTGATGATGAGAAACTTCCTATTGATATATTAATAGGGGCTGATCAATATTGGAATTACGTTGGATCTCAAGTAATTTCCGGTATGGTCGGTCCAACCGCAGTATCCTCCAAATTTGGATATTTGCTCTCCGGGCCCTCTGGAATTACTAATACAGTGAATCTTAATGTACGTATGCTTCACGTGATTTCTACTCCGGACAATTATGTTACCAAAAATACTATTGTAACGGAAAATGGCCGCGAAATTGTTGATAACGTGGATATTCAATATACTCGCCGAGGCGACGACGCAAAAGTCCAAAATGTGTGGGACTTGGAATTAATTGGAATTAAAGAAAGTCCGGAAACTGACAAACGCATGAGCTACGAATCGTATAGAGACACGCATCTGAGGGTCGACCAAGGAAAATACGTCGCACGACTACCATGGAAAGAGGATCACCCACCACTGCCGACGAACTATAGTGTTACTGTGAACCGTACGCGTAACATGATTCGCCGACTAACCCCCGATGTCATCAAAAAGTATGATGACATCATCGCCGAGCAACGACGTTGTGATTTCATCGAGGAAGTTAACGAAGACGATACAAGTATCGGACACTATTTACCGCATAGAGCGGTAAAGAAGGACTCGGCAACTACACCCATTAGAATTGTGTATGACTGCAGTTATAGTCAGGGTGCTAGCTTTCCGAGCTTGAATGACTGTCTACAAACCGGCCCATCGTTGATAAATGACCTACCAGCCATTCTACTACGATTTCGCTCAAATAACATTGCATTAACGAGTGGCATTGAAAAGGCCTTTCTGAATGTTAGATTGGAAGAAGACGAGAGGAAATTCACGAAATTTCTGTGGCTGTTAGACGCGTCTGACCCAGAAGGTAAATTCATAACATTACAATTTAAAACAGTATTCAAGTTGTTTGGCGCTGTTTGTTCACCGTTTATCTTAAATGCGGTTATAAAAACGCATTTAGACGCCAACAACACACTTTCTACAGCCAAAACATTAAAGAACAATATTTATGTTGATAATGTGATCGATGGTGTTGATACTACAGAAAATGGCATAAAATACTACAAAGAAGCCAACAAGTTAATGACGACGAGCGGATTTAAACTCAGGGCGTGGTCTTCTAATTGTGAACAATTGAACGAACTTTCCAAACGTGACAACGTCAATGAGCCCGCCGAAACTGTGTCTGTTTTGGGAATGCGATGGTCGACGAAATCGGATAAGTTGACCTACTCCAAAGTTAATAATGTACCGCTATTAACTGATCTAATTACGAAACGCGACGTTGTCACTTTCACTTCCGCGTTATACGACCCGATTGGTTACCTAACTCCAGTCCACGTTAAAGCCCGGTTATTCATACAGTTGTTATGGAAACTCGAACTAGGCTGGGACGAACCGCTTAACTCGGACCTATGTTCGATGTGGATGCATATCGCTGAGGATCTAAACGATGCAAGAAATATTCAGGTGAAACGTCAATATTTCCCTGAAGTCAATCCTGATGCCGAGTTTGAATTACACGCTTTCGCCGACGCCAGTCCCAAGGCATATGGTGCGGTGATCTACCTAAGATGTGCACAACAAACTTCCTTTGTGATGGCGAAAACCAGAATCGCGCCAATGACCGAAACTACGCTACCAAAATTGGAACTTATGGCAACATTAATTGCTACACGTCTCAGTAAATATGTCAAAGATGCGCTATCTGACAAATATAACATTACTAATTTCTATTTGTGGTCAGACAGCCAAATCACGCTTCACTGGTTAAATAGTGACAAGAAACTGCCGATCTTCGTGAAAAATCGTGTGGATGAAATTTGTGAATTTCAGTCTACTAGGAAATAGTGTCCCACCGAAGAAAATCCCGCTGACTTACTAACCAGAGGGATTACCTACGAAAACCTGGAAAATTCTGATTTGTGGTGGAAAGGCCCAAAATGGCTACCAACAACAAGCGATTGGCCGAGTTGTCCTGCCTTTGATGCAAATGTGTTGCATTCTGCGATTGAGCCAAATGAAACTGATCTAATTAACCCACACACGAGAGGTGGGGTCAATGAACTACCTGCCCACGATGTTGGAATTATCACTACTCCAGCACGGGAAAATACGATTGATAATCAATCGTGTGTTACTAATCCTACTGATCGGGGAATTCATCGTATTATGGATATTTCCAGATATAACGAATTGGACAAACTATTACGTGTGACCAGCTATGTGCTACGTTTTATCAACCGGATTAAGTCTAACAATATAAACACTGGAATAATAACCGCTGACGAACTGAACCGCCCTGAAAATATGTGGGTCAAACATATTCAACGTCAATACTACGGCGATACAATTCAATCGATGTGCTCCCATCGTTCAACAACTGAATTTGTTCGTGGATGAAGATGATATACTCCGCTGTGGGAGTAGAATCCATAATGCTGCATTAGATTTTGTGACGAAATTTCCAGCATTAATACCCTCGCATCACAAACTAACGGACTTGATCATTTGGAAAGCACACAATCTGATGTGTCATGAAGGAGTTCAATCTACAGTGACGCATATACGACAGAAATATTGGATACCTAAAATACGGATTATTGTGCGTAACGTCATTCATAAGTGTGTGAAATGCAATAAAGTTACAGGGAAACCGTACGCAAACCCAGTTCAGGCACCGTTGCCGAGTTACCGAGTGAACATTGTCCCTGCTTTCACTATAACTGGTGTAGATTTCACGGGAAATCTATTTACGAAATCAGCTGATGGAACACGCGATAAAGCGTACGTTTGTTTATTTACTTGCGGGGTGACACGTGCGATTCACCTCGAACTTGTGCCTGATTTGTCAACAAAAACATTCATGCACGCATTCAGAAGATTTGCTGCCAGACGTTCACTTTCAAGTCGCATGTTGTCTGATAATGCATCGACCTACATTTCCGTGACTGATGAAATTCGCACACTATTTGATACACCGGAAGTCCGAGACTTTCTCGCTGCACACCGAGTGCAATGGACATTTATACCGAAACGTGCCCCGTGGTATGGAGGTTTTTGGGAGAGATTAATTGGGCTAACAAAAAATGCTATTAAGAAGACACTGGGTCGAGCATTAATAACGTTCGACGAACTCTCAACATTAGTAACAGAAATTGAAGCCGTTCTCAATGACCGACCCCTTACGTACGTGTCATCAAGTATTAATGACAACATAGCATTGACCCCGAATCACCTACTCCACGGGCGGACATTGACCTCATTACCATATATCGAAGTCACTGACGACGAAATACGCGATCCTACTTATCAGTTCTCAGACCACCGTGAAATGAATAATCGTTATGTCCACTTGTCAAGATTACATGCTCAATTTTGGCGAAGATGGTCGACCGAATATTTGACTGCCCTTCGAGAGAGACACCCAACTACAGGAAGTAAAGGGAATACAATAAAAGTTGGAGATGTTGTGATAATCCACAGTGATGTGGATAAACGCCAGAAATGGCATCTTGGCACCGTAACTAAATTAGTTTACGGCAACGACCAGCTTGTGAGATCCGCTGAGTTAAATAAAGCTAACGGACCTACCAATCGGCCGATACATAAATTGTATCCGTTAGAAGTTATTTCCAAGGAATTAACATCGCCTGAAAGTAATAATCAATCAGATGTTGGATTACCTGCAGAGACAATACAAAATATTGGACTAACCGCTGACAAAGATGTCACCACCACCCAGATGACTGGTGACACTATTCCTAAGCGACCAACCAGGGATTCTGCCGTGGCAGCCCGAATAAGAATTGCTGATTTAATGTGACTTTCGAAATTTCAATTTTCATTATTATGTTTTTATTCGTAATATTCAACCAAATAAATATGGACAGTCGGCTGAAATGCCTTCCGTTGACATTTCATTTACTTGAATGGTTATCCAATATCGTTATTATTGTTCGAGGTACATGATTTCATTGATAATGTAGTAGACATACATTTTCATATGTTTTTATTTTTTATTTTTGAGGCGCGGAGAATTTAGAGAAGCAGTCTTGTAACGTTACGTCTCGGATTCTGAGATAAATCTCTCAGCCAATCAGATTGTTTTTATTTTAGCCTGTCACAGGCGAGATGTTATTGACCTATCGTACACATTGCCGCCAATTTATATTTATGTTACGATTGCTACTTTATAGAGTTGTGTTTTCTACCACGTTCGTTCAGAGAGTATATATACTCAGAATGTGTGTATTTCACCAGTGTTCACCTGTTGTTACTACTTACTATATCAGTCTATCTGGCAATAAACCACCACTGTGTTTTTTGCATACAACTGATCTGTCTGGTTCTGTTCCGGTATAGTCTTCCCGAATCCTACCCCAGGGAGTTAACTGCTACACACTACATTTACTCCCCAACAAGGATGGAGATATTTTATGCTATTGTAAAACAGGTGTGGTCTCCCGCGTGATCAGTGACATCAGATGATGGAAATTATACAATGATATGTTGATTATTCCTAGTACTTTAAATTCAATTGAAGCAGCCAGTAGCTATAATTAACTAACGCCACGGGACATCGGGCAGTCGAGCTACGCCCTTCATAGTCTTTTCACGCACAAACAAATTTATAAAAGTCACAGATAATTAGTTACAGAAAATTATACAAATTCAGTCAGTCCGGAGTCATACAGCACAAGGTAAAATTTCTCTCTAATAAAGCTGAAGCTTACAGATACCACCCTACACAGTTATATGGCGGTGGTCGTCCTGTTCGATATGGTACTTATAGCGACGCACACCACGCGTGTAAAATACATTGTTTCTTTTTAAATGTAATTTGAACACTCGCTGCGCGACGACCACCGTCCTTTAACACGGGAAGTTACGTCTTCTGATTGGTCGTCGATTCGATGCAGTTCCCGCATATAACTGATGAGTTGGTATGGTTTATTAGGAATTGACAAGCATGGCGCCATTGCCACATTTACAGCGTATTTGTTTACTCGTAGCATACACTCAAGTCATCTTTGCACTCAAAGTTTACTGCAAAAATCAGCGCAGTTCGAAAATTTGATAGTAACTCCGTCTGTATTTTTATTTAAATGAGGCAAAAAATTATAACAATGCTTGATGTTGATTACTCAAATGCAAGAAGTCAAATTAGTTAGTGAACGGTGTTGATAAACACACACCAACCGTTTGTCGATGCAATATTATACTGGTTGTATCTTTGATAGGCTTCCAATTACTGTTATATTTAATAACCGCTTCTCCTGTTGAATCGTCGAGGTGAATCGATGTCCGTTGTAACGAGAGATAAATACAGTGAATGGTCACATTGTGTAGGTCGTAATTTCCGATTTATCAAAAGTTTTAACTTTGTTGTAACCAATATTTGACGCTGTCAATGAAAGGAATCATGATTGCAACGACCTTGTGACATCGTACATGGTTTTGATGGTGTTGTAAATCTCGTCTTCATGATGTTTTTGAGAACCCGTCACATGTTCCCACCAATCTTGATTTGCTTATTAACATTGTTCGCTATTTAATTTAAACATATTTAGAATGTAATTGTCCGTAAGTTTATTGTGTGATTTAATAAAAAAACGTGGAAGCAGCTAGAACGCGGGGACAACAAAAAACAAATAAAATAACCATTTTTAATTTTTTGTATCAATTATTCTGTGATTTCAATGTCAGATTTTAATATTGTTTTTTTTGATAGTGTATTTTGGTGAATACATTGGACTGGAAACGTTGGTTTTGTAACATATATCTGAGTATTCATTCTTTTAAACAATTCTATAATACGCATGCGCATTTACGTATTAATGTTTTTGTCATTCTCCATCCAACGAATATTTTATGTCTTTTATAACCGAAACGGTTTACAATAAATCGTAAGCCTATTCGATCATTAACAAACAGCATTAAGCAAAAATATATTAAAAATATGTTTTTGTCCAGATTGTTGTTATGTCGCATGACGTGTTCCGACGACAATATCCTTCAATATGAAGTTATTACTAGAATACCTAAGTGAATATTTTGCATTATTCTCATGTTAATCTTATTACTATAAATAATTTCTTTCAATCTCTTACAAAATATTGCTGTCTTGACCCGATACTAACATCGCTTAAAGACGATGCCCGGACGAATTTATTGCGTTCATTATTTCTCTAATGAGTATATGACTATAAACTGTAGCAGTATCATAGTTACATAACTCTGTAGTTGTCACATCACTAATAAAAATAAAAAATTCCATCAACACATAGATGCTATCCATATCTACCATCAGCTGTTATTTCAAATTGAGGACTGATATGATGAATTCTAGAACCGGATAACAAACAAAAAAACAATCTTCAATGAGTCTGAAACTGAAGCCCTACTCAGTCGACCACAGTTTAATCTGCTTGATTGTCTCGCAATAACCTCTAAGTGCTATCGATGGATTAATTTTCCAAACTTCGCTAAGTTAGCTCAGCGAATACCAGCGAATATCCACAATACGAATTATGTTATTAAGGTGAAAGGAATCCATACAGTGACATTAAAATGTTCAGTTCTTTACGCGGGAAGACCTACTCATTTGATCAAAGTTCATCCGTTTCAGCATTAGTTTTAAGTTCACAACTTTACAGTTTAATATACTTGATTGTCGTGCAATAAATTCTAAGTGCTATCGTTGAATTCATCTTCCGTGCTTCGCTATGTGAACTCAAAGACGGATTGTAAATTATAAATGCCAGCGAATATCCACAATACGAAGTATGTTATTAAGCTGAAAAGAATCAGTACAGCGACATTAAAATGATCCGTTCTTCACGAGAGGAATTTTCTATATTTAATCCGTCGTCGGCGTAAACTTATAGTACCGTATTTATCAAAAACTCCATGTCTCTGTCGATTCAAATGGAGACGTGAGCTCAGAAGAAGCGATTGACTGTAGCAAAAGCACTGGTTCAGGTGGCGGCGGAAATACTTACAAGTCTTAACGAGAGGATGAGACTATCGTATCCGGATGCGACGTTTATGCCTTTTGAAATTTCGTTCTAGGAAATCGAGTGCCTGCAATACTCAACACAACACATGAAGCAATACATGTATGCAGAATTCGTGTGTAACTAGTGTAATTGTATATTGAACATAATGGCCAATTGTTCAGGTTATACAATCGTTTTCTGTAAAATCATTAAATGTTCGTAATATTACCTTAACATTAATCTTATGTGTTCATCTATGGGATTATTCTTTCTGGGTTAATGTGCTAAATGAGCGGAAGTCGCATCTTAAGATAAATTTTAATTAGGATAAACGTGTTTTGTGTGTATTAATTTCAAGTGACGCATTCATTGCATAGAATACTTTAAAACGCATTGGAATTATGTATGCCAGATTAATCCCCTTCTAAAGCATGAAATGAGCACAGGCCGCACCTTGAGAAAAGCTGTACCATGTTGTTGACGGTAGTTACGTGAATCATTCATTGCATACAAATACATTTCTATTTGAGTGAACTTGGTTACATATGAATGAATTAACAACATTCCAATTTAGCTAACATATATGAAATTACTGTAATACATTAAGAGCGATGAGCTGAAATACCACGTGTTATAGCGCCCCCTTTGATGTGCGTCGTCAGGAATACGTCGAGTTTGCAGACGGCTATTATACAATGTGACATTATTATAGAATTCCTGTGATGATTTAGTTGATGGCAACTTTTATTACCGATGATGTTATGAATGACGGTGCCTTGCTCGGCTGAATGCCCATAAGATTATGACCAGACGTTATTTTTGTTGGGGGGGGGGGATTAACATCTGTACCACTGCATACTTTAGACAACATAACAACACTGGA
The DNA here is from genome assembly GCF_978046115.1 of Saccoglossus kowalevskii. Taxonomy (NCBI): domain Eukaryota; kingdom Metazoa; phylum Hemichordata; class Enteropneusta; family Harrimaniidae; genus Saccoglossus; species Saccoglossus kowalevskii. The sequence goes on from NC_140652.1 coordinate 2,028,999, forward strand.
AGTCTTCATGTTGTCATCAATACTTCAACAGAAGTGAGCATGACGAAGCTTGTGAATAAATAACAATTCAATAATTGAATAATTTCCGCCTGCAAAGCACTTTTATAATTAGTGTAAATACTTTTGTTTAGCAACTAATATTACCCCACCACTGTTTCTACATATAACTAGCACACGCGTACGTGAGGTGAATTGATAAGGAAATAACTTGTTGTCAACGACGCCATACGCAAGAATACTAAAGACGCCCAATATTTTATTAGCCAGATCATCTAATCATAGTAGTATACAGTGAGAATGTCAAGAAAGTCTATGTTATGGAAGTGTTATTTAAATGTTAAAGCAACGTTTCAACATGGACACGTAGATTGAAATCTACCACAGTCACTCACTAACAACAGTTTCACTGCTACAATTTGACGGAAATCCTATTAATAGCCTACACATTTTAAGGTGGGTTTTTTCAAAAGCGTAAAATACTTGAATTTTAGAACCGTAAATCATAATCAGTAAAATCATTGTGTCAAATAACAAAAAGTGACTAGCAAGCGGAATGTTGTCCGTCTACTTCCGAGTGCTGATTCAAAGTGTTATCTGCCTGTAAGTAGAAACATCACTACTCCAGCTGTTTCTAAAAGAGATTAGTCACTCTAAATAACTGTATAATAACTTGTAATACCAATCGGCTGTCCATGAAGGTGCCATTTCTCGAGGAAAAATGTGTGTCTACCTTTTCCCGAAACAATAACTGTCGTTTTCATGCTCTTTTTACTGTAAAATTTGCTTAAAATGTCAATCAATGTGACAATCAAACTGAATCGCGGTATAAAACAACGTCATTAGCATACAATAATGCATAAATTTATTATTGTACATTTTTGACATTTGTTACTGAAATGAATGTGCGTCTATCCCGGAAAGTGCTATTCAGCGACAGATATATGGAAGAGTTCCTAGGCAGTCATCCAATGGTGCATCATATACCTTGTCTCTATGCAGTCATCCTATGGGACAACCTATAACTTGTCCCTGTGCAGTCATCCAATGGGACAACCTATAACTTGTCCCTGTGCAGTCATCCAATGGGACAACCTATAACTTGTCCCTATGCAGTCATCCAATGGGACAACCTATAACTTGTCCCTATGCAGTCATCCAATGGGACAATCTATACCTTGTCCCTGTGCAGTCATCCAATGGGGCAACCTATACCTTGTCCCTATGCAGTCATCCAATGGGACAACCTATACCTTGTCCCTATGCAGTCATCCAATGGTGCAACCTATAACGTGTCCCTATGCAGTCATCCTATGGGGCAATCTATACCTTGTCTCTATGCAGTCATCCAATGGTGCAACCTATAACTTGTCCCTGTGCAGTCATCCAATGGTGCAACCTATAACTTGTCCCTGTGCAGTCATCCTATGGGGCAACCTATAACTTGTCTCTATGCAGTCATCCAATGGGGCAATCTATACCTTGTCCCTATGCAGTCATCCAATGGTGCAACCTATAACTTGTCCCTATGTAGTCATCCAATGGTGCAACCTATAACTTGTCCCTATGCAGTCATCCAATGGTGCAACCTATACCTTGTCCCTATGCAGTCATCCAATGGTGCAACCTATACCTTGTCCCTATGCAGTCATCCAATGGTGCAACCTATAACTTGTCCCTATGCAGTCATCCAATGGGGCAACATATATATTGTCTCTATGCAGTCATCCAATGGCGCAACCTATACCTTGTCCCTATGCAGTCATCCAATGGGACAACCTATACCTTGTCCCTGTGCAGTCATCCAATGGGGCAACCTATACCTTGTCCCTATGCAGTCATCCAATGGGACAACCTATACCTTGTCTCTATGCAGTCATCCAATGGGGCAACCTATACCTTGTCCCTATGCAGTCATCCAATGGGACAACCTATACCTTGTCCCTATGCAGTCATCCAATGGGACAACCTATAACTTGTCCCTGTGCAGTCATCCAATGGGGCAACCTATACCTTGTCCCTATGCAGTCATCCAATGGGACAACCTATACCTTGTCTCTATGCAGTCATCCAATGGGGCAACCTATACCTTGTCCCTATGCAGTCATCCAATGGGGCAACCTATAACTTGTCCCTGTGCAGTCATCCAATGGTGCAACCTATAACTTGTCCCTATGCAGTCATCCAATGGGACAACCTATAACTTGTCCCTGTGCAGTCATCCAATGGCGCAACCTATACCTTGTCCCTATGCAGTCATCCAATGGTGCAACCTATACACAGTCCCTATGCAGTCATCCAATGGTCCAACCTATACCTTGTCCCTATGCAGTCATCCTATGGGACAACCTATACACAGTCCCTATGCAGTCATCCAATGGGGCAACCAATACCGTGTGCCTATGCAGTCATCCTATGGGGCAACCTATACCTTGTCCCTATGCAGTCATCCAATGGGGCAACCTATATATTGTCTCTATGCAGTCATCCAATGGGGCAACCTATATCTTGTCCCTATGCAGTCATCCAATGGGGCAACCTATATATTGTCTCTATGCAGTCATCCAATGGGGCAACCTATACCTTGTCTCTATGCAGTCATCCAATGGGGCAACCTATACCTTGTCCCTATGCAGTCATCCTATGGGACAACCTATAACTTGTCCCTATGCAGTCATCCAATGGGGGCAATCTATACCTTGTCCCTATGCAGTCATCCAATGGGGCAACCTATACCTTGTCCCTATGCAGTCATCCAATGGGACAACCTATACCTTGTCCCTATGCAGTCATCCAATGGGGCAACCTATACCTTGTCCCTATGCAGTCATCCAATGGGACAACCTATACCTTGTCCCTATGCAGTCATCCAATGGGGGCAATCTATACCTTGTCCCTATGCAGTCATCCAATGGGGCAACCTATACCTTGTCCCTATGCAGTCATCCAATGGGACAACCTATACCTTGTCTCTATGCAGTCATCCAATGGGGCAACCTATACCTTGTCCCTATGCAGTCATCCTATGGGACAACCTATAACTTGTCCCTATGCAGTCATCCAATGGGGGCAATCTATACCTTGTCCCTATGCAGTCATCCAATGGGGCAACCTATACCTTGTCCCTATGCAGTCATCCAATGGGACAACCTATACCTTGTCCCTATGCAGTCATCCAATGGGGGCAATCTATACCTTGTCCCTGTGCAGTCATCCAATGGGACAACCTATAACTTGTCCCTGTGCAGTCATCCAATGGTGCAACCTATATCTTGTCTCTATGTAGTCATCCAATGGCGCAACCTATACCTTGTCGTTGTGCAGTCATCCAATGGTGCAACCTATATCTTGTCTCTATGTAGTCATCCAATGGGGCAACCTATACATTGTCCCTATGCAGTCATCCAATGGGACAACCTATACCTTGTCCCTATGCAGTCATCCAATGGTGCAACCTATAACGTGTCCCTATGCAGTCATCCTATGGGGCAATCTATACCTTGTCTCTATGCAGTCATCCAATGGTGCAACCTATACCTTGTCCCTATGCAGTCATCCTATGGGGCAACCTATAACTTGTCTCTATGCAGTCATCCAATGGGACAACCTATAACTTGTCCCTATGCAGTCATCCAATGGTGCAACCTATACCTTGTCCCTATGCAGTCATCCAATGGTGCAACCTATAACTTGTCCCTATGCAGTCATCCAATGGTGCAACCTATAACTTGTCTCTATGCAGTCATCCAATGGGACAACCTATAACTTGTCCCTATACAGTCATCCAATGGTGCAACCTATACCTTGTCCCTATGCAGTCATCCAATGGTGCAACCTATAACTTGTCCCTATGCAGTCATCCAATGGTGCAACCTATACCTTGTCCCTATGCAGTCATCCAATGGGACAACCTATAACTTGTCCCTATGCAGTCATCCAATGGTGCAACCTATACCTTGTCCCTATGCAGTCATCCAATGGTGCAACCTATAACTTGTCCCTATGCAGTCATCCAATGGTGCAACCTATACCTTGTCCCTATGCAGTCATCCAATGGTGCAACCTATAACTTGTCCCTATGCAGTCATCCAATGGTGCAACCTATAACTTGTCCCTATGCAGTCATCCAATGGTGCAACCTATAACTTGTCCCTATGCAGTCATCCAATGGTGCAACCTATACCTTGTCCCTATGCAGTCATCCAATGGTGCAACCTATAACGTGTCCCTATGCAGTCATCCTATGGTGCAACCTATACCTTGTCCCTATGCAGTCATCCAATGGTGCAACCTATAACTTGTCCCTATGCAGTCATCCAATGGTGCAACCTATAACTTGTCCCTATGCAGTCATCCAATGGTGCAACCTATAACTTGTCCCTATGCAGTCATCCAATGGTGCAACCTATAACTTGTCCCTATGCAGTCATCCAATGGTGCAACCTATACCTTGTCCCTATGCAGTCATCCAATGGGGGCAATCTATACCTTGTCCCTATGCAGTCATCCAATGGTGCAACCTATAACTTGTCTCTATGCAGTCATCCAATGGGGCAACCTATAACTTGTCCCTATGCAGTCATCCAATGGTGCAACCTATACCTTGTCCCTATGCAGTCATCCAATGGTGCAACCTATATATTGTCTCTATGCAGTCATCCAATGGCGCAACCTAAACCTTGTCCCTATGCAGTCATCCTATGGGACAACCTATAACTTGTCCATGTGCAGTCATCCAATGGGGCAACATATACCTTGTCCCTATGCAGTCATCCAATGGGACAACCTATACCTTGTCTCTATGCAGTCATCCAATGGGGCAACCTATACCTTGTCCCTATGCAGTCATCCTATGGGACAACCTATAACTTGTCCCTATGCAGTCATCCAATGGGGGCAATCTATACCTTGTCCCTATGCAGTCATCCAATGGGGCAACCTATACCTTGTCCCTATGCAGTCATCCAATGGGACAACCTATACCTTGTCCCTATGCAGTCATCCAATGGGGGCAATCTATACCTTGTCCCTGTGCAGTCATCCAATGGGACAACCTATAACTTGTCCCTGTGCAGTCATCCAATGGTGCAACCTATATCTTGTCTCTATGTAGTCATCCAATGGCGCAACCTATACCTTGTCGTTGTGCAGTCATCCAATGGTGCAACCTATATCTTGTCTCTATGTAGTCATCCAATGGGGCAACCTATACATTGTCCCTATGCAGTCATCCAATGGGACAACCTATACCTTGTCCCTATGCAGTCATCCAATGGTGCAACCTATAACGTGTCCCTATGCAGTCATCCTATGGGGCAATCTATACCTTGTCTCTATGCAGTCATCCAATGGTGCAACCTATACCTTGTCCCTATGCAGTCATCCTATGGGGCAACCTATAACTTGTCTCTATGCAGTCATCCAATGGGACAACCTATAACTTGTCCCTATGCAGTCATCCAATGGTGCAACCTATACCTTGTCCCTATGCAGTCATCCAATGGTGCAACCTATAACTTGTCCCTATGCAGTCATCCAATGGTGCAACCTATAACTTGTCTCTATGCAGTCATCCAATGGGACAACCTATAACTTGTCCCTATGCAGTCATCCAATGGTGCAACCTATACCTTGTCCCTATGCAGTCATCCAATGGTGCAACCTATAACTTGTCCCTATGCAGTCATCCAATGGTGCAACCTATACCTTGTCCCTATGCAGTCATCCAATGGGACAACCTATAACTTGTCCCTATGCAGTCATCCAATGGTGCAACCTATACCTTGTCCCTATGCAGTCATCCAATGGTGCAACCTATAACTTGTCCCTATGCAGTCATCCAATGGTGCAACCTATACCTTGTCCCTATGCAGTCATCCAATGGTGCAACCTATAACTTGTCCCTATGCAGTCATCCAATGGTGCAACCTATAACTTGTCCCTATGCAGTCATCCAATGGTGCAACCTATAACTTGTCCCTATGCAGTCATCCAATGGTGCAACCTATACCTTGTCCCTATGCAGTCATCCAATGGTGCAACCTATAACGTGTCCCTATGCAGTCATCCTATGGTGCAACCTATACCTTGTCCCTATGCAGTCATCCAATGGTGCAACCTATAACTTGTCCCTATGCAGTCATCCAATGGTGCAACCTATAACTTGTCCCTATGCAGTCATCCAATGGTGCAACCTATAACTTGTCCCTATGCAGTCATCCAATGGTGCAACCTATAACTTGTCCCTATGCAGTCATCCAATGGTGCAACCTATACCTTGTCCCTATGCAGTCATCCAATGGGGGCAATCTATACCTTGTCCCTATGCAGTCATCCAATGGTGCAACCTATAACTTGTCTCTATGCAGTCATCCAATGGGGCAACCTATAACTTGTCCCTATGCAGTCATCCAATGGTGCAACCTATACCTTGTCCCTATGCAGTCATCCAATGGTGCAACCTATATATTGTCTCTATGCAGTCATCCAATGGCGCAACCTAAACCTTGTCCCTATGCAGTCATCCTATGGGACAACCTATAACTTGTCCATGTGCAGTCATCCAATGGGGCAACATATACCTTGTCCCTATGCAGTCATCCAATGGGACAACCTATACCTTGTCTCTATGCAGTCATCCAATGGGGCAACCTATACCTTGTCCCTATGCAGTCATCCAATGGGGCAACCTATACCTTGTCTCTATGCAGTCATCCAATGGGGCAACCTATAACTTGTCCCTGTGCAGTCATCCAATGGTGCAACCTATAACTTGTCCCTATGCAGTCATCCAATGGGACAACCTATAACTTGTCCCTGTGCAGTCATCCAATGGCGCAACCTATACCTTGTCCCTATGCAGTCATCCAATGGTGCAACCTATACACAGTCCCTATGCAGTCATCCAATGGTCCAACTTATACCTTGTCCCTATGCAGTCATCCTATGGGACAACCTATACACAGTCCCTATGCAGTCATCCAATGGGGCAACCAATACCGTGTGCCTATGCAGTCATCCTATGGGGCAACCTATACCTTGTCCCTATGCAGTCATCCAATGGGGCAACCTATATATTATCTCTATGCAGTCATCCAATGGGGCAACCTATATCTTGTCCCTATGCAGTCATCCAATGGGGCAACCTATATATTGTCTCTATGCAGTCATCCAATGGGGCAACCTATACCTTGTCTCTATGCAGTCATCCAATGGGGCAACCTATACCTTGTCCCTATGCAGTCATCCTATGGGACAACCTATACCTTGTCCCTATGCAGTCATCCAATGGTGCAACCTATATCTTGTCCCTATGCAGTCATCCTATGGGACAACCTATATCTTGTCTCTATGCAGTCATCCAATGGTGCAACCTATACCTTGTCCCTATGCAGTCATCCTATGGGACAACCTATACACAGTCCCTATGCAGTCATCCAATGGGGCAACCAATACCGTGTGCCTATGCAGTCATCCTATGGGGCAACCTATACCTTGTCCCTATGCAGTCATCCAATGGGGCAACCTATATATTGTCTCTATGCAGTCATCCAATGGGGCAACCTATATCTTGTCCCTATGCAGTCATCCAATGGGGCAACCTATATATTGTCTCTATGCAGTCATCCAATGGGGCAACCTATACCTTGTCTCTATGCAGTCATCCAATGGGGCAACCTATACCTTGTCCCTATGCAGTCATCCAATGGGGCAACCTATATATTGTCTCTATGCAGTCATCCAATGGGGCAACCTATACCTTGTCTCTATGCAGTCATCCAATGGGGCAACCAATACCTTGTCCCTATGCAGTCATCCAATGGGGCAACCTATATATTGTCTCTATGCAGTCATCCAATGGGGCAACTTATACCTTGTCCCTATGCAGTCATCCAATGGGGCAACCTATACCGTGTCCCTATGCAGTCATCCAATGGGGCAACATATACCTTGTCTCTATGCAGTCATCCAATGGGGCAACCTATACCTTGTCCCTATGCAGTCATCCAATGGTGCATCTTATACATTGTCGCTATGCAGTCATCCAATGGGACAACCTATACCGTGTCGCTATGCAGCCAACCAATTGGGTAACACTCACAGTGTCGTCGCTATGCAACCATCCAATGCGACAACTTATACCCTTACATTATGGGGCTATCTAATGTGTCAACCTATATCGTGTCACTATGCAGCCATCCAGTGATACAACACTGTCGTATCAATAAGAAGTTATTTAATGGGGCATTCTACATTTAAAAGCATCCTTATAATGAGAGAACTTATAAAATGAAATTAAGTTTCCATTCGTATGAACAATCTATACCGTGACACTGTGCAACCATGTAATGAGACAACACATACCGCGTCACTATATAGCTTTTCAATGGCACAATATGTACTGTGTCGATAATTTGTAGCCATCTATTCACATGCCAAGCATTCACCAATTGACACTTTGTCAATTGACACTTTGTATTGACACTTTGTCAGTAGACTACAGTGTTATGAGCACTATCGTCATGCACTCATAACACAGTATTACGTAGTTGTTCCAGATCTAATAAGTATTCAGGATATGTTAGCATTACATGATATGTGATATACTGAACCTTAAATCCATATTTGGGCGTGTGTTCCATTTGGAAACAAATAAATGCATTTACGATATTCTTATGCCTTGTATTGATTGTGAAAAAGTAAGTAATAAACGTTGAAGAACAAGATTAAATACAAACATATAAATACATAGATTTACTGTTAAGAACATCATTCAACGTAGATAACGCAATGTCATTCACACATTACACTTCAGCTTTAATCTATTGCGGCTCGGCTTTTGGGTGTCTTCGACGAAATGAATATAAAGCAAGACTGTCTTGCAATATTTATTTAATTTCCGGCGTGGCATTTGATGGAGTATTAACGGATTACTAAGCCACACTGGTAGTATGTACGGAATACATCTGAACACATTTGTTGGTTTCGGATTCTTATCACAGCGTATTCTGACGGCGTTGGTTGAAGCATTCTCGTCTGAACGACTTCCTGTTATGTCAGGCACACCAAAGGGATCAATTATCGTTCCATTTTTTAACGATTTGTTACCATTTATCAATAATGACCGATTATCTAGTATTGACTCGTGGGTATATATTGCCGAGAATCAATAGCACATGGCATTCAATTACATGAAATGTATAAGTTACAAATTACTAAAATGATTGCAATATTTGACAAAATTAGTGAGTAATGTGGTGTCCGAGGTTAGCTACATTTCTTTGAACAATTACGAATAAGAGCATTTGTCCGGCTGGCCTGTTCAGAGGCGGACACATACAAAGTATTTTAGGATACATGAATACGAGTTGTACACAAATAAAAGTTGTAGACGAATACAACTTGTACATAAATACGAATTGTACATAAATACGAGTTGTACATAAATACGAGTTGTACATAAATACGAATTGTACATAAATACGAGTTGTACATAAATACGAGTTGTACATAAATACGAGTTGTACATAAATACGAGTTGTACATAAATACAAGTTGTACATGAATACAAGTTGCACATAAATACAAGTTGTAAATAAATACGAGTTGTACATAAATACAAGTTGTACATAAATACGAGTTGTACATGGATACGAATTGTACATGAATACGAGTTGTACATAAATACGAGTTGTACATAAATACGAGTTGTACATGAATACGAATTGTACATGAATACGAGTTGTACATAAATACGAGTTGTACATGGATACGAATTGTACATGAATACGAGTTGTACATAAATACGAGTTGTACATAAATACGAGTTGTACATGGATACGAATTGTACATGAATACGATTTGTGCATAAATACGAGTTGTACATAAATACGAGTTGTACATGAATACGAATTGTACATGAATACGAGTTGTACATAAATACGAGTTGTACATTGACACGAATTGTACATGAATACGAGTTGCACATAAATACGAGTTGCACATAAATACAAGTTGTACATAAATACGAGTTGTAAATAAATACTAGTTGTACATGAATACGAGTTGTACATGAATACGAGTTGTACATAAATACAAGTTGTACATGAATACAAGTTGCACATAAATACAAGTTGTAAATAAATACGAGTTGTACATAAATACAAGTTGTACATAAATACGAGTGGTACATGAATACGAATTGTACATGAATACGAATTGTACATGAATACGAGTTGTACATAAATACGAGTTGTACATTGATACGAGTTGTACATGAATACGAGTTGTACATAAATACGAGTTGTACATAAATACGAGTTGTACATGAATACGAATTGTACATGAATACGAATTGTACATGAATACGAGTTGTACATAAATACGAGTTGTACATTGATACGAGTTGTACATGAATACGAGTTGTACATGAATACGAGTTGTACATGAATACGAGTTGTACATGAATACGAGTTGCACATAAATACGAGTTGCACATAAATAAAAGTTGTACATAAATACGAGTTGTAAATAAATACGAGTTGTACATGAATACGAGTTGTACATGAATACGAGTTGTACATAAATACGAGTTGTACATTGACACGAATTGTACATGAATACGAGTTGCACATAAATACGAGTTGCACATAAATACAAGTTGTACATAAATACGAGTTGTAAATAAATACGAGTTGTACATGAATACGAGTTGTACATGAATACGAGTTGTACATAAATACAAGTTGGACATGAATACAAGTTGCACATAAATACAAGTTGTAAATAAATACGAGTTGTACATAAATACGAGTTGTACATAAATACGAGTTGTACATAAATACGAGTTGTACATGAATACAAGTTGTACATAAATACGAGTTGTAAATAAATACGAGTTGTACATGAATACGAGTTGTACATAAATACGAGTTGTACATTGATACGAGTTGTACATGAATACGAGTTGTACATAAATACGAGTTGTACATAAATACGAGTTGTACATGAATACGAATTGTACATGAATACGAATTGTACATGAATACGAGTTGTACATAAATACGAGTTGTACATTGATACGAGTTGTACATGAATACGAGTTGTACATGAATACGAGTTGTACATGAATACGAGTTGTACATGAATACGAGTTGCACATAAATACGAGTTGCACATAAATAAAAGTTGTACATAAATACGAGTTGTAAATAAATACGAGTTGTACATGAATACGAGTTGTACATGAATACGAGTTGTACATAAATACGAGTTGTACATTGACACGAATTGTACATGAATACGAGTTGCACATAAATACGAGTTGCACATAAATACAAGTTGTACATAAATACGAGTTGTAAATAAATACGAGTTGTACATGAATACGAGTTGTACATGAATACGAGTTGTACATAAATACAAGTTGGACATGAATACAAGTTGCACATAAATACAAGTTGTAAATAAATACGAGTTGTACATAAATACAAGTTGTACATAAATACGAGTTGTACATAAATACGAGTTGTACATGAATACAAGTTGTACATAAATACGAGTTGTAAATAAATACGAGTTGTACATGAATACGAGTTGTACATAAATACGAGTTGTACATAAATACGAGTTGTACATGAATACAAGTTGTACATAAATACGAGTTGTAAATAAATACGAGTTGTACATGAATACGAGTTGTACATAAATACGAGTTGTACATAAATACGAGTTGTACATGAATACGAGTTGCACATAAATACGAGTTGTACATAAATACAAGTTGTACATAAATACGAGTTGTACATGAATACGAATTGTACATGAATACGAGTTGTACATAAATACGAGTTGTACATAAATACGAGTTGTACATGAATACGAATTGTACATGAATACGAGTTGTACATAAATACGAGTTGTACATTGACACGAATTGTACATGAATACGAGTTGCACATAAATACGAGTTGCACATGAATACGAGTTGTACATGAATACAAGTTGTAAATAAATACGAATTGTACATAAATACGAGTTGTACATAAATACAAGTTGTACATAAATACAAGTTGTACATAAATACGAGTTGTACATAAATACGAGTTGTACATAAATACGAGTTGTACATGAATACGAATTGTACATAAATACGAGTTGTACATAAATACGAGTTGTACATGAATACGAATTGTACATAAATACGAGTTGTAAATAAATACAAGTTGTACATAAATACAAGTTGTACATACATACGAGTTGTACATGAATACAAGTTGTACATACATACGAGTTGTACATAAATACAAGTTGTACATGAATACAAGTTGTACATAAATACAAGTTGTACATAAATACAAGTTGTACATACATACGAGTTGTACATGAATACGAGTTGTACATGGATACGAATTGTACATAAATACAAGTTGTACATGAATACAAGTTGTACATAAATACAAGTTGTACATAAATACAAGTTGTACATAAATACGAGTTGTAAATAAATACGAGTTGTACATAAATACGAGTTGTACATGGATACGAATTGTACATGAATACGAGTTGTACATAAATACGAGTTGTACATAAATACGAGTTGTACATGGATACGAATTGTACATGAATACGAGTTGTACATAAATACGAGTTGTAAATAAATACGAGTTGTACATGAATACGAATTGTACATAAATACGAGTTGTACATAAATACGAGTTGTACTTGAATACGAGTTGTACATAAATACTGTGGCGATTGCACTGTTGATGCAGTACTGCTCAATGTATGTCTGGATAGAGTGGTTGAGTAGGTGGTACTTAAACTCAATGATGACTCGGTTGCTGACACATAGTTAAAAACAAGGCAGTGCATCTGTAAGATCAAGCTTTTCCCGTTTATTGTAGCACGTAATACATCACTACTTTGGCGGTTATAGAAAATAAAGCAAACGATGACTGTTATTGACGTGTCTTTTCCTCGGTAGGCCCAAAATGTACCAGGCCAATCTGATTAAAATCTGATCATAGTGTACGGCTTTGATTATTTTGGCTATAAACTTATTTTAATTTTATTTTTATTACTTTTGTTATTAATGCCCTTTTATTTTATTATTTTACTTTGATTTTGACTTTGAGATTTTTTTTAATTCCGCCCTACCTACATCTGATCCGACGCCTATGTAAGTCCCGTTCAAATCTCGCGTAAGTAACAGCCAATCACAGCCCCTCTTTTATACAGGCTGTCGGTTGCTTACTTTTCAGTGTAGCGATACTCTACGGGCAATCTTTCTGTACATTATATTTTGCCCACTTGAATAAACCATTAATAGAAAATTGCTAGTATATTTTTATTTGCAAAAGAAATTCCACAGCATTTTACAATTTTTGTCATTACATTGAATATTTGTTTCACTTCCAACAAATGTGTACACTTCCAGATACATCTTCGCCAGCCAAGGTTCGTTCATTCAGTCATCGCTTCAATTTTACATCACTGAGCATAATTATCTAGAATGGAAGCAAAAAATAAGTAAATCGTAATGATTAGAGCACTGTAAACAGCTATAGTAAACAATGCAAACTGATTTTATATTGTATAACGGTCACCGGCCCACGGCATCGACGCAGAAAATTGGAGCAAAAAAATATTTCCTGATCAATTGCGATGTGTTCCAATAAAAAATATTTTATTCCAGTCCAAATCAGCTCAATTACTTTAATAAAGAGTTATTGTATAATGTACAAAATGTTGATACAATTTGATGAATATTTACAGCTACGGCTTCAATACCGCAGACGATGTTGGCCCGATCGTCAACAAAACATCACCCGTCTCCAGGGCAGGCGTCTGGAAAAAGATACTGGTGTTCGGTCGAAACGGTGGAAACTAAATCGTCACTCCCAGAATAACTATATGCAAAATAACGATCTAAAGTCGAACCATTCGAGCCACAATATTAACATAAAAATGACTTTCGTTGCATTTGACAATGATAAACTTACCGAAAAGCCGTGTTATTCTCGGTCGCTAACGTCGGTATAATCCGCCATTTCATTTGAGTGTGTTTGCCACCCGACTCCGCCCGGTGACGTCATCATGTGCGCTATATAAGGAGGTCTGTGATTCGTTGACTAAAATCGTCGATAGTGGGTCTCGTTGAAATCTCGTTACATAGGCATCGGGTCAGATGTAGGTAAGGCGGAATTTAAAAAAATCTCAAAATCAAAATCAAAGTAAAATAATAAAATAAAAGGGCATTAATAACAAAAGTAATAAAAAATAAAATTAAAATAAGTTTATAGCCAAAATAATTAAAGCCCGTACACTACATCAGATTTTAATCAGATTGGTACCAGGCTAGCGGTAAAGTGTCTTCGTTTAGTAGATCTTGTATCATTGTTCTAACTGTGGTGAGTAGAGGGTTCAGTCTCAGACATTCCAGGCATACGTGTAAAAGATTGTCGGCTTCATCGCGGAACAGACACTTATCAGAGCGCGAGATGCGGGAGTTGTAGAGGACACCTCCTGTTGGATATGCGCTGTGTAGCAGCCGCCATTGTAGATCGCCTTCTTTTTTTGGATTGAGGCGCAATGTAGCAATCGTGAAAGTTTGGTTTGTATTTCGGAATACGAGTTGTACATGTTATGAGTTGTAGATGTTACAAGTTGTACATGGATACGAGTTTTCAATCTGATTTATCAATCAATATTAAAATTTGTATGCAGGTTTCCACGTAGATATAATTTACACATTTTCTATAAGAATTATTGGCAGGATAGCAGAGCTTTGCAAGTATTTGCATGTTCGTAGACAGTGTACCAGGAAGAACCGTCGTCGAATAAATTACGTAGAATTAATTAAACATGAAACTTCAGAAAAATACAAGAAAAAATCTGCATATTATCACAAGCCATTGCATATAACCAGAGTCATTGCCACTCGTTTTTATGTTAACTCAAGCCTTTTCATTTAAAGTAAAATAAAATCATTCGTCGCATTTGTATTTGAGTCTTCGAATTACTGAGTATTATTAATATTGGAATGATATCATGTTCAATTTATGAATAACATAACTTATTGTACTTATGTGTGTTAATTATAATGAACTCACAGATTTAATTCAATAATCCTGCTTGAAACTGTTTCTCTGTTTTTCATGATTATCAATCAGTCTGCATTTCCATTGTGAGTAAAGAGCTACCTTCAAATGTGTAGCAAATGAAAGGAAAATCACTGAAAAAGCAATTATCACCCACTAGTATGAATCAAACAATTTTCCGGTTGTTTTTTCACTGATGTCTGTGACGATTATAACAAACACTTAATAATGCATACGGCAACCCGATCGACGTACTACAATTTAACATGATACATTGAAACAAGCAGGTTTTATGAACGTTCAAACACTTTCAAACGAGTAAGCCAGCTGCATGAAGATAAAGTTTCTGTCGATAGTATATGCCTATTAGGTATAACGCGTTTACAAATCTTTTAAAATATGAGTACATTACATTTGAATACGTGTATATGGTTATTGATATACTGCAAATGTTTGTTAAATTGTTGCAATAATAGTGGATTGATATATGTTGTGGCGCATACACATTACAATAAATCAACGAGCAAAAAACACCTACCTTTGCAGATTAAAGTCACCGTGAAATGAAAATACCGTGGTTGCCCACTATTTTTATATCAGTTGCTGTTGCTATGATACTGTTTCTAGGGACATCAAAATATTGCATATATTAGCATATTACTGCGTTGTAATACACAGCATTGAAATAGCGCCATCTTTGGTAAAGCCATTAGTTAAAAAAGTGCTATGTAATCTGATTGCAATTGCCATTCACTCAGTATGTATAGCAATGATTGAAATGGATCTGATTATGCCAAATTCATAAACCTACTCCAAACTCTTCGACACTCTTTTCGATCTCAGTCAAATTGTAAAAGCGGATAAACAATAGACAACGCGGGGGGCATGGACTTTGTAATTGTACTCACACGTGTAGCAGATAAAGTGTATGTTATTGTGCATCAATCATATGATAGTCGACACAGTTCTACAAACCCCCCGACAATTGAAAGATTTACTGCTAAACCACTACAGTAGGACATTACATTTAATAAATGTTATAAGGTACTGTCTGTTTCATGCTGAATTTCAACGTAAATAAGAACCTTGGCACCAACTTAAACTGGCCGCCGCGGTACAAGAATCATAGTACAATCACATAATTGTCGACACAGCTCCACAAATCCTCTCTGACAATTGACGGATTTGCTGATAAATTGCCACAGTAAGAAACTACTTTTAGCAAATGTCATAAAGTACTGTTTGTCTACTACACTTTAACAAAGTTGAGAAGCTTGGTACTATAAATTTGAAATGCCTGCCAGTGTATGTCAAGAAGTGCTTTGGTGTACCTGTCATAGACATTTACGATGTGCAGTACCGCGACGCTATATTCTTAGATGGTGAGCCAATATTTTAATTAAAACAGCCTAAATAATACCGTTAAACTGGGAATCTAGACGTACAAAACATATGTTGTATTCATTGTCGAACCTAGTGCACTTACTTTGCACTAGAGGAACCCGAACAATGAGCATTCACTTGCCATGGGTATTTTCACTAAATCATGAATTGGAGGGAGACATGCCAGGCACGCGACCAGATTCAATGAACACATGTATATACATCGCCGAATTGGCACACTATTAATGACGATGTTGACGATAGTACGTAAGCTACTATTAAAACAACGGGGAAATAGTGCAATACATATATACAGATTGAACATATTCAAGTTATGAATTCCGACAAACGAACATGTAAATGAACACTAGATAATGTTAAGAAATACACATTAAAACTACAATATTGCAAAATATGGCAAAATAGTATAGCTCTAAGTACCATGTACTTACTGTGTGCATGAACATACGGCACTTGGTGGCCTCGCGAGAACATTAAACTTTTCAGTCAACATACCATGTCGAATGCCTAAATATGACAGCTGTGATATTCTCCATTATCATAATATACAACCCCTTACCATATACGTCATTTTGACGTCACTGTCTACAATACACGCCATCTCATCCAACAAAATGTCTGTTCCGTGTTTATTAATACTCTGTTTACGTCGGATTAACATGTAGGCCTAGAAAAAGTGTGATCTTTTCCACAGAAGGTTGATACTCGCCCTACATTACGCGGTTAGCATTAACCAAGATTAAATGCCATTCTAGACAAGATTCCATCAGGTCATGGGATGTACATAATATGGAATACACAGTCATAGTTGCACTTAAATATCATTCATGTAACATTAGGTATAACAAACACTTCAACATCTAGAAATGATAAAACTAGTAATACATTCATTTTCCAACAGTGGCGGCGGCACCGGGAACAGAGGGGGCGGTCGCCCACCCGAAAAATCAGGCTGAAACCCTTTGTGTTAGCAAAACTTGCTCTTTAAAATACAGGAAATAGCGTTTCAGAGGGTTTAGATTTTCAATCCCATCCCCTCATGCAAAATTTCGTGCTGCCGCCTCTGGCCAATCATTGCCTCGCGACTCGACACTAATTTAAGAGATTTATTGGAGAGAGGGGGAGGGATAATTCAGTTGATGTGATCGTGAAGTGAAGTACTCATTTTATTTAGATAATAATTGTCTACAGTATGTAGGATGGACGATCGCGTTGCCGAACGTTTGCGCTATACTAGATATTTTTATTGAGATAAGTTAGTGACATTAGCGACAACGGAGATCAACTTAGTCATGTCATATTATTGCCGATGATATCCACGTGATACGCGTGTAATTTTCTTATTTTTCTAGTGGTTACGCCCGTTATATTGTTCTATTTTCCGCGATCTACCCGCATTCAGATATCCGAAAAGTCTGGGTAAATTGAATAATTACTATGAACTACGAATACTACGATTTCATGTAATATATTGTCAAGCTTGTATGAATTGGTATCGTTCAAATCAAACTGGCACAAGTATTGCTCTCAAAACTGACACGCATCAAGCAAGCTTGTAACAACTATTTCTTAATGTACTGACTCGTATCTGAGCTTCTTTCATCGTTACCGAGGCTGAAAAAAAAATCGTATTTCTTGCTTGAGCTCACCGATTAGTCTTATCAGTTAAACTACTCATTAAAGTTGTCGTCCATTCTGCGTCTATTTAATGTTGCGATGCGTGTTATTACAATTACTGCTGAATTCAGTCTCTATGGCAACGTGTCTTCACTTGAAATAAATAATCATTGTGAAGATTTTATTATTTCTTCGACATTAATCCAAAAGTTCTGAACTATCTGAGAGAAAATAAATCTGAAGTTGAAATCTAAATCTGAAATTGTAACCCAAATATCTATTCACAGCGTAACAGTGCATAGGAATAACTATAGCTCTACATGACACGGCGTCTTTCAGAAAATGCTAGTACTGTCGTTGCTTTTCATTTCTATATAGAAATCCAATATGAATAAGAGACCGAAGTCGGTTACCTGAATCGGTTTCTGAATGTAATAGACAAGTGTGCGTACAAAACAGATAGTCACTCTTTTCAAGAGCAACATACCACATGTAGTGTGAACATTTAAAATAAAATATAGTCGGAGCAATTTAAGTTTGAAACTCCTTCCCAAACTCTTCATATATTAGAATGTGAAGCCAACACTGTCTATGTATAGAAAAGCAAAAGCTTCATTTAGGACTTTGACTGCCTATGGCCTTGCATATATAACTTCAGTCGTGATTACAAATGATTCATTCAGCTTTAAATTTGTCGTAATATCTCCACTGATTTGTTAATGATTTTTGAGAAGCCAATCCCCTATTTTTTTTTACATGGAAGTAGTTCAATATACTAGTAATCTGACAAGGTAATGCGTTGAGTAGGAGATTATAGTTCTGCCTGACATGCAAATACGACTGGACAAGTCACGTTACATAATTGAAGTATAATTTCAATGGCAACGTCTTTGAGGCCATTTCACACATGCATTACAATAATCGTAATGATGGTGTATTATAGTTATAATATACGAACTGTGAGTGTGGAATATCTAGCAACGTTTGCTTGGAGAACATCTAGCCATCATTACCTCTCATTCTTGGAATAATTTTGTTCTGCGGAAAATCTGCGGAAAATCTAGTTACCTTCACATCTTATCCTTGGGATTGTCTTGGGATATTCTTGGGGAATATCTAGCAACCTTAACCTCACAATATGGCATACATTTTGTTCCGGGGAACATCTGACGATCTTCACCTTTTATCATGGAAACTTATTGGGACACCTGGCTACTAGTAACTTTGCATCTTATTCTCAAAACATCCACCTAACTTTGCATCTTATTCCGGGCAACGTTTTCTATCTACCTGCAGGGACTATGTGATTAATCTTTCCTTTAGGATCTTTTCATGAATCATAAATAGTCACATGACTGCACGACTAGGACGATTTAATGATCCGACAGTTGGTCTTGTATATACTGTTAATTTCTTTGCACTTTAAAAATTAACTAATTCTATTTCTACATGACGTCGATATTTATTGTGCTGCTTTTAATCAAAATGAAAAAAAATTATATAACCCATTAAATTGTGGAAGCCTTAAAATGTACGGACTTAGCTGTACCATTGATGTATTATAGAATGTCGTCATTTCCTCTTTTGCTCATACAACTTTACACGTTGGGATGTATCATCATTGCTTATTCACATATGAAAGTGAAAATTTCCCAAAATAACTTGCATGATTGGGTGTATCGTTA
This sequence comes from Saccoglossus kowalevskii, assembly GCF_978046115.1. Classification (NCBI taxonomy): domain Eukaryota; kingdom Metazoa; phylum Hemichordata; class Enteropneusta; family Harrimaniidae; genus Saccoglossus; species Saccoglossus kowalevskii. The sequence goes on from NC_140652.1 coordinate 2,048,803, forward strand.
TTTGGATAAGCACGTGTGAGAATGTAACTCAACATTTCCCTTACTATTTTGCTGGATACAGCGAATCAGCTGTCACATTAGATACTAATACATAGGCATTGTATGACATTTGATACTATATATACACTGTGTATATGAGCCAGTTCTTTGCGTCACCAGGTTTGTACATATATACACAGAATAGGTTCCATATACTGGAGCTAATGAACAAGGATGACTATTGCAAATACTCAAGTATCTGATGACTATTCATGAAATGGATAATCATGTAATTTACTTTCAACCATTTCATTGCATTCTCAATTTTGAGATTATGTGCAAAAAAATACAGAAGGTTTAATACTATAAGGTTATTACGAAGATATCTCAAAGTATGCACGAAGACAGTACAGCGGCAGTAACCTTATTATTATACATTTTTTCCTTCCAAGGATACATCATGGGAATGCAGAAATCCTAAAAGTTTAGAACAGAATCAGCAAACTTCTTTACATGGAGTCCGGTCAAACCCTGGTGGCAACCATGTTTGTTTTTATTATTAGAGGACGCTTACGCGCGTAATCATTCCATATTTAGAATTCGCATTTCCTAATATGGTGGAATGAAAATACCCCGTATAATACCGCAAAATTACGACGCGCTGTAACTTATGGCGTTACGGTGACAGATGTATAATACATTGTATTTATTCGGAATACAACTTAAATATATTAAATGTTCATTACCATGAGTAGTTAGCTAACCTAGTATTGGAGAAAATTAAACACAGTGCAATGGTCGTCAAAGTTCAGTTATTAGATCAATACAGACCCTAGTATACCAAGTAATCTTTAGAAGAACTTACAACAATGAACAACCTATTCTATGACAAGTTTGTATGTATGAAAGAAATCAATGAAACAATTATTCCACTAATCGGGTATTTTAGGAGCAATAGCCAACTTGCCTAATATTGGCACCCTTCTGAAGGTGTTGGAAGTGTCATGGTGTCCATGTATCTTTCAAATATTTTCACTCTAGATAACAATGCAAATAATAAAATAAATGTATTTTTTTTCTATTTAAGCAATGAGTGAACTTGAACTGAAATGCGAAGTCCGGCAAATTGTTCGAGAAGCTCAGAACCTGTTATCCACTACTAGCGATCCGAGTACCATCATCAGGACACTGGACAGAGTAAAATGCTTACTTCCAGGAAAAACTGACAGCAACTCACAGGACTTTAATAACGACAGAATTCTAAAAGCTAAAGAGGAATTCTGCAGCCAGCATAAAGTGGTTGTATAATGTAACACAGCTGGGAGGAGGACAGCAGGACACGAGGCTCTCTATTTACGCTGGATTAGGTGAGATTCAGATTATTTCATAACGTTTAGTCGGATGTGGATGCTCCATGAACACACCAGGACGATTATTGTGGTGCAAAAAACGATTTCTATGATAAGCTGAACTGAGAAATAGAATTTGTTTTTGTAAACTTCTACTGGCAAAACATCGTCCAAAACATTACGTAATATGCAGCTGTTAGTTTCGTAACTGGAAGTTATCATCATGAATACCCTTAGATGTGAAGACTGTAGAGTAGTATCTGCGTCTGTCACCTGTTGCCAGGGTGACATTCTGTTATGTCATAGCTGCAATGGAAAACGTTTTGGAAGTGAAAGTGGTGATAAGAATACTGATGAATCATTGAGAATATCTAACACAGCTAGTGGCATGATAATTAATGAGATGCTGTGCTTCATTGTAAATAAAATTGACATCCTTACGACCGATGTCATCGTCAAGCTTTGTACTGATTACTTTGTGGACGAAGAGGTTGAATCGTCCAAGAAAACCTTGTTCGAGTTATGTGGAAATGATCGCGCGCGATATATTAAACGACAAGGTCCAAATAAACGATCTAACAATATTCTAGATGTAGTAAAGTTGGTCCATGAGACGGATTTCGAGGATCTCCCTAGTTTTGTTGCGAAAGACTTATCGAAATTACCACCAATCGACATAACGCATGTAGATATTTCGGCAGTTATGAAGGAAATGACAGCCCTAAGGCGAGACATGACGGAACTGAAAGATCAAGGAATGTTCCGGTCGGCTTCAAGCTGTGAAATACTGCAAGATGTACAGAATTTGCGTCAAGAGATTGACGACCTTAAAAATGGACTTGAAGAGTCTCGCATGGAGTTGAACTGTATGACTGATACTACAAATGCAGTTCCCATGGCTACTGATTGTTTACCATCTCCATCTGGTCATAAAACTAGTAAAGTAAGTTGCAATGCTGAACCTACTCTGCAACATTCCTCTCCATCGGTTACTTATGCAGGTATAGTTTCGTCGCATACGTCTCATGAAATGAATGAAAGAAAACCTGCCCATGGCAAATTTAATATGAAATTACGTGACAAAAACAGTGATGGTTTTACCACCGTGAACCGTAAACGTAAAAATCAACGAGGCCCCAGAGTGGGCACTGCTGATCCAGACAGAGACTGTGCCATTAAAGTTGTTCATTACAATCCACCATTTAGGGTGTTTATTACCAGGCTTTCACCTTTGACATCAACGGAAGATATTCAAAGCTTTGTTAAAAAGTCGCTTAACGTGCAAGTTAACTGCGAAAAACTCAAAACTAAGTTCGACACATACTCTTCATTTCTTATTGAAACCACGCGAGAGTTCTCTGGGCAGATTATGGACCCCACTGTGTGGCCAACTGGAATTCGCAAGTATTACTAATAACAATGTCTGTACGAATAGTTTCATTCAACTGTCGTGGAGCAAAATCCTCTATTAACGATATTCACGCTCTCTGTGACTCTCATGACATAGTGTTAATCCAAGAGCACTGGCTTAGTAACTCCGAATTAACACTTCTAGGGAGTATACATAATGGCTTTAATGCATGTGGAGTTTCGGCAATGGATGAAGAGACGGGAATCCGCGTGGGACGGCCGTACGGAGGCGTTGCCATCTTGTGGCGCAAATCTCTTGGCAATAAAATTAAAATACGATATTTAAATGATAACAGACTTATTGGCGTGGAACTGCGTACTGAACATAGTCATATACTCATACTGTGTGCATATTTGCCCACTTGTTCAGATGATAATTTTGATGATTTTCTTAGCTATTTGGCTAAAATTTATTGTATTGTTCAGGATTGCAACGCTACGAATGCTATTATTCTAGGTGATTTTAATGCAAATCTTGGATCGCTATTTGGGCGCGAACTTGAACATTTTTGCTCAGAAAATAATATTTATGTTTCGGATATATGTTTCCTTGGTCGTTCCACTGTAAACTTTACATATTACAGCGAGGCTCATGGTAGTACTGGGTGGTTAGATCACTGCCTTAGTACACCCTCTGCTCACAACGCAATTAAGAAAATACGTATTATGAATGATTTTATGTCGTCGGATCACTTTCCTCTCAGCGTTGAGATAGAGTGTGCGGGTCTGACACAATTTGAGCGCCAGCATCGATTTGGAAATTACCATAGAATTGTGCCGAAGTGGTCTAATGTGACCCAACATCAAATAAGAAGGTACCAATCTAGGACTGCTCAGCTTCTGTGTACCATTAATACACCAAATAACGTACTGAGTTGTCGTGATCCTAATTGTAAAAATCAAGACCATATGATCGCTCTTAACAGTTATTAGGCTGACATTGTTCAATCATTGCGGATAGCGGCTGAGGATACTATACCAACTGTCAAACCTAAACGACATCATGAAATTCCAGGATGGAATGAACAAGTTCGTGACTTTCATAACATTGCTAGGGATGCATTCATGGTATGGGTAAGTAATGGAAGACCTCGTACTGGACCAATATATGAATTGATGCGTAAAACGCGGGCAAAATTTAAGCTAATGATTCGAATGTGTAGACGAAACGATGAACAAGCGAGAGCTGATGCGTTAGCTTATAAGTTATCGCAGGGGAAATCTCGAGACTTTTGGAATTCAGTTAATAATATGACTAACAATGTTGGCGCTAGACCATCTACTATAGAGGGTTGTGATGGGCAAACAAGCATTTGCAATATGTGGAAAAAACATTATGAATCGCTTCTTCAGTCTGTAACAAATTGTCAAAACAAAAATCATGTGATATCTGCTGTGAATGTCGTGAATTACCACGAAGATATGATGGTCACCTGTAATGAAATCAAAGTAGCCATTAATAAATTGGAAAGGGGAAAATGTATTGGAAAAGACAGACTGTGCTCGGAACATATCATATTTGCGGGTCAAATACTGTGTGTTCTACTAGCCTTGTGCTTTACTGCATTCTTTGTTCATGGACACCTGCCAGACTATTTTATGGATACAATGATTGTCCCAATTGTCAAAGATAAGACTAAAGATATCACAAGAGTGAATAGCTATAGACCTGTTGCTATAGTAACCGTTTTATCGAAATTATTTGAGTTGTGCATCTTAAATCGAATTGAAAAAATTATCGAGACTAGTGATTTTCAGTTTGGGTTTAAACGCAAGCATTCAACAGAAATGTGTATCTTCGTAGTGAAGGAAATTGTCGACTTCTATAAAAGTCACAACTCGCCCGTTTTTGCTTGTTTTATGGACGCAACAAAAGCGTTTGACAGGGTAAACCATTGGAAGTTATTCAAAAAATTACCTGATAGGGGAATGCCTGTATTCATTGTGCGTTGTCTATTGCATTGGTATCGAGGTCAAACTTTTTGTATCCGATGGGCTTCAGAAATATCTGCGTTCTTTAGAGTGACCAATGGAGTTCGACAAGGAAGCATTCTTTCGCCGACGTTATTTTCAATTTATATTGATGATCTCAGTACTAGGCTGCAACAAGCGGGTGTTGGATGTCATTTAGCTGGTAAAATAATGAATCATCTTTTTTATGCTGATGATATTTTGTTAGTTTCACCTTCTGTCAAATCATTGAAAAAGCTTGTTGAGATCTGCGAGTGTTATGGTGAGGAGTTTGACATTCTTTTCCACAATACTAAGACAGAATGCATGTAATTTTTTCCAAAAACGTGGGGACAAACAAGGGTCCCAAACGTGTACTTGTATGGTAAACCTCTGGTTTTCGTCTCAGTGAAAAAGTACCTGGGTTATATGGTGTCATCAGATGGCAAGGATGAAGCTGATATGAAGCGACAATTGCGGTGTATTTATGCTAGGGCAAATTTTATTTTACGAAAATTTATAAAAAGTTCAGAGTACGTTAAGTGTTTGTTATTTAGAACGTATTTATACAGTATATATTGTCTGAATGTTTGGTGTGATTATCGTACACAAATTGTGAATACTGTGCGAGTGGCTTATAATAATGCTATAAGATTGGTCTTTAGCCTTAAACGGGCTAGCAGCGCCAGTGGTAATTGCGTGAGTAGAAATATTTTCAACTTTGAATCTCTTCAGCGCAAGGCATTATATAACTTCAGTCAGCGTCTACTTACGAGCGATAATGCTTTAATTCGTACTTGTGTCAACTCTGACAGTTTTTTCTTATCCAAATTTTGGACTAATCTTAGACGTTGTATTTATTAGTGTTCGTGTTTGTTATGTATTTAATATGGGACTTTTTTGGCCTGAAATAAAGGATTAATAATAATAATAATAATAATAGCGACGAGTGCGAGTGTAGTTAAATTTGTCTAAACTTCAGTGCAAGAGATCTAGCTATGGACAAGTCTAGTCCGACCTGTAGTTCATCAATGCTCCATATTAGACCCCATATGCATCTGAAGTATGTGAGAAATCTCAACACAGTTTGTGACAAAATCACTGGCATGCCTCAATTACTAGAGAAAACTGAAAAATCTGGAAATTTACATTGATAGAAAAAGTAGAAAACAAAACTGTATCTTCAACTTTACATAACTTCTATAACCAAAAACTGTAAGTTCTAACGTATCATAGGGAAGCGTGATTAATTGTGCGTGGTAAGCGATTACATTGTTTGTTAAATCGACTGTGATTTATTAGAGGGAACACATGTAGATGGTTTCCTCTCCATTAACTGATGATAGGACCGACGAAACGGATGTGACTGGCTGTTGGTGATAGCAATGACAGAACGTCGATGATGATGCTCTGAAGACATGAGTATTCTACGTCTGCAGATTGCGTACAGCAGATCAGCACAACAAGCAACAAGAGTCGTGTAGATTAAATGTTTAAAGCTCAGTCACTAGTTATCAAAGTCGCTCTCCTGCGACGTGCCATATGATTTTTAATTTGATAAAAGTCACCGCTTTTTATCTGAGGACCCGGCATGGGCAGGCAATGAAACCCGACGTGCTGAATAAGATAGACTAGAAGGAGTGAACATGTACTGCATTCGTCGTCGATACACTAATATCTGTGATCGAACAAATTTTGAACGCGTGTTTTAGGGCGAATGGAAATTTTATGTGCGCAATGAATATATTGTAACGTGTATGATATCCCTGGGTTTGGTGGGAGAAAAGTGGGCAGTGAAACAGTACTACGTAGCACAACTTATTACCTGTTACCAACTAGCAGCAATTGCAGTTCTTTGGATGGGATAAATAAAGACTACAAGAGTGTATAGTGATTAATGTTAACATTTTTAGTATAGTGATATGTTGTGACGTTGAAACCCCATCCAGACAGCGTAACAGAAAAACGTTTTCAACCCGTAATTAACATCAGTCTACCTACCCTGCAATCTGCACATGAAACTCATGACGCCACTATTGGGCATAACAATTTAAACAACCATAAAACATTAAGTGTTACATTATAGGCATATCATAACGAGTACGTGTTGATTCATTGACAAAGTCTGTGTTGGCATTATATTTTATATCTATTTAATTAACATAGATATATGATACTTATAGCTATTATTAATTGTATCAGTATTCCCAGTAATTCAATCTAGCATAGACTATCTACATATAATTGCGTTATGTAAAATATTCCTTTGTTTCACACATGGGACATGCTATGATTTTAAATCGTCACCAATTGTTAAATCCATCAGTATATTACTATAAAACAACTGAATTTAAGAGGTCATTATATCAGCGTTATTGAATGACGAATACTGTTATTGTGCGTACTAATTTTTGAGAATAAAACAGTTGTTTGAACTTGTCTCACGGGCCAAGAAGTAAACTGGTGGCAAATTAGTATAGCTTTAAATCAATGTACTTAAGCTGGCACGAAAATATGAATTCCATACCAATAAATGGCATGAATATTCGTTACCTCGTTTATCCAAAGTGTCCCATTTACTGTAAGCTGCCCAGTAAACAGATGAAAGCACACAAACTATGGCACATGCTCAAATTGAGATGAAAATCTACTCAGCAATCAGCAGCATCAAGGTTATTTGAAATGGTGTGTAATGGTGTGTAAGCACTACACCGCCCCTTTTTTTATATGAGGCATTGTTGGTAAATCCTTCCAGGCCTATGTATGTCATTAAATGAATCGGAAATAAAACTCAGTGTTAGTTTATATAATTGAAAGTATTAAATTATGTGAAATTATAAGTATCGACACACAATAAGTATAGATGTACACAATACAGCACGGTGCATTACATTATCAAATTAGTGAAACAAATAATTACTAATTTTCCATTTATCAATCCAAATCAAAATCTCGTCTTCATCCTGACTGTAGATAAGAACACTTAATGTTCTGCAATCAGTACTTTATGACAATTAGCACACATACTACTTATGTTCGTTTCAAGAGTAGCATAACATTGCATCTAAAATTTGTGTTTCCTGAATATTCCGCCATGAGTTCAATGACCTTTGATAAACATATCAGTCAACATTATACAGTCTTCTGAAAACAATTTAAGTCCACAAAGTGTACATGTTCATTAGAATTTAGGAATCGTTGGTTGTATTGGGCTCATGTGAGTCGTGTTTAACTATATTGGCTATATAAACTTTTATTATCCTAGTTGTAACACTACTGATATCTATTTGTGATTTCTCTCATTAGCCAAGTTGAACTTGTTCGCTGCGCTAGCCTGCCCGACCGCCCCGCCTGTCAAGCACTGTCACACCTCGTCCCACCCCGCCCGTGCCATCCCGTCTTTAAATCCCGTCTTTAAATTTGCCAGTGGTCATACTGGTTCATATTTTATTTTACTTCTAAGGTGTGTATGATGTTTTGACATTGTTTCCTTGTGCACCACTGTATTGTATTGTACGGAATTTTATTCTGCAAAATACCGAGAGAATCACAGTACAGTACAGCAGCTCAAAATATGACTATCCTCGCGTCGAAACAGCACAGTACGTGAAGTTTAAAATTGTTTGCCTGGAGTCATTGTAGTCGTTGTGAATACCTGACTATTGTTGTGCTAACTCGTACTCACTGTATAGTCAATGTGTATCCTCAAAATTCACTGATATACTTTTTTTATGTGAGGCGACTGTTGTTTCACACTCACCATATAAACAACATTTTTTGGCATTACAAATGTAAACTATGAGTGTATAACCCACATTGCTGTAAAGATAAGTAATTATGGTCAAGAGAATTCTAGTCTGGTAAACAGATTATTTGAGTAGGCGAATATTGCTTTAGGTGAATATATTTTAATTAAATTGTATTCACAACCTGCCCCTATTGACAGAATATATATTTATTCATTGAACATGTAGAAACTAAATATGAACTCAATTTTCTAAATTACAATATCCGCTCTCTACAGATTTCCATAGGGCTTTGATAAGAGTGTAGAGATGTAATGTAACTCGGAGTTCGATCTTATACTAGTTCATCATGCATTTCACAGTGAACTTCTCTAAGTGTCTCCACTTTGTACTTTCAAACAGGGACCACTACTGTGTTTAACTATATATGTGTCTGCAACGTTATTGGAACGTCTACCAACTTCTGATGACGTAATTGTGTCACCGGGCGAAATCTATTGTAAAACGAATTATAGCTAATCCGTGAGTAATATACCTTATAATCTTTAAAATAATCCGTGTGTAATATACCTTATAATCTTTAAAATAATCCGTGTGTAATATACCTTATAATCTTTAAAATAATCCGTGTGTAATATACCTTATAATCTTTAAAATAATCCGTGTGTAATATACCTTATAATCTTTAAAATAATCCGTGTGTAATATACCTTATAATCTTTAAAATAATCCGTGTGTAATATACCTTATAATCTTTAAAATAATCCGTGTGTAATATACCTTATAATCTTTAAAATAATTCGTGTGTAATATACCTTATAATCTTTAAAATAATCCGTGTGTAATATACCTTATAATCTTTAAAATAATCCGCGTGTAATATACCTTATAATCTTTAAAATATTCCATGTGTAATATACCTTATAATCTTTAAAATAATCCGTGTGTAATATACCTTATAATCTTTAAAATAATCCGTGTGTAATATACCTTATAATCTTTAAAATAATCCGTGAGTAATATACCTTATAATCTTTAAAATAATCCGTGTGTAATATACCTTATAATCTTTAAAATATTCCATGTGTAATATACCTTATAATCTTTAAAATAATCCGTGTGTAATATACCTTATAATCTTTAAAATAATCCGTGTGTAATATACCTTATAATCTTTAAAATAATCCGTGTGTAATATACCTTATAATCTTTAAAATAATTCGTGTGTAATATACCTTATAATCTTTAAAATAATCCGTGTGTAATATACCTTATAATCTTTAAAATAATCCGTGTGTAATATACCTTATAATCTTTAAAATAATCCGTGTGTAATATACCTTATAATCTTTAAAATAATTCGTGTGTAATATACCTTATAATCTTTAAAATAATCCGTGTGTAATATACCTTATAATCTTTAAAATAATCCGTGTGTAATATACCTTATAATCTTTAAAATAATCCGTGTGTAATATACCTTATAATCTTTAAAATAATCCGTGTGTAATATACCTTATAATCTTTAAAATAATCCGTGTGTAATATACCTTATAATCTTTAAAATAATTCGTGTGTAATATACCTTATAATCTTTAAAATAATCCGTGTGTAATATACCTTATAATCTTTAAAATAATCCGTGTGTAATATACCTTATAATCTTTAAAATAATCCGTGTGTAATATACCTTATAATCTTTAAAATAATCCGTGTGTAATATACCTTATAATCTTTAAAATAATCCGTGTGTAATATACCTTATAATCTTTAAAATAATCCGTGTGTAATATACCTTATAATCTTTAAAATAATCCGTGTGTAATATACCTTATAATCTTTAAAATAATCCGTGTGTAATATACCTTATAATCTTTAAAATAATCCGTGTGTAATATACCTTATGATCTTTAAAATAATCCGTGTGTAATATACCTTATAATCTTTAAAATAATCCGTGTGTAATATACCTAATAATCTTTAAAATAATCCGTGTGTAATATACCTTATACTCTTTAAAATAATCCGTGTGTAATATACCTTATAATCTTTAAAATAATCCGTGTGTAATATACCTTATAATCTTTAAAATAATCCGTGTGTAATATACCTTATAATCTTTAAAATAATCCATGTGTAATATACCTTATAATCTTTAAAATAATCCGTGTGTAATATACCTTATAATCTTTAAAATAATCCGTGTGTAATATACCTTATAATCTTTAAAATAATCCGTGTGTAATATACCTTATAATCTTTAAAATAATCCATGTGTAATATACCTTAAAATCTTTAAAATAATCCGTGTGTAATATACCTTATACTCTTTAAAATAATCCGTGTGTAATATACCTTATAATCTTTAAAATAATCCGTGTGTAATATACCTTATAATCTTTAAAATAATCCATGTGTAATATACCTTAAAATCTTTAAAATAATCCGTGTGTAATATACCTTATACTCTTTAAAATAATCCGTGTGTAATATACCTTAAAATCTTTAAAATAATCCGTGTGTAATATACCTTATAATCTTTAAAATAATCCGTCTTTAATGTTCCTTATTGTGTTAGAAAGTAGACATCTTTCGTGAAATGAAATTGTGCGCCAATTTTATTTTAAGTATATATTGAGTAATTGGTATAATGTGAGCAATAGAATAATGGAAGTAGTATAATGTGAGCAATAGAATAATGGAGGTAGTATAATGTGAGCAATAGAATAATGGAGGTAGTATAATGTGAGCAATAGAATAATGGAGGTAGTATAATGTGAGCAATAGAATAATGGAGGTAGTATAATGTGAGCAATAGAATAATGGAGGTAGTATAATGTGAGCAATAGAATAATGGAGGTAGTATAATGTGAGCAATAGAATAATGGAGGTAGTATAATGTGAGCAATAGAATAATGGAGGTAGTATAATGTGAGCAATAGAATAATGGAGGTAGTATAATGTGAGCAATAGAATAATGGCGGTAGTATAATGTGACAATAGAATAATGGAGGTAGTATAATGTGAGCAATAGAATAATGGAGGTAGTATAATGTGAGCAATAGAATAATGGAGGTAGTATAATGTGACAATAGAATAATGGAGGTAGTATAATGTGAGCAATAAAATAATGGAGGTAGTATAATGTGAGCAATAGAATAATGGAGGTAGTATAATGTGAGCAATAGAATAATGGAGGTAGTATAATGTGAGCAATAGAATAATGGAGGTAGTATAATGTGAGCAATAGAATAATGGAGGTAGTATAATGTGAGCAATAGAATAATGTAGGTAGTATAATGTGAGCAATAGAATAATGGAGGTAGTATAATGTGAGCAATAGAATAATGGAGGTAGTATAATGTGACAATAGAATAATGGAGGTAGTATAATGTGAGCAATAGAATAATGGAGGTAGTATAATGTGAGCAATAGAATAATGGAGGTAGTATAATGTGAGCAATAGAATAATGGAGGTAGTATAATGTGACAATAGAATAATGGAGGTAGTATAATGTGAGCAATAGAATAATGGAGGTAGTATAATGTGACAATAGAATAATGGAGGTAGTATAATGTGAGCAATAGAATAATGGAGGTAGTATAATGTGAGCAATAGAATAATGGAGGTAGTATAATGTGAGCAATAGAATAATGGAGGTAGTATAATGTGAGCAATAGAATAATGGAGGTAGTATAATGTGAGCAATAGAATAATGGAGGTAGTATAATGTGAGCAATAGAATAAAGGAGGTAGTATAATGTGAGCAATAGAATAATGGAGGTAGTATAATGTGAGCAATAGAATAATGGAGGTAGTATAATGTGAGCAATAGAATAATGGAGGTAGTATAAAATGGAGGTAGTATAATGTGAGCAATAGAATAATGGAGGTAGTATAATATGAGCAATAGAATAATGGAGGTAGTATAATGTAACAATAGAATAATGGAGGTAGTATAATGTGAGCAATAGAATAATGGAGGTAGTATAATGTGACAATAGAATAATGGAGGTAGTATAATGTGAGCAATAGAATAATGGAGGTAGTATAATGTGAGCAATAGAATAATGGAGGTAGTATAATGTGACAATAGAATAATGGAGGTAGTATAATGTGAGCAATAGAATAATGGAGGTAGTATAATGTGAGCAATATAATAATGGAGGTAGTATAATGTGAGCAATAGAATAATGGAGGTAGTATAATGTGAGCAATATAATAATGGAGGTAGTATAATGTGAGCAATAGAATAATGGAGGTAGTATAATGTGAGCAATAGAATAATGGAGGTAGTATAATGTGAGCAATAGAATAATGGAGGTAGTATAATGTGAGCAATAGAATAATGGAGGTAGTATAATGTGACAATAGAATAATGGAGGTAGTATAATGTGACAATAGAATAATGGAGGTAGTATAATGTGAGCAATAGAATAATGGAGGTAGTATAATGTGAGCAATAGAATAATGGAGGTAGTATAATGTGAGCAATAGAATAATGGAGGTAGTATAATGTGAGCAATAGAATACTGGAGGTAGTATAATGTGACAATAGAATAATGGAGGTAGTATAATGTGAGCAATAGAATAATGGAGGTAGTATAATGTGAGCAATAGAATAATGGAGGTAGTATAATGTGACAATAGAATAATGGAGGTAGTATAATGTGAGCAATAGAATAATGGAGGTAGTATAATGTGACAATAGAATAATGGAGGTAGTATAATGTGACAATAGAATAATGGAGGTAGTATAATGTGACAATAGAATAATGGAGGTAGTGTAATGTGACAATAGAATAATGGAGGTAGTGTAATGTGACAATAGAATAATGGAGGTAGTATAATGTGACAATAGAATAATGGAGGTAGTGTAATGTGACAATAGAATAATGGAGGTAGTATAATGTGACAATAGAATAATGGAGGTAGTATAATGTGACAATAGAATAATGGAGGTAGTATAATGTGACAATAGAATGATGGAGGTAGTATAATGTGACAATAGAATAATGGAGGTAGTATAATGTGAGCAATAGAATAATGGAGGTAGTATAATGTGAGCAATAGAATAATGGAGGTACTAGTAGTATAATGTGACAATAGAATAATGGAGGTAGTATTATGTGACAATAGAATAATGGATGTAGTATAATGTGAGCAATAGAATAATGGAGGTAGTATAATGTGACAATAGAATAATGGAGGTAGTATAATGTGACAATAGAATAATGGAGGTAGTATAATGTGACAATAGAATAATGGAGGTAGTATAATGTGAGCAATAGAATAATGGAGGTAGTATAATGTGAGCATTAGAATAATGGAGGTAGTATAATGTGACAATAGAATAATGGAGGTAGTATAATGTGAGCAATAGAATAATGGAGGTAGTATAATGTGAGCAATAGAATAATGGAGGTAGTATAATGTGACAATAGAATAATGGAGGTAGTATAATGTGACAATAGAATAATGGAGGTAGTATAATGTGACAATAGAATAATGGAGGTAGTATAATGTGGCAATAGAATAATGGAGGTAGTATAATGTGACAATAGAATAATGGAGGTAGTATAATGTGAGCAATAGAATAATGGAGGTAGTATAATGTGAGCAATAGAATAATGGAGGTAGTATAATGTGAGCAATAGAATAATGGAGGTAGTATAATGTGAGCAATAGAATAATGGAGGTAGTATAATGTGACAATAGAATAATGGAGGTAGTATAATGTGAGCAATAGAATAATGGAGGTAGTATAATGTGAACAATAGAATAATGGAGGTAGTATAATGTGAGCAATAGAATAATGGAGGTAGTATAATGTGAGCAATAGAATAATGTAGGTAGTATAATGTGAGCAATAGAATAATGGAGGTAGTATAATGTGACAATAGAATAATGGAGGTAGTATAATGTGAGCAATAGAATAATGGAGGTAGTATAATGTGAGCAATAGAATAATGGAGGTAGTATAATGTGAGCAATAGAATAATGGAGGTAGTATAATGTGACAATAGAATAATGGAGGTAGTATAATGTGAGCAATAGAATAATGGAGGTAGTATAATGTGACAATAGAATAATGGAGGTAGTATAATGTGAGCAATAGAATAATGGAGGTAGTATAATGTGACAATAGAATAATGGAGGTAGTATAATGTGAGCAATAGAATAATGGAGGTAGTATAATGTGACAATAGAATAATGGAGGTAGTATAATGTGAGCAATAGAATAATGGAGGTAGTATAATGTGACAATAGAATAATGGAGGTAGTATAATGTGAGCAATAGAATAATGGAGGTAGTATAATGTGACAATAGAATAATGGAGGTAGTATAATGTGAGCAATAGAATAATGGAGGTAGTATAATGTGAGCAATAGAATAATGGAGGTAGTATAATGTGACAATAGAATAATGGAGGTAGTATAATGTGAGCAATAGAATAATGGAGGTAGTATAATGTGACAATAGAATAATGGAGGTAGTATAATGTGAGCAATAGAATAATGGAGGTAGTATAATGTGACAATAGAATAATGGAGGTAGTATAATGTGACAATAGAATAATGGAGGTAGTATAATGTGACAATAGAATAATGGAGGTAGTATAATGTGAGCAATAGAATAATGGAGGTAGTATAATGTGACAATAGAATAATGGAGGTAGTATAATGTGAGCAATAGAATAATGGAGGTAGTATAATGTGAGCAATAGAATAATGGAGGTAGTATAATGTGACAATAGAATAATGGAGGTAGTATAATGTGAGCAATAGAATAATGGAGGTAGTATAATGTGACAATAGAATAATGGAGGTAGTATAATGTGAGCAATAGAATAATGGAGGTAGTATAATGTGAGCAATAGAATAATGGAGGTAGTATAATGTGAGCAATAGAATAATGGAGGTAGTATAATGTGAGCAATAGAATAATGGAGGTAGTATAATGTGAGCAATAGAATAATGGAGGTAGTATAATGTGACAATAGAATAATGGAGGTAGTATAATGTGAGCAATAGAATAATGGAGGTAGTATAATGTGAGCAATAGAATAATGGAGGTAGTATAATGTGACAATAGAATAATGGAGGTAGTATAATGTGAGCAATAGAATAATGGAGGTAGTATAATGTGAGCAATAGAATAATGGAGGTAGTATAATGTGAGCAATAGAATAATGGAGGTAGTATAATGTGAGCAATAGAATAATGGAGGTAGTATAATGTGAGCAATAGAATAATGGAGGTAGTATAATGTGACAATAGAATAATGGAGGTAGTATAATGTGAGCAATAGAATAATGGAGGTAGTATAATGTGAGCAATAGAATAATGGAGGTAGTATAATGTGAGCAATAGAATAATGGAGGTAGTATAATGTGAGCAATAGAATAATGGAGGTAGTATAATGTGACAAAAGAAAAATGGAGGTAGTATAATGTGAGCAATAGAATAATGGAGGTTGTATAATGTGACAATAGAATAATGGAGGTAGTATAATGTGAGCAATAGAATAATGGAGGTAGTATAATGTGACAATAGAATAATGGAGGTAGTATAATGTGACAATGGAATAATGGAGGTAGTATAATGTGACAATAGAATAATGGAGGTAGTATAATGTGACAATAGAATAATGGAGGTAGTGTAATGTGACAATAGAATAATGGAGGTAGTGTAATGTGACAATAGAATAATGGAGGTAGTATAATGTGACAATAGAATAATGGAGGTAGTATAATGTGACAATAGAATAATGGAGGTAGTATAATGTGACAATAGAATAATGGAGGTAGTATAATGTGACAATAGAATAATGGAGGTAGTATAATGTGACAATAGAATAATGGAGGTAGTATAATGTGACAATAGAATAATGGAGGTAGTATAATGTGAGCAATAGAATAATGGAGGTAGTATAATGTGACAATAGAATAATGGAGGTAGTATAATGTGACAATAGAATAATGGAGGTAGTATAATGTGACAATAGAATAATGGAGGTAGTATAATGTGACAATAGAATAATGGAGGTAGTATAATGTGACAATAGAATAATGGAGGTAGTATAATGTGAGCAATAGAATAATGGAGGTAGTATAATGTGAGCAATAGAATAATGGAGGTAGTATAATGTGACAATAGAATAATGGAGGTAGTATTATGTGACAATAGAATAATGGATGTAGTATAATGTGAGCAATAGAATAATGGAGGTAGTATAATGTGACAATAGAATAATGGAGGTAGTATAATGTGACAATAGAATAATGGAGGTAGTATAATGTGACAATAGAATAATGGAGGTAGTATAATGTGAGCAATAGAATAATGGAGGTAGTATAATGTGAGCAATATAATAATGGAGGTAGTATAATGTGACAATAGAATAATGGAGGTAGTATAATGTGAGCAATAGAATAATGGAGGTAGTATAATGTGAGCAATAGAATAATGGAGGTAGTATAATGTGACAATAGAATAATGGAGGTAGTATAATGTGACAATAGAATAATGGAGGTAGTATAATGTGACAATAGAATAATGGAGGTAGTATAATGTGACAATAGAATAATGGAGGTAGTATAATGTGACAATAGAATAATGGAGGTAGTATAATGTGAGCAATAGAATAATGGAGGTAGTATAATGTGAGCAATAGAATAATGGAGGTAGTATAATGTGAGCAATAGAATAATAGAGGTAGTATAATGTGAGCAATAGAATAATGGAGGTAGTATAATGTGACAAAAGAAAAATGGAGGTAGTATAATGTGAGCAATAGAATAATGGAGGTAGTATAATGTGACAATAGAATAATGGAGGTAGTATAATGTGAGCAATAGAATAATGGAGGTAGTATAATGTGACAATAGAATAATGGAGGTAGTATAATGTGACAATGGAATAATGGAGGTAGTATAATGTGACAATAGAATAATGGAGGTAGTATAATGTGACAATAGAATAATGGAGGTAGTGTAATGTGACAATAGAATAATGGAGGTAGTGTAATGTGACAATAGAATAATGGAGGTAGTATAATGTGACAATAGAATAATGGAGGTAGTATAATGTGACAATAGAATAATGGAGGTAGTATAATGTGACAATAGAATAATGGAGGTAGTATAATGTGACAATAGAATAATGGAGGTAGTATAATGTGACAATAGAATAATGGAGGTAGTATAATGTGACAATAGAATAATGGAGGTAGTATAATGTGAGCAATAGAATAATGGAGGTAGTATAATGTGACAATAGAATAATGGAGGTAGTATAATGTGACAATAGAATAATGGAGGTAGTATAATGTGACAATAGAATAATGGAGGTAGTATAATGTGACAATAGAATAATGGAGGTAGTATAATGTGACAATAGAATAATGGAGGTAGTATAATGTGAGCAATAGAATAATGGAGGTAGTATAATGTGAGCAATAGAATAATGGAGGTAGTATAATGTGACAATAGAATAATGGAGGTAGTATTATGTGACAATAGAATAATGGATGTAGTATAATGTGAGCAATAGAATAATGGAGGTAGTATAATGTGACAATAGAATAATGGAGGTAGTATAATGTGACAATAGAATAATGGAGGTAGTATAATGTGACAATAGAATAATGGAGGTAGTATAATGTGAGCAATAGAATAATGGAGGTAGTATAATGTGAGCAATATAATAATGGAGGTAGTATAATGTGACAATAGAATAATGGAGGTAGTATAATGTGAGCAATAGAATAATGGAGGTAGTATAATGTGAGCAATAGAATAATGGAGGTAGTATAATGTGACAATAGAATAATGGAGGTAGTATAATGTGACAATAGAATAATGGAGGTAGTATAATGTGACAATAGAATAATGGAGGTAGTATAATGTGACAATAGAATAATGGAGGTAGTATAATGTGACAATAGAATAATGGAGGTAGTATAATGTGACAATAGAATAATGGAGGTAGTATAATGTGAGCAATAGAATAATGGAGGTAGTATAATGTGAGCAATAGAATAATGGAGGTAGTATAATGTGAGCAATAGAATAATGGAGGTAGTATAATGTGAGCAATAGAATAATGGAGGTAGTATAATGTAACAATAGAATAATGGAGGTAGTATAATGGTTGACAATAGAATAATGGAGGTAGTATAATGTGAACAATAGAATAATGGAGGTAGTATAATGTGAGCAATAGAATAATGGAGGTAGTATAATGTGAGCAATAGAATAATGGAGGTAGTATAATGTGACAATAGAATAATGGAGGTAGTATAATGTGACAATAGAATAATGGAGGTAGTATAATGTGACAATAGAATAATGGAGGTAGTATAATGTGACAATAGAATAATGGAGGTAGTATAATGTGACAATAGAATAATGGAGGTAGTATAATGTGAGCAATAGAATAATGGAGGTAGTATAATGTGACAATAGAATAATGGAGGTAGTATAATGTGACAATAGAATAATGGAGGTAGTATAATGTGACAATAGAATAATGGAGGTAGTATAATGTGACAATAGAATAATGGAGGTAGTATAATGTGACAATAGAATAATGGAGGTAGTATAATGTGAGCAATAGAATAATGGAGGTAGTATAATGTGAGCAATAGAATAATGGAGGTAGTATAATGTGACAATAGAATAATGGAGGTAGTATTATGTGACAATAGAATAATGGATGTAGTATAATGTGAGCAATAGAATAATGGAGGTAGTATAATGTGACAATAGAATAATGGAGGTAGTATAATGTGACAATAGAATAATGGAGGTAGTATAATGTGACAATAGAATAATGGAGGTAGTATAATGTGAGCAATAGAATAATGGAGGTAGTATAATGTGAGCAATATAATAATGGAGGTAGTATAATGTGACAATAGAATAATGGAGGTAGTATAATGTGAGCAATAGAATAATGGAGGTAGTATAATGTGAGCAATAGAATAATGGAGGTAGTATAATGTGACAATAGAATAATGGAGGTAGTATAATGTGACAATAGAATAATGGAGGTAGTATAATGTGACAATAGAATAATGGAGGTAGTATAATGTGACAATAGAATAATGGAGGTAGTATAATGTGACAATAGAATAATGGAGGTAGTATAATGTGAGCAATAGAATAATGGAGGTAGTATAATGTGAGCAATAGAATAATGGAGGTAGTATAATGTGAGCAATAGAATAATAGAGGTAGTATAATGTGAGCAATAGAATAATGGAGGTAGTATAATGTGACAAAAGAAAAATGGAGGTAGTATAATGTGAGCAATAGAATAATGGAGGTAGTATAATGTGACAATAGAATAATGGAGGTAGTATAATGTGAGCAATAGAATAATGGAGGTAGTATAATGTGACAATAGAATAATGGAGGTAGTATAATGTGACAATGGAATAATGGAGGTAGTATAATGTGACAATAGAATAATGGAGGTAGTATAATGTGACAATAGAATAATGGAGGTAGTGTAATGTGACAATAGAATAATGGAGGTAGTGTAATGTGACAATAGAATAATGGAGGTAGTATAATGTGACAATAGAATAATGGAGGTAGTATAATGTGACAATAGAATAATGGAGGTAGTATAATGTGACAATAGAATAATGGAGGTAGTATAATGTGACAATAGAATAATGGAGGTAGTATAATGTGACAATAGAATAATGGAGGTAGTATAATGTGACAATAGAATAATGGAGGTAGTATAATGTGAGCAATAGAATAATGGAGGTAGTATAATGTGACAATAGAATAATGGAGGTAGTATAATGTGACAATAGAATAATGGAGGTAGTATAATGTGACAATAGAATAATGGAGGTAGTATAATGTGACAATAGAATAATGGAGGTAGTATAATGTGACAATAGAATAATGGAGGTAGTATAATGTGAGCAATAGAATAATGGAGGTAGTATAATGTGAGCAATAGAATAATGGAGGTAGTATAATGTGACAATAGAATAATGGAGGTAGTATTATGTGACAATAGAATAATGGATGTAGTATAATGTGAGCAATAGAATAATGGAGGTAGTATAATGTGACAATAGAATAATGGAGGTAGTATAATGTGACAATAGAATAATGGAGGTAGTATAATGTGACAATAGAATAATGGAGGTAGTATAATGTGAGCAATAGAATAATGAAGGTAGTATAATGTGAGCAATATAATAATGGAGGTAGTATAATGTGACAATAGAATAATGGAGGTAGTATAATGTGAGCAATAGAATAATGGAGGTAGTATAATGTGAGCAATAGAATAATGGAGGTAGTATAATGTGACAATAGAATAATGGAGGTAGTATAATGTGACAATAGAATAATGGAGGTAGTATAATGTGACAATAGAATAATGGAGGTAGTATAATGTGACAATAGAATAATGGAGGTAGTATAATGTGACAATAGAATAATGGAGGTAGTATAATGTGACAATAGAATAATGGAGGTAGTATAATGTGAGCAATAGAATAATGGAGGTAGTATAATGTGAGCAATAGAATAATGGAGGTAGTATAATGTGAGCAATAGAATAATGGAGGTAGTATAATGTGAGCAATAGAATAATGGAGGTAGTATAATGTAACAATAGAATAATGGAGGTAGTATAATGGTTGACAATAGAATAATGGAGGTAGTATAATGTGAACAATAGAATAATGGAGGTAGTATAATGTGAGCAATAGAATAATGGAGGTAGTATAATGTGAGCAATAGAATAATGGAGGTAGTATAATGTGACAATAGAATAATGGAGGTAGTATAATGTGAGCAATAGAATAATGGAGGTAGTATAATGTGAGCAATAGAATAATGGAGGTAGTATAATGTGACAATAGAATAATGGAGGTAGTATAATGTGACAATAGAATAATGGAGGTAGTATAATGTGACAATAGAATAATGGAGGTAGTATAATGTGAGCAATAGAATAATGGAGGTAGTATAATGTGACAATATAATAATGGAGGTAGTATAATGTGAGCAATAGAATAATGGAGGTAGTATAATGTGAGCAATAGAATAATGGAGGTAGTATAATGTGTACAATAGAATAATGGAGGTAGTATAATGTGTACAATAGAATAATGGAGGTAGTATAATGTGAGCAATAGAATAATGGAGGTAGTATAATGTGACAATAGAATAATGGAGGTAATATAATGTAACAATAGAATAATGGAGGTAGTATAATGTGACAATAGAATAATGGTGGTAATATAATGTGAGCAATAGAATAATGGATGTAGTATAATGTGAACAATAGAATAATGGAGGTAGTATAATGTGAGCAATAGAATAATGGAGGTAGTATAATGTGAGCAATTGAATAATGGAGGTAGTATAATGTGAGCAATAGAATAATGGAGGTAGTATAATGTGAGCAATAGAATAATGGAGGTAGTATAATGTGAGCAATAGAATAATGGAGGTAGTATAATGTGAGCAATAGAATAATGGAGGTAGTATAATGTGAGCAATAGAATAATGGAGGTAGTATAATGTGAGCAATAGAATAATGGAGGTAGTATAATGTGAGCAATAGAATAATGGAGGTAGTATAATGTGAGCAATAGAATAATGGAGGTAGTATACTCGAATTGGAACGATCAAATAAAGGGATAAATTGTATAATACTTTTTATATAAGAATTCAATGAGATGAGAATAAAATGTCAATATGCGTTTTATTAAAGATCAAGCTTCAGGCCACTTTTAGTTCGATGTTGGCGAACGCAAATCGGGTTTATTGGCGCCATATCCAAGGTTGTCTGTACGCAATGTATATGGACACGCAGAGCCAATACTACGAGACTATCACGAGAATACAGCAATGTATGTACAGATGCATCTGCCGTCGATGCACCTCGTACTATTAATTAGTGCATAATTTGCGCTATTCCCATGGTAACCTTATATAACATTATCGCGCTTGAATTCATAATATAGTAAGATATAGCAGACATATATGCACGTCACATTCAGTAATGTGATTCTATGTCAATCGAGCTCCGCATTGTTGAGCCCGATATAAACAAGAAAAAATATACATTTTACGGCTGATAAAGTCTATTGTTTTTGTTGCCAGAAATATAATTAAATGTGTTATCAACTATAGATACACAATGTGTGCGATATGTATTGACGTACGCAGTATGATCCTAGTGTAGAAGTAGAAAATAAAATAGATAAGGCTGTCATCGTATAGCTGAAAGACGCCACTATGATTGACGTAGACATTCCAAGTAGAATTAAAACCATGACGTTGTACACAGCAAATCCTATCAAACGTGAATCATTAAGCTGTATATAACGAACGTTTCTTGTTTCCCACGCCAGAAAGCATCCAAATAGTAATATTACACCTTTGTATCCATAAAGTGCTAGTCATATGATGAGATAGGAATATATATATCATGACTATCTGAACAATATGAACGATAGTAATTATTATTATACATCTGCCACCATAACGCCGTAAGTTACAGCATGCCGTAATTTTGCGGTATTTTACCGGGTATTTTTCATTCATATAAGGAAATATGAGTTCCAAATATGGAATGATTACGCGCGTAAAAGTTCTCTAATAATACAAACAAACATGGCTGCCATCAGGGTTTGACCGGACTCCATACAAAGAAGTTCGCTGATTTCTGCTCTAAACTTGTTGGATTGGCATTCCCATGAGATGTATCATTGGAAGGAAAAAATGTATAATAATAAGGTTATTACGTGTATTCCTCAAAGTATGCACTCAGAGAGTACGCCGTCGCATCGACCGACGCGCATACTGCCGCTGTACTGTCTCCGTGCATAGTTACTTTGGGGTATACTTGTAATATTGTGATCTGGTGAAAGCCATAAGAAAATTGCGTCTGTCGCTAATTTGAGTATGGGCATCAAGCAAATGATTGTTGTGATGTTGATTCGCGACCAAGTATATGTATTTCTCAATATAAGATTAATACATGTGCAATTTGTAGGATTAATTTCTCCACGCGGTACGGCCTATATTACGTGAACAACTTTAACTAAGGCCACATATAACATATTACAGTGAGGAAATTGAAAATGCCATATTTCACAGCCTACAATAATGACGTCATTTTGATTTTTAGACACTAAAACCTTGTATAACTTCATAATTGGTTATTCGAATGTTTAATCAGCATGTTTTTAATCTGCAAATTTCATTCTGATGTCACTTTATATATTTTTAATGTTTGCTATTGTCTCTTAACTTTCATCCAGAATTGACTGTTTTCTTTTTTTAATACATCCCACCTAGATTTGATTGTGTAAAAAGGCTGACACTGGAAGTGAATCATCATTTTGTTGTAGAAACTTCTCTGTCCCGAAAATTCCTTCCTCCGATTTTAGGGAAACCATTGACTATTTTCTACTGATGTAATGTAGTAATTTGATACGAATTTAGGGTCCGTATTAATCCCTATTGTACGAGAGTATTTATGCGTGTATGTGGGCGGGGGTCCATGTATTGGATTTGGGAATCAAAGGACACTGGCAGACCCCAAACAAAACTGACTGTTCATATAAACCGGGAGGGAGTGACTACACTTCAGCACAGTCCCTCTATGATAGAAGGACTGTGACTTAAGTAAACAATGTCGGTGCTATGATACGACTACAGTGATACACTACATTAACAATGAAGGGACAATTCGATCTGTTATGAAAATACTTATATCTCAGCATAGATATGTTCACCCAATTGAATGGGTCTCATCCAAAATGACAAACTTAGGCTATGGCCTAAGCAACACATACATATGTCTGTATTTCCCTACTGCTCAGTCTCTTACAGTGGATCACCCATAGAAGCTACCACCCGACCTAATGAAATAATTGATTTACCAAAGTCACTAGGCGAAATATTGAGATAAGTATCTTACAATGGCCACCACCCACTCTATCTCACTACCTTGACCTTGACAGTGACGAATTATTTATTTTACTTGCAAATAAACAAATTGCTTAGAAACATATCTAACGTATGCCTATCAGTTACAAAGAAGGATTCATTAAATGGTCTTTGAGAATATATGCATATAAGGGAGACTAACACTTTGTCATTCTTTGTTTTTGATATGGGGTTTTGGCACAATGAGCAAATTTTAGCAAAAGTAATAAACAAATCAGTGGTCAAGTACAGAATACATTTCTTGTCTCACATTTAGTAGTGTGAGTTATTATATCTGGTTCGTTCAAAGCAAACAAATATGCTCTGCCTTTGAAAGCTATCATTTACTGGCACCCATTAAAATGCGTATTAGTTTATTAGTTCAGTTCTTATGCAGCTGTTCCGTGGGGGTTGATCTTGTAATTGATCAGTAGAGGATTTCAAGGCATTAAGGTTATCCTCTTATTAACATAAACTTATCTGAGTGTTATTTCTTTATGTGTGGCGCCGTCTGTACTAGAGAAATTTAGGTCAGATACTGCCCAGTGTTTTGATATTTATTAAAAATATTTTATAATATTTTATATTTTACAATACAATGTGGTCATACATATAGGCCATCCAGTTATAATTTTGTGTAGCATTTAAACAATCAGTCATATTACTCTTATCTAATTGACAGATCGTGGAGTGCATATATCACGACTGGTGCTCATTATCAACATTGCAAATGTTGTTAGACCCGATAATGTAATAAATTCCTGATAATGTATCATTAACCGATAATGTAACACGAATTAACCGATATTGTAATAAAAACCGATAATATAACACGAATTAACCGATACTGTATTAAAAACCGATAATGTAACAACTCGCAACCAATAATGCAACAAAAGGGACAACCGATAATGAAACACAAAATAACCGATAATGTAATAGATTTTTTTCAACCGATAATGTAACACAAAATAACTGATAGTGTAATAGATTTGTTTTCAACTGATAATGTAACAAGATGACTACCGATAATGTAATAATATGTATAGCTGCAAACTTGAATTCATTGAAATTGTTCGCATTTTCCAGAACGATATGCACCATACTGTATTTTATATCCTCCCATCAAACAAATATTTGTTGTTTGGTTTTAGCTGCAATTTAATTAAAAAGAGTACTGAAATTCTCTTATACTTTAGGATACATGTCCAGCATGTCCAGCTAATATTGACTGCATATATTTGTGTTCAAAGATTGCTTTCGGGATTTCCTTGAAGTTACGGCGAATCATGGGACCTTCCAAGACAATATGGAGGACCATTTTGAGAGGATGTAAAAAGTGGTTAAATTTTGTAAAATAGCAAATTATTAAAGGCCCAATTTAGTCGTCTTGGGCGATTGTTTATTTAAGGTGTGGCTATGCTAATGAGTGCATTAATCACTTGCTCGACGTATGTTTACATAACCCCTTGTAGTTTATTTACAAGCTAATGACACTTCCATAGAGCATTGACCTGAGCTTTATAGGTATTCTGTAACGACAACACTAATAACGGAGCTAATATGGAACGTGTTACGTATCATATTTATTTACCAATCACGATGCCACGGTGATGACCAGTAATATATGCAGGCACTATTAAGTATTCCCTTTCTATTGTAAAACATGATTAGAAAGCGACACATCTAAAGGCAAAGTTCAGCTCATCGCCTGCTATGTGAATTCACAAAACAGGAAACATTGAAGTTATCGTTTTAGATTGTCGACATGATGGAAGGAAATATACAGACATGTATAACGACGTGGGCATGTGAATATCAGTAATATGATACAGGTGTTTGTCTCTATGATAGCCAAACACGCCAAAATAAAACGCCACTGTAATAAAATATTTTCGTTATTCCCCATGTTTCACAAACCCACGAGTAACGTGTATTCACGTCATTATCTTTACCAACAACATTTACCTTAGTCAGTTCAATAATTTCTGTGAACAAACTTATACCACCAACACTTATTGTTATGAAATAATTGATATCCACACATATAACAATAGGCGTGAATTTTACAATGAAATAAAATTAATATGTCTTCTTAAGTCCATCTCGTATATTAACAGATCAATCTCCACTAATCTGGTTAAATACACTGACCTTTTATTTGCTGTTATTAACAACAAGCAACAGGTGGATTTCATATATACTGATTTCAGTAAGGCTTTCGACACTGTGTGCCACTCACTGCTACTCTACAAGGCCTTTAAACTTGGTATTTGTGGTAGTTTACATCATTGGTTATCATCTTACCCAAGTCATAGGCAGCAGAGAGTAGTTTTGGATGGTCACGTGTCTAAATGGTTTCCCGCATTGTCTGGTGTACCACAGGGGTCACTCCTGTAGCCTTTGTTATTTGTTATGTATATTAATGACATCACCCACCTTGATATCTCTGCCAATATTAGTCTTTACGCTGACGATACCAAGCTGTATAGGTCTATCACATCTCCAACCGACAGTCACATTTTGCAAACTGATCCTAATAAGTTTGTAGAGTGGTGCGACCTTTGGAAATTATCACTCAATTTAGAGAAGTGTAAATTTATTACCTTCACCCTTAAGAAAAACCTATTTCAAGCTATAAATATTCTATCAAAGGTATACCCTTGCAGCTAGTATCCATCATTGAAGATTTGGGTATCCATTTAACTTTTAACCTGTCATACAATCATCATATCAATTCTAAGTAAGGCCTTACAATCTCTAGGTTTTATTAAACGTTCTTGTTATAGCTTTAATGATATTTCTGCCATTATTTCTTTGTATGTTGTCTATGTCAGATCTATTCTTGAATATGGCTCTGTGGTGTGGTCCCCTCATAAAAAAAAGTTTTTTAACAAAATTGAAAATGTGCAATTTAAATTTGTTTAATATTTATGTAGAAAGTTACGTGTGCATTTTAGTATTACGTGTTATCCTATTTATTGCAAACTTTTTAACATTCCTCTTTTATCTAATAGGACAACTATTCTTGATTGTTAAATCTTCTTATGACTGCCCTGCTATTCTTAAGCAATAACCCCCGCCGAAGGCGGGTATACCACGAGATATTGCACAATTCACGACATATATGCACGAGCCGCAGGCGAGTGCATATATGGAGTGAATTGTGCAATATCAAGTGGTATACCCAACTTCGGCGGGGGTTATTGCTATTATATTATACCAGTATATTGACAATTCGATAAAACTAGTAAAAAAAGAGTTTACTTTCATCTACTAAAAAATCATGATTATGGCCCTTGAACATGAATATTTATAAGAATAGTATATAGTTGTACGCTGAATGCATACAAAAATTACATGCGCAACACAGTTCAAATTGAATACAAACTAATTTTTATTCCACATGAAAAAGAAACATACCCACGTTGAATAGAGCAGCGTAAACACACAAATTAGCATAACAAAGGATGGCCTTTCTGACCTTTTACTGACGCACAACGCGATTTGAAATACAGGGTCGTGTACAGTTTGGATCATTTAAACAACGGATTTTCCACGTTTTCATTCCGGTTTTTGTACAATTTGGACTGTAATTTGCCCATTGAAAGTACAGTTGTGAAATAAACCGGTTTTGTGACTCATCATACTACTTGTAACTGTGGATATTTGACGTTCAGCGGTACTTGATTCGACCGAAATTTGAGACGCGGCGAGACGCAGTGTATCATGTACGGCGACCGGCACAGCGACCTCAGTTCCAACATCTGACCTGGATACCTTTGGTATAACCAAAGTTTTGTGACAGTATGACTGACAAGTTTTGTCGTTGTTCTGGGGTAAGTTTGATGGTGTAAGATCGGATTTTCGCATCGTTTTTGTGACACGTACATGATATGCCTTGTCTCAACTCCGGCCGAAAGACTTTGCACGCCGTCGCTCTAATACAGTGGCAATCTGATTAAAATCTGATGTAGTGTACGGGCTTTAATTATTTTGGCTATAAACCTATTTTAATTTTATTTTTGTTACATCAGATTTTAATCAGATTCATACAGTGGTTGGTGTACACTCGGCACAAATCTGTAGCTTTCGAAATTACCTTCATCATCTCCTGTAATTTATTTACCCATAGTGGAGAATTACAATACCATATATCGTCGTCGAATCCTGCGTTGTCCCGTGTTTTTTGAAACAGATGGCAATTACCCGGGTGCACTGCAAATTTGTCAGCTGCCGCTACTGGACACCGGTTGTTATTGGTGGCATACATTTTTGCTTGTAACTCATAGTTTTTTGCATTTTTATGTCATTAAATCCCTCAATTATATCTTGTACTTAAAGACCATGTTTTCTTTGTTGGAAGTTCGCAATCCATCTCAAAGTAACAACACTGAGAACATAGCGTTCTGGCGTTCGTGTAGGCACCCCACGGTGTTGAGGGACGGTGGTTTAGGTTTGTGTGGCGAACGACAATCACCCAACGACCGACGCTCACAACTTGGATCCCACCATTAACAAAAAGCAATATTATAGTTATATAACTTTTCAGATGTTTTTAATTCAGTATTTTTTTCAATATTCTTCCAAAATTCAACCACTATATTTCCCTAAAAATCAAATAATACCGGTTTTATGTATTTCCGTATTAAACCTGTAGTCAATTCATGTTCCAGGGCCACTTGGTTTAGCCGTGCATTATCAGCCAATATACCATGGATTGCATATGCAAATTTTGTGTTTGGACCAATCAAATCAATGGATTAACACCATCAATATACTGGTATAATATAATTGTCAATATTTACTTTTATGTTCCAAATATGTGTTTAAGATGCAAACCATTTTATAAACCTGACTGTGGATCAGTCAACTGCAGGAAGCATTCGTCACTTTTAAGTTGTATGACATTTAAATGTAATATTGATATTTTTCATCTTTATATAGTTTTGAATCTGTGTTGTATAATTATTTTTAATTTTATTTTGTTACTTTGTCATTTTGATGTATATCTGTTTGTATGAGTTTTCTTTATGTATTGTTCATTTTTTCTGTTAGTGGGTTTGCCCTTTGAACTTGTAATGAATAAATAAATAAAACAAATAACAATAAAAAGTGGTAAAACGTTGCTTTCTTATTATGCTACCACCTCTGTCTGCTTGATCTGATTAGGAGATATTTCAGTATGGCTTCAATAATGTTGGCAACATCACTTGTGCAGAGGCGGTGGCACAAAATGTTCAATATGGGGGGGGGGTGTCGGTCGGGGGTCCGGGGGCATGCTCCCCCTTAAAAATGTTGAAATCTAGACCTTCTGAAACGCTATTTCCTGCATTTTGAGAGGCAAAAAAAGGGTTTCAGCTTGAATTTGGAGGGGCGACGCCCCCAATTTTTTTTTTCGAGGGGCGCCCCCCCAATGTGCCGCCGCCACTAATTTCAAGTACTGAAGCTCGTTTATTTCACTGAAGAGAGCCACGGGCCGAAACGTCCACCCTGGCCGAAACGTCCGGACTAATACGTCCGTCCACCATAGAAAAACAGTAATAATGTCCACGCTACAGTACGGGCTAAGATTTAAGGTAATCTTATATGTCTGCATATCGGATATACCCAATTGCATTCACGCACGAGAGGTATCAGGGTTAAAAAGGAGCTATGGAATTCCAAAACCTTTTAAGAATATAAAAAATCTTCAGTCATTTCAACTATGATTACTCAGTACAGTAACCAGGAAGGTATAAGTTCAACGGTGATAAAACAATGCCAAAGCAAATTCAGTAGCACGGAGTTTCATCGTCGATTCATTTTTTTTCGAGAACAACATCTCTTGATGTGCTCGCGTTGATTGTCATGCCGGAAATGACATACCGAAATGAATAGTTATGTATGTAAGAGTAAATCTTCCAAATGAATGCAATGGCGTTTTGGGCGCTTAGCGTATCTGGAGCGGGTCTTAAAACGGGCCAGATTATTAGCCCGTGCTGAGCGTTCACGCACGTTTTCTTAACACGGGCTAAGCCCGTGCTAACGAGCTGTGTGGGAACGCTAATATTGACAAATAGGAATTTCCTGGTCGCCTACTAAATCACTTCCTGCTTCGCGGAAAGAATGACAAAAGAATCAGATTTGTTGGACCGGCCGTCTCTAAACAGTAAATAACTTGCAAATATGTTATTACATTATCGGTTGCCGTCTTGTTACATTATCGGTTGTTCAAAAATATATTAAATTATCAGTTATTTTGTGTTACATTATCGGTTGCTTTTTTTGTTACATTATTGGTTTCGAATTGTTACATTATCGGTTTTTATTACAATATCGGTTAATTCGTGTTACATTATTGGTTAATGATCGGATACATTATCGGTAATTATTACATTATCGGGTCCAACAGCTGCCTACAAACTAATATTTTCTTTGCTCAACAAATATAATATTACCAAATACTAGTAATAAAAATATTGAAACAAACTCAGACATTGACGGTGGCAATAATTTACTCCATTTGGATATTACGTGGTGTTGTGTTCGTTCATTTCTCTCACCTCGAACCAAAGTGTATATGTTGGTAGTCGTATTTGAGTGAGCCTAATAGCAAATTTAGAGACCCGTCAGATTCGTTGGTACAAACATTAAAATTTGAAATGTGCCGAGTTCTCTGTAAGCAGTTTGCGATAATAATTACTCGGTGTTTCCAATTCATACTGTTTCCATTCTAGAGACAGGATGGTATTCGCTTAGTAACTGTTGTTAGTGTAGTACACTAGCCTTGTCCCAGGAGGATGTCCTAAAAGTGAATTGACATTCCTTGTTGTTGTCGCGTTATCCGTAGCACGTATGTAACGACGTTTTTGGATTTTAATTATAAAAACAAACAAAAAACGGTATACATGAGAGATACATTCACGCGTTTATTTATCATAATGAATCACGTGTTGTACACAAGTTATTTATTTATGTATGTATTTATTTATCATCATAGTATCATCATCATCATGATAACAGTCATGTTACAGTCCAGAGTTAAGTGCATTTAACACTATACGTACAAATGTATGAAATTAAGTCGTGCTACGGCCCCAGATGTTGCCCCAAATGGAATACTGGGCTTCCTGGTCACTGGATGAATACCTGGTAACGTGTTCACACGTGTGCCAAATAGCCGATTTGGAGGCCAGTTTTATAGTGAAGCAGTCTCCGTACCTAAAACAAAAAGTCTCACCCGGCACCCGTTCTTATAGAAACTGCTATAGCACGTGTGGAAAATAACGTCGCCTTAAAAGCACGCCATCAATGTCAGCCTCGCTCTCGAGTTTTTAAAGTATGTTAAAGAAACATGGCGGCCGATAACAAAGCCGACTTAGCAGTAACTTAGTTCAATCTTTATACACGTATGAACACAGGACCAATTGAAACCACTGATAACGATTGTTACGAAGTTAGGTACACATGTGGACACGGTATGGGCGATGAATGTACAGGTGTCGATACAAATTAGCGGTGGACACAATAGACTGTTTGACGTCATGACTGGTACTGATTTGGTCGTGTATTTTTACGAATTTACTATTCGAGATTTTAATTGACAAGGGGAGTTCACACTCTAGGCAACCCTGAAATGCGGTGAGAGACATATTACCATAGCCGAACCCGACGTTGAACATTATCGTTGAACAACGTTGGTTTTTGTCACGGTATTGGTGAGATATTAATTCACATTGCGTCAATTGGCGTTAGTGCTAAACGTGGCCTTCACCAACGCGGATACCCGGTTGGTAAGAGGTGGAGGTTTCAAAATTACACACTACACGCACCACAAAATTGTTGATAGTAATCATGCATAAAGAGGGAGAAAAAACAAAAAAAACATACAATATTCTTTAGATATATATATTTGTAAAATATCCCGTACATAAACGGGCCGGGCAAATATCAAATTCTATAAATTAATAAGTATAGTATTAAAACTGCAAGCCTTTTGACTAACTTGTGTGAATTAGATGTTTGGTATCGAAAAAACCCAAGGGTGTGTTTGTCGTAGCAGTCCAGTCGAAACTCTCAGTAGATTTCAAAATCATAGTATGATGATTCGATGGAATAATTTAATAATAAATAACTTCATTGAACTTATTTGCACAGCTAAACTTAACATCTGTTGTCCATATATATATATATATATATATATATATATATATATATATATATATCAATGTTTAACGTACGCTATTATTTGTCTCATTCAATAATCAACTCTCATTCTCAATTATTTCTTGCATTGATTTTGTCCCTTGTCCATTCAGGAAATTATTACGTAATCACAAAAGTGCCCCATTTACTAGTTTGTTCCCATTTGTGCTTCATATTTTATCATTTCAGTAATGAGTAATTTCTGTAATCCTTCCTCTGTTTCTGGCTCGAGGACAAGATCCTCCGGATATAACAGTGATTTGGCAATTTAGTTGGTTTACATTATTCATCTACTTGACCTGGTAGATCATTTAGCAACAAAGTAAAGCGGGTTTTGCTGACGTTACATTCTTGTCTCACAATTGCAATTTAGTATTATACATTACATCCTCATATATGCTTTTTATTACATGGTATATTTTTTATTTAACATTATTCATCAGCAATTTATAATGCGGTGCTCTACGTAATATGCCATCTAAGACCCCACACCCTCCCCGTGGCTTTCGTTGCATATGGAAGTTATTTTCTCGAGTGATGCGGGTGTATACTGTGGCCGTGCTTTCACGAGCGAAGCGAAGCAGAATTTGAATTTATTTCAAAGAACGTGCAACAAACCTGGATGGAATTTAGGTCACGGAACCCCATTGCACATTAATATGTTCCAAGTAGTGTTACGCCCTAGCAACGCGTGTCAGTGTAGAACGCGTGTCACTGTCTGTGTGAAAATGAAATAATCAGACGTCTTATCTGAGTCACTGTCTGAATAAATCACTTGTGGACATTTAGTTGGGACCACGACAGAACTTGAACTGGACGACTATGATACACAGTTCATGTTGAAGTTAAAAGTTCCTCCACAGAATTGTGCATTGGCAAACATGCCGTGCAACTGCGGTACTCCATTGACAGGACGACTTTCGTCGACAAAGGTCGTCGCTGAACTGCACGCTACAACTTCGTTTGTGGTGTTGCTTGCTGGTCCTAGATTGAATGAGTCTTGATTACTGGTTAAAATGTTGCTCATTTGGCGTTAGTAATCTTTATT
The DNA here is from genome assembly GCF_978046115.1 of Saccoglossus kowalevskii. Classification (NCBI taxonomy): domain Eukaryota; kingdom Metazoa; phylum Hemichordata; class Enteropneusta; family Harrimaniidae; genus Saccoglossus; species Saccoglossus kowalevskii. Next base: position 2,082,456 of record NC_140652.1, read on the forward strand.
TGCAACTGCAGAAACCTCCTGGTATCTCGATGTTGACGATTGCGGCTCCATAGTAATCGCAGATTTTACTGCGGGTGGATCTTTCGAGAGTCCTTCAAGGTTTATAAAACTCAGTTTCCGGGTGGTCAACATACATGCAAATTAAGTTCTTTCAATCGTAGTATTCCATGTGATGTACAACTAATATGCCAAAAATGTAGCTGAACGATTTGAACCGGAAAAAAATAGCAGACGAAAATGTGTTTACAAAATGAAAATAGTTCGGTAGCCAATGGAAATACCATGTTCATTTGCATATCGACCGTGAAAATACCGAAAACATTATTGCATGGGTGATATGCAAATTAGATTTAAGTCAAAATAGGTGACTGCCTAAAAGTACCATTACTGTTGTTCAAATTTCATTTCACTCGGCAAGTATATTCAAGTACCCCAAGGGAAAAATATCGTACTTCTAAATATTGTTTATTTCTGCTATGTTTCGAAAAACGGTACTCCTTGTTTCCTCTCAGCCCTCATTAGTCCCCGTTCGGACGCAGTCCGAAAACGGGGACTTATGTTTTGCCCTGTGTGCGTCCGTCCGTGCGTCCGTGATCACCTGTATCTCGAACATGCATGGACCGATTAAGTTCAAACTGCACTCATACATCACACATTATATGGGACATATGCACATGCATTTTTTTCATGATCCGATTAACGATAGCCGAATAGCGGCCATATTAAGGCCGAAAATGCATCAAAATCGCACATTTTCACCATTCCGGACCCGGATCTCAGTTATGCATATACGGATTTTGTTCAAATTTGGTACATACATTAAACATAATAGGACCTTGATGCACGTTATTTTTTTTTTCGAATCAAGTTCGAAATGGCCGACTGGCGGCCATTTTGTTTTAAAGAATTCAGTTCTGGATCTGTATCTGAGACATGCTTGGATTGATCGAGTTCAAACTTCACACACACAAGGTACATCATATCACAAATATGTATGTGCATTTGTTTCATGATCTCATTAACGATAGCCAAATGGCGGCCGCTTTAAGGCCGAAAATGCATTGAAATCGCACATTTTCACCATTCCGGACCCGGATCTCAGTTATGCATGGACGGATTTCATTCAAATTTGGTACATACATTAAACATAATAGGACCTTGATGCACGTCTTTTTTTTTTCGGATCAAGTTCGAAATAGCCGACTGGCGGCCATTTTGTTTTAAAGAATTCAGTTCTGGATCCGTATCCGAGACATGTCTGGATTGATCAAGTTCAAACTTCACACATACAAGGTACACCATGTCACAAATATGTATGTGCATTTGTTTCATGATCTCATTAACGATAGCCAAATGGGGGCCGCTTTAAGGCCGAAAATGCATTGAAATCGCACATTTTCACCATTCCGGACCCGTATCTCAGTTATGCATGGATGGATTATGTTCAAATTTGGTACATACATTAAACATAATAGGACCTTGATGCACGTCATTTTTTTTTGGGATCGGGTTCGAAATGGCCGACTGGCGGCCATTTTGTTTTAAAGAATTCAGTTCTGGATCTGTATCTGAGACATGCTTGGATTGATCGAGTTCAAACTTCACACACACAAGGTACATCATGTCACAAATATGTATGTGCATTTGTTTCATGATCTCATTAACGATAGCCAAATGGCGGCCGCTTTAAGGCCGAAAATGCATCAAAATCACACATTTTCACCATTCCGGACCCGGATCTCAGTTATGCATGGACGGATTTCAGTCAAATTTGGTACACACATTAAACATAATAGGACCTTTATGCACGTCATTTTTTTTTGGATCGGGTTCGAAATGGCCGACTGGCGGCCATTTTGTTTTAAAGAATTCAGTTCTGGATTCGTATCGGAGACATGTCTGGATTGATCAAGTTCAAACTTCACACACACAAGGTACATCATGTCACAAATATGTATGTGCATTTGTTTCATGATTTCATTAACGATAGCCAAATGGCGGCCTCTTTAAGGTCGAAAATGCATTGAAATTGCACATTTTCACCATTCCGAACCCGGATCTCAGTTATGCATGGACGGATTTTGTTCAAATTTGGTACATACATTAAACATAATAGGACTTTGATGCACGTCATTTTTTTTCGGATCAAGTTCGAAATGGCCGACTGGCGGCCATTTTGTTTTAATAAATTCAGTTCTGGATCCAAGACATGTCTGGATTGATCAAGTTCATACTTCACACACACATGGTACATCATGTCACAAATAGATATGTGCATTTGTTTCATGATCCGCTTAACAATAGCTGAATGATGGCCATTTTAAGGCCGAAAATGCATCAAAATCACGTATTTTCACAATTCCAGAACCGGATCTCAGTCATGCATGGATGGATTTTGTTCAGATTTAGCACAATGTGTTGTACATATGCAGGTGCATTTCGGTCATGATCTGCTTTGAATGTATATGTCACTCAAATATGAACGGAACGGGGACGTGTCATTGACAATGACTTGTTTGCGTATGGGGTGTGGAAATACCGATTTTGATTTAAGGAACGAATCAAAATTAACTGCAGTACATATGTAAAAATCCCTATTATTAGTTATGTTTTTGTTGTTGATGTATTAATCAACTATTGTTTTAAGGACAAACATGTCTGTTTTTCTAAAACCAGGTCTGAGCCCAGATTGACATTGGTTGAGAATGTCATTTCTCTCAACATGGAAATTCAGAATCTTATTCAATACATTAGTAAATATTTCTACCAGACAAATGAAAAGGATATTCCTCTTTTCTTGGATTATGTTAACATCTAATTCGTATAATGATTTAATTATACTAGTGCGTCAATTATTTTAGAACTTTTTAGGTCCATAAATATTAATTTATTTTGTGACTGTACCTTTGCTTGGCGTTTTTTCTTTTTTCTTTAAATATTTTTCAATCAAAATATTTTAAGATGAAAACATCTTGCTCTAACACAGTTTAGTGTTGGTTACATAATATAATTTCCACTGTTTTGAATTTGTCTTTATTTAAAAACGATTTACGTTTTAATTTGTTTGCTTTTTTACATGTTTGTTTTAAAAACTCATGCAAATCACATTTAATCGTTGCACAATATCATTTATAATCCCGCTTCACGATTTTTTGTAAATATTGCGGCTGATCTGCACTGGCTCGGAAGATGAATTCTGATTGGCTAAAAAAACAAAAAAACTTGTGGCGTTGAATGCACGTTCATTGTCAGTATTGTTATGCAAATTCAAACTAGCTAATCATTTACAACCTTCCGAGCCAGTGCAGATTAGCCCAAATATTGCGCGTTTTTTAACATAATGTATTGCATACAAATTTCGGTGAAAAATGATATTAGGTTATTCACCACTATGTAGTAATTACTGATAATTGTACTACGCAATTCACTGATATGTACTACGTAATTCAATGTTTGTACTACGTAGTTCACTGATTTGAACTAGGTTGCTCACTGATATGTACGGTAATTCAATGATTTGTACTAGGCTGCTCACTGATATGTACTACGTAATTCAATGATTTGTACTAGGCTGCTCACTGATATGTACTACGTAATTCAATGATTTGTACTAGGTTGCTCACTGATATGTACTACGCAATTCACTGATTTGAACTAGGTTGCTCACTGATAAGAACTACGTAATTCAATGATTTGTACTAGGCTGCTCACTGATATGTACTACGTAATTCAATGATTTGTACTAGGTTGCTCACTGATATGTACTACGTAATTCAATGATTTGTTCTAGGCTGCTCACTGATATGTACTACGTAATTCAATGATTTGTACTAGGTTGCTCACTGATATGTACTACGTAATTCAATGATATGAACTAGGTTGCTCACTGATATGTACTACGCAATTCACAGATTTGAACTAGGTTGCTCACTGATATGTACTACGTAATTCACTGATTTGAACTAGGTTGCTCTCTGATATGTACTACGTAATTCAATGATTTGTACTAGGCTGCTCACTGATATGTTATACGTAATTCAATGATTTGTACTACGTAATTCAATGATATGTACTACGTAATTCAATGATTTGTACTACGTAGTTCACTGATTTGAACTAGGTTGCTCACTGATATGTACGGTAATTCAATGATTTGTACTAGGTTGCTCTCTGATATGTACTACGTAATTCAATGATTTGTACTAGGCTGCTCACTGATATGTTAAACGTAATTCAATGATTTGTACTACGTAATTCAATGATATGTACTACGTAATTCAATGATTTGTACTACGTAGTTCACTGATTTGAACTAGGTTGCTCACTGATATGTACGGTAATTCAATGATTTGTACTAGGCTGCTCACTGATATGTACTACGTAATTCAATGATTTGTACTAGGCTGCTCACTGATATGTACTACGTAATTCAATGATTTGTACTAGGTTGCTCACTGATATGTACTACGCAATTCACTGATTTGAACTAGGTTGCTCACTGATAAGAACTACGTAATTCAATGATTTGCACTAGGCTGCTCACTGATATGTACTACGTAATTCAATGAGTTGTACTAGACTGGTCACTGATATGTACTACGTAATTCAATGATTTGTACTAGGTTGCTCACTGATATGTACTACGTAATTCAATGATTTGTTCTAGGCTGCTCACTGATATGTACTACGTAATTCAATGATTTGTACTAGGTTGCTCACTGATATGTACTACGTAATTCAATGATTTGTACTAGGCTGCTCACTGATATGTTATACGTAATTCAATGATATGAACTAGGTTGCTCACTGATATGTTCTACGTAATTCAATGATTTATACTAGGTTACTCACTGATATGTTATACGTAATTCAATGATTTGCACTAGGTTACTCACTGACATGTACTACGCAATTCACTGATTTGAACTAGGTTGCTCACTTATATGTACTACGTAATTCAATGATTTGTATTAGGTTGCTCACTGATATGTACTACGTAATTAAATGATATAAACAAGGTTGCTCACTGATATGTACTACGTAATTCAATGATTTGCACTAGGTTACTCACTGACATGTACTACGCAATTCACTGACTTGAACTAGGTTGCTCACTTATATGTACTACGTAATTCAATGATATGAACTAGGTTGCTCACTTATATGTACTACGTAAATCAATAATTTGTATTAGGTTGCTCACTGATATGTACTACGTAATTCACTGATTTGTACTAGGTTGCTTACTGATATGTACTACGTAATTCAATGATTTGTACTAGGCTGCTCACTGATATGTACTGCATAATTCAATGATTTGTACTAGGTTGCTCACTGATATGTATGTACTACGCAATTCAATGATTTGTTCTAGGTTGCTTACTGATATGTACTACGTAATTCACTGATTTGTACTAGGTTGCTTACTGATATGTACTACGTAATTCAATGATATGAACTAGGTTGCTTACTGATATGTACTACGTGATTCAATGATTTGTACTAGGTTGCTCACTAATATGTACTGCGTAATTCAATGATTTGAACTAGGTAGCTCATTGATATGTATGTACTATGCAATTCAATGATTTTTACTAGGTTGCTCACTGATATGTACTACGTAATTCAATGATATAAACAAGGTGCTCGCTGATATGTACTACGTAATTCACTGATTTGAACTAGGCTGCTCACTGATATGTTATACGTAATTCAATAATATGAACTAGGTTGCTCACTGATATGTACTACGCAATTCACTGATTTGAACTAGGTTACTCACTGATATTTTATACGTAATTCAATGATTTGTACTAGGCTGCTCACTGATATGTACTGCGTAATTCAATGATTTGTACTAGGTAGCTCATTGATATGTATGTACTACGCAATTCACTGATTTGAACTAGGTTACTCACTGATATTTTATACGTAATTCAATGATTTGTACTAGGTTGCTTACTGATATGTACTACGTAATTCAATGATTTGTACTAGGTAGCTCATTGATATGTATGTACTATGCAATTCAATGATTTTTACTAGGTTGCTCACTGATATGTACTACGTAATTCAATGATATAAACAAGGTGCTCGCTGATATGTTCTACGTAATTCACTGATTTGAACTAGGCTGCTCACTGATATGTTATACGTAATTCAATAATATGAACTAGGTTGCTCACTGATATGTACTACGCAATTCACTGATTTGAACTAGGTTACTCACTGATATTTTATACGTAATTCAATGATTTGTACTAGGCTGCTCACTGATATGTACTGCGTAATTCAATGATTTGTACTAGGTTGCTCACTGATATATTATACGTTATTCAATGATATGAACTAGGCTACTCACTGATATGTACTACGTAATTCAATGATATAAGCAAGGTTGCTCACTGATATGTACTACGTAATTCACTGATTTGAACTAGGCTGCTCACTGATATGTTATACGTAATTCAATGATATGAACTAGGTTGCTCACTGATATGTACTACGCAATTCACTGATTTGAACTAGGTTACTCACTGATATTTTATACGTAATTCAATGATTTGTACTAGGCTGCTCACTGATATGTACTGCGTAATTCAATGATTAGTACTAGGTAGCTCATTGATATGTATGTACTACGCAATTCACTGATTTGAACTAGGTTACTCACTGATATTTTATACGTAATTCAATGATTTGTACTAGGTTGCTTACTGATATGTACTACGTAATTCAATGATTTGTACTAGGTAGCTCATTGATATGTATGTACTATGCAATTCAATGATTTTTACTAGGTTGCTCACTGATATGTACTACGTAATTCAATGATATAAACAAGGTGCTCGCTGATATGTACTACGTAATTCACTGATTTGAACTAGGCTGCTCACTGATATGTTATACGTAATTCAATAATATGAACTAGGTTGCTTACTGATATGTACTACGCAATTCACTGATTTGAACTAGGTTACTCACTGATATTTTATACGTAATTCAATGATTTGTACTAGGCTGCTCACTGATATGTACTGCGTAATTCAATGATTTGTACTAGGTTGCTCACTGATATATTATACGTTATTCAATGATATGAACTAGGCTACTCACTGATATGTACTACGTAATTCAATGATATAAGCAAGGTTGCTCACTGATATGTACTACGTAATTCACTGATTTGAACTAGGCTGCTCACTGATATGTTATACGTAATTCAATGATATGAACTAGGTTGCTCACTGATATGTACTACGCAATTCACTGATTTGAACTAGGTTACTCACTGATATTTTATACGTAATTCAATGATTTGTACTAGGCTGCTCACTGATATGTACTGCGTAATTCAATGATTAGTACTAGGTTACTCACTGATATGTACTACGTAATTCATTGATTTGAACTAGGTTACTCACTGATATGTACTAGGTTACTCACTCATATGAACTGCGTGATTCAATGATTTGTACTAGGTTGCTCACTGATATGTACTACGTAATTCAATGATTAGTACTAGGTTGCTCACTGATATGTACTACGTAATTCATTGATTTGTACTAGGTTGCTCACTGATATGAACTACGTAATTCAATGATTAGTACTAGGTTGCTCACTGATATGAACTACGTAATTCAATGATTAGTACTAGTTTGCTCACTGATATGTACTACATAATTGAATGATATGAACTAGGTTGCTCACTAATATGAACTACGTAATTCACTGATTTGAACTAGGTTACCCACTGATATGTACTACGTAATTCACTGATTTGTAATAGGTTTCTCACTGGTATGTACTACGTAATTCACTGATATGAACTAGGTTACTCAGTGACATGAACTACGTAATTCATTGATTTGAACTAGGTTACTCACTGATATGTACTAGGTTACTCACTCATATGAACTACGTAATTCAATGATTTGTACTAGGTTGCTCACTGATATGTACTACGTAATTCAATGATTAGTACTAGGTTACTCACTGATATGTACTACGTAATTCATTGATTTGTACTTCGTTGTTCACTGATATGAACTACATAATTAAATGATTTGTACTGGGTTGCACACTGATATGTTCTACGTAATTCAATGATTTGAACTAGGTTGCTCACTGATATGTACTACGCAATTCACAGATTTGAACTAGGTTACTCACTGACATGAACTACGTAATTCCCTGATTTGAACTAGGTTACTCACTGATATGTACTACGTAATTCAATGATTTATAAAAGGTTTCTCACTGGTATGTACTACGTAATTCAATGATTAGTACTAGGTTACTCACTGATATGTACTACGTAATTCATTGATTTGTACTTCGTTGTTCACTGATATGAACTACATAATTAAATGATTTGTACTGGGTTGCACACTGATATGTTCTACGTAATTCAATGATTTGAACTAGGTTGCTCACTGATATGTACTACGCAATTCACAGATATGAACTAGGTTACTCAGTGACATGAACTACGTAATTCATTGATTTGAACTAGGTTACTCACTGATATGTACTAGGTTACTCACTCATATGAACTACGTAATTCAATGATTTGTACTAGGTTGCTCACTGATCTGTACTACGTAATTCAATGATTAGTACTAGGTTGCTCACTGATATGTACTACGCAATTCATTGATTTGTACTCCGTTGCTCAATGATATGAACTACATAATTAAATGATTTGTACTAGGTTGCTCACTGATATGTACTAGGTAGCTCACTAATATGTACTACGTAATTCAATGATTTGTACTAGGTTGCACACTGATATGTACTACGTAATTCAATGATTTGAACTAGGTTGTTCACTGATATGTACTACGCAATTCACAGATTTGAACTAGGCTACTCACTGACATGAACTACGTAATTCACTGATATGTACTAGGTTACTCACTGATATGAACTACGTGATTCAATGATTTGTACTAGGTTGCTCACTGATATGTACTACGTAATTCAATGATTAGTACTAGGTTGCTCACTGATATGCACTACGTAATTCATTGATTTGTACTAGGTTGCTCACTGATATGTACTACGCAATTCATTGATTTGTACTCCGTTGCTCACTGATATGAACTACATAATTAAATGATTTGTACTAGGTTGCTCACTGATATGTACTAGGTAGCTCACTAATATGTACTACGTAATTCAATGATTTGTACTAGGTTGCACACTGATATGTACTACGTAATTCAATGATTTGAACTAGGTTGCTCACTGATATGTACTACGCAATTCACAGATTTGAACAAGGTTACTCACTGACATGAACTACGTAATTCACTGATATGTACTAGGTTACTCACTGATATGAACTACGTAATTAAATGATTTGTACTAGGTTGTTCACTGATATGTACTACGTGAATCAATGATTTGAACTTGGTTGCTCACTGATATGTACTACGTAATTCAATGATATAAACAAGGTTACTCACTGATATGTACTAGGTTACTCACTGATATGAACTACGTGATTCAATGTTTTGTACTAGGTTGCACACTGATATGTACTACGTGAATCAATGATTTGAACTAGGTTGCTCACTGATATGTACTACGTAATTCAATGATTTGAACTAGGTTGCTTACTGATATGTACTACGTAATTCAATGATTTGTACTAGGCTGCTCACTGATATGTACTACGTAATTTACTGATTTGAACTAGGTAGCTCATTGATATGTATGTACTATGCAATTCAATGATTTTTACTAGGTTGCTCACTGATATGTACTACGTAATTCAATGATATAAACAAGGTGCTCGCTGATATGTACTACGTAATTCACTGATTTGAACTAGGCTGCTCACTGATGTGTTATACGTAATTCAATAATATGAACTAGGTTGCTCACTGATATGTACCACGCAATTCACTGATTTGAACTAGGTTACTCACTGATATTTTATACGTAATTCAATGATTTGTACTAGGCTGCTCACTGATATGTACTGCGTAATTCAATGATTTGTACTAGGTTGCTCACTGATATATTATACGTTATTCAATGATATGAACTAGGCTACTCACTGATATGTACTACGTAATTCAATGATATAAGCAAGGTTGCTCACTGATATGTACTATGTAATTCACTGATTTGAACTAGGCTGCTCACTGATATGTACTGCGTAATTCAATGACTTGTACTAGGTTGCTCACTGATATGTACTACGTATTTCAATGATATGAACTAGGTTGCTCACTGATATGAACTACGTAATTCAATGATATGAACTTGGTTGCTCAATGATATGTACTACGCAATTCACTGATTTGAACTAGGTTACTCACTGATATGTACTAGGTTACTCACTGATATGAACTGCGTGATTCAATGATTTGTACTAGGTTGCTCACTGATATGTACTACGTAATTCAATGATTAGTACTAGGTTGCTCACTGATATGTACTACGTATTTCATTGATTTGTACTAGGTTGCTCACTGATATGAACTACGTAATTCAATGATTAGTACTAGGTTGCTCACTGATATGAACTACGTAATTCAATGATTAGTACTAGTTTGCTCACTGATATGTACTACATAATTGAATGATATGAACTAGGTTGCTCACTAATATGAACTACGTAATTCACTGATTTGAACTAGGTTACCCACTGATATGTACTACGTAATTCACTGATTTGTAATAGGTTTCTCACTGGTATGTACTACGTAATTCACTGATATGAACTAGGTTACTCAGTGACATGAACTACGTAATTCATTGATTTGAACTAGGTTACTCACTGATATGTACTAGGTTACTCACTCATATGAACTACGTAATTCAATGATTCGTACTAGGTTGCTCACTGATATGTACTACGTAATTCAATGATTAGTACTAGGTTACTCACTGATATGTACTACGTAATTCATTGATTTGTACTTCGTTGTTCACTGATATGAACTACATAATTAAATGATTTGTACTGGGTTGCACACTGATATGTTCTACGTAATTCAATGATTTGAACTAGGTTGCTCACTGATATGTACTACGCAATTCACAGATTTGAACTAGGTTACTCACTGACATGAACTACGTAATTCACTGATTTGAACTAGGTTACTCACTGATATGTACTACGTAATTCAATGATTTATAATAGGTTTCTCACTGGTATGTACTACGTAATTCACTGATATGAACTAGGTTACTCAGTGACATGAACTACGTAATTCATTGATTTGAACTAGGGTACTCACTGATATGTACTAGGTTACTCACTCATATGAACTACGTAATTCAATGATTTGTACTAGGTTGCTCACTGATATGTACTACGTAATTCAATGATTAGTACTAGGTTGCTCACTGATATGTACTACGCAATTCATTGATTTGTACTCCGTTGCTCACTGATATGAAATACATAATTAAATGATTTGTACTAGGTTGCTCGAGATACTGACACTGACAACAGATTTGTATTCAGTATACTACGCTCCTTGACATGAATGAAATACTGACACTGATAACAGATTTGTATTCAGTATACCACGCTCCTTGACATGAGTGAGATACTGACACTGACAACAGATTTGTATTCAGTATACCAAGCTCCTTGACATGAGTGAGATACTGACACTGACAACAGATTTGTATTTAGTATACCACGCTCCTTGACATGAAAGAGATACTGACACTGACAACAGATTTGTATTCAGTATACCACGCTCCTTGACATGAATGAGATACTGACACTGATAACAGATTTGTATTCAGTATACCACGCTCCTTGACATGAATGAGATACTGACACTGACAACAGATTTGTATTCAGTGTTCCACGCTCCTTGACATGAATGAGATACTGACACTGTTAACAGATTTGTATTCAGTATACCACGCTCCTTGATATGAGTGAGATACTGACACTGACAACAGATTTGTATTCAGTATACCACGCTCCTTGACATGAGTGAGATACTGACACTGACAACAGATTTGTATTCAGTATACCACGCTCCTTGACATGAATGAGATACTGACACTGACAACAGATTTGTATTCAGTGTACCACGCTCCTTGACATGAAAGATATACTGACACTGACAACAGATTTGTATTCAGTATACCACGCTCCTTGACATGAGTGAGATACTGACACTGACAACAGATTTGTATTCAGTATACCACGCTCCTTGACATGAATGAAATACTGACACTGACAACATATTTGTATTTAGTATACCACGCTCCTTGACATGAGAGAGATACTGACACTGACAACAGATTTGTATTCAGTATACCACGCTCCTTGACATGAATGAGATACTGACACTGACAACAGATTTGTATTCGGTATACCAAGCTCCTTGACATGAATGAGATACTGACACTGACAACATATTTGTATGCAGTGTACCACGCTCCTTGACATGAGAGAGATACTGACACTGACAACAGATTTGTATTCAGTATACCACGCTCCTTGACATGAGTGAGATACTGACACTGACAACAGATTTGTATTCAGCATAACACGATTTTTGACATGAATGAGATACTGACAATGACAACATATTTGTATTCAGTGTACCACGCTCCTTGACATGAATGAAATACTGACACTGACAACAGAGTTGTATTCAGTATACCAAGCTCCTTGACATGAATGAAATACTGACACTGATAACAGATTTGTATTCAGTATACCACGCTCCTTGACATGAATGAGATACTGACACTGACAATAGATTTGTATTCAGTATACCACGCTCCTTGACATGAATGAAATACTGACACTGACAACAGATTTGTATTCAGTATACCACGCTCCTTGACATGAATGAGATACTGACACTGACAACAGATTTGTATTCAGTATACCACGCTCCTTGACATGAATGAAATACTGACACTGATAACAGATTTGTATTCAGTATACCACGCTCCTTGACATGAGTGAGATACTGACACTGACAACAGATTTGTATTCAGTATACCAAGCTCCTTGACATGAGTGAGATACTGACACTGACAACAGATTTGTATTTAGTATACCACGCTCCTTGACATGAAAGAGATACTGACACTGACAACAGATTTGTATTCAGTATACCACGCTCCTTGACATGAATGAGATACTGACACTGATAACAGATTTGTATTCAGTATACCACGCTCCTTGACATGAGTGAGATACTGACACTGACAACAGATTTGTATTCAGCATAACACGATTTTTGACATGAATGAGATACTGACACTGACAACAGATTTGTATTCAGTATACCACGCTCCTTGACATGAGTGAGATACTGACACTGGCAACAGATTTGTATTCAGTATACCACGCTCCTTGACATGAATGAGATACTGACACTGACAACAGATTTGTATTCAGTGTACCACGCTCCTTGACATGAGAGAGATACTGACACTGACAACAGATTTGTATTCAGTATACCACGCTCCTTGACATGAGTGAGATACTGACACTGACAACAGATTTGTTTTCAGTATACCACGCTCCTTGACATGAATGAAATACTGACACTGATAACAGATTTGTATTCAGTATACCACGCTCCTTGACATGAGTGAGATACTGACACTGACAACAGATTTGTATTCAGTATACCAAGCTCCTTGACATGAGTGAGATACTGACACTGACAACAGATTTGTATTTAGTATACCACGCTCCTTGACATGAAAGAGATACTGACACTGACAACAGATTTGTATTCAGTATACCACGCTCCTTGATATGAGAGAGATACTGACACTGACAACAGATTTGTATTCAGTATACCACGCTCCTTGATATGAGTGAGATACTGACACTGACAACAGATTTGTATTCAGTATACCACGCTCCTTGACATGAGTGAGATACTGACACTGACAACAGATTTGTATTCAGTATACCACGCTCCTTGACATGAATGAGATACTGACACTGACAACAGATTTGTATTCAGTGTACCACGCTCCTTGACATGAAAGATATACTGACACTGACAACAGATTTGTATTCAGTATACCACGCTCCTTGACATGAAAGAGATACTGACACTGACAACAGATTTGTATTCAGTATACCACGCTCCTTGACATGAATGAAATACTGACACTGACAACATATTTGTATTTAGTATACCACGCTCCTTGATATGAGTGAGATACTGACACTGACAACAGATTTGTATTCAGTATACCACGCTCCTTGACATGAATGAGATACTGACACTGACAACAGATTTGTATTCGGTATACCGAGCTCCTTGACATGAATGAGATACTGACACTGATAACAGATTTGTATTCAGTATACCACGCTCCTTGACATGAGTGAGATACTGAAACTGACAACAGATTTGTATTTAGTATACCACGCTCCTTGACATGAGAGAGATACTGACACTGATAACAGATTTGTATTCAGTATACCACGCTCCTTGACATGAGTGAGATACTGAAACTGACAACAGATTTGTATTTAGTATACCACGCTCCTTGACATGAGAGAGATACTGACACTGACAACAGATTTGTATTCAGTATACCAAGCTCCTTAACATGAATGAGATACTGACACTGACAACATATTTGTATTCAGTGTACCACGCTCCTTGACATGAGAGAGATACTGACACTGATAACAGATTTGTATTCAGTATACCACGCTCCTTGACATGAGTGAGATACTGAAACTGACAACAGATTTGTATTTAGTATACCACGCTCCTTGACATGAGAGAGATACTGACACTGACAACAGATTTGTATTCAGTATACCACGCTCCTTGACATGAGAGAGATACTGACACTGACAACAGATTTGTATTCAGCATAACACGATTTTTGACATGAATGAGATACTGACACTGATAACAGATTTGTATTCAGTATACCACGCTCCTTGACATGAGTGAGATACTGAAACTGACAACAGATTTGTATTTAGTATACCATGCTCCTTGACATGAGAGAGATACTGACACTGACAACAGATTTGTATTCAGTATACCACGCTCCTTGACATGAGTGAGATACTGAAACTGACAACAGATTTGTATTTAGTATACCACGCTCCTTGACATGAGAGAGATACTGACACTGACAACAGATTTGTATTCAGTATACCACGCTCCTTGACATGAGAGAGATACTGACACTGACAACAGATTTGTATTCAGCATAACACGATTTTTGACATGAATGATACTGACACTGATAACAGACACTGATACCACGCTCCTTGACATGAGAGAGATACTGACACTGACAACAGATTTGTATTCAGTATACCACGCTCCTTGACATGAGTGAGATACTGACACTGACAACAGATTTGTATTCAGCATAACACGATTTTTGACATGAATGAGATACTGACAATGACAACATATTTGTATTCAGTGTACCACGCTCCTTGACATGAATGAAATACTGACACTGACAACAGATTTGTATTCAGTATACCACGCTCCATGACATGAATGAAATACTGACACTGATAACAGATTTGTATTCAGTATACCACGCTCCTTGACATGAGTGAGATACTGACACTGACAACAGATTTGTATTCAGTATACCAAGCTCCTTGACATGAGTGAGATACTGACACTGAAAACAGATTTGTATTCAGTATACCACGCTCCTTGACATGAATGAGATACTGACACTGACAACAGATTTGTATTCAGTATACCACGCTCCTTGACATGAGTGAGATACTGACATTGACAACAGATTTGTATTCAGTATACCACGCTCCTTGACATGAATGAGATACTGACACTGACAACATATTTGTATTCAGTATACCACGCTCCTTGACATGAATGAAATACTGACACTGATAACAGATTTGTATTCAGTATACCACGCTCCTTGACATGAGTGAGATACTGACACTGACAACAGATTTGTATTCAGTATACCAAGCTCCTTGACATGAGTGAGATACTGACACTGAAAACAGATTTGTATTCAGTATACCACGCTCCTTGACATGAATGAGATACTGACACTGACAACAGATTTGTATTTAGTATACCACGCTCCTTGACATGAAAGAGATACTGACACTGACAACAGATTTGTATTCAGTATACCACGCTCCTTGACATGAATGAGATACTGACACTGATAGCAGATTTGTATTCAGTATACCACGCTCCTTGACATGAGTGAGATACTGACACTGACAACAGATTTGTATTCAGCATAACACGATTTTTGACATGAATGAGATACTGACACTGACAACAGATTTGTATTCAGTATACCACGCTCCTTGACATGAGTGAGATACTGACACTGGCAACAGATTTGTATTCAGTATACCACGCTTCTTGACATGAATGAGATACTGACACTGACAACAGATTTGTATTCAGTGTACCACGCTCCTTGACATGAGAGAGATACTGACACTGACAACAGATTTGTATTCAGTATACCACGCTCCTTGACATGAGTGAGATACTGACACTGACAACAGATTTGTTTTCAGTATACCACGCTCCTTGACATGAATGAAATACTGACACTGATAACAGATTTGTATTCAGTATACCACGTGTAGACTATAAAAAGTAGTGTTATTTTTGTGTATTGTGTTCGATGCATTTGAATAGTTACAGAAGCGCTATGAAAACAAATGGCGCCCTATATCAGTCGTTAGTGGCGTACTTTTCATTAACTGCCATTTCCGGTGAAAGTGGATCACTGTTGTATGCATCCGCCAACAGATTTTGTATCATTCAACTATAAGTTAATTGGTACATTGGTATTGTTTATTTGAAATTAAACCCTAATATCTGGTTTAGCTATAGAAAGACGTTTTAGTGCTTGCTTCGAATTAATATGTACGATTCATGGGTGGACTATTTGTGCCAACTTACTGTTGCGCCTTGATCAGTATACAAGTCCCTCGTGGAAAATTGAGATGCGTCCGAAGTGAAAAATCTGATGTCTACCTGTACTTTATTTGAAATGTCTATATAAAAAGTGCCTGTGGTGGTTCAAGACAACTGAATTGTATCAGATGAACACTTAGTGAAAGGTTTGGTTCCTGTCTGGGGAAAGCAACCCTCAGCAGAACGAACGTTCGCCGACTCTGAAGTTAGCGGGTTGCCGCGTCGGAAGATTCCAAGATGGCAACACACCAGTGATGTAATTAACCAAGGACTGACAACTCGGCGGCAAATAGGGAGCCAGCAGCAGCGGTGGTCAATCGTATGTATCAATAAAACTTCTGTTCTATGAAGTCACATTGAAGTGCATCGGACATTGCATCCATTGATAGCGGCAGTATGATAACGCCCATATCAATTTTATTCACATACTGATTTAACTTTGGGTGGTCGCTATTCGTTGATTCTGTGAAACCCACGTCATCTATTATGCTCATCGGCAGTGTTGTCGAACTATATATTACAACTTACAAGGAGAAGCTTGATATACATCTGTGACCTTATTATCACGCTGACTACCGTTAAAGAATATTACTGTTAGCAGTTACGGGGTATTGTCACACTACTGTTAAATATTACTGTTAGCAGTTACGGTGTATTGTCACACTACTGTTAAATATTACTGTTACCAGTTACGGTGTATTGTCACACTACTGTTAAATATTACTGTTAGCAGTTACGGTGTATTGTCACACTACTGTTAAATATTACTGTTACCAGTTACGGGGTATTGTCACACTACTGTTAAATATTACTGTTAGCAGTTACGGTGTATTGTCACACTACTGTTAAATATTACTGTTACCAGTTACGGTGTATTGTCACACTACTGTTAAATATTACTGTTACCAGTTACGGTGTATTGTCACACTACTGTTAAATATTACTGTTACCAGTTACGGTGTATTGTCACACTATTGTTAAATATTACTGTTAGCAGTTACGGGGTATTGTCACACTACTGTTAAATATTACTGTTAGCAGTTACGGTGTATTGTCACACTACTGTTAAATATTACTGTTACCAGTTACGGTGTATTGTCACACTACTGTTAAATATTACTGTTACCAGTTACGGTGTATTGTCACACTACTGTTAAATATTACTGTTACCAGTTACGGTGTATTGTCACACTATTGTTAAATATTACTGTTAGCAGTTACAGGGTATTGTCACACTACTGTTAAATATTACTGTTAGCAGTTACGGTGTATTGTCACACTACTGTTAAATATTACTGTTACCAGTTACAGTGTATTGTCACACCGTTGTTAAATATTATTGATAGCATTTATGATGTATTATCGTTACACTACTGTTGAACATTACTATAAGTGATTACGGTGCATTGCTTGGCCTTACTTGTGGGGATTGCTGTGCATGATAATTATTGCATTACTGTTAGTACATTATTATTAGAACTTTGTTGGTCAGAGATTGTTACACATTGTAAGGAACTACATAATTGTTAACTTTTACTGTTGACTTACTGATTCACTTTCACTGTAATGATCAGTAATATAGTGTAGTTGTTAGGGATCATTAGTAGGTATCCAGGATTTATTTGTGCACGTGCATTAGTTAGGGAGTTTAATCTTTTGGATATATCAAGTTATGACACTTAATGAGAGGAGTGTAACTTCATTTATTGAGTATTGAATAGAAGTTCATGTTGTCTTTAAACAGATACCTGTGTTAGTGTGTTTGTTGTTCTCCCCTAAGACTCTTACTTGTACTGCGTAGGTATACCAACTACGAATTCCGCGAGCCCAGTGGAAATTGCGTGGTCAACTAGTTCGGACACTGTATTTATTTTGTGTATGGACTCGTGCCGGGTGAGTCCAGGCTACAAAAATTGGCGCCCAACGTGGGGCTTGGAATTCTGTTTCGCTCTCGTGTGTTGGTATCGTACAAGTGGAAATTAGGGAGAGGGCAACAAGTGTGTACACATTTTGCTCTGTTCCGGGGTTAAAGGCATTTGCGATCTGGCGGTGGACGGTACTGGAGCTGCATGGTGCTTATGTTGGCAGACTTCCTGCAAACCAAGTGCTTCTTTATTTGAAGAAAGCGAATTTCAGGAGTAGCAGTGGTGATTGGTTCAGCATATTAATTAAGGTAGGAACAATTACAGAAATTTGTGTGTGTGAGAGTGAGATTGCTCCTTCACTGTGTGTATGTATAGTATTATGGCTGAGCACGTGGATGATAGCATGCCAGAGATTAGTGGGCCAATGGTCACTCCTACAAGTGGGGCAGTTCCAAAGCGTGCAGAAGGGGTCTGGTCAGAGCCTACTGGGGTTTTTCCCTCAAGAAAAGGTAGAGGGCGTGGTCAGTACTGGGCAACTTTAGATAGATGGGGAACTACTGAGCCCCTGGGGGTCTTGAGAGACGTTCAGCTCCCATCTATGCATCCGGAACATGCAACCCGTGCCGCTGATGAAAGCCACAAAACCGGTTTTGATGTTCGTGTGACACCTAAGACGTATCGCGGTCGTTCTTTTTCTCCATCGAGCAGTTCTAGATCTCGTAGTCGGTCTCGGGAATTGGGCGATAGGCGAAATACTAGTGAGGATGGGTTGAAGGACACTCCTCATATTCCCCAGAACCCATCAGTCATAGGCAGAGAAGCTAATGCGTCATTATACAGGGGAACGCAGAGACCATGCAGTGAGAATGGCAATGAATATTACACTGCCAGGGACAACTTGCATGGCCCAGCAAATTACGGCTATGATCAAAACGTTATGCAATTGCATCCAGGTTGGGCTGCAGGCATGTACCAGTCTCCAAGGTTGGATACATTTTCAGGAGACCCATCTAGAAAAGGGGATGCTGAATTTGAGATATGGAAAGACCATGTGGAGGTCTTGTTGGAATCGGGAACATACCCTCACAGCATACTTCTGCCAGCAGTAAGACGGTCATTGAAGGGGCGTGCAGCATGGAAACTTGAAACACTACCACGTGATGCATCCGTAAAAGAAATCATAAATAAACTTGAGAGCAGTTTTGGGGAGATGGAAAAAGGCCCTGTTTTATTAGAACGCTTTTATCGAGACAGTCGCCAGAAAGAGGGAGAGACTATAGCAGAATTTGCTGACAGACTTGAAAGGAGCATCCATATTGTTAAAAGGCGGGGAGGTATAAAAGAATCAGCAGTTGATGAAGCCCTGAGGACTGTATTCTGGCAAAATATTCGAGAGGACAGAGTTGTTGATATCGCTCGACCAATGAAAGCACTGTGTACTACATTTGAAGAAATGAAGAGGCATGTAATGAGTGCTGAACAGGAGGTGAAAGATAGAACAACAATGAGTAGTACGTATAAAAGGTCAGCCACTGGACGAGCACTAACAGTACTTCCTGATGAAGAGACCAATACTGGACCAGACACAGAGGTAATGAAAATGATGAAACTGTGTGTTGAGGGTATGGTAACAGTTACAGAAACCCTGAAGAAACTGGAACTGGAGAGTCGTCGACAAAACGAACAGATTCAGAAACTAGAACAGACTGGAGCAGGCGTGACCCCAAGTGAGATTGATCACTCACAATCACATGATGATCACAAGACTAGGTCATGGAGATGCTACAATTGTGGACTCGAAGGCCACATCGCACGCGAGTGTTCTGAGCCCAAGAAAGCCCCCATTCGCTGCTACAATTGCAAGGAAGAAGGCCATAAGTCAAATAAATGTCCAAAACCCAAACAAAACACAAAAGAAAGATCTCAGGACCAATCGAGGTCTGCCCAATCAAGAAAGCAAGTCAAGAATGAAAATCGATGTGTCATGGTACAAACGCGCAGAGGACATTTGGTTGGAGATCCAGAAGAAGAGGAAATGTTTGTAGAAGGTATAACTTGCTGTTGTCTGGTCGATACAGGTTCACAGGTTACAACCATTTGCAAGAACTTTTATGATCAGCACTTGTCAAAACTGCCAATCCGGGCCATAGAAGAACAATTAACTGTGACAGGAGCCAATGGACAGCCAGTGCCTTTCCTTGGGTTTATTGAAGTGCGAATGTCATTCCCTAGACATGTCTTTGGAGATACACAAGAAAGTATCATTCCAGCGTTGGTGGTGGGAAATGATGACTATAACAGAGAGGTACCAGTGACGGTGGGAACCAATTTATTGGGTCTATACAAAGCTAAGCCATATACTGGAGGAAAAGGGAAAGCACGTTATATGCGCATTTCAGCCGTGATGCAGAAAGCTTTTCAAAGACTGGATGATCGTGACAAGTTTGTTGGCGTTCGAGGTGACATTGGTAATGTGCATGCTATGACAAAACATCCTGTTCAAATGGAACCACAGCATGCTATGATTATGTGGGGTCGTACTAAAAAGGGTCCGCCTGGTGATCAATTTGTTGTGGCCGTAGAACCTCGTCCAATGAAGACTGGCGGTGTTGTGATTAAACCAACAACAGCAGTGTTGAAGTGTATGCAAGGCAAATCTCGAGTGCCAGTCTGTCTCCATAATACGTCCACGCGACGAATCACAATCAGACCCGGACAGTTGTTAGCAAGGGCATATGCAGTCACATGGATTGGAAAACCTGATGAACTGGATTCAGAATTGCAAAAACAACTACAGAACCAACCACCAGTGACGCTGCGAGCAACCAGAAGGATATCAATCCATCCCGGGGTTGAGTTTGATATGTCAGAATCACCCATAACAGAAACACAAATGCAGCAGGTTCATCAGCTACTGGAAAACAAATCATCTGTCTTTTCTAGACATGACAATGATTTGGGACATTGTACAGAAGAACAACATCACATTAGGTTGATGAGCAATGAACCGATCAGAGAGCGACACCGGAGGATTCCACCTGGAATGTATGAGGAAGCTCGACAGGTCTTGCGTGGTATGTTAGAGAGTAATGTGATCAGAGAATCACATAGCCCTTGGGCTGCACCAGTTGTTCTTGTCCGCAAACGTGACAATAAGCTGAGATTGTGCATCGATTATCGAAAGTTAAATGAGAGAACAATCAGAGATTCTTATCCGCTCCCTCGTATCGAAGAGAGTTTGGATGTGCTTCATGGTGCTCGATGGTTTTCATCCATTGACCTAAAGGCGGGGTACTGGCAATTGGATATGGCACCCGAAGATATTGAAAAGACGGCATTTGTAACCCCACTAGGACATTATGAGTGTCTGCGTATGAGTATGGGATTGACTGGTAGCCCTGCCACTTTCCAAAGGTGTATGGAGAAGTGTTTGGGGGACTTAAATTTCAACATTTGTTTGGTATATCTTGACGATATAATTGTGTTTAGCAAGACCTTTGATGAACATCTGAAAAGATTGAAGATGGTACTTGACAGATTGGAAGAGAAGGGGCTTAAGATTAAAGCTAGTAAATGTCAGTTGTTGCAACAACAGGTTAAGTATTTGGGCCATATAGTTTCAGAAGATGGGGTTGGCACAGACCCAGAGAAGACAAGAGCGCTCAAGGAATGGCGAATACCTACAAATATTAGGGAAGTCCGTAGGTTTCTTGGTTTTGCTGGGTATTTTCGACGTTTTGTGAAAGGGTATGCGGGAATTGTCAAACCGCTCACTGACTTAACTGCTGGGTTGCCGACAAGAAGACGAAGGAGTAGTAAGAAAGCCCAGAAGGTTAAGCTGCCGGAATTTGTGTGGACTGAAGCCTGTCAAACAGCTTTTGATACCATAATTGACAAGTTAACTAGTGCCCCAATCCTGGCCTATGCGGATTACACTCAGCCTTTCGAGTTGCATACAGATGCTAGCTTTATAGGGTTGGGGGCTGTATTGTACCAGGGACATGGTAAAGACAAGAAGGTGATCATGTATGCTAGTCGTGCACTATCCCGCAGTGAGCAAAATTATCCTGCTCATAAGCTTGAATTTTTGGCCTTAAAATGGGCAGTTACTCAAAAGATGCACGATTATTTGTATGGGAATGAGTTTGTTGTATTAACAGACAACAACCCCCTTACATATGTAAACACCACTGCCAAATTGGACGCCACTGGACATAGGTGGTTGGCTGCTTTGAGTGCATATAATTTCAAGTTGGTTTATAGATCTGGTAAAAAGAACGGAGATGCTGATGGCCTCTCAAGGATGCCTCACGCTGTTGACCAGGGTATTATTGAAGAGACTAGAGGGGAAGTACAGATGTCAGCTGGGGACATGCAGGCATTTTGCCAAGCTCACAAAGTTGCTGGTAATCCATGGGTTGAGGCTATGAGCCACGCCATAACTGCTGTGCCTGAATGTCTGGATGAACCTCCAATATGGCCTGAGAAGCATGCATTGCCTCCAGTGACTATGCAGGAATGGAAATTCTTGCAGGAACGCGATCCTGAGATAGAAAGATTAAGGTGGTATGCAAAACAAAATGAAGCACCGCGCCCGGAAACCACCAAACATGAGACACCGTCTGTCAGAAAAGGACTGCGGGAATGGAAACGTCTATGTTTTCGATGGAACGTATTGCATCGTACCAGACTAGATAAAGATGGTAACACTTATTACCAACTGGTTGTACCTTCGGAATACCGTGGTGTAGCATTAAAGGGAACACATGATGATGTTGGCCACCTAGGTAAAGACAGGGTGTTGGAATTATTGCAATCAAGGTTTTATTGGCCAGATATGTATCGTGATGTGCAACAAAAGATAGAAACCTGTCCAAGATATAATGCACGAAAACTACACACTGAACAACAAGTCAAAGCCCCGTTAGTAAATATCAAAACCACACAACCACTGGAGTTGGTATGTATTGATTATCTTTCCATAGAAGACTATAAGAAAGGTGGTGCTAATAGTGTTCTTGTTATAACAGATCACTTTACCCGATATGCTGTTGCTATTGTGACTACTTCTCAGAAGGCCAAACAGACAGCTGATCATTTGTTAAATCACTTTCTAGTTCATTATGGCTTTCCGGAAAAGTTGCATTCAGATCAGGGCAGGGAGTTTGAATCTAAATTAATCAAGCGTCTATGTCAACATGTTGGTGTACAGAAAACGAGAAGCTCTCCCTACCACCCACAGGGCAACGGGAAATGTGAACGGTTTAATCGCACCTTGTTAGACATGTTGGGCACTCTTCCTCCAGAGAAGAAGGCTGATTGGAAGAAGTATGTCGCACCACTTGTACATGCGTACAATTGCACTGAGAATAGTAGCACTGGGTATACTCCTTATTTCCTTATGTATGGAAGGCAACCAAGGTTACCAATTGACATTTACTTAGGTTTACAACCAAAAAAAACAATTACAAGTAGCTACAGTGAATACGCTGACAAATTGAGGGAAAGATTAGCCACAGCATATGAGTTAGCTAGCGCTAAGTCCACACAAAAGGCTGCACAGAACAAGAAAAGATATGATCGCGGAGCTAAGGATGCTGTCCTTAGACCTGGTGACAGAGTGTTGGTTAAGAATGTTAGTGTGCGTGGAAAACATAAAATCGCGGATCGCTGGGATCCTCAACCTTACCGGGTAGAGAGGAGACTCAATCCCGATGTTCCTGTATATGTGGTTGTATCAGAAGGACGTGGCGGGAGGAGGACACTTCACCGCAACTTATTGTTGCCATGTAGTACACTGCCAATTCCATATCTGGCCCATCAAAGAGAAATTCCTCGGGTACAACATCCACAAAGGGCAACAATGCCAGACACTGTTGATATGGTTGAGGATGACTCGCATTCAGTCTCTGACTCTGATGAAGAAGATGATGGGATATTTGTTGCAGAACCGGTCGTACATGGAACTCATCCTGTGACGGTAACCCATTCTGAATCTCTACAGGTGGAAGACGTATTGAGTATAGAATCTTCTGAAAAAGCCCACGGAAGCAAGAATTCATTATTGGAAATTTCTAGTCCTATTATAGATGACTCGTCTGACGTTCCTTCTAGGGGGGAAACCTTGAGTCTTGATTCCCCCTTGGCCATAGATGAGTCAGTGTCTCCAAATCAGCAGGAGGACACTGAAGCATCAGAAGGAGATGTATCTGCCAGTAATGTAGGTGACAAAGAAACAGTTGATGGAAGTGAACGGTCAGCTGACACACCAGAAAACTTCAGTAGAAATCCGGAAGTGAATGAGGATGAAATTACAGAAGAAAACCTGATAGAAAGTGATCAGAGTAGTAATGAAGCAATTTGCGAAGAAACTGATATGCCAAGAAGATCAACACGAACTCGGAGACCCCCACTCCGTTATGGGTATGATCAATACTGTTTTGCGAAGAAGGTTTCACTGAATAGAGACCAGGAGATATCAAGTGCGATCATAACCTTAATCAGGAATAAGAATGAAGAGAAAATGAACAAGATTAGCTGCAATGCATAACTCGTGCAGCTCACCAATTACCTTCTATACTGTATCCAGATGAAATCGGAAATGGTACCAGGGATTGCGCAACACTGATTAGAAGCACATTGCTTATCTTGTGGAAGTGAATATTTGTACCTTCTTTCCAGTGTTGAATTGGTTACAGATGACTAGAATATATGATCTTGTTTTTCAATAAACTATATATGACTAAGTATTTAGGGTACAAAACACCTGTCTCAACCTTGACAGACATATGTTATGAAATGGGATTTGAATGAATTTGTTGAAGGATTGTATGTTGGGTTGTATGAATATAATCAGTGGAGTGTATCAGTATACGATAGGTGTGTGAGAGTACTAACGGGGACAGTTGTCGTTCCCTTCTTTTCTTCTTATTGCTGCAGGAGATGCTACATGAGCTGCCTTGTTGTGAACTCATACTGGACAAGACCGTCTACTGTAGCTTGGCATCTATGTGGCAACAGTCGCTGGCATCCCGCTTTGGTGCAAGTGGTGTGGCTGCTGGGTCAGAGCTTAATGTGACACAATATTTCATGTGAACTGGAACTGTGAGGTACTTGGTTTACCCCACAGCGAAGGTGACGCATGTAAGGGTGGTACTGTTTTGATGAACTATTTGTATTGTTATCCAATGGTCACACATTTGTATGTGGTGTTACGGCTGAGGCAGCCTTCTCTGTGCCAGGGGAAAGATGTAGACTATAAAAAGTAGTGTTATTTTTGTGTATTGTGTTCGATGCATTTGAATAGTTACAGAAGCGCTATGAAAACAAATGGCGCCCTATATCAGTCGTTAGTGGCGTACTTTTCATTAACTGCCATTTCCGGTGAAAGTGGATCACTGTTGTATGCATCCGCCAACAGATTTTGTATCATTCAACTATAAGTTAATTGGTACATTGGTATTGTTTATTTGAAATTAAACCCTAATATCTGGTTTAGCTATAGAAAGACGTTTTAGTGCTTGCTTCGAATTAATATGTACGATTCATGGGTGGACTATTTGTGCCAACTTACTTACAAGTCCCTCGTGGAAAATTGAGATGCGTCCGAAGTGAAAAATCTGATGTCTACCTGTACTTTATTTGAAATGTCTATATAAAAAGTGCCTGTGGTGGTTCAAGACAACTGAATTGTATCAGATGAACACTTAGTGAAAGGTTTGGTTCCTGTCTGGGGAAAGCAACCCTCAGCAGAACGAACGTTCGCCGACTCTGAAGTTAGCGGGTTGCCGCGTCGGAAGATTCCAAGATGGCAACACACCAGTGATGTAATTAACCAAGGACTGACAACTCGGCGGCAAATAGGGAGCCAGCAGCAGCGGTGGTCAATCGTATGTATCAATAAAACTTCTGTTCTATGAAGTCACATTGAAGTGCATCGGACATTGCATCCATTGATAGCGGCAGTATGATAACGCCCATATCAATTTTATTCACATACTGATTTAACTTTGGGTGGTCGCTATTCGTTGATTCTGTGAAACCCACGTCATCTATTATGCTCATCGGCAGTGTTGTCGAACTATATATTACAACTTACAAGGAGAAGCTTGATATACATCTGTGACCTTATTATCACGCTGACTACCGTTAAAGAATATTACTGTTAGCAGTTACGGGGTATTGTCACACTACTGTTAAATATTACTGTTAGCAGTTACGGTGTATTGTCACACTACTGTTAAATATTACTGTTACCAGTTACGGTGTATTGTCACACTACTGTTAAATATTACTGTTAGCAGTTACGGTGTATTGTCACACTACTGTTAAATATTACTGTTACCAGTTACGGGGTATTGTCACACTACTGTTAAATATTACTGTTAGCAGTTACGGTGTATTGTCACACTACTGTTAAATATTACTGTTACCAGTTACGGTGTATTGTCACACTACTGTTAAATATTACTGTTACCAGTTACGGTGTATTGTCACACTACTGTTAAATATTACTGTTACCAGTTACGGTGTATTGTCACACTATTGTTAAATATTACTGTTAGCAGTTACGGGGTATTGTCACACTACTGTTAAATATTACTGTTAGCAGTTACGGTGTATTGTCACACTACTGTTAAATATTACTGTTACCAGTTACGGTGTATTGTCACACTACTGTTAAATATTACTGTTACCAGTTACGGTGTATTGTCACACTACTGTTAAATATTACTGTTACCAGTTACGGTGTATTGTCACACTATTGTTAAATATTACTGTTAGCAGTTACGGGGTATTGTCACACTACTGTTAAATATTACTGTTAGCAGTTACGGTGTATTGTCACACTACTGTTAAATATTACTGTTACCAGTTACAGTGTATTGTCACACCGTTGTTAAATATTATTGATAGCATTTATGATGTATTATCGTTACACTACTGTTGAACATTACTATAAGTGATTACGGTGCATTGCTTGGCCTTACTTGTGGGGATTGCTGTGCATGATAATTATTGCATTACTGTTAGTACATTATTATTAGAACTTTGTTGGTCAGAGATTGTTACACATTGTAAGGAACTACATAATTGTTAACTTTTACTGTTGACTTACTGATTCACTTTCACTGTAATGATCAGTAATATAGTGTAGTTGTTAGGGATCATTAGTAGGTATCCAGGATTTATTTGTGCACGTGCATTAGTTAGGGAGTTTAATCTTTTGGATATATCAAGTTATGACACTTAATGAGAGGAGTGTAACTTCATTTATTGAGTATTGAATAGAAGTTCATGTTGTCTTTAAACAGATACCTGTGTTAGTGTGTTTGTTGTTCTCCCCTAAGACTCTTACTTGTACTGCGTAGGTATACCAACTACGAATTCCGCGAGCCCAGTGGAAATTGCGTGGTCAACTAGTTCGGACACTGTATTTATTTTGTGTATGGACTCGTGCCGGGTGAGTCCAGGCTACACACGCTCCTTGACATGAGTGAGATACTGACACTGACAACAGATTTGTATTCAGTATACCAAGCTCCTTGACATGAGTGAGATACTGACACTGACAACAGATTTGTATTTAGTATACCACGCTCCTTGACATGAAAGAGATACTGACACTGACAACAGATTTGTATTCAGTATACCACGCTCCTTGATATGAGAGAGATACTGACACTGACAACAGATTTGTATTCAGTATACCACGCTCCTTGATATGAGTGAGATACTGACACTGACAACAGATTTGTATTCAGTATACCACGCTCCTTGACATGAGTGAGATACTGACACTGACAACAGATTTGTATTCAGTATACCACGCTCCTTGACATGAATGAGATACTGACACTGACAACAGATTTGTATTCAGTGTACCACGCTCCTTGACATGAGAGAGATACTGACACTGACAACAGATTTGTATTCAGTATACCACGCTCCTTGACATGAGAGAGATACTGACACTGACAACAGATTTGTATTCAGCATAACACGCTTTTTGACATGAATGAGATACAGACACTGACAACAAATTTGTATTCAGTATACCACGCTCCTTCTCATGAATGAGATACTGACACTGACAACAGATTTGTATTCAGTATACCACGCTCCTTGATATGAGTGAGATACTGACACTGACAACAGATTTGTATTCAGTATACCACGCTCCTTGACATGAGTGAGATACTGACACTGACAACAGATTTGTATTCAGTATACCACGCTCCTTGACATGAATGAGATACTGACACTGACAACAGATTTGTATTCAGTGTACCACGCTCCTTGACATGAAAGAGATACTGACACTGACAACAGATTTGTATTCAGTATACCACGCTCCTTGACATGAATGAAATCTTGACACTGACAACATATTTGTATTTAGTATGCCAAGCTCCTTGACATGAATGAGATACTGACACTGATAACAGATTTGTATTCAGTATACCACGCTCCTTGACATGAGTGAGATACTGAAACTGACAACAGATTTGTATTTAGTATACCACGCTCCTTGACATGAGAGAGATACTGACACTGACAACATATTTGTATTTAGTATGCCAAGCTCCTTGACATGAATGAGATACTGACACTGATAACAGATTTGTATTCAGTATACCACGCTCCTTGACATGAGTGAGATACTGAAACTGACAACAGATTTGTATTCAGTATACCACGCTCCTTGACATGAGAGAGATACTGACACTGACAACAGATTTGTATTCAGCATAACACGATTTTTGACATGAATGAGATACTGACACTGATAACAGATTTGTATTCAGTATACCACGCTCCTTGACATGAGTGAGATACTGAAACTGACAACAGATTTGTATTTAGTATACCATGCTCATTGACATGAGAGAGATACTGACACTGACAACAGATTTGTATTCAGTATACCACGCTCCTTGACATGAGTGAGATACTGAAACTGACAACAGATTTGTATTCAGTGTACTACGCTCCTTGACATGAATGAGATACTGACACTGACAACAGATTTGTATTCAGTATACCACGCTCCTTGACATGAGAGAGATACTGACACTGACAACAGATTTGTATTCAGCATAACACGATTTTTGACATGAATGATACTGACACTGATAACAGATTTGTATTCAGTATACCACGCTCCTTGATATGAGTGAGATACTGACACTGATAACAGATTTGTACTCAGTATACCACGCTCCTTGTCATGAATGAGATACTGACACTGACAACAGATTTGTATTCAGTATACCACGCTGCTTGACATGAGTGAGATACTGACACTGACAACAGATTTGTATTCAGTATACCACGCTCCTTGACATGAGTGAGATACTGACACTGACAACAGATTTGCATTCAGTATACCACGCTCCTTGACATGAGAGAGATACTGACACTGACAACAGATTTGCATTCAGTATACCACGCTCCTTGACATGAGAGAGATACTGACACTGACAACAGATTTGTATTCAGCATAACACGCTTTTTGACATGAATGAGATACAGACACTGACAACAAATTTGTATTCAGTATACCACGCTCCTTCTCATGAATGAGATACTGACAATGATAACAGATTTGTATTCAGTATACCACGCTCCTTGACATGAATGAGATACTGACACTGATAACAGATTTGTATTCGGTATACCACGCTCCTTGACATGAATGAGATACTGACACTGATAACAGATTTGTATTCAGTATACCACGCTCCTTGTCATGAATGAGATACTGACACTGACAACAGATTTGTATTCAGTATACCACGCTCCTTGACATGAATGAGATACTGACACTGATAACAGATTTGTATTCAGTGTACCACGCTCCTTGACATGAATGAGATACTGACACTGATAACAGATTTGTATTCAGTGTACCACGCTCCTTGACATGAATGAGATACTGACACTGATAACAGATTTGTATTCAGTGTACCACGCTCCATGACATGAGTGAGATACTGACACCGATAACAGATTTGTATTCAGTGTACCACGCTACTTGACATGAATGAGATACTGACACTGATAACAGATTTGTATTCAGTGTACCACGCTCCTTGACATGAATGAGATACTGACACTGATAACAGATTTGTATTCAGTATACCACGCTCCTTGACATGAGAGAGATACTGACACTGACAACAGATTTGTATTCAGTACACCACGCTCCTTGACATGAATGAGATACTGACACTGACAACAAATTTGTATTCAGTGTACCACGCTCCTTGACATGAATGAGATACTGACACTGATAACAGATTTGTATTCAGTGTACCACGCTCCATGACATGAGTGAGATACTGACACTGATAACAGATTTGTATTCAGTGTACCACGCTACTTGACATGAATGAGATACTGACACTGATAACAGATTTGTATTCAGTGTACCTCGCTCCTTGACATGAATGAGATACTGACACTGATAACAGATTTGTATTCAGTATATAACGCTCCTTGACGTGAGAGAGATACTGACACTGACAACAGATTTGTATTCAGTATACCACGCTCCTTGACATGAATGAGATACTGACACTGACAACAGATTTGTTTTCAGTATACCACGCTCCTTGACATGAATGAAATACTGACACTGATAACAGATTTGTATTCAGTATACCACGCTCCTTGACATGAGTGAGATACTGACACTGACAACAGATTTGTATTCAGTATACCAAGCTCCTTGACATGAGTGAGATACTGACACTGACAACAGATTTGTATTTAGTATACCACGCTCCTTGACATGAAAGAGATACTGACACTGACAACAGATTTGTATTCAGTATACCACGCTCCTTGATATGTGAGAGATACTGACACTGACAACAGATTTGTATTCAGTATACCACGCTCCTTGATATGAGTGAGATACTGACACTGACAACAGATTTGTATTCAGTATACCACGCTCCTTGACATGAGTGAGATACTGACACTGACAACAGATTTGTATTCAGTATACCACGCTCCTTGACATGAATGAGATACTGACACTGACAACAGATTTGTATTCAGTGTACCACGCTCCTTGACATGAAAGAGATACTGACACTGACAACAGATTTGTATTCAGTATACCACGCTCCTTGACTTGAGTGAGATACTGACACTGACAACAGATTTGTATTTAGTATACCACGCTCCTTGACATGAATGAAATCTTGACACTGACAACATATTTGTATTTAGTATACCAAGCTCCTTGACATGAATGAGATACTGACACTGATAACAGATTTGTATTCAGTATACCACGCTCCTTGACATGAGTGAGATACTGAAACTGACAACAGATTTGTATTTAGTATACCACGCTCCTTGACATGAGAGAGATACTGACACTGACAACAGATTTGTATTCAGTATACCACGCTCCTTGACATGAGAGAGATACTGACACTGACAACAGATTTGTATTCAGCATAACACGATTTTTGACATAAATGAGATACTGACACTGATAACAGATTTGTATTCAGTATACCACGCTCCTTGACATGAGTGAGATACTGAAACTGACAACAGATTTGTATTTAGTATACCACGCTCCTTGACATGAGAGAGATACTGACACTGACAACAGATTTGTATTCAGTATACCACGCTCCTTGACATGAGTGAGATACTGAAACTGACAACAGATTTGTATTCAGTATACCACGCTCCTTGACATGAATGAGATACTGACACTGATAACAGATTTGTATTCAGTATACCACGCTCCTTGACATGAATGAGATACTGACACTGACAACAGATTTGTATTCAGTATACCAAGCTCCTTGACATGAATGAGATACTGACACTGATAACAGATTTGTATTCAGTATACCACGCTCCTTGACATGAATGAGATACTGACACTGACAACAGATTTGTATTCAGTGTACCACGCTCCTTGACATGAATGAGATACTGACACTGATAACAGATTTGTATTCAGTATACCACGCTCCTTGATATGAGTGAGATACTGACACTGACAACAGATTTGTATTCAGTATACCACGCTCCTTGACATGAGTGAGATACTGACACTGACAACAGATTTGTATTCAGTAGACCACGCTCCTTGACATGAATGAGATACTGACACTGACAACAGATTTGTATTCAGTGTACCACGCTCCTTGACATGAAAGAGATACTGACACTGACAACAGATTTGTATTCAGTATACCACGCTCCTTGACATGAGTGAGATACTGACACTGACAACAGATTTGTATTCAGTATACCACGCTCCTTGACATGAATGAAATACTGACACTGACAACATATTTGTATTTAGTATACCACGCTCCATGACATGAGAGAGATACTGACACTGACAACAGATTTGTATTCAGTATACCACGCTCCTTGACATGAATGAGATACTGACACTGACAACAGATTTGTATTCAGTATACCAAGCTCCTTGACATGAATGAGATACTGACACTGATAACAGATTTGTATTCAGTATACCACGCTCCTTGACATGAGTGAGATACTGAAACTGACAACAGATTTGTATTTAGTATACCACGCTCCTTGACATGAGAGAGATACTGACACTGACAACAGATTTGTATTCAGTATACTACGCTCCTTGACATGAGAGAGATACTGACACTGACAATAGATTTGTATTCAGCATAACACGATTTTTGACATGAATGAGATACTGACACTGATAACAGATTTGTATTCAGTATACCACGCTCCTTGACATGAGTGAGATACTGAAACTGACAACAGATTTGTATTTAGTATACCATGCTCCTTGACATGAGAGAGATACTGACACTGACAACAGATTTGTATTCAGTATACCACGCTCCTTGACATGAGTGAGATACTGAAACTGACAACAGATTTGTATTTAGTATACCACGCTCCTTGACATGAGAGAGATACTGACACTGACAACAGATTTGTATTCAGTATACCACGCTCCTTGACATGAGAGAGATACTGACACTGACAACAGATTTGTATTCAGCATAACACGATTTTTGACATGAGTGAGATACTGACACTGATAACAGATTTGTATTCAGTATACCACGCTCCTTGATATGAGTGAGATACTGACACTGATAACAGATTTGTACTCAGTATACCACGCTCCTTGTCATGAATGAGATACTGACACTGACAACAGATTTGTATTCAGTATACCACGCTCCTTGACATGAGTGAGATACTGACACTGACAACAGATTTGTATTCAGTATACCACGCTCCTTGACATGAGTGAGATACTGACACTGACAACAGATTTGCATTCAGTATACCACGCTCCTTGACATGAGAGAGATACTGACACTGACAACAGATTTGTATTCAGTATACCACGCTCCTTGACATGAGAGAGATACTGACACTGACAACAGATTTGTATTCAGCATAACACGCTTTTTGACATGAATGAGATACAGACACTGACAACAAATTTGTATTCAGTATACCACGCTCCTTCTCATGAATGAGATACTGACACTGATAACAGATTTGTATTCAGTATACCACGCTCCTTGACATGAATGAGATACTGACACTGATAACAGATTTGTATTCGGTATACCACGCTCCTTGACATGAATGAGATACTGACACTGATAACAGATTTGTATTCAGTATACCACGCTCCTTGTCATGAATGAGATACTGACACTGACAACAGATTTGTATTCAGTATACCACGCTCCTTGACATGAATGAGATACTGACACTGATAACAGATTTGTATTCAGTATACCACGCTCCTTGACATGAATGAGATACTGACACTGATAACAGATTTGTATTCAGTGTACCACGCTCCTTGACATGAATGAGATACTGACACTGATAACAGATTTGTATTCAGTGTACCACGCTCCATGACATGAGTGAGATACTGACACTGATAACAGATTTGTATTCAGTGTACCACGCTACTTGACATGAATGAGATACTGACACTGATAACAGATTTGTATTCAGTGTACCACGCTCCTTGACATGAATGAGATACTGACACTGATAACAGATTTGTATTCAGTATACCACGCTCCTTGACATGAGAGAGATACTGACACTGACAACAGATTTGTATTCAGTATACCACGCTCCTTGACATGAATGAGATACTGACACTGACAACAAATTTGTATTCAGTGTACCACGCTCCTTGACATGAAAGAGATACTGACACTGATAGCAGATTTGTATTCAGTGTACCACGCTCCTTGACATGAAAGTGATACTGACACTGATAACAGATTTGTATTCAGTATACCACGCTTCTTGACATGAAAGAGATACTGACACTGATAACAGATTTGTATTCAGTGTGCCACGCTCCTTGACATGACTGAGATACTGACACTGATAACAGATTTGTATTCAGTGTACTACGCTCCTTGACATGAATGAGATACTGACACTGATAACAGATTTGTATTCAGTGTACTACGCTCCTTGACATGAATGAGATACTGACACCGATAACAGATTTGTATTCAGTTTACCACGCTCCTTGACATGACTGAGATACTGACACTGATAACAGATTTGTATTCAGTGTACTACGCTCCTTGATATGAATGAGATACTGACACTGATAACAGATTTGTATTCAGTGTATCACGCTCCTTGACATGACTGAGATACTGACACTGATAACAGATTTGTATTCAGTGTACTACGCTCCTTGACATGACTGAGATACTGACACTGATAACAGATTTGTATTCAGTGTACCACGCTCCTTGACATGACTGAGATACTGACACTGATAACAGATTTGTATTCAGTGTACTACGCTCCTTGACATGAATGAGATACTGACACCGATAACAGATTTGTATTCAGTTTACCACGCTCCTTGATATGAGTGGGATACTGATACAGATAACAGATTTGTATTCAGTGTACCACGCTCCTTGACATGAATGAGATACTGACACTGATAACGGATTTGTATTCAGTATACCACGCTCCTTGACATGAATGAGATACTGACACTGATAACAGATTTGTATTCAGTATAACACGCTCCTTGACATGAGTGAGATACTGACACTGACAACAGATTTGTATTCAGTATACCACGCTCCTTGACATGAATGAGATACTGAAACTGACAACAGATTTGTATTCAGTGTACCACGCTCCTTGACATGAAAGAGATACTAACACTGATAACAGATTTGTATTCAGTGTACCACGCTCATTGACATGAGAGAGATACTGACACTGACAACAGATTTGTATTCAGTATACCAAGCTCCTTGACATGAATGAGATACTGACACTGACAACAGATTTGCATTCAGTATACCACGCTCCTTGACATGAGTGAGATACTGACACTGTCAACAGATTTGTATTCAGTATACCACGCTCCTTGACATGAATGAGATACTGACACTGACAACAGATTTGTATTCAGTGTACCACGCTCCTTTACATGAGAGAGATACTGACACTGACAACAGTATTGTATTCAGTATACCACGCTCCTTGACATGAGAGAGATACTGACACTGACAACAGATTTGTATTCAGTATAACACGCTTTTTGACATGAATGAGATACAGACACTGACAACAAATTTGTCTTCAGTATACCACGCTCCTTGTCATGAATGAGATACTGACACTGATAACAGATTTGTATTCAGTATACCACGCTCCTTGACATGAATGAGATACTGACACTGATAACAGATTTGTATTCAGTATACCACGCTCCTTGACATGAATGAGATACTGACACTGATAACAGATTTGTATTCAGTATACCACGCTCCTTGACATGAATGAGATACTGACACTGATAACAGATTTGTATTCAGTGTACTACGCTCCTTGACATGAATGAGATACTGACACTGACAACAGATTTGTATTCAGAGTACCACGCTCCTTGACATGAATGAGATACTGACACTGATAACAGATTTGTATTCAGTGTACCACGCTCCTTGACATGACTGAGATACTGACACTGATAACAGATTTGTATTCAGTGTACTACGCTCCTTGACATGAATGAGATACTGACACCGATAACAGATTTGTATTCAGTTTACCACGCTCCTTGATATGAGTGGGATACTGACACAGATAACAGATTTGTATTCAGTGTACCACGCTCCTTGACATGAATGAGATACTGACACTGATAACGGATTTGTATTCAGTATACCACGCTCCTTGACATGAATGAGATACTGACACTGATAACAGATTTGTATTCAGTATAACACGCTCCTTGACATGAGTGAGATACTGACACTGACAACAGATTTGTATTCAGTATACCACGCTCCTTGACATGAATGAGATACTGAAACTGACAACAGATTTGTATTCAGTGTACCACGCTCATTGACATGAGAGAGATACTGACACTGACAACAGATTTGTATTCAGTATACCAAGCTCCTTGACATGAATGAGATACTGACACTGACAACAGATTTGCATTCAGTATACCACGCTCCTTGACATGAGTGAGATACTGACACTGTCAACAGATTTGTATTCAGTATACCACGCTCCTTGACATGAATGAGATACTGACACTGACAACAGATTTGTATTCAGTGTACCACGCTCCTTTACATGAGAGAGATACTGACACTGACAACAGTATTGTATTCAGTATACCACGCTCCTTGACATGAGAGAGATACTGACACTGACAACAGATTTGTATTCAGTATAACACGCTTTTTGACATGAATGAGATACAGACACTGACAACAAATTTGTCTTCAGTATACCACGCTCCTTGTCATGAATGAGATACTGACACTGATAACAGATTTGTATTCAGTATACCACGCTCCTTGACATGAATGAGATACTGACACTGATAACAGATTTGTATTCAGTATACCACGCTCCTTGACATGAATGAGATACTGACACTGATAACAGATTTGTATTCAGTATACCACGCTCCTTGACATGAATGAGATACTGACATTGATAACAGATTTGTATTCAGTGTACTACGCTCCTTGACATGAATGAGATACTGACAATGACAACAGATTTGTATTCAGAGTACCACGCTCCTTGACATGAATGAGATACTGACACTGATAACAGATTTGTATTCAGTGTACCACGCTCCTTGACATGAATGAGATACTGACACTGATAACAGATTTGTATTCAGTATACCACGCTCCTTGACATGAGAGAGATACTGACACTGACAACATATTTGTATTCAGTATACCACGCACCTTGACATGAATGAGATACTGACACTGACAACAGATTTGTATTCAGTGTACCACGCTCCTTGACAAGAAAGAGATACTGACACTGATAACAAATCTGTATTCAGTGTACCACGCTCCTTGACATGAAAGATATACTGCTACTGGTAACAGATTTGTATTCAGTATACGACGCTCCTTGACATGAAAGAGATACTGACACTGATAACAGATTT
This sequence comes from Saccoglossus kowalevskii, assembly GCF_978046115.1. Lineage (NCBI taxonomy): Eukaryota > Metazoa > Hemichordata > Enteropneusta > Harrimaniidae > Saccoglossus > Saccoglossus kowalevskii. The sequence continues at coordinate 2,120,747 of NC_140652.1, forward strand.
GTATTCAGTGTACCACGCTCCTTGACATGACTGAGATACTGACACTGATAACAGATTTGTATTCAGTATACCATGCTCCTTGACATGAATGAGATACTGACACTGACAACAGATTTGTATTCAGTATACCACGCTCCTTGACATGAGTGAGATACTGACACTGACAACAGATTTGTATTCAGTGTACCACGCTACTTGACATGAATGAGATACTGACACTGATAACAGATTTGTATTCAGTATACCACGCTCCTTGACATGAATGAGATACTGACACTGATAACAGATTTGTATTCAGTATACCACGCTCCTTGACATGAAAGAGATACTGACACTGATAACAGATTTGTATTCAGTGTACCACGCTCCTTGACATGAAAGTGATACTGACACTGATAACAGATTTGTATTCAGTATAGCACGCTTCTTGACATGAAAGAGATACTGACACTGATAACAGATTTGTATTCAGTGTACCACGCTCCTTGACATGACTGAGATACTGACACTGATAACAGATTTGTATTCAGTGTACTACGCTCCTTGACATGAATGAGATACTGACACTGATAACAGATTTGTATTCAGTGTACTACGCTCCTTGACATGAATGAGATACTGACACCGATAACAGATTTGTATTCAGTGTACCACGCTCCTTGACATGACTGAGATACTGACACTGGTAACAGATTTGTATTCAGTGTACTACGCTCCTTGACATGAATGAGATACTGACACTGATAACAGATTTGTATTCAGTGTACCACGCTCCTTGACATGACTGAGATACTGACACTGATAACAGATTTGTATTCAGTGTACTACGCTCCTTGACATGACTGAGATACTGACACTGAAAACAGATTTGTATTCAGTGTACCACGCTCCTTGACATGACTGAGATACTGACACTGATAACAGATTTGTATTCAGTGTACTACGCTCCTTGACATGAATGAGATACTGACACCGATAACAGATTTGTATTCAGTTTACCACGCTCCTTGATATGAGTGGGATACTGACACAGATAACAGATTTGTATTCAGTGTACCACGCTCCGTGACATGAGAGAGATACTGACACTGATAACGGATTTGTATTCAGTATACCACGCTCCTTGACATGAATGAGATACTGACACTGATAACAGATTTGTATTCAGTATAACACGCTCCTTGACATGAGTGAGATACTGACACTGACAACAGATTTGTATTCAGTATACCACACTCCTTGACATGAATGAGATACAGAAACTGACAACAGATTTGCATTCAGTATACCACGCTCCTTGACATGAGTGAGATACTGACACTGACAACAGATTTGTATTCAGTATACCACGCTCCTTGACATGAATGAGATACTGACACTGACAACAGATTTGTATTCAGTGTACCACGCTCCTTGACGTGAATGAGATACTGACACTGACAACAGATTTGTATTCAGTGTACCACGCTCCTTTACATGAGAGAGATACTGACACTGACAACAGTATTGTATTCAGTATACCACGCTCCTTGACATGAGAGAGATACTGACACTGACAACAGATTTGTATTCAGTATAACACGCTTTTTGACATGAATGAGATACAGACACTGACAACAAATTTGTCTTCAGTATACCACGCTCCTTGTCATGAATGAGATACTGACACTGATAACAGATTTGTATTCAGTATACCACGCTCCTTGACATGAATGAGATACTGACCCTGATAACAGATTTGTATTCAGTATACCACGCTCCTTGACATGAATGAGATACTGACACTGATAACAGATTTGTATTCAGTATACCACGCTCCTTGTCATGAATGAGATACTGACACTGACAACAGATTTGTATTCAGTATACCACGCTCCTTGACATGAATGAGATACTGACACTGATAACAGATTTGTATTCAGTGTAGCACGCTCCTTGACATGAATGAGATACTGACACTGATAACAGATTTGTATTCAGTATACCACGCTCCTTGATATGAGTGAGATACTGACACTGACAACAGATTTGTATTCAGTGTACCACGCTCCTTGACATGAGAGAGATACTGACAGTGACAACAGATTTGTATTCAGTATACCACGCTCCTTGACATGAGTGAGATACTGACACTGACAACATATTTGTATTCAGTATACCACGCTCCTTGTTATGAGTGAGATACTGACACTGATAATATATTTGTATTCGGTGTACCACGCTCCTTGACATGAGAGAGATACTGACACTGACAACAGATTTGTATTCAGTATACCACGCTCCTTGACATGAGTGAGATACTGACACTGACAACAGATTTGTATTCAGTATACCACGCTCCTTGACATGAGTGAGATGCTGACACTGACAACAGATTTGTATTCAGTATACCACGCTCCTTGACATGAGTGAGATACTGACACTGACAACAGATTTGTATTCAGTGTACCACGATCCTTGACATGAATGAGATACTGACACTGACAACAGATTTGTATTCAGTGTACCACGCTCCTTGACATGAATGAGATACTGACACTGACAACAGATTTGTATTCAGTATACCACGCTCCTTGACATGAATGAGATACTGACACTGACAACAGATTTGTATTCAGTATACCACGCTCCTTGACATGAATGAGATACTGACACTGACAACAGATTTGTATTCAGTATACCAAGCTCCTTGACATGAATGAGATACTGACACTGACAACAGATTTGTATTCAGTATACCACGCTTTTTGACATGAATGAGATACTGACACTGACAACAGATTTGTATTCAGTATACCACGCTCCTTGACATGAGTGAGATACTGACACTGACAACAGATTTGTATTTAGTATACCACGCTCCTTGATATGAGTGAGATACTGACACTGACAACAGATTTGTATTCAGTATACCACGCTCCTTGTCATGAATGAGATACTGACACTGACAACAGATTTGTATTCAGTATACCACGCTCCTTGACATGAGTGAGATACTGACACTGACAACAGATTTGTATTCATTATACCACGCTCCTTGATATGAGTGAGATACTGACACTGACAACAGATTTGTATTCAGTGTACCACGCTCCTTGACATGAATGAGATACTGACACTGACAACAGATTTGTATTCAGTGTACCACGCTCCTTGACATGAGTGAGATACTGACACTGACAACAGATTTGTATTCAGTATACCACGCTCTTTGACATGAGTGAGATACTGACACAGACAACAGATTTGTATTCAGTATACCACGCTCCTTGACATGAGTGAGATACTGACACTGACAACAGATTTGTATTCAGTATAACACGATCCTTGACATGAGTGAGATACTGACACTGACAACAGATTTGTATTCAGTATACCACGCTCCTTGATATGCGAGAGATACTGACACTGACAACAGATTTGTATTCAGTATACCACGCTCCTTGACATGAATGAGATACTGACACTGATAACAGATTTGTATTCAGTATACCACGCTCCTTGACATGAGTGAGATACTGACACTGATAACAGATTTGTATTCAGTATACCACGCTCCTTGACATAAGTGAGATACTGACACTGACAACATATTTGTATTCAGTATACCACGCTCCTTGACATGAGTGAGATACTGACACTGACAACAGATTTGTATTCAGTATACCACGCTCCTTGACATGATTGAGATACTGACACTGACAACAGATTTGTATTCAGTATACCACGCTCCTTGACATGAATGAGATACTGACACTGATAACAGATTTGTATTCAGTGTAGCACGCTCCTTGACATGAATGAGATACTGACACTGATAACAGATTTGTATTCAGTATACCACGCTCCTTGATATGAGTGAGATACTGACAATGACAACAGATTTGTATTCAGTGTACCACGCTCCTTGACATGAGAGAGATACTGACAGTGACAACAGATTTGTATTCAGTATACCACGCTCCTTGACATGAGTGAGATACTGACACTGACAACATATTTGTATTCAGTATACCACGCTCCTTGTTATGAGTGAGATACTGACACTGATAATATATTTGTATTCAGTGTACCACGCTAATTGACATGAGAGAGATACTGACACTGACAACAGATTTGTATTCAGTATACCACGCTCCTTGACATGAGTGAGATACTGACACTGACAACAGATTTGTATTCAGTATACCACGCTCCTTGACATGAGTGAGATGCTGACACTGACAACACATTTGTATTCAGTATACCACGCTCCTTGACATGAGTGAGATACTGACACTGACAACAGATTTGTATTCAGTGTACCACGATCCTTGACATGAATGAGATACTGACACTGACAACAGATTTGTATTCAGTGTACCACGCTCCTTGTCATGAATGAGATACTGACACTGACAACAGATTTGTATTCAGTATACCACGCTCCTTGACATGTATGAGATACTGACACTGACAACAGATTTGTATTCAGTATACCACGCTCCTTGACATGAATGAGATACTGACACTGACAACAGATTTGTATTCAGTATACCAAGCTCCTTGACATGAATGAGAAACTGACACTGACAACAGATTTGTATTCAGTATACCACGCTTTTTGACATGAATGAGATACTGACACTGACAACAGATTTGTATTCAGTATACCACGCTCCTTGACATGAGTGAGATACTGACACTGACAACAGATTTGTATTTAGTATACCACGCTCCTTGATATGAGTGAGATACTGACACTGACAACAGATTTGTATTCAGTATACCACGCTCCTTGACATGAGTGAGATACTGACACTGACAACAGATTTGTATTCATTATACCACGCTCCTTGATATGAGTGAGATACTGACACTGACAACAGATTTGTATTCAGTGTACCACGCTCCTTGACATGAGTGAGATACTGACACTGACAACAGATTTCTATTCAGTATACCACGCTCCTTGACATGAGTGAGATACTGACACAGACAACAGATTTGTATTCAGTATACCACGCTCCTTGACATGAGTGAGATACTGACACTGACAACAGATTTGTATTCAGTATAACACGCTCCTTGACATGAATGAGATACTGACACTGATAACAGATTTGTATTCAGTATACCACGCTCCTTGACATGAGTGAGATACTGACACTGATAACAGATTTGTATTCAGTATACCACGCTCCTTGACATAAGTGAGATACTGACACTGACAACATATTTGTATTCAGTATACCACGTTCCTTGACATGAGTGAGATACTGACACTGACAACAGATTTGTATTCAGTATACCACGCTCCTTGACATGAGTGAGATACTGACACTGACAACAGATTTGTATTCAGTATACCACGCTCCTTGATATGAGTGAGATACTGACACTGACAACAGATTTGTATTCAGTATACCACGCTCCTTGTCATGAATGAGATACTGACACTGACAACAGATTTGTATTCAGTATACCACGCTCCTTGACATGAGTGAGATACTGACACTGACAACAGATTTGTATTCATTATACCACGCTCCTTGATATGAATGAGATACTGACACTGACAACAGATTTGTATTCAGTGTACCACGCTCCTTGACATGAATGAGATACTGACACTGACAACAGATTTGTATTCAGTGTACCACGCTCCTTGACATGAGTGAGATACTGACACTGACAACAGATTTGTATTCAGTATACCACGCTCCTTGACATGAGTGAGATACTGACACAGACAACAGATTTGTATTCAGTATACCACGCTCCTTGACATGAGTGAGATACTGACACAGACAACAGATTTGTATTCAGTATACCACGCTCCTTGACATGAGTGAGATACTGACACTGACAACAGATTTGTATTCAGTATAACACGATCCTTGGCATGAGTGAGATACTGACACTGACAACAGATTTGTATTCAGTATACCACGCTCCTTGATATGAGAGAGATACTGACACTGACAACAGATTTGTATTCAGTATACCACGCTCCTTGACATGAATGAGATACTGACACTGATAACAGATTTGTATTCAGTATACCACGCTCCTTGATATGAGTGAGATACTGACACTGACAACAGATTTGTATTCAGTGTACCACGCTCCTTGACATGAGAGAGATACTGACAGTGACAACAGATTTGTATTCAGTATACCACGCTCCTTGACATGAGTGAGATACTGACACTGACAACATATTTGTATTCAGTATACCACGCTCCTTGTTATGAGTGAGATACTGACACTGATAATATATTTGTATTCAGTGTACCACGCTCCTTGACATGAGAGAGATACTGACACTGACAACAGATTTTTATTCAGTATACCACGTTCCTTGACATGAATGAGATACTGACACTGACAACAGATTTGTATTCAGTATACCAAGCTCCTTGACATGAATGAGATACTGACACTGACAACAGATTTGTATTCAGTATACCACGCTTTTTGACATGAATGAGATACTGACACTGACAACAGATTTGTATTCAGTATACCACGCTCCTTGATATGAGTGAGATACTGACACTGACAACAGATTTGTATTCAGTGTACCACGCTCCTTGACATGAGAGAGATACTGACAGTGACAACAGATTTGTATTCAGTATACCACGCTCCTTGACATGAGTGAGATACTGACACTGACAACATATTTGTATTCAGTATACCACGCTCCTTGTTATGAGTGAGATACTGACACTGATAATATATTTGTATTCAGTGTACCACGCTCCTTGACATGAGAGAGATACTGACACTGACAACAGATTTTTATTCAGTATACCACGCTCCTTGACATGAATGAGATACTGACACTGACAACAGATTTGTATTCAGTATACCAAGCTCCTTGACATGAATGAGATACTGACACTGACAACAGATTTGTATTCAGTATACCACGCTTTTTGACATGAATGAGATACTGACACTGACAACAGATTTGTATTCAGTATACCACGCTCCTTGACATGAGTGAGATACTGACACTGACAACAGATTTGTATTTAGTATACCACGCTCCTTGATATGAGTGAGATACTGACACTGACAACAGATTTGTATTCAGTATACCACGCTCCTTGTCATGAATGAGATACTGACACTGACAACAGATTTGTATTCAGTATACCACGCTCCTTGACATGAGTGAGATACTGACACTGACAACAGATTTGTATTCATTATACCACGCTCCTTGATATGAGTGAGATACTGACACTGACAACAGATTTGTATTCAGTGTACCACGCTCCTTGACATGAATGAGATACTGACACTGACAACAGATTTGTATTCAGTGTACCACGCTCCTTGACATGAGTGAGATACTGACACTGACAACAGATTTGTATTCAGTATAACACGATCCTTGACATGAGTGAGATACTGACACTGACAACAGATTTGTATTCAGTATACCACGCTCCTTGATATGCGAGAGATACTGACACTGACAACAGATTTGTATTCAGTATACCACGCTCCTTGACATGAATGAGATACTGACACTGATAACAGATTTGTATTCAGTATACCACGCTCCTTGACATGAGTGAGATACTGACACTGATAACAGATTTGTATTCAGTATACCACGCTCCTTGACATAAGTGAGATACTGACACTGACAACATATTTGTATTCAGTATACCACGCTCCTTGACATGAGTGAGATACTGACACTGACAACAGATTTGTATTCAGTATACCACGCTCCTTGACATGAGTGAGATACTGACACTGACAACAGATTTGTATTCAGTATAACACGATCCTTGACATGAGTGAGATACTGACACTGACAACAGATTTGTATTCAGTATACCACGCTCCTTGATATGCGAGAGATACTGACACTGACAACAGATTTGTATTCAGTATACCACGCTCCTTGACATGAATGAGATACTGACACTGATAACAGATTTGTATTCAGTATACCACGCTCCTTGACATGAGTGAGATACTGACACAGACAACAGATTTGTATTCAGTATACCACGCTCCTTGACATGAGTGAGATACTGACACTGACAACAGATTTGTATTCAGTATAACACGATCCTTGGCATGAGTGAGATACTGACACTGACAACAGATTTGTATTCAGTATACCACGCTCCTTGATATGAGAGAGATACTGACACTGACAACAGATTTGTATTCAGTATACCACGCTCCTTGACATGAATGAGATACTGACACTGATAACAGATTTGTATTCAGTATACCACGCTCCTTGACATGAGTGAGATACTGACACTGATAACAGATTTGTATTCAGTATTCCACGCTCCTTGACATGAGTGAGATACTGACACTGACAACATATTTGTATTCAGTATACCACGCTCCTTGACATGAGTGAGATACTGACACTGACAACAGATTTGTATTCAGTATACCACGCTCCTTGACATGAGTGAGATACAGACACTGACAACAGATTTGTATTCAGTATACCACGCTCCTTGACATGAGTGAGATACTGACACTGAAAACAGATTTGTATTCAGTATACCACGCTCCTTGACATGAATGAGATACTGACACTGACAACAGATTTGTATTCAGTATACCACGCTCCTTGACATGAGTGAGATACTGACACTGACAACAGATTTGTATTCAGTATACCACGCTCCTTGACATGAATGAGATACTGACACTGACAACATATTTGTATTCAGTATACCACGCTCCTTGACATGAGTGAGATACTGACACTGACAACAGATTTGTATTCAGTATACCACGCTCCTTGACATGAGTGAGATACTGACACTGACAACAGATTTGTATTCAGTATACCACGCTCCTTGACATGAGTGAGATACTGACACTGACAACAGATTTGCATTCAGTATACCACGCTCCTTGACATGAATGAGATACTGACACTGACAACAGATTTGTATTCAGTATACCACGCTCCTTGACATGAGTAAGATACTGACACTGACAACAGATTTGTATTCAGTATACCACGCTCCTTGACATGAATGAGATACTGACACTGATAACAGATTTATATTCAGTATACCACGCTCCTTGACATGAATGAGATACTGACACTGACAACAGATTTGTATTCAGTATACCACGCTCCTTGACATGAGTGAGATACTGACACTGACAACAGATTTGTATTCAGTATACCACGCTCCTTGACATGAGTGAGATACTGACACTGACAACAAATTTGTATTCAGTATACCACGCTCCTTCTCATGAATGAGATACTGACACTGATAACAGATTTGTATTCAGTATACCACGCTCCTTGACATGAATGAGATACTGACACTGATAACAGATTTGTATTCGGTATACCACGCTCCTTGACATGAATGAGATACTGACACTGATAACAGATTTGTATTCAGTATACCACGCTCCTTGTCATGAATGAGATACTGACACTGACAACAGATTTGTATTCAGTATACCACGCTCCTTGACATGAATGAGATACTGACACTGACACTGATAACAGATTTGTATTCAGTATACCACGCTCCTTGACATGAATGAGATACTGACACTGATAACAGATTTGTATTCAGTATAACACGCTCCTTGACATGAATGAGATACTGACACTGACAACAGATTTGTATTCAGTATACCACGCTCCTTGACATGAGTGAGATACTGACACTGACAACAGATTTGTATTCAGTATACCACGCTCCTTGACATGAATGAGATACTGACACTGACAACAGATTTGTATTCAGTGTACCACGCTCCTTGACATGAGAGAGATACTGACACTGACAACAGATTTGTATTCAGTATACCACGCTCCTTGACATGAGTGAGATACTGACACTGACAACAGATTTGTATTCAGTATACCACGCTCCTTGACATGAATGAGATACTGACACTGACAACATATTTGTATTCAGTATACCACGCTCCTTGACATGAGTGAGATACTGACACTGACAACAGATTTGTATTCAGTATACCACGCTCCTTGACATGAGTGAGATACTGACACTGACAACAGATTTGTATTCAGTATACCACGCTCCTTGACATGAGTGAGATACTGACACTGACAACAGATTTGTATTCAGTATACCACGCTCCTTGACATGAATGAGATACTGACACTGACAACAGATTTTTATTCATTATACCACGCTCCTTGACATGAGTGAGATACTGACACTGACAACAAATTTGTATTCAGTATACCACGCTCCTTGACATGAGTGAGATACTGACACTGACAACAGATTTGTATTCAGTATACCACGCTCCTTGACATGAATGAGATACTGACACTGACAACAGATTTATATTCAGTATACCACGCTCCTTGACATGAATGAGATACTGACACTGACAACAGATTTGTATTCAGTATACCACGCTCCTTGACATGAGTGAGATACTGACACTGACAACAGATTTGTATTCAGTATACCACGCTCCTTGACATGAATGAGATACTGACACTGACAACAGATTTGTATTCAGTGTACCACGCTCCTTGACATGAGAGAGATACTGACACTGACAACAGATTTGTATTCAGTATACCACGCTCCTTGACATGAGTGAGATACTGACACTGACAACAGATTTGTATTCAGTATACCACGCTCCTTGACATGAATGAGATACTGACACTGACAACATTTTTGTATTCAGTATACCACGCTCCTTGACATGAGTGAGATACTGACACTGACAACAGATTTGTATTCAGTATACCACGCTCCTTGACATGAGTGAGATACTGACACTGACAACAGATTTGTATTCAGTATACCACGCTCCTTGACATGAGTGAGATACTGACACTGACAACAGATTTGTATTCAGTATACCACGCTCCTTGACATGAATGAGATACTGACACTGACAACAGATTTTTATTCAGTATACCACGCTCCTTGACATGAGTGAGATACTGACACTGACAACAGATTTGTATTCAGTATACCACGCTCCTTGACATGAATGAGATACTGACACTGACAACAGATTTATATTCAGTATACCACGCTCCTTGACATGAATGAGATACTGACACTGACAACAGATTTGTATTCAGTATACCACGCTCCTTGACATGAGTGAGATACTGACACTGACAACAGATTTGTATTCAGTATACCACGCTCCTTGACATGAATGAGATACTGACACTGACAACAGATTTGTATTCAGTATACCACGCTCCTTGACATGAGTGAGATACTGACACTGACAACAGATTTGTATTCAGTATACCACGCTCCTTGACATGAATGAGATACTGACACTGACAACATATTTGTATTCAGTATACCACGCTCCTTGACATGAGTGAGATACTGACACTGACAACAGATTTGTATTCAGTATACCACGCTCCTTGACATGAGTGAGATACTGACACTGACAACAGATTTGTATTCAGTATACCACGCTCCTTGACATGAGTGAGATACTGACACTGACAACAGATTTGTATTCAGTATACCACGCTCCTTGACATGAATGAGATACTGACACTGACAACAGATTTGTATTCAGTATACCACGCTCCTTGACATGAATGAGATACTGACACTGACAACAGATTTGTATTCAGTATACCACGCTCCTTGACATGAATGAGATACTGACACTGACAACAGATTTGTATTCAGTGTACCACGCTCCTTGACATGAGAGAGATACTGACACTGACAACAGATTTGTATTCAGTATACCACGCTCCTTGACATGAGTGAGATACTGACACTGACAACAGATTTGTATTCAGTATACCACGCTCCTTGACATGAATGAGATACTGACACTGACAACATATTTGTATTCAGTATACCACGCTCCTTGACATGAGTGAGATACTGACACTGACAACAGATTTGTGTTCAGTATACCACGCTCCTTGACATGAGTGAGATACTGACACTGACAACAGATTTGTATTCAGTATACCACGCTCCTTGACATGAGTGAGATACTGACACTGAAAACAGATTTGTATTCAGTATACCACGCTCCTTGACATGAATGAGATACTGACACTGACAACAGATTTGTATTCAGTATACCACGCTCCTTGACATGAGTGAGATACTGACACTGACAACAGATTTGTATTCAGTATACCACGCTCCTTGACATGAATGAGATACTGACACTGACAACAGATTTGTATTCAGTGTACCACGCTCCTTGACATGAGAGAGATACTGACACTGACAACAGATTTGTATTCAGTATACCACGCTCCTTGACATGAGTGAGATACTGACACTGACAACAGATTTGTATTCAGTATACCACGCTCCTTGACATGAATGAGATACTGACACTGACAACATATTTGTATTCAGTACACCACGCTCCTTGACATGAGTGAGATACTGACACTGACAACAGATTTGTATTCAGTATACCACGCTCCTTGACATGAATGAGATACTGACACTGACAACAGATTTTTATTCAGTATACCACGCTCCTTGACATGAGTGAGATACTGACACTGACAACAGATTTGTATTCAGTATACCACGCTCCTTGACATGAATGAGATACTGACACTGACAACAGATTTATATTCAGTATACCACGCTCCTTGACATGAATGAGATACTGACACTGACAACAGATTTGTATTCAGTATACCACGCTCCTTGACATGAGTGAGATACTGACACTGACAACAGATTTGTATTCAGTATACCACGCTCCTTGACATGAATGAGATACTGACACTGACAACAGATTTGTATTCAGTATACCACGCTCCTTGACATGAGTGAGATACTGACACTGACAACAGATTTGTATTCAGTATACCACGCTCCTTGACATGAATGAGATACTGACACTGACAACATATTTGTATTCAGTATACCACGCTCCTTGACATGAGTGAGATACTGACACTGACAACAGATTTGTATTCAGTATACCACGCTCCTTGACATGAGTGAGATACTGACACTGACAACAGATTTGTATTCAGTATACCACGCTCCTTGACATGAGTGAGATACTGACACTGACAACAGATTTGTATTCAGTATACCACGCTCCTTGACATGAATGAGATACTGACACTGACAACAGATTTGTATTCAGTATACCACGCTCCTTGACATGAATGAGATACTGACACTGACAACAGATTTGTATTCAGTATACCACGCTCCTTGACATGAATGAGATACTGACACTGACAACAGATTTGTATTCAGTGTACCACGCTCCTTGACATGAGAGAGATACTGACACTGACAACAGATTTGTATTCAGTATACCACGCTCCTTGACATGAGTGAGATACTGACACTGACAACAGATTTGTATTCAGTATACCACGCTCCTTGACATGAATGAGATACTGACACTGACAACATATTTGTATTCAGTATACCACGCTCCTTGACATGAGTGAGATACTGACACTGACAACAGATTTGTGTTCAGTATACCACGCTCCTTGACATGAGTGAGATACTGACACTGACAACAGATTTGTATTCAGTATACCACGCTCCTTGACATGAGTGAGATACTGACACTGAAAACAGATTTGTATTCAGTATACCACGCTCCTTGACATGAATGAGATACTGACACTGACAACAGATTTGTATTCAGTATACCACGCTCCTTGACATGAGTGAGATACTGACACTGACAACAGATTTGTATTCAGTATACCACGCTCCTTGACATGAATGAGATACTGACACTGACAACAGATTTGTATTCAGTGTACCACGCTCCTTGACATGAGAGAGATACTGACACTGACAACAGATTTGTATTCAGTATACCACGCTCCTTGACATGAGTGAGATACTGACACTGACAACAGATTTGTATTCAGTATACCACGCTCCTTGACATGAATGAGATACTGACACTGACAACATATTTGTATTCAGTATACCACGCTCCTTGACATGAGTGAGATACTGACACTGACAACAGATTTGTGTTCAGTATACCACGCTCCTTGACATGAGTGAGATACTGACACTGACAACAGATTTGTATTCAGTATACCACGCTCCTTGACATGAGTGAGATACTGACACTGAAAACAGATTTGTATTCAGTATACCACGCTCCTTGACATGAATGAGATACTGACACTGACAACAGATTTGTATTCAGTATACCACGCTCCTTGACATGAGTGAGATACTGACACTGACAACAGATTTGTATTCAGTATACCACGCTCCTTGACATGAATGAGATACTGACACTGACAACAGATTTGTATTCAGTGTACCACGCTCCTTGACATGAGAGAGATACTGACACTGACAACAGATTTGTATTCAGTATACCACGCTCCTTGACATGAGTGAGATACTGACACTGACAACAGATTTGTATTCAGTATACCACGCTCCTTGACATGAATGAGATACTGACACTGACAACATATTTGTATTCAGTACACCACGCTCCTTGACATGAGTGAGATACTGACACTGACAACAGATTTGTATTCAGTATACCACGCTCCTTGACATGAGTGAGATACTGACACTGAAAACAGATTTGTATTCAGTATACCACGCTCCTTGACATGAATGAGATACTGACACTGACAACAGATTTGTATTCAGTATACCACGCTCCTTGACATGAGTGAGATACTGACACTGACAACAGATTTGTATTCAGTATACCACGCTCCTTGACATGAATGAGATACTGACACTGACAACAGATTTGTATTCAGTGTACCACGCTCCTTGACATGAGAGAGATACTGACACTGACAACAGATTTGTATTCAGTATACCACGCTCCTTGACATGAGTGAGATACTGACACTGACAACAGATTTGTATTCAGTATACCACGCTCCTTGACATGAATGAGATACTGACACTGACAACATATTTGTATTCAGTATACCACGCTCCTTGACATGAGTGAGATACTGACACTGACAACAGATTTGTATTCAGTATACCACGCTCCTTGACATGAGTGAGATACTGACACTGACAACAGATTTGTATTCAGTATACCACGCTCCTTGACATGAGTGAGATACTGACACTGACAACAGATTTGTATTCAGTATACCACGCTCCTTGACATGAGTGAGATACTGACACTGACAACAGATTTGTATTCAGTATACCACGCTCCTTGACATGAATGAGATACTGACACTGACAACATATTTGTATTCAGTATACCACGCTCCTTGACATGAGTGAGATACTGACACTGACAACAGATTTGTATTCAGTATACCACGCTCCTTGACATGAGTGAGATACTGACACTGACAACAGATTTGTATTCAGTATACCACGCTCCTTGACATGAATGAGATACTGACACTGACAACAGATTTGTATTCAGTATACCACGCTCCTTGACATGAGTGAGATACTGACACTGACAACAGATTTGTATTCAGTATACCACGCTCCTTGACATGAATGAGATACTGACACTGACAACATATTTGTATTCAGTATACCACGCTCCTTGACATGAGTGAGATACTGACACTGACAACAGATTTGTATTCAGTATACCACGCTCCTTGACATGAGTGAGATACTGACACTGACAACAGATTTGTATTCAGTATACCACGCTCCTTGACATGAGTGAGATACTGACACTGACAACAGATTTGTATTCAGTATACCACGCTCCTTGACATGAATGAGATACTGACACTGACAACAGATTTTTATTCAGTATACCACGCTCCTTGACATGAGTGAGATACTGACACTGACAACAGATTTGTATTCAGTATACCACGCTCCTTGACATGAATGAGATACTGACACTGACAACAGATTTATATTCAGTATACCACGCTCCTTGACATGAATGAGATACTGACACTGACAACAGATTTGTATTCAGTATTCCACGCTCCTTGACATGAGTGAGATACTGACACTGACAACAGATTTGTATTCAGTATACCACGCTCCTTGACATGAATGAGATACTGACACTGACAACAGATTTGTATTCAGTGTACCACGCTCCTTGACATGAGAGAGATACTGACACTGACAACAGATTTGTATTCAGTATACCACGCTCCTTGACATGAGTGAGATACTGACACTGACAACAGATTTGTATTCAGTATACCACGCTCCTTGACATGAATGAGATACTGACACTGACAACAGATTTGTATTCAGTATACCACGCTCCTTGACATGAGTGAGATACTGACACTGACAACAGATTTGTATTCAGTGTACCACGCTCGTTGTCATGAATGAGATACTGACACACATAACAAATGGCGTTACGGTCGTTTTTCACAGGGAGTATGTACTGTCTGTATTTAAAAGTTTGTTGACCCCATTAACCGTATTCAATCAATCAACTTATATTTCTACTGGTCTGAAACATCATTAACTTAAAATACATGCATATATTTTATTTTGCTGTCTTTTTACTCATCTCGATCAATTCGTTAGATTCAACAATTGGAGTCGGGTTGTTTGAAAATGAAGTAGTGAATCGTTTAGCTATTTGCCCGAGGTATTTGATATCGTGGTAGGTGACATGAATGCACACACAGGCATGATGGAACCTGACTATATTCTTGAACAAACTTACGTTATTAACGATGCTAGTATATAAGATGTAGGCATCTTTAACATTTACAGTATTTCAAGAGACACAGTTGGTCGCAGTATATACACGTTAAAAATGAGAATGGGCGAAGATGTGTAAATTATACATGCCTCACAGCTAGCAGTGATAGCGTCATTGACTATGTTCTAGTCTCGTCATTCATTTACTATGAAATTCAAATATCATTTAGAATGTATTGTGATCATTGCCAATAATCTAACAATGTAAACGCTAGAGGTACCCACACAATTATGAGGACTTATCACATGTTTTCCTCTGACTTCCCTGTGGAAAACGTCACTACAGATGCTAATTATCCCAGTAGACATTGTGTATTTATGGTAGAGCAAATATTTCACGTTACGTAAACAAAGTCAAAACATTCGATGAACTCTTGCCTAACACAGAGATATTGTCTGTATGGTTTGATAATGAATGTAAACGTCTGAAATCTGTTAAGGTTGTATAAGCGAAAATGCAGGTTACTTAATGGACTTGATTGAAAATAAATTCAAATCCATTTGTCGTAGAAAAAAACACATTTTTTTTTAGGAAATGAAAGAAATATGCTAGTTCACCAAACCCTGTAAAATTACTCGTACTTATATTCCTAGACATGATTGCATGAATTCTTGCACGATCTTTTTGATAAACATGATAGTTTCAATTGTTATATTGCAACTGAAAATACGGGGAACCTACTTTCGCTAGTCAAAGTAAATGAGAATTTCAATATGACCTTTTAAATGGTCGTATTATGTCATTCTAAAAAGCATTGGCAACATCGCGTTCTTAACATGGCGGGGGGACTGTGATTTTTTGTTGTAATCCATATTAACCCCTGACTTTATCAAACTGAAGATAAGCGGAATTGTTACAAAACACATGTTGATTTTCGTGATTCTACTCAACTAAACATGCATAATTTGTCCGGAAATTAAAACAGCAGTAGTATTATGCACCTATGCTGCTATTACGATTAGTTTCCGCATCAATGTGAGAATTGCTCAGGGTATAAAACGCACGTTGTTTGTACTCGGCAGGTCGTGTCTTGTTCGTTTGGTTAGATACACTATTATAATGAACACAGGTATTCGAAATTATACATACAAAATGTTGCATAGAGCACAATGTGCGTCCAGCAAAGCATAATCGAACAGGTCTCATTCAAAACAAAGTGTTGTCCTCCGAGAATTTAGATATTTTGGATATGTGTCCGACTTGGCGTGGAGTGTTTGTATTTGAAGCGGAGGGGTCGTCACCTGCGCATGCGCGGAAATTGAGTCCCAATCGACAATAACAACGCACCCTAAAACGCAAAGGCTCATGGGTAGACGCTTGTGACGACTCTCCTGCTTTAAGTAAAAATACTGTAAAACCTTTTGGGAAAGCTATATTCTATTTTAGTGAATGTATTTAATTTATTTTAAGTGAACTCAGTGCGCAAAATAAATAAACTTTTAATTTAGCTAAAGTGCTAACAAGTTTATTGTGAGAATCATTTCGAGTTCGTTTAAACTTAATTCAGCGAAATTATCGATTAGTTAAAATAACTAAAGTAACGTGCTATCTGAATAACAGCAGTTCATGTAGAATTAAAGGCAGGGAATAATGTTAATATCAATTCTATATTATAATACCATAATCAAATTAATCACATACTTCTGTACAATGTGAAATAAATCGTCCTTATTAATATAAATATTTTGGGTATTGAGTCCCCATAGGTTATTTCAGACGGCCACTTACGGGGACGTCAGTAAAACCTGTCTATGTTACGGCAGCTGCCAAAATCTCCGCCATTTCCTAATCGTCATGGATGTAGTCTTTCAGTGCCTTCCATGGCGGTGAACTTTGTCCAGCTTTGAGCTACGAGGTTTGCAGAGAATTACAGCTGAAACTAGTAGTCTGTCAATGGGGCCCATGTGAAGGCATTTCAGTATAGATCGCCTCCCAATTATCAGCATTTATGTAGAAGTCGGGTCCCATGTGCAGGCATTTTGGTATAGGTCGTGTCTCATTTATAAAAATGCGTTGCGTTCCAATTACCGGCATTTAAGTAAAAGCCGCGTTCCATATGCAGGGATTTTGGTATAGAGCGGCTCACAATTGTCGGCATTTATGTAGAAGTCAGGTCGCATCTGCCGACACTTCTATTTAGCCCGACTTCTATTTGCAGGTAGAGAGGTATAATTTGGTTTGCACACTGTATGTAGTCTCACCGCGACAGTGTGCCACAGAAATATGCAATATTAATATTTTGGTTTGAGAATCGTTATTTTATTGAAGACTGGGCTCACAATATCGTACGTACTCTGACCGCCAACTATATTCCACCATGTTTCCTTGACAACTATGATGCCATAAAGAGCCAATCTCATCTCTTCTGTTGTACACGTGACAGCTTCGGTATCTGATACACTAAAGATACTAAAGATGAATTCCACCACGTACCTAAACCCATACTGTACAATTTTAAACAGCGATTGTTTCAGAGTGACAATAGTATAATTGTATAAACAGTGATTTATTCCCAAGTTTTTAGCGTAATTATAGACGCCTTCTTTATAAATAATGCTATTTCTAATGACATTTGAGTCTAAAAGTATAATTATTATAAAAGTATAATACTACCCAAGCATACCTGGGTTGGTATAGGCCTTGTTTGTACGCGAAAACAGACAAGTATTGCTATTGTAAGATTTTGCTGCCTTATGGTAAAGGGAGTCTCATTACTGAAACGGACGGGTACCTACGCTATTGTTAGTGCGGAAATAGCTACGTATTGGATGATAGCATTGGCCACGAGAGGTAGCCTGTGTTCTATTTTGGAAATACTATATGCTAGGTTATAATAGATTACTACAGTTTATATCCAGTGTTATGAACGGAGTAGCATTACTTCAACACAAATTGTCTTATTTATAGTTTTTGCTATACTGTATCATCTTTAAGTTGTTGGCATCTGTGCTCTAAAACTTGATTATTCTACAATGTATATGCTTTAGTCATCTTTTCCTCTGTATAACCCAGCGAAAACCATCGCGGATTTCACGGACCTGTGGGTGTTTTTTTAGTTTTCATAATGTGGCTTTGAAGTCCCCGAAATTTGTGTCTGTTTTGTGAGAGACTTACATATATACGTTATTATTATACGTCCAACTCTGCATGGCGCTGAGCTCTACAGTAATTTTTATTATTGTACTCTTGACCCTTGACACTTCCACCTGATCAATTTAAACACAAAGAATATAATCGCGAAACATATATGCCTTACCGTATGATGTACGAGAACGTAAATCCCGGTATTTTGTTAATAATCTTATTATTGTACGTTATTTGCATGCTGAAAAGAAAAGGTCTGCTAAAATATCGCTATCAAAATTCCTTTACTGTAGGATGCACTCGGACAAAAATTTCAGTATGCGAATATTATACTTCACATATATCAGTAATCACAGGTCTGATTAGCAAATACTTACCTCACAAAACAATTGTTTGTGCTTTTGGTCAGAATTGAAGACGAACACATGAACTATACGAGTACAAATATTCTGTTAAAAATGAAACGAGCAAGTACTTGTACATCCATGTGAACAGTATTATCAGTGCACCTGATCGTAGCTCTAATTCTGTCCACTTTCGTCATATGAGGTTTTTCTGTGAATTTGCCAACTTTTTATCACGATTTTGTCGTCGCAGTAAGCGAATATTCGAGAATCAGTTGACGACAAATCTAAAATTACACAGAAAAACACAAATAACGAAAATGGACACAGCTAGAAGTACATACCCACCATACACTTGTCGAAATAGGTACAGCGAAAAGTACAGACCAACGGCACGCCACACACTTGTCAAGCATTCCACAATAAACACACGTAAAATGCATGTTTTGTTGTCTGCAAATATATCTTGATATATTGCAGTGGCATGTTATGTTATATTTCTGGTATGCGTCAGTTTCCTTCAGCCTTCAAACAGGTTTCTTTTCTGACGCTGATGTATTGGGTATTCTCCAAAGAAAATGGTATCTGAGTTTTCTTGGCAAAGCATTTGATCGGATATGGTCGTCTATACTTATGTGTGTTCGTGGAAGCGCGACCACGAGTTGTTCCCTGAGCCGGTGGGGACAAAACTTGCGATATCTCGCGAGCGCATTAACGTGTTACCGCCGTGTGTTAATACGGCGTGAACATATTTTACTCAGCTTTACGCCACGAAAACCCGACACAGGCCGCGAATACTTAATTGATTGCTTAATTAATGCGAGTATATGGCAGACTTCATGATTTCTTGACCAATCAAGCGTAACGTCTCATCTAACATCTAATCTTATAATTTTTGCCTGTGAATATTACGCAACTTAACGCTTTCAATTTATTCCCAACCACTCTTTGTTAAATTCAGGTGGTTTTTAGATATGCGTGTTCTAGTACAATGCAAAAGCGTGTTCTGTTCGATAATTCAGGTGCTACTGTGGAAAACCCATCTGAAAATACAAATATAGCATATGAACCTAGATTTAATGATATCCCATAGCTATTTTATAAATATTTTATGAATGGATTCTCATGGAATTATCCGGAGGGGGTGTCATGACAACAGGAAACAATCGATATCGGTACATATGTGGATTTAATTGCTATGGTTACTACTATTTTGGAAATGGTTTCGAGATGTTTTATTAGCTGCTTGCCTGCGGTCTGCGCTCGCCGAGTGCTGTCCAGTTTAATGTACCTTTCTATCGATGAATACGATATTAACTTGATAACTCAAAATGCATATTCCCTCTTGTCATTCAAACATCCATTGAACACTATGGGAGGGACGTCGAATCTAATTTTGTTACGGCATTAATACAAAGAGCAGGCAAATGAGTTTTTGATGAAATCACCTGGCGTCCGCATAGATTACATTTCTGAGCTATTAGTAAGAGCTCCTGGCGACGGTTATATAAAACAAGAGTCACTAAGTTTGATTCAGACTAGGTATCTGTCACGCATAGTTCAATAAAGTGCTGTCGACTATTTTATTGAAATTTTATTGCACGACAAATTGATAAATTGTGTTTATGTTTGTTGTGCCAGGTTTGATAATGTGGGTCAGTGTCATGACCCTACGTGTATTTCGTCATACCACTCGTTGACTGTTTAAAAAGATTAAGTGTCAAATTTACCTAATCTAACAATTCCATTGATGTATCGGCAATTGGATCGTGGCGAGGTGCGCTGATTTTGAAAGATGATTCATTTACAAATAAAGCTTGGGAATAAATATTATATAATTGTTACATAACAAGTTACAAAGGTAACTCTTTATTATATGGACGAAAAGCCTATGTAGGGGGTGTTGATTATATAAATGAAGAGCCCGCGTACGGGGAAGTTCATTTTATTCCTGAAAAGCCCGTGTACCAGGAGTGTATTCGCTATTTTGTTTTCATAATTAAAATTCCCTTTTTTTTAAAATTAATTTATATTTTTTATTTATGATATTCACTTATATTTTAAATTCAACTTTACATTTTAAAATGTATTCACAATTTAATTTCCAAATGTTTTTTTATTTTTAATTCGAGTTTGCTTTTCAGAACGGAATTTAAATTCCATTTTGTTTTTTGATTTGCAATTTCAGACTTTTGCATTTTCAGTTTGCTGTTTAATTTGCATATTGACCTCAATTTTTGATTTGCAATACCACTTTGATTTGTTTTGCCGTTACAACCATGACCTTTGACACGTGTCCTTGTTCCTTAGGCAACGAACAATGTGGCGATAGCGTGACGTGAAGACGACAACTTGTCACACCAGACATCAAGTTGCTCGTATTTAGTAAAACAAAGTCATTAGCTTTAATTCAAGATATACTTGTGTAACAGGTTGCATAACAAGAAGTTTTGACCGTTCCCTATTTTCGTTGAAAGCTATAACTGTTTTCCAGCCGCTAAAAATAAAAACATATTTATTATTTATAAAAATAGTGATTGCATAATGCACGATAACCGAATCTCTTATCCGCCGGCGATTGCATTTTGTTAGTAATCTTGCTGCATAACATAACATTTTAATATTTCACTCAAAAACCTATTCTCGGTGAGTCACTCCTGCACTGCAACACAGCGCCCAATCTCCGAGACTGCGATGTGTGTCAATTGTGCTGGCCATATTCCATATGCTAATTTAAACAAAAAATAGTATTTATTAAACGCTGAAAAAAAAAATAGTTTTCATTATATGTGATTCGCGATAACCGAATCTCTTCACCACCGGCGATTGTAGTTGGTAGTAATTTTGCCGCATAACGATTTGCACACGTGATTCTCTGTCGTTGAAACGAAAATACGGCATATATACTCGTGTCTGTGTCATTTTATAATCCTATTCTGGCAAAACAATTTTTTATTGTGTTTCGATGAAAAAATAACTAGACATAACTAGGATAACCAGGGTATATGACAATGAAGACAGGTTGCATTGTTTTGGAAGCAATTATTACACAGACAGAAATGAACTAGACATAACTAGGATAACCAGGGTATATGACAATGAAAACAGATTGCATTGTTTTGGAAGCAATTATTACACAGACAGAAATGAACTAGACATAACTAGGATAACCAGGGTATATGACAATAAAGACAGATTACATTGTTGTGGAAGCAATTATTACACAGACAGCAATGAACTGAACATAACTAGGATAACCAGGGTATATGACAATAAAGACAGATTGCATTGTTTTGGAAGCAATTATTACACAAACAGAGATGAACTAGACAAAACTAGGATAACCAGGGTATATGACAATGAAGACAGATTGCATTGTTTTGGAAGCAATTATTACACAGACAGAAATGAACTAGACATAACTAGGATAACCAGGGTATATGACAATAAAGACAGATTGCATTGTTTTGTAAGCAATTATTACACAGACAGAAATGAACTAGACATAACTAGGATAACCAGGGTATATGACAATGAAGACAGATTGCATTGTTTTGAAAGCAATTATTACACAGACAGAAATGAACTAGACATAACTAGGATAACCAGGGTATATGGCAATAAAGACAGATTGCATTGTTATGTAAGCAATTATTACACAGACAGAAATGAACTAGACATAACTAGGATAACCAGGGTATATGACAATGAAGACAGATTGCATTGTTTTGGAAGCAATTATTACACAGACAGAATTGAACTAGACATAACTAGGATAACCAGGGTATATGACAATAAAGACAGATTGCATTGTTTTGTAAGCAATTATTACACAGACAGAAATGAACTGAACATAACTAGGATAACCAGGGTATATGACAATAAAGACAGATTGCATTGTTTTGTAAGCAATTATTACACAGACAGAAATGAACTGAACATAACTAGGATAACCAGGGTATATGACAATGAAGACAGATTGCATTGTTTTGGAAGCAATTATTACACAGACAGAAATGAACTGAACATAACTAGGATAACCAGGGTAGATGACAATGAAGACAGATTGCATTGTTTTGTAAGCAATTATTACACAGACAGAAATGAACTGAACATAACTAGGATAACCAGGGTATATGACAATGAAAACAGATTGCATTGTTTTGGAAGCAATTATTACACAGACAGAAATGAACTGAACATAACTAGGATAACCAGGGTAGATGACAATGAAGACAGATTGCATTGTTTTGGAAGCAATTATTACACAAACAGAAATGAAATAGACATAACTAGGATAACCAGGGTATATGACAATGAAGACAGATTGCATTGATTTGTAAGCAATTATTACACAGACAGAAATGAACTAGACATAACTAGGATAACCAGGGTATATGACAATGAAGACAGATTGCATTGTTTTGGAAGCAATTATTACACAGACAGAAATAAACTAGACATAACTAGGATAACCAGGGTATGTGACAATGAAGACAGATTGCATTGTTTTGTAAGCAATTATTACACAGACAGAAATGTACTAGACATAACTAGGATAACCAGGGTATATGACAATGAAGACAGATTGCATTGTTTTGGAAGCAATTATTATACAGACAGTAATGAACTAGACATAACTAGGATAACCAGGGTATATGACAATAAAGACATATTGCATTGTTTTGAAAGAAATTATTACACAGACAGAGATGAACTAGACATAACTAGGATAACCAGGGTATATGGCAATGAAGACAGATTGCATTGTGTTGTAGGCAATTATTACACAGACAGAAATGAACTAGACATAACTATGATAACCAGGGTATATGACAATGAAGACAGATTGCATTGTTTTGTAAGCAATTATTACACAGACAGAGATGAACTAGACATAACTAGGATAACCAGGGTATATGACAATGAAGACAGATTGCATTGTTTTGTAAGCAATTATTACACAGACAGAAATGAACTAGACATAACTAGGATAACCAGGGTATATGGCACTGAAGACAGATTGCATTGTTTTGGAAGCAATTATTACACAGACAGAAATGAACTGAACATAACTAGGATAACCAGTGTATATGACGATGAAGACAGATTGCATTGTTTTGTAGGCAATTATTACACAGACAGAGATGAACTAGACATAACTAGGATAACCAGGGTATATGGCAAAGAAGACAGATTGCATTATTTTGGGAGTAATTATTACACAGACAGAAATGAACTAGACATAACTAGGATAACCAGGGTATGTGACAATGATGACAGATGCATTGTTTTGTAAGCAATTATTACACAGACAGAAATGAACTAGACATAGCTAGGATAACCAGGGTATATGACAATGAAGACAGATTGCATTGTGTTGAAAGCAATTATTACACAGACAGTAATGAACTAGACATAACTAGGATAACCAGGGTATATGACAATAAAGACAGATTGCATTGTTTTGTAAGCAATTATTACACAGACAGAAATGAACCAGACATAACTAGGATAACCAGGGTATATGATAATGAAGACAGATTGCATTGTTTTGTAAGCAATTATTATACAGACAGAAAAGAACTAGACATAACTAGGATAACCAGGATATGTGACAATGAAGACAGATTGCATTGTTTTGTAAGCAATTATTACACAGACAGAAATGAACTATACATAACTAGGATAACCAGGGTATATGACAATGAAGACAGATTGCATTGTTTTGGAAGCAATTATTACACAGACAGTAATGAACAAGATATAACTAGGATAACCAGGGTATATGACAATAAAGACAGATTGCATTGTTTTGAAAGAAATTCTTACACAGACTGAGTTGAACTAGACATAACTAGGATAACCAGGGTATATGGCAATGAAGACAGATTGCATTGTGTTGTAGGCAATTATTACACAGACAGAAATGAACTAGACATAACTATGATAACCAGGGTATATGACAATGAAGACAGATTGCATTGTTTTGTAAGCAATTATTACACAGACAGAAATGAACTGAACATAGCTAGGATAACCAGGGTATATGACGATGAAGACATATTGCATTGTTTTGTAAGCAATTATTACACAGACAGAAACGAACTAGACATAACTAGGATAACCAGGGTATATGACAATGAAGACAGATTGCATTGTTTTGGAAGCAATTATTACACAGACAGAAATGAACTAGACATAACTAGGATAACCAGGGTATGTGACAATGATGACAGATTGCATTGTTTTGAAAGCAATTATTACACAGACAGTAATGAACTAGACATAACTAGGATAACCAGGGTATATGACAATAAAGACAGATTGCATTGTTTTGTAAGCAATTATTACACAGACATAAATGAACCAGACATAACTAGGATAACCAGGGTATATGACAATGAAGACAGATTGCATTGTTTTGTAAGCAATTATTACACAGACAGAAATGAACTAGACATAACTAGGATAACCAGGGTATGTGACAATGAAGACAGATTGCATTGTTTTGTAAGCAATTATTACACAGACAGAAATGAACTATACAAAACTAGGATAACCAGGGTATATGGCAATGAAGACAGATTGCATTATTTTGGGAGTAATTATTACACAGACAGTGTTGAACTAGACATAACTAGGATAACCAGGGTATATGACAATGAAGACAGATTGCATTGTTTTGTAAGCAATTATTACACAGACAGAAATGAACTAGACATAACTAGGATAACCAGGGTATGTGACAATGAAGACAGATTGCATTGTTTTGTAAGCAATTATTACACAGACAGAAATGAACTAGACATAACTATGATAACCAGGGTATCTGACAATGAAGACAGATTGCATTGTTTTGTAAGCAATTATTACACAGACAGAAATGAACTGAACATAGCTAGGATAACCAGGGTATATGACGATGAAGACAGATTGCATTGTTTTGTAAGCAATTATTACACAGACAGAAATGAACTAGACATAACTAGGATAACCAGGGTATATGACAATGAAGACAGATTGCATTGTTTTGGAAGCAATTATTACACAGACAGAATTGAACTAGACATTACTAGGATAACCAGGGTATATGACAATAAAGACAGATTGCATTGTCTTGGAAGCAATTATTACACAGACAGTAATGAACTAGACATAGCTAGGATAACCAGGGTATATGACAATGAAGACAGATTGCATTGTTTTGTAAGCAATTATTACACAGACAGAAATGAACTAGACATAACTAGGATAACCAGGGTATGTGACAATGAAGACAGATTGCATTGTTTTGTAAGCAATTATTACACAGACAGAAATGAACTATACAAAACTAGGATAACCAGGGTATATGACAATGAAGAGAGATTGCATTGTTTTGGAAGCAATTATTACACAGACAGTAATGAACTAGATATAACTAGGATAACCAGGGTATATGACAATAAAGACAGATTGCATTGTTTTGAAAGAAATTATTACACCGACTGAGTTGAACTAGACATAACTAGGATAACCAGGGTATACGGCAATGAAGACAGATTGCATTGTGTTGTAGGCAGTTATTACACAGACAGAAATGAACTAGACATAACTATGATAACCAGGGTATCTGACAATGAAGACAGATTGCATTGTTTTGTAAGCAATTATTACACAGACAGAAATGAACTGAACATAGCTGGATAACAAGGGTATATGACGATGAAGACAGATTGCATTGTTTTGTAAGCAATTATTACACAGACAGAGATGAACTAGACATAACTAGGATAACCAGGGTATATGGCAATGAAGACAGATTGCATTATTTTGGGAGTAATTATTACACAGACAGAAATGAACTAGACATAACTAGGATAACCAGGGTATGTGACAATGATGACAGATTGCATTGTTTTGTAAGCAATTATTACACAGACAGAAATGAACTAGACATAGCTAGGATAACCAGGGTATATGACAATGAAGACAGATTGCATTGTTTTGTAAGCAATTATTACACAGACAGAAATGAACTAGACATAACTAGGATAACCAGGGTATGTGACAATGAAGACAGATTGCATTGTTTTGTAAGCAATTATTACACAGACAGAAATGAACTATACAAAACTAGGATAACCAGGGTATATGACAATGAAGACAGATTGCATTGTTTTGGAAGCAATTATTACACAGACAGAAATGAACTAGACATAACTAGGATAACCAGGGTATATGACAATGAAGACAGATTGCATTGTTTTGGAAGCAATTATTACACAGACAGAAATGAACTAGACATAACTGGGATAACCAGGGTATATGACAATGAAGACAGATTGCATTGTTTTGGAAGCAATTATTACACAGACAGTAATGAACTAGATATAACTAGGATAACCAGGGTATATGACAATAAAGACAGATTGCATTGTTTTGTATGAAATTATTACACAGACTGAGTTGAACTAGACATAACTAGGATAACCAGGGTATACGGCAATGAAGACAGATTGCATTGTGTTGTAGGCAATTATTACACAGACAGAAATGAACTAGACATAACTATGATAACCAGGGTATCTGACAATGAAGACAGATTGCATTGTTTTGTAAGCAATTATTACACAGACAGAGATGAACTAGACATAACTAGGATAACCAGGGTATATTGCAATGAAGACAGATTGCATTATTTTGGGAGTAATTATTACACAGACAGAAATGAACTAGACATAACTAGGATAACCAGGGTATGTGACAATGATGACAGATTGCATTGTTTTGTAAGCAATTATTACACAGACAGAAATGAACTAGACATAGCTAGGATAACCAGGGTATATGACAATGAAGACAGATTGCATTGTTTTGAAAGCAATTATTACACAGACAGTAATGAACTAGACATAACTAGGATAACCAGGGTATATGACAATAAAGACAGATTGCATTATTTTGTAAGCAATTATTACACAGACATAAATGAACTAGACAAAGCTAGGATAATCAGGGTATATGACGATGAAGACAGATTGCATTGTTTTGTAAGCAATTATTACACAGACAGAGATGAACTAGACATAACTAGGATAACCAGGGTATATGGCAATGAAGACAGATTGCATTATTTTGGGAGTAATTATTACACAGACAGTGTTGAACTAGACATAACTAGGATAACCAGGGTATATGACAATAAAGACAGATTGCATTGTTTTGTAAGCAATTATTACACAGACAGAAATGAACTAGACATAACTTAGGATAACCAGGGTATATGACAATGAAGACAGATTGCATTATTTTGGGAGTAATTATTACACAGACAGAAATGAACTAGACATAACTAGGATAACCAGGGTATGTGACAATGATGACAGATTGCATTGTTTTGTAAGCAATTATTACACAGACAGAAATGAACTGAACATAGCTAGGACAACCAGGGTATATGACGATGAAGACAGATTGCATTGTTTTGTAAACAATTATTACACAGACAGAGATGAACTAGACATAACTAGGATAACCAGGGTATATGGCAATGAAGACAGATTGCATTATTTTGGGAGTAATTATTACACAGACAGAAATGAACTAGACATAACTAGGATAACCAGGGTATGTGACAATGATGACAGATTGCATTGTTTTGTAAGCAATTATTACACAGACAGAAATGAACTAGACATAGCTAGGATAACCAGGGTATATGACAATGAAGACAGATTGCATTGTTTTGTAAGCAATTATTACACAGACAGAAATGAACTAGACATAACTAGGATAACCAGGGTATGTGACAATGAAGACAGATTGCATTGTTTTGTAAGCAATTATTACACAGACAGAAATGAACTATACAAAACTAGGATAACCAGGGTATATGACAATGAAGACAGATTGCATTGTTTTGGAAGCAATTATTACACAGACAGTAATGAACTAGATATAACTAGGATAACCAGGGTATATGACAATAAAGACAGATTGCATTGTTTTGTATGAAATTATTACACAGACTGAGTTGAACTAGACATAACTAGGATAACCAGGGTATACGGCAATGAAGACAGATTGCATTGTGTTGTAGGCAATTATTACACAGACAGAAATGAACTAGACATAACTATGATAACCAGGGTATCTGACAATGAAGACAGATTGCATTGTTTTGTAAGCAATTATTACACAGACAGAGATGAACTAGACATAACTAGGATAACCAGGGTATATTGCAATGAAGACAGATTGCATTATTTTGGGAGTAATTATTACACAGACAGAAATGAACTAGACATAACTAGGATAACCAGGGTATGTGACAATGATGACAGATTGCATTGTTTTGTAAGCAATTATTACACAGACAGAAATGAACTAGACATAGCTAGGATAACCAGGGTATATGACAATGAAGACAGATTGCATTGTTTTGAAAGCAATTATTACACAGACAGTAATGAACTAGACATAACTAGGATAACCAGGGTATATGACAATAAAGACAGATTGCATTATTTTGTAAGCAATTATTACACAGACATAAATGAACTAGACAAAGCTAGGATAACCAGGGTATATGACGATGAAGACAGATTGCATTGTTTTGTAAGCAATTATTACACAGACAGAGATGAACTAGACATAACTAGGATAACCAGGGTATATGGCAATGAAGACAGATTGCATTATTTTGGGAGTAATTATTACACAGACAGTGTTGAACTAGACATAACTAGGATAACCAGGGTATACGGCAATGAAGACAGATTGCATTGTGTTGTAGGCAATTATTACACAGACAGAAATGAACTAGACATAACTATGATAACCAGGGTATCTGACAATGAAGACAGATTGCATTGTTTTGTAAGCAATTATTACACAGACAGAGATGAACTAGACATAACTAGGATAACCAGGGTATATTGCAATGAAGACAGATTGCATTATTTTGGGAGTAATTATTACACAGACAGAAATGAACTAGACATAACTAGGATAACCAGGGTATGTGACAATGATGACAGATTGCATTGTTTTGTAAGCAATTATTACACAGACAGAAATGAACTAGACATAGCTAGGATAACCAGGGTATATGACAATGAAGACAGATTGCATTGTTTTGAAAGCAATTATTACACAGACAGTAATGAACTAGACATAACTATGATAACCAGGGTATATGACAATAAAGACAGATTGCATTATTTTGTAAGCAATTATTACACAGACATAAATGAACTAGACAAAGCTAGGATAACCAGGGTATATGACGATGAAGACAGATTGCATTGTTTTGTAAGCAATTATTACACAGACAGAGATGAACTAGACATAACTAGGATAACCAGGGTATATGGCAATGAAGACAGATTGCATTATTTTGGGAGTAATTATTACACAGACAGTGTTGAACTAGACATAACTAGGATAACCAGGGTATATGACAATAAAGACAGATTGCATTGTTTTGTAAGCAATTATTACACAGACAGAAATGAACTAGACATAACTAGGATAACCAGGGTATATGACAATGAAGACAGATTGCATTATTTTGGGAGTAATTATTACACAGACAGAAATGAACTAGACATAACTAGGATAACCAGGGTATGTGACAATGATGACAGATTGCATTGTTTTGTAAGCAATTATTACACAGACAGAAATGAACTGAACATAGCTAGGACAACCAGGGTATATGACGATGAAGACAGATTGCATTGTTTTGTAAACAATTATTACACAGACAGAGATGAACTAGACATAACTAGGATAACCAGGGTATATGGCAATGAAGACAGATTGCATTATTTTGGGAGTAATTATTACACAGACAGAAATGAACTAGACATAACTAGGATAACCAGGGTATGTGACAATGATGACAGATTGCATTGTTTTGTAAGCAATTATTACACAGACAGAAATGAACTAGACATAGCTAGGATAACCAGGGTATATGACAATGAAGACAGATTGCATTGTTTTGTAAGCAATTATTACACAGACAGAAATGAACTAGACATAACTAGGATAACCAGGGTATGTGACAATGAAGACAGATTGCATTGTTTTGTAAGCAATTATTACACAGACAGAAATGAACTATACAAAACTAGGATAACCAGGGTATATGACAATGAAGACAGATTGCATTGTTTTGGAAGCAATTATTACACAGACAGTAATGAACTAGATATAACTAGGATAACCAGGGTATATGACAATAAAGACAGATTGCATTGTTTTGTATGAAATTATTACACAGACTGAGTTGAACTAGACATAACTAGGATAACCAGGGTATACGGCAATGAAGACAGATTGCATTGTGTTGTAGGCAATTATTACACAGACAGAAATGAACTAGACATAACTATGATAACCAGGGTATCTGACAATGAAGACAGATTGCATTGTTTTGTAAGCAATTATTACACAGACAGAGATGAACTAGACATAACTAGGATAACCAGGGTATATTGCAATGAAGACAGATTGCATTATTTTGGGAGTAATTATTACACAGACAGAAATGAACTAGACATAACTAGGATAACCAGGGTATGTGACAATGATGACAGATTGCATTGTTTTGTAAGCAATTATTACACAGACAGAAATGAACTAGACATAGCTAGGATAACCAGGGTATATGACAATGAAGACAGATTGCATTGTTTTGAAAGCAATTATTACACAGACAGTAATGAACTAGACATAACTAGGATAACCAGGGTATATGACAATAAAGACAGATTGCATTATTTTGTAAGCAATTATTACACAGACATAAATGAACTAGACAAAGCTAGGATAACCAGGGTATATGACGATGAAGACAGATTGCATTGTTTTGTAAGCAATTATTACACAGACAGAGATGAACTAGACATAACTAGGATAACCAGGGTATATGGCAATGAAGACAGATTGCATTATTTTGGGAGTAATTATTACACAGACAGTGTTGAACTAGACATAACTAGG
Organism: Saccoglossus kowalevskii; assembly: GCF_978046115.1. NCBI lineage: Eukaryota > Metazoa > Hemichordata > Enteropneusta > Harrimaniidae > Saccoglossus > Saccoglossus kowalevskii. The sequence goes on from NC_140652.1 coordinate 2,153,833, forward strand.
ATAACCAGGGTATATGACAATAAAGACAGATTGCATTGTTTTGTAAGCAATTATTACACAGACAGAAATGAACTAAACATAGCTAGGACAACCAGGGTATATGACGATGAAGACAGATTGCATTGTTTTGTAAACAATTATTACACAGACAGAGATGAACTAGACATAACTAGGATAACCAGGGTATATGGCAATGAAGACAGATTGCATTATTTTGGGAGTAATTATTACACAGACAGAAATGAACTAGACATAACTAGGATAACCAAGGTATGTGACAATGATGACAGATTGCATTGTTTTGTAAGCAATTATTACACAGACAGAAATGAACTAGACATAGCTAGGATAACCAGGGTATATGGCAATGAAGACAGATTGCATTGTTTTGAAAGCAATTATTACACAGACAGTAATGAACTAGACATAACTAGGATAACCAGGGTATATGACAATAAAGACAGATTGCATTGTTTTGTAAGCAATTATTGCAGAGACATAAATGAACTAGACATAACTAGGATAACCAGGGTATATGACAATGAAGACAGATTGCATTGTTTTGTAAGCAATTATTACACAGACAGAAATGAACTGAACATAACTAGGATAACCAGGGTATATGACAATAAAGACAGAATGCATTGTTTTGGAAGCAATTATTACATAGACAGAAATGAACTAGACATAACTAGGATAACCAGGGTATATGACAATGAAGACAGATTGCATTGATTTGTTAGCAATTATTACACAGACAGAAATGAACTAGACATAACTAGGATAACCAGGGTATATGCCAATGAAGACAGATTGCATTGTTTTGTAAGCAATTATTACACAGACAGAAATGAACTAGACATAACTAGGATAACCAGGGTATATGACAATAAAGACAGATTGCATTGTTTTGGAAGCAATTATTACACAGACAGAAATGAACTAGACATAACTAGGATAACCAGGGTATATGACAATGAAGACAGATTGCATTGTTTTGTAAGCAATTATTACACAGACAGAAATGAATTGAACATAACTAGGATAACCAGGGTATATGACAATAAATAAAGACAGATTGCATTGTTTTGGAAGCAATTATTACACAGACAGAAATGAACTAGACATAACTAGGATAACCAGGGTATTTGACAATAAATACAGATTGCATTGTTTTAGAAGCAATTATCACACAGACAGAAATGAACTAGACATAACTAGGATAACCATAATATATGACAATGAAGACAGATTGCATTGTTTTGGAAGCAATTATTACACAGACAGAAATGAACTAGACATAACTAGGATAACCAGGGTATATGACAATGAAGACAGATTGCATTGTTTGGTAAGCAATTATTACACAGACAGAAATGAACTAGACATAACTAGGATAACCAGGGTATAAGACAATGAAGACAGATTGCATTGTTTTGGAAGCAATTATTACACAGACAGAATTGAACTAGACATAACTAGGATAACCAGGGTATATGACAATAAAGACAGATTGCATTGTCTTAGAAGCAATTATTACACAGACAGAAATGAACTGAACATAACTAGGATAACCAGGGTATATGACAATGAAGACAGATTGCATTGTTTTGGAAGCAATTATTACACAGACAGAAATGAACTGAACATAACTAGGATAACCAGGGTATATGGTAATAAAGACAGATTGCATTGTTTTGGAAGCAATTATTACACAGACAGAAATGAACTAGACATAACTAGGATAACCAGGGTATATGACAATGAAGACAGATTGCATTGTTTTGTAAGCAATTATTACACAGACAGAAATGAACTGAACATAACTAGGATAACCAGGGTATATGACAATGAAGACAGATTGCATTGTTTTGGAAGCAATTATTACACAAACAGAAATGAACTGAACATAACTAGGATAACCAGGGTATATGACAATGAAGACAGATTGCATTGTCTTAGAAGCAATTATTACACAGACAGAAATGAACTGAACATAACTAGGATAACCAGGGTATATGACAATGAAGACAGATTGCATTGTTTTGGAAGCAATTATTACACAAACAGAAATGAACTGAACATAACTAGGATAACCAGGGTATATGACAATGAAGACAGATTGCATTGTTTTGTAAGCAATTATTACACAGACAGAAATGAACTAGACATAGCTAGGATAACCAGGGTATATGACAATGAAGACAGATTGCATTGTTTTGTAAGCAATTATTACACAGACAGAAATGAACTAGACATAACTAGGATAACCAGGGTATATGACAATAAATACAGATTGCATTGTTTTAGAAGCAATTATTACACAGACAGAAACGAACTAGACATAACAAGGATAACCAGGGTATATGACAATGAAGACAGATTGCATTGTTTTGTAAGCAATTATTACACAGACAGAAATGAACTAGACATAACTAGGATAACCAGGGTATATGACAATGAAGACAGATTGCATTGTTTTGGAAGCAATTATTACACAGACAGAAATGAACTAGACATAACTAGGATAACCAGGGTATATGACAATGAAGACAGATTGCATTGTTTTGTAAGCAATTGTTACACAGACAGAAATGAACTAGACATAACTAGGATAACCAGGGTATATGACAATGAAGACAGATTGCATTGTTTTGGAAGCAATTATTACACAGACAGAATTGAACTAGACATAACTAGGATAACCAGGGTATATGACAATAAAGACAGATTGCATTGTCTTGGAAGCAATTATTACACAGACAGAAACGAACTGAACATAACTAGGATAACCAGGGTATATGACAATGAAGACAGATTGCATTGTTTTGGAAGCAATTATTACACAAACAGAAATGAACTAGACATAACTATGATAACCAGGGTATATGACAATGAAGACAGATTGCATTGTTTTGTAAGCAATTGTTACACAGACAGAAATGCACTAGACATAACTAGGATAACCAGGGTATATGACAATGAAGACAGATTGCATTGTTTTGTAAGCAATTATTACACAGACAGAAATGAACTGAACATAACTAGGATAACCAGGGTATATGACAATAAATAAAGACAGATTGCATTGTTTTGGAAGCAATTATTACACAGACAGAAATGAACTAGACATAACTAGGATAACCAGGGTATTTGACAATAAATACAGATTGCATTGTTTTAGAAGCAATTATCACACAGACAGAAATGAACTAGACATAACTAGGATAACCATAATATATGACAATGAAGACAGATTGCATTGTTTTGGAAGCAATTATTACACAGACAGAAATGAACTAGACATAACTAGGATAACCAGGGTATATGACAATGAAGACAGATTGCATTGTTTGGTAAGCAATTATTACACAGACAGAAATGAACTAGACATAACTAGGATAACCAGGGTATAAGACAATGAAGACAGATTGCATTGTTTTGGAAGCAATTATTACACAGACAGAATTGAACTAGACATAACTAGGATAACCAGGGTATATGACAATAAAGACAGATTGCATTGTCTTAGAAGCAATTATTACACAGACAGAAATGAACTGAACATAACTAGGATAACCAGGGTATATGACAATGAAGACAGATTGCATTGTTTTGGAAGCAATTATTACACAGACAGAAATGAACTAGACATAACTAGGATAACCAGGGTATGTGACAATGAAGACAGATTGCATTGTTTTGTAAGCAATTATTACACAGACTGAAATGAACTGAACATAACTAGGATAACCAGGGTATATGACAATAAAGACAGATTGCATTGTTTTGTAAGCAATTATCACACAGACAGAAATGAACTAGACATAACTAGGATAACCAGGGTATATGACAATGAAGACAGATGGCATTGTTTTGTAAGCAATTATTACACAGACAGAAACGAACTAGACATAACTAGGATAACCAGGGTATATGACAATGAAGACAGATTGCATTGTTTTGGAAGCAATTATTACACAGACAGAATTGAACTAGACATAACTAGGATAACCAGGGTATATGACAATAAAGACAGATTGCATTGTCTTGGAAGCAATTATTACACAGACAGAAATGAACTGAACATAACTAGGATAACCAGGGTATATGACAATGAAGACAGATTGCATTGTTTTGGAAGCAATTATTACACAGACAGAAACGAACTGAACATAACTAGGATAACCAGGGTATATGACAATGAAGACAGATTGCATTGTTTTGTAAGCAATTATTACACAGACAGAAATGAACTAGACATAACTAGGATAACCAGGGTATATGACAATGAAGACAGATTGCATTGTTTTGGAAGCAATTATTACACAGACAGAAATGAACTAGACATAACTAGGATAACCAGGGTATATGACAATAAAGACAGATTGCATTGTTTTGAAAGAAATTATTACACACACAGAGATGAACTATACATAACTAGGATAACCATAGTATATGGTAATAAAGACAGATTGCATTGTTTTGGAAGCAATTATTACACAGACAGAAATGAACTAGACATAACTGGGATAACCAGGATATATGACAATGAAGACAGATTGCATTGTTTTGTAAGCAATTATTACACAGACAGAAATGAACTAGACATAACTGGGATAACCAGGGTATATGACAATGAAGACAGATTGCATTGTTTTGTAAGCAATTATTACACAGACAGAAATGAACTGAACATAACTAGGATAACCAGGGTATATGACAATGAAGACAGATTGCATTGTTTTGGAAGCAATTATTACACAGACAGAAATGAACTAGACATAACTAGGATAACCAGGGTATGTGACAATGAAGACAGATTGCATTGTTTTGTAAGCAATTGTTACACAGACAGAAATGCACTAGACATAACTAGGATAACCAGGGTATATGACAATGAAGACAGATTGCATTGTTTTGTAAGCAATTATTACACAGACAGAAATGAACTGAACATAACTAGGATAACCAGGGTATATGACAATGAAGACAGATTGCATTGTTTTGGAAGCAATTATTACACAGACAGAAATGAACTAGACATAACTAGGATAACCAGGGTATGTGACAATGAAGACAGATTGCATTGTTTTGTAAGCAATTATTACACAGACAGAAATGGACTAGACATAACTAGGATAACCAGGGTATATGACAATGAAGACAGATTGCATTGTTTTGGAAGCAATTATTACACAGACAGTAATGAACTAGACATAACTAGGATAACCAGGGTATATGACAATGAAGACAGATTGCATTGTGTTGTAGGCAATTATTACACAGACAGAAATGAACTGAACATAACTAGGATAACCATTGTATATGACGATGAAGACAGATTGCATCGTTTTAGAAGCAATTATTACACAGACAGAAACGAACTAGACATAACTAGGATAACCAGGGTATATGACAATGAAGACAGATTGCATTGTTTTGGAAGCAATTATTACACAGACAGAAATGAACTAGACATAACTAGGATAACCAGGGTATGTGACAATGAAAACAGATTGCATTGTTTTGTAAGCAATTATTACACAGACAGAAATGAACTGAACATAACTAGGATAACCAGGGTATATGACAATGAAGACAGATTGCATTGTTTTGGAAGCAATTATTACACAGACAGAAATGAACTAGACATAACTAGGATAACCAGGGTATGTGACAATGAAGACAGATTGCATTGTTTTGGAAGCAATTATTACACAGACAGAAATGAACTAGACATAACTAGGATAACCAGGGTATATGACAATGAAGACAGATTGCATTGTTTTGGAAGCAATTATTACACAGACAGAAATGAACTAGACAAAACTAGGATAACCAGGGTATATGACAATGAAGACAGATTGCATTGTTTTGTAAGCAATTATTACACAGACTGAAATGAACTGAACATAACTAGGATAACCAGGGTATATGACAATAAAGACAGATTGCATTGTTTTGTAAGCAATTATCACACAGACAGAAATGAACTAGACATAACTAGGATAACCAGGGTATATGACAATGAAGACAGATTGCATTGTTTTGGAAGCAATTATTACACAGACAGAAATGAACTAGACATAACTGGGATAACCAGGGTATATGACGATGAAGACAGATTGCATTGTTTTGGAAGCAATTATTACACAGACAGAAATGAACTAGACATAACTAGGATAACCAGGGTATATGACAATGAAGACAGATTGCATTGTTTTGTAAGCAATTATTACACAGACTGAAATGAACTGAACATAACTAGGATAACCAGGGTATATGACAATAAAGACAGATTGCATTGTTTTGTAAGCAATTATCACACAGACAGAAATGAACTAGACATAACTAGGATAACCAGGGTATATGACAATGAAGACAGATTGCATTGTTTTGGAAGCAATTATTACACAGACAGAAATGAACTAGACATAACTGGGATAACCAGGGTATATGACGATGAAGACAGATTGCATTGTTTTGGAAGCAATTATTACACAGACAGAAATGAACTAGACATAACTAGGATAACCAGGGTATATGACAATGAAGACAGATTGCATTGTTTTGTAAGCAATTATTACACAGACAGAAACGAACTAGACATAACTAGGATAACCAGGGTATATGACAATGAAGACAGATTGCATTGTTTTGGAAGCAATTATTACACAGACAGAATTGAACTAGACATAACTAGGATAACCAGGGTATATGACAATAAAGACAGATTGCATTGTCTTGGAAGCAATTATTACACAGACAGAAATGAACTGAACATAACTAGGATAACCAGGGTATATGACAATGAAGACAGATTGCATTGTTTTGGAAGCAATTATTACACAGACAGAAACGAACTGAACATAACTAGGATAACCAGGGTATATGACAATGAAGACAGATTGCATTGTTTTGGAAGCAATTATTACACAAACAGAAATGAACTGAACATAACTAGGATAACCAGGGTATATGACAATGAAGACAGATTGCATTGTTTTGGAAGCAATTATTACACAGACAGAAATGAACTAGACATAACTAGGATAACCAGGATATATGACAAGGAAGACAGATTGCATTGTTTTGTAAGCAATTATTACACAGACAGAAATGAACTAGACATAAGTAGGATAACCAGGGTATATGACAATGAAAGAAGATTGCATTGTTTTGGAAGCAATTATTACACAGACAGAAATGAACTAGACATAACTAGGATAACCAGGGTATATGACAATAAAGACAGATTGCATTGTTTTGAAAGAAATTATTACACACACAGAGATGAACTATACATAACTAGGATAACCATAGTATATGGTAATAAAGACAGATTGCATTGTTTTGTAAGCAATTATCACACAGACAGAAATGAACTAGACATAACTAGGATAACCAGGGTATATGACAATGAAGACAGATTGCATTGTTTTGGAAGCAATTATTACACAGACAGAAATGAACTAGACATAACTGGGATAACCAGGGTATATGACGATGAAGACAGATTGCATTGTTTTGGAAGCAATTATTACACAGACAGAAATGAACTAGACATAACTAGGATAACCAGGGTATATGACAATGAAGACAGATTGCATTGTTTTGTAAGCAATTATTACACAGACAGAAACGAACTAGACATAACTAGGATAACCAGGGTATATGACAATGAAGACAGATTGCATTGTTTTGGAAGCAATTATTACACAGACAGAATTGAACTAGACATAACTAGGATAACCAGGGTATATGACAATAAAGACAGATTGCATTGTCTTGGAAGCAATTATTACACAGACAGAAATGAACTGAACATAACTAGGATAACCAGGGTATATGACAATGAAGACAGATTGCATTGTTTTGGAAGCAATTATTACACAGACAGAAACGAACTGAACATAACTAGGATAACCAGGGTATATGACAATGAAGACAGATTGCATTGTTTTGGAAGCAATTATTACACAAACAGAAATGAACTGAACATAACTAGGATAACCAGGGTATATGACAATGAAGACAGATTGCATTGTTTTGGAAGCAATTATTACACAGACAGAAATGAACTAGACATAACTAGGATAACCAGGATATATGACAAGGAAGACAGATTGCATTGTTTTGTAAGCAATTATTACACAGACAGAAATGAACTAGACATAAGTAGGATAACCAGGGTATATGACAATGAAAGAAGATTGCATTGTTTTGGAAGCAATTATTACACAGACAGAAATGAACTAGACATAACTAGGATAACCAGGGTATATGACAATAAAGACAGATTGCATTGTTTTGAAAGAAATTATTACACACACAGAGATGAACTATACATAACTAGGATAACCATAGTATATGGTAATAAAGACAGATTGCATTGTTTTGTAAGCAATTATTACACAGACAGAAATGAACTAGACATAACTGGGATAACCAGGATATATGACAATGAAGACAGATTGCATTGTTTTGTAAGCAATTATTACACAGACAGAAATGAACTAGACATAACTGGGATAACCAGGGTATATGACAATGAAGACAGATTGCATTGTTTTGTAAGCAATTATTACACAGACAGAAATGAACTGAACATAACTAGGATAACCAGGGTATATGACAATGAAGACAGATTGCATTGTTTTGGAAGCAATTATTACACAGACAGAAATGAACTAGACATAACTAGGATAAGCAGGGTATGTGACAATGAAGACAGATTGCATTGTTTTGTAAGCAATTATTACACAGACAGAAATGGACTAGACATAACTAGGATAACCAGGGTATATGACAATGAAGACAGATTGCATTGTTTTGGAAGCAATTATTACACAGACAGAAATGAACTAGACATAACTAGGATAACCAGGGTATGTGACAATGAAAACAGATTGCATTGTTTTGTAAGCAATTATTACACAGACAGAAATGAACTGAACATAACTAGGATAACCAGGGTATATGACAATGAAGACAGATTGCATTGTTTTGGAAGCAATTATTACACAGACAGAAATGAACTAGACATAACTAGGATAACCAGGGTATGTGACAATGAAGACAGATTGCATTGTCTTGGAAGCAATTATTACACAGACAGAAATGAACTGAACATAACTAGGATAACCAGGGTATATGACAATAAAGACAGATTGCATTGTTTTGGAAGCAATTATTACACAGACAGAAATGAACTAGACATAACTAGGATAACCAGGGTATATGACAATGAAGACAGATTGCATTGTTTTGTAAGCAATTATTAAACAGACAGAAACGAACTAGACATAACTAGGATAACCAGGGTATATGACAATGAAGACAGATTGCATTGTTTTGGAAGCAATTATTACACAGACAGAATTGAACTAGACATAACTAGGATAACCAGGGTATATGACAATAAAGACAGATTGCATTGTCTTGGAAGCAATTATTACACAGACAGAAATGAACTGAACATAACTAGGATAACCAGGGTATATGACAATAAAGACAGATTGCATTGTTTTGGAAGCAATTATTACACAGACAGAAATGAACTAGACATAACTAGGATAACCAGGGTATATGACAATGAAGACAGATTGCATTGTTTTGTAAGCAATTATTACACAGACAGAAACGAACTAGACATAACTAGGATAACCAGGGTATATGACAATGAAGACAGATTGCATTGTTTTGGAAGCAATTATTACACAGACAGAATTGAACTAGACATAACTAGGATAACCAGGGTATATGACAATAAAGACAGATTGCATTGTCTTGGAAGCAATTATTACACAGACAGAAATGAACTGAACATAACTAGGATAACCAGGGTATATGACAATGAAGACAGATTGCATTGTTTTGGAAGCAATTATTACACAGACAGAAACGAACTGAACATAACTAGGATAACCAGGGTATATGACAATGAAGACAGATTGCATTGTTTTGTAAGCTATTATTACACAAACAGAAATGAACTGAACATAACTAGGATAACCAGGGTATATGACAATGAAGACAGATTGCATTGTTTTGGAAGCAATTATTACACAGACAGAAATGAACTAGACATAACTAGGATAACCAGGATATATGACAAGGAAGACAGATTGCATTGTTTTGTAAGCAATTATTACACAGACAGAAATGAACTAGACATAACTAGGATAACCAGGGTATATGACAATGAAAGAAGATTGCATTGTTTTGGAAGCAATTATTACACAGACAGAAATGAACTAGACATAACTAGGATAACCAGGGTATATGACAATAAAGACAGATTGCATTGTTTTGAAAGAAATTATTACACACACAGAGATGAACTATACATAACTAGGATAACCATAGTATATGATAATAAAGACAGATTGCATTGTTTTGTAAGCAATTATTACACAGACAGAAATGAACTAGACATAACTGGGATAACCAGGATATATGACAATGAAGACAGATTGCATTGTTTTGTAAGCAATTATTACACAGACAGAAATGAACTAGACATAACTGGGATAACCAGGGTATATGACAATGAAGACAGATTGCATTGTTTTGTAAGCAATTATTACACAGACAGAAATGAACTGAACATAACTAGGATAACCAGGGTATATGACAATGAAGACAGATTGCATTGTTTTGGAAGCAATTATTACACAGACAGAAATGAACTAGACATAACTAGGATAACCAGGGTATGTGACAATGAAGACAGATTGCATTGTTTTGTAAGCAATTATTACACAGACAGAAATGGACTAGACATAACTAGGATAACCAGGGTATATGACAATGAAGACAGATTGCATTGTTTTGGAAGCAATTATTACACAGACAGAAATGAACTAGACATAACTAGGATAACCAGGGTATATGACAATGAAGACAGATTGCATTGTGTTGTAGGCAATTATTACACAGACAGAAATGAACTGAACATAACTAGGATAACCATTGTATATGACGATGTAGACAGATTGCATCGTTTTAGAAGCAATTATTACACAGACAGAAACGAACTAGACATAACTAGGATAACCAGGGTATATGACAATGAAGACAGATTGCATTGTTTTGGAAGCAATTATTACACAGACAGAAATGAACTAGACATAACTAGGATAACCAGGGTATGTGACAATGAAAACAGATTGCATTGTTTTGTAAGCAATTATTACACAGACAGAAATGAACTGAACATAACTAGGATAACCAGGGTATATGACAATGAAGACAGATTGCATTGTTTTGGAAGCAATTATTACACAGACAGAAATGAACTAGACATAACTAGGATAACCAGGGTATGTGACAATGAAGACAGATTGCATTGTTTTGTAAGCAATTATTAAACAGACAGAAATGAACTAGACATAACTAGGATAACCAGGGTATATGACAATGAAGACAGATTGCATTGTTTTGGAAGCAATTATTACACTGACAGTAATGAACTAGACATAACTAGGATAACCAGGGTATATGGCAATGAAGACAGATTGCATTGTGTTGTAGGCAATTATTACACAGACAGAAATGAACTGAACATAACTAGGATAACCAGGGTATATGACGATGAAGACAGATTGCATTGTTTTAGAAGCAATTATTACACAGACAGAAACGAACTAGACATAACTAGGATAACCAGGGTATATGACAATGAAGACAGATTGCATTGTTTTGTAAGCAATTATTACACAGACAGAAATGAACTAGACATAACTAGGATAACCAGGGTATATGACAATGAAGACAGATTGCATTGTTTTGGAAGCAATTATTACAAAGACAGAATTGAACTAGACATAACTAGGATAACCAGGGTATATGACAATAAAGACAGATTGCATTGTCTTGGAAGCAATTATTACACAGACAGTAATGAACTAGACATAACTAGGATAACCAGGGTATGTGACAATGAAGACAGATTGCATTGTTTTGTAAGCAATTATTACACAGACAGTAATGAACTAGACATAACTAGGATAACCAGGGTATATGACAATGAAGACAGATTGCATTGTGTTGTAGGCAATTATTACACAGATAGAAATGAACTGAACATAACTAGGATAACCAGGGTATATGACGATGAAGACAGATTGCATTGTTTTGGGAGCAATTATTACACAGACAGAAATGAACTAGACATAACTAGGATAACCAGGGTATGTGACAATGATGGCAGATTGCATTGTTTTGTAAGCAATTATTACACAGACAGAAATGAATTAGACATAGCTAGGATAACCAGGGTATATGACAATGAAGGCAGATTGCATTGTTTTGGAAGCAATTATTACACAGACAGTAATGAACTAGACATAACTAGGATAACCAGGGTATATGACAATAAAGACAGATTGCATTGTTTTGTAAGCAATTATTACACAGACATAAATGAACTAGACATAACTAGGATAACCAGGGTATATGACAATGAAGACAGATTGCATTGTTTTGTAAGCAATTATTACACAGACAGAAATGAACTGAACATAACTAGGATAACCAGGGTATATGACAATGAAGACAGATTGCATTGTTTTGTAAGCAATTATTACACAGACAGAAATGAACTAGACATAACTAGAATAACCAGGGTATATGACAATGAAGACAGATTGCATTGTTTTGTTAGCAATTATTACACAGACAGAAATGAACTAGACATAACTAGGATAAACAGGGTATATGCCAATGAAGACAGATTGCATTGTTTTGTAAGCAATTATTACACAGACAGAAATGAACTAGACATAACTAGGATAACCAGGGTATATGACAATAAAGACAGATTGCATTGTTTTGGAAGCAATTATTACACAGACAGAAATGAACTAGACATAACTAGGATAACCAAGGTATATGACAATGAAGACAGATTGCATTGTTTTGTAAGCAATTATTACACAGACAGAAATGAACTGAACATAACTAGGATAACCAGGGTATATGACAATGAAGACAGATTGCATTGTTTTGGAAGCAATTATTACACAGACAGAAATGAACTAGACATAACTAGGATAACCAGGGTATATGACAATGAAGACAGATTGCATTGTTTTGTAAGCAATTATTACACAGACATAAACGAACTAGACATAACTAGGATAACCAGGGTACATGACAATGAAGACAGATTGCATTGCTTTGGAAGCAATTATTACACAGACAGAATTGAACTAGACATAACTAGGATAACCAGGGTATATGACAATAAAGACAGATTGCATTGTCTTGGAAGCAATTATTACACAGACAGAAATGAACTGAACATAACTAGGATAACCAGGGTATATGACAATGAAGACAGATTGCATTGTTTTGGAAGCAATTATAACACAGACAGAAACGAACTGAACATAACTAGGATAACCAGGGTATATGACAATGAAGACAGATTGCATTGCTTTGGAAGCAATTATTACACAAACAGAAATGAACTGAACATAACTAGGATAACCAGGGTATATGACAATGAAGACAGATTGCATTGTTTTGGAAGCAATTATTACACAGACAGAAATGAACTAGACATAACTAGGATAACCAGGGTATATGACAATGAAGACAGATTGCATTGTTTTGGAAGCAATTATTACACAGACAGAAATGAACTAGACATAACTAGGATAACCAGGGTATATGACAATGAAGACAGATTGCATTGTTTTGTAAGCAATTATTACACAGACAGAAATGAACTAGACATAACTAGGATAACCAGGGTATATGACAATGAAAGAAGATTGCATTGTTTTGGAAGCAATTATTTCACAGACAGAAATGAACTAGACATAACTAGGATAACCAGGGTATATGACAATAAAGACAGATTGCATTGTTTTGAAAGAAATTATTACACACACAGAGATGAACTAGACATAACTGGGATAACCAGGATATATGACAATGAAGACAGATTGCATTGTTTTGTAAGCAATTATTACACAGACAGAAATGAACTAGACATAACTGGGATAACCAGGGTATATGACAATGAAGACAGATTGCATTGTTTTGTAAGCAATTATTACACAGACAGAAATGAACTAGACATAACTAGGATAACCAGGGTATATGACAATAAAGACAGATTGCATTATTTTGAAAGAAATTATTACACACACAGAGATGAACTAGACACAACTGGGATAACCAGGGTATACGACAATGAAGACAAATTGCATTGTTTTGTAAGCAATTATTACACAGACAGAAATGAACTAGACACAACTGGGATAACCAGGGTATATGACAATGAAGACAGATTGCATTGTTTTGTAAGCAATTATTACACAGACAGAAATGAACTAGACATAACTAGGATAACCAGGGTATATGGCAATGAAAGCAGATTGCATTGTTTTGGAAGCAATTATTACACAGACAGAAATGAACTAGACATAACTAGGATAACCAGGGTATATGACAATAAAGACAGATTGCATTGTTTTGAAAGCAATTATTACACAGACAGAAATGAACTAGACATAACTAGGATAACCAGGGTATATGGCAATGAAGACATATTGCATTGTTTTGTAAGCAATTATTACAAAGACAGAAATGAACGAGACATAACTGGGATAACCAGGGTATATGACAATGAAGACAGATTGCATTGTTTTGTAAGCAATTATTACACAGACAGAAATGAACTAGACATAACTAGGATAACCAGGGTATATGACAATAAAGACAGATTGCATTATTTTGAAAGAAATTATTACACACACAGAGATGAACTAGACACAACTGGGATAACCAGGGTATACGACAATGAAGACAGATTGCATTGTTTTGTAAGCAATTATTACACAGACAGAAATGAACTAGACACAACTGGGATAACCAGGGTATATGACAATGAAGACAGATTGCATTGTTTTGTAAGCAATTATTACACAGACAGAAATGAACTAGACATAACTAGGATAACCAGGGTATATGGCAATGAAAGCAGATTGCATTGTTTTGGAAGCAATTATTACACAGACAGAAATGAACTAGACATAACTAGGATAACCAGGGTATATGGTAATAAAGACAGATTGCATTGTTTTGAAAGCAATTATTACACAGACAGAAATGAACTAGACATAACTAGGATAACCAGGGTATATGGCAATGAAGACATATTGCATTGTTTTGTAAGCAATTATTACAAAGACAGAAATGAACTAGACATAACTAGGATAACCAGGGTATATGACAATAAAGACAGATTGCATTGTTTTGGAAGCAATTATTACACAGACAGAAATGAACTAGACATAACTAGGATAACCAGGGTATATGACAATGAAGACAGATTGCATTGTTTTGTAAGCAATTATTACACAGACAGAAACGAACTAGACATAACTAGGATAACCAGGGTATATGACAATGAAGACAGATTGCATTGCTTTGGAAGCAATTATTACACAGACAGAATTGAACTAGACATAACTAGGATAACCAGGGTATATGACAATAAAGACAGATTGCATTGTCTTGGAAGCAATTATTACACAGACAGAAATGAACTGAACATAACTAGGATAACCAGGGTATATGACAATGAAGACAGATTGCATTGTTTAGGAAGCAATTATAACACAGACAGAAACGAACTGAACATAACTAGGATAACCAGGGTATATGACAATGAAGACAGATTGCATTGTTTTGGAAGCAATTATTACACAGACAGAAATGAACTAGACATAACTAGGATAACCATGGTATATGACAATGAAGACAGATTGCATTGTTTTGTAAGCAATTATTACACAGACAGAAATGAACTAGACATAACTAGGATAACCAGGGTATATGACAATGAAAGAAGATTGCGTTGTTTTGGAAGCAATTATTACACAGACAGAAATGAACTAGACATAACTAGGATAACCAGGGTATATGACAATAAAGACAGATTGCATTGTTTTGAAAGAAATTATTACACACACAGAGATGAACTAGACATAACTGGGATAACCAGGATATATGACAATGAAGACAGATTGCATTGTTTTGTAAGCAATTATTACACAGACAGAAATGAACTAGACATAACTGGGATAACCAGGGTATATGACAATGAAGACAGATTGCATTGTTTTGTAAGCAATTATTACACAGACAGAAATGAACTAGACATAACTAGGATAACCAGGGTATATGACAATAAGGACAGATTGCATTATTTTGAAAGAAATTATTACACACACAGAGATGAACTAGACACAACTGGGATAACCAGGGTATACGACAATGAAGACAAATTGCATTGTTTTGTAAGCAATTATTACACAGACAGAAATGAACTAGACACAACTGGGATAACCAAGGTATATGACAATGAAGACAGATTGCATTGTTTTGTAAGCAATTATTACACAGACAGAAATGAACTAGACATAACTAGGATAACCAGGGTATATGGCAATGAAAGCAGATTGCATTGTTTTGGAAGCAATTATTACACAGACAGAAATGAACTAGACATAACTAGGATAACCAGGGTATATGACAATAAAGACAGATTGCATTGTTTTGAAAGCAATTATTACACAGACAGAAATGAACTAGACATAACTAGGATAACCAGGGTATATGGCAATGAAGACATATTGCATTGTTTTGTAAGCAATTATTACAAAGACAGAAATGAACTAGACATAACTGGGATAACCAGGGTATATGACAATGAAGACAGATTGCATTGTTTTGTAAGCAATTATTACACAGACAGAAATGAACTAGACATAACTAGGATAACCAGGGTATATGACAATAAAGACAGATTGCATTATTTTGAAAGAAATTATTACACACACAGAGATGAACTAGACACAACTGGGATAACCAGGGTATACGACAATGAAGACAGATTGCATTGTTTTGTAAGCAATTATTACACAGACAGAAATGAACTAGACACAACTGGGATAACCAGGGTATATGACAATGAAGACAGATTGCATTGTTTTGTAAGCAATTATTACACAGACAGAAATGAACTAGACATAACTAGGATAACCAGGGTATATGGCAATGAAAGCAGATTGCATTGTTTTGGAAGCAATTATTACACAGACAGAAATGAACTAGACATAACTAGGATAACCAGGGTATATGACAATAAAGACAGATTGCATTGTTTTGAAAGCAATTATTACACAGACAGAAATGAACTAGACATAACTAGGATAACCAGGGTATATGGCAATGAAGACATATTGCATTGTTTTGTAAGCAATTATTACAAAGACAGAAATGAACTAGACATAACTAGGATAACCAGGGTATATGACAATGAAGACAGATTGCATTGTTTTGAAAGAAATTATTACACAGACAGAAATGAACTAGACATAACTAGGATAACCAGGGTATGTGACAATGAAGACAGATTGCATTGTTTTGAAAGAAATTATTACACAGGTAGAAATGAACTAGACATAACTAGGATAACCAGGGTATATGACAATAAAGACAGATTGCATTGTTTTGAAAGAAATTATTACACAGACAGAAATGAACTAGACATAACTAGGATAACCAGGGTATATGACAATGAAGACAGATTGCATTGTTTTGTAAGCAATTATTACACAGACAGAAATGAACTAGACATAACTAGGATAACCAGGGTATATGACAATGAAAGAAGATTGCATTGTTTTGGAAGCAATTATTACACAGACAGAAATGAACTAGACATAACTAGGATAACCAGGGTATATGACAATAAAGACAGATTGCATTGTTTTGAAAGAAATTATTACACACACAGAGAAGAACTATACATAACTAGGATAACCAGAGTATATGGTAATAAAGACAGATTGCATTGTTTTGTAAGCAATTATTACACAGACAGAAATGAACTAGACATAACTGGGATAACCAGGGTATATGACAATGAAGACAGATTGCATTGTTTTGTAAGCAATTATTACACAGACAGAAATGAACTAGACATAACTAGGATAACCAGGGTATATGACAATAAAGACAGATTGCATTATTTTGAAAGAAATTATTACACACACACAGATGAACTAGACACAACTGGGATAACCAGGGTATACGACAATGAAGACAGATTGCATTGTTTTGTAAGCAATTATTACACAGACAGAAATGAACTAGACACAACTGGGATAACCAGGGTATATGACAATGAAGACAGATTGCATTGTTTTGTAAGCAATTATTACACAGACAGAAATGAACTAGACATAACTAGGATAACCAGGGTATATGGCAATGAAAGCAGATTGCATTGTTTTGGAAGCAATTATTACACAGACAGAAATGAACTAGACATAACTATGATAACCAGGGTATATGACAATAAAGACAGATTGCATTGTTTTGAAAGCAATTATTACACAGACAGAAATGAACTAGACATAACTAGGATAACCAGGGTATATGGCAATGAAGACATATTGCATTGTTTTGTAAGCAATTATTACAAAGACAGAAATGAACTAGACATAACTAGGATAACCAGGGTATATGACAATGAAGACAGATTGCATTGTTTTGAAAGAAATTATTACACAGACAGAAATGAACTAGACATAACTAGGATAACCAGGGTATGTGACAATGAAGACAGATTGCATTGTTTTGAAAGAAATTATTACACAGACAGAAATGAACTAGACATAACTAGGATAACCAGGGTATATGACAATGAAGACAGATTGCATTGTTTTGTAAGTAATTATTACACAGACAGAAATGAACTAGACATAACTAGAGTAACCAGGGTATATGGCAATGAACACAGATTGCATTGTTTTGGAAGCAATTATTACACAGACAGAAATGAACTAAACATAACTAGGATAACTAGGGTATATGTCAATGAAGACAGATTGCATTGTTTTGTAAGTAATTATTACAAAGACAGAAATGAACTAGACATAACTAGGGTAACCAGGGTATATGACAATGAAGATAGATTGCATTGTTTTGTAAGTAATTATTACACAGACAGAAATGAACTAGACATAACTAGGGTAACCAGGGTATATGACAATGAAGACAGATTGCATTGTTTTGGAAGCAATTATTACACAGACAGAAATGAACTAGACATAACTAGGATAACCAGAGTATATGACAATAACGACATATTGCATTGTTTTGTAAGCAATTATTACACAAGCAGAAATGAACTAGACATAACTAGGATAACCAGGGTATATGACAATGAAGACAGATTGCATTGTTTTGTAAGTACATGTTGTAATTATTACACAGACAGAAATGAACTAGACATAACTAGGGTAACCATGGTATATGACAATGAAGACAGATTGCATTGTTTTGTAAGTAATTATTACGCAGACAGAAATGAACTAGACATAACTAGGGTAACCAGGGTCTATGACAATGAAGACAGATTGCATTGTTTTGTAAGTAATTATTACACAGACAGAAATGAACTAGACATAACTAAGGTAACCAGGGTATATGACAATGAAGACAGATTGCATTGTTTTGTAAGTAATTATTACACAGACAGAAATGAACTAGACATAACTAGGGTAACCAGGGTATATGACAATGAAGACAGATTGCATTGTTTTGTAAGCAATTATTACACAGACAGAAATGAACTAGACATAACTAGGATAACCAGGGTATATGACAATGAAGACGGAGGCATTTATTACATGGCACAATGATAATTACTACATGTTGATTTACAGAAACAATTTGTCTTGCAAATTTGTAAATTTACTTGCGTGTTTACGTGTTGAATATGTCTCAGAAAAAATACAGGAGCAGTAATACTACACTATGACTCGTCTCTACTGCTCTAACGTTCCGATATCTGCGTAAGCGGACAGTTTTTGTTCAATATTCACTTGAACAATACACATAATACATCTCGGCACATTTGCATAATTACTTCGTTAAAGTGTGTCACATTACGCGTGCGGTAGTTCAGGGTCTGTTTGGGTCGTGATTCTAGTAAACATCCAAGGCATCTGTAATTACTTTGTCATCCGTAGTTATAGGGTTTCATCCCTTACCATGCTTAGATAAAACGTATCTGACAGTATAGTTAGATTGTTTGATATCATCTGCTTTTATGTTCACTTGTTTGACAGATTTGTCGTACATGTAGTATTGTAGATGTCGCTGTATACATATATATTCGGAAGCGACAGTTCAAGGGCGTAAAATTACCATGTACAATACGTCATGCACATATATTGTATATTTAATCAATGTAGAACGAGTATAACATGTGACAGGCAGATGGATACTTATTGTGACGTGTGTTGCCATGGCAAATATATTCCAAGAACTCATCATCCCCTTAAATACCATACCATTAAATCGTATTTATCATTTTATGGAGATTTCTAAAATTCATTTCCGATTCCCCTGAATACTACAATATATCGCAGTATTGTGAATGGAGGACATATACAAATAAATAAAAGTCAATTAATTAGGTTGTTCATTTATCAAATCGTTCAATGTCACTCAGAAAAAAAATGTCATTCATCAAGTCATGGAAATCATCTGGTAAGCACAGCGAAATTAGTACTTGAACTTGAATATGATGAAGTTGACATGGAGTTAGATGTTAATTGGTTCAGACACATACACGGTTCAGTCGCAATTCTATGTGAATAAGCCAGATAATGTATTGAAAACCACACTGTGCATAGTACAGTCAATTCATGCGGCAAGCAATGAGGTACACACTTTCACTGATTGAAATATATTAACATAATACACAGTTTATCACCTCAACGTCAAAGTCAGTGGTTGCCCCACATATCTAGTTCAACCATTGCTTCATTTCTATAACAGCGAGCAAATTTCACTCAGACTATTATAGCTCATACCACTAATTGAAACTCCATAGACGACAATGTTAACATATTAGGAGAATGCTACATGAAAATGATGAAAACATGGCTCAAAAATGGGAAATCAACATGCCAGTAATCAACAACATAAAAGACTAACATGTTGGCCAGCTCAAACTCTTGCAAATCTCAGGTAAACAAGACACAACTACTGTCTTTGGATTCCACCTAGAGAAATCATTGGAAACACCAAGAACAAACAGGCCACACTTGAGAAAAAAATATATGAAAAAATTCATTGGTACTTGCAACGCATTTTAATTGATTTGTGGCATCAAACCTATTAGTCCGACTACCGTTATTGCAATTAAAATATGCGTAAACAATTTCACCCAGAAGACATTTGGTGGCGCTATAACACTTAGCTAAAGTTGTGTTACATTTGTGCGCATTCAGAGACACTATTCTGAGGAGCGGAGCTACGTCACAGGACGTTCTACTATGCTAATACACGCACCACTCTACCCTGTATTTCTATGGAGTCTGAGCAGAACGTTCTACTATGCTAATACACGCACCACTCTACCCTGTATTTCTATGGAGTCTGAGCAGAACGTACTACTATGCTAATACACGCACCACTCTACCCTGTATTTCTATGGAGTCTGAGCAGAACGTTCTACTATGCTAATACACGCACCACTCTACCCTGTATTTCTATGGAGTCTGAGCAGAACGTTCTACTATGCTAATACACACACCACTCTACCCTGTATTTCTATAGAGTCTGAGCAGAACGTTCTACTATGCTAATACACGCACCACTCTACCCTGTATTTCTATGAAGTCTGGGCAGAACGTTCTACTATGCTAATACATGCACCACTCTACCCTGTATTTCTATGGAGTCTGAGCAGAACGTTCTACTATGCTAATACACGTGCCACTCTACCCTGTATTTCTATGGAGTCTGAGCAGAACGTTCTACTATGCTAATACACACACCACTCTACCCTGTATTTCTATGGAGTCTGAGCAGAACGTTCTACTATGCTAATACACGCACCACTCTACCCTGTATTTCTATGAAGTCTGAGCAGAACGTTCTACTATGCTAATACACGCACCACTCTACCCTGTATTTCTATGGAGTCTGGGCAGAACGTTCTACTATGCTAATACACGTACCACTCCACCCTGTATTTCTATGGAGTATGAGCAGAACGTTCTACTCTGCTAATACACGCACCACTCTACCCTGTATTTCTATGGAGTTTGAGCAGAACGTTCTACTATGCTAATACACGCACCACTCTACCCGTATTTCCATGGAGTCTGAGCAGAAAGTTCTACTATGCTAATACACGCACCACTCTACCCTGTATTTCTATGGAGTCTGAGCAGAACGTTCTACTATGCTAAAACACGCACCACTCTACCGTGTAGTTCTATGGAGTCTGAGCAGAACGTTCTACTATGCTAATACACGCACCACTCTACCCTGTATTTCTATGGAGTCTGAGCAGAACGTTCAACTATGCTAATACACGTACCACTCTACCCTGTATTTCTTTGGAGTCTGAGCAGAACGTTCTACTATACTAATACACGTACCACTCTACCCTGTATTTCAATGGAGTCTGAGCAGAACGTTCTACTATGCTAATACACGCACCACTCTACCCTGTATTTCTATGGAGTCTTGGCAGAACATTCTACTATGCTAATACACGCACCACTCTACCCTGTATTTCTATGGAGTCTGAGCAGAACGTTCTACTATGCTAATACACGCACCACTCTACCCTGTATTTCTATGGAGTCTGAGCAGAACGTTCTACTATGCTAATACACGTAGCACTCTACCCTGTATTTCTATGGAGTCTGAGCAGAACGTTCTACTATGCTAATACACGCACCACTCTACCCTGTATTTCTATGAAGTCTGGGCAGAACGTTCTACTATGCTAATACATGCACCACTCTACCCTGTATTTCTATGGAGTCTGAGCAGAACGTTCTACTATGCTAATACACGTGCCACTCTACCCTGTATTTCTATGGAGTCTGAGCAGAACGTTCTACTATGCTAATACACACACCACTCTACCCTGTATTTCTATGGAGTCTGAGCAGAACGTTCTACTATGCTAATACACGCACCACTCTACCCTGTATTTCTATGAAGTCTGAGCAGAACGTTCTACTATGCTAATACACGCACCACTCTACCCTGTATTTCTATGGAGTCTGGGCAGAACGTTCTACTATGCTAATACACGTACCACTCCACCCTGTATTTCTATGGAGTATGAGCAGAACGTTCTACTCTGCTAATACACGCACCACTCTACCCTGTATTTCTATGGAGTTTGAGCAGAACGTTCTACTATGCTAATACACGCACCACTCTACCCGTATTTCCATGGAGTCTGAGCAGAAAGTTCTACTATGCTAATACACGCACCACTCTACCCTGTATTTCTATGGCGTCTGAGCAGAACGTTCTACTATGCTAAAACACGCACCACTCTACCGTGTAGTTCTATGGAGTCTGAGCAGAACGTTCTACTATGCTAATACACGCACCACTCTACCCTGTATTTCTATGGAGTCTGAGCAGAACGTTCAACTATGCTAATACACGTACCACTCTACCCTGTATTTCTTTGGAGTCTGAGCAGAACGTTCTACTATACTAATACACGTACCACTCTACCCTGTATTTCAATGGAGTCTGAGCAGAACGTTCTACTATGCTAATACACGCACCACTCTACCCTGTATTTCTATGGAGTCTTGGCAGAACATTCTACTATGCTAATACACGCACCACTCTACCCTGTATTTCTATGGAGTCTGAGCAGAACGTTCTACTATGCTAATTCATGTACCACTCTACCCTGTATTTCTATGGAGTCTGAGCAGAACGTTCTACTATGCAAATACACGCACCACTCTACCCTGTAGTTCTATGGAGTCTGAGCAGAACGTTCTACTATGCTAATACACGCACCACTCTACCCTGTATTTCTATGGAGTCTGAGCAGAACGTTCTACTATGCTAATACACGTACCACTATACCCTGTATTTCCATGGAGTCTGAGCAGAACGTTCTACTATGCAAATACATGCACCACTCAACCCTGTATTTCTATGGAGTCTGAGCAGAACGTTCTACTATGCTAATACACGTACCACTCTACCCTGTATTTCCATGGAGTCTGAGCAGAATGTTCTACTATGCTAATACAAGCACCACTCTACCCTGTATTTCTATGGAGTCTGAGCAGAACGTTCTACTATGCTAATACACGTGCCACTCTACCCTGTATTTCTATGGAGTCCGAGCAGAACGTTCTACTATGCTAATACACGGACCACTCTACCCTGTATTTCTATGGAGTCTGAGCAGAACGTTCTACTATGCTAATACACGTACCACTCTACCCTGTATTTCTATGGAGTCTGAGCAGAACGTTCTACTATGCTAATACCCGCACCACTCTTCACAGTATTTCTATGGAGTCTGAGCAGAACGTTCTACTATGCTAATACACGCACCACTCTACCCTGTATTTCTAGGGAGTCTGAGCAGAACGTTCTACTATGCTAATACACGCACCAGTCTTCCCTGTATTTCTATGGAGTCTGAGCAGAACGTTCTACTATGCTAATACACGCACCACTCTACCCAGTATTTCTAGGGAGTCTGAGCAGAACGTTCTACTATGATAATACACGCACCACTCTACCCTGTATTTCTAGGGAGTCTGAGCAGAACGTTCTACTATGCTAATACACGCACCATTCTACCCTGTATTTGTATGGAGTCTGAGCAGAACGTTCTACTATACTAATACACGCACCACTCTACCCTGTATTTCTATGGAGTCTGAGCAGAACGTTCTACTATGCAAATACACGTACCACTCTACCCTGTATTTCTATGGAGTCTGAGCAGAACGTTCTACTATGCTAATACACGCACCACTCTACCCTGTATTTCTATGGAGTCTGAGCAGAACGTTCTACTATGCTAATACACGCACCACTCTACCCTGTATTTCTATGGAGTCTGAGCAGAACGTTCTACTATGCTAATACACGCACCACTCTACCCTGTATTTCTATGGAGTCTGAGCAGAACGTTCTACTATGCTAATACACGCACCACTCTACCCTGTATTTCTATGGAGTCTGAGCAGAACGTTCTACTATGCTAATACACGCACCACTCTACCCTGTATTTCTATGGAGTCTGAGCAGAACGTTCTACTATGCTAATACACGCACCACTCTACCCTGTATTTCTATGGAGTCTGAGCAGAACGTTCTACTATGCAAATACACGTGCCACTCTACCCTGTATTTCTATGGAGTCTGAGCAGAACGTTCTACTATGCTAATACACACACCACTCTACCCTGTATTTCTATGGAGTCTGAGCAGAACGTTCTACTATGCTAATACACGCACCACTCTACCCTGTATTTCTATGAAGTCTGAGCAGAACGTTCTACTATGCTAATACACGCACCACTCTACCCTGTATTTCTATGGAGTCTGGGCAGAACGTTCTACTATGCTAATACACGTACCACTCCACCCTGTATTTCTATGGAGTATGAGCAGAACGTTCTACTCTGCTAATACACGCACCACTCTACCCTGTATTTCTATGGAGTTTGAGCAGAACGTTCTACTATGCTAATACACGCACCACTCTACCCGTATTTCCATGGAGTCTGAGCAGAAAGTTCTACTATGCTAATACACGCACCACTCTACCCTGTATTTCTATGGCGTCTGAGCAGAACGTTCTACTATGCTAAAACACGCACCACTCTACCGTGTAGTTCTATGGAGTCCGAGCAGAACGTTCTACTATGCTAATACACGCACCACTCTACCCTGTATTTCTATGGAGTCTGAGCAGAACGTTCAACTATGCTAATACACGTACCACTCTACCCTGTATTTCTTTGGAGTCTGAGCAGAACGTTCTACTATACTAATACACGTACCACTCTACCCTGTATTTCAATGGAGTCTGAGCAGAACGTTCTACTATGCTAATACACGCACCACTCTACCCTGTATTTCTATGGAGTCTTGGCAGAACATTCTACTATGCTAATACACGCACCACTCTACCCTGTATTTCTATGGAGTCTGAGCAGAACGTTCTACTATGCTAATTCATGTACCACTCTACCCTGTATTTCTATGGAGTCTGAGCAGAACGTTCTACTATGCAAATACACGCACCACTCTACCCTGTAGTTCTATGGAGTCTGAGCAGAACGTTCTACTATGCTAATACACGCACCACTCTACCCTGTATTTCTATGGAGTCTGAGCAGAACGTTCTACTATGCTAATACACGTACCACTATACCCTGTATTTCCATGGAGTCTGAGCAGAACGTTCTACTATGCAAATACATGCACCACTCTACCCTGTATTTCTATGGAGTCTGAGCAGAACGTTCTACTATGCTAATACACGTACCACTCTACCCTGTATTTCCATGGAGTCTGAGCAGAATGTTCTACTATGCTAATACAAGCACCACTCTACCCTGTATTTCTATGGAGTCTGAGCAGAACGTTCTACTATGCTAATACACGTGCCACTCTACCCTGTATTTCTATGGAGTCCGAGCAGAACGTTCTACTATGCTAATACACGGACCACTCTACCCTGTATTTCTATGGAGTCTGAGCAGAACGTTCTACTATGCTAATACACGTACCACTCTACCCTGTATTTCTATGGAGTCTGAGCAGAACGTTCTACTATGCTAATACCCGCACCACTCTTCACAGTATTTCTATGGAGTCTGAGCAGAACGTTCTACTATGCTAATACACGCACCACTCTACCCTGTATTTCTAGGGAGTCTGAGCAGAACGTTCTACTATGCTAATACACGCACCAGTCTTCCCTGTATTTCTATGGAGTCTGAGCAGAACGTTCTACTATGCTAATACACGCACCACTCTACCCAGTATTTCTAGGGAGTCTGAGCAGAACGTTCTACTATGCTAATACACGCACCACTCTACCCTGTATTTCTAGGGAGTCTGAGCAGAACGTTCTACTATGCTAATACACGCACCATTCTACCCTGTATTTGTATGGAGTCTGAGCAGAACGTTCTACTATACTAATACACGCACCACTCTACCCTGTATTTCTATGGAGTCTGAGCAGAACGTTCTACTATGCAAATACACGTACCACTCTACCCTGTATTTCTATGGAGTCTGAGCAGAACGTTCTACTATGCTAATACACGCACCACTCTACCCTGTATTTCTATGGAGTCTGAGCAGAACGTTCTACTATGCTAATACACGCACCACTCTACCCTGTATTTCTATGGAGTCTGAGCAGAACGTTCTACTATGCTAATACACGCACCACTCTACCCTGTATTTCTATGGAGTCTGAGCAGAACGTTCTACTATGCTAATACACGCACCACTCTACCCTGTATTTCTATGGAGTCTGAGCAGAACGTTCTACTATGCTAATACACGCACCACTCTACCCTGTATTTCTATGAAGTCTGAGCAGAACGTTCTACTATGCTAATACACGCACCACTCTACCCTGTATTTCTATGGAGTCTGAGCAGAACGTTCTACTATGCAAATACACGTGCCACTCTACCCTGTATTTCTATGGAGTCTGAGCAGAACGTTCTACTATGCTAATACACACACCACTCTACCCTGTATTTCTATGGAGTCTGAGCAGAACGTTCTACTCTGCTAATACACGCACCACTCTACCCTGTATTTCTATGAAGTCTGAGCAGAACGTTCTACTATGCTAATACACGCACCACTCTACCCTGTATTTCTATGGAGTCTGGGCAGAACGTTCTACTATGCTAATACACGTACCACTCCACCCTGTATTTCTATGGAGTCTGAGCAGAACGTTCTACTCTGCTAATACACGCACCACTCTACCCTGTATTTCTATGGAGTTTGAGCAGAACGTTCTACTATGCTAATACACGCACCACTCTACCCGTATTTCCATGGAGTCTGAGCAGAACGTTCTACTATGCTAATACACGCACCATTCTACCCTGTATTTCTATGGAGTCTGAGCAGAACGTTCTACTACGCTAATACACGTACCACTCTACCCTGTATTTCTATGGAGTCTGAGCAGAACGTTCTACTATGCTAATACACGCACCACTCTACCCTGTATTTCTATGGAGTCTGAGCAGAACTTTCTACTATGCTAATACACGTGCCACTCTACCCTGTATTTCTATGGAGTCTGAGCAGTACGTTCTACTTTGCTAATACACGTACCACTCTACCCTGTATTTCTATGAAATCTGAGCAGAACGTTCTACTATGCTAATACACGCACCACTCTACCCTGTATTTCTATGGAGTCTGAGCAGAACGTTCTACTATGCTAATACACGCACCACTCTACCCTGTATTTCTATGGAGTCTGAGCAGAACGTTCTACTATGCTAATACACGCACCACTTTACCCTGTATTTCTATGGAGTCTGAGCAGAACGTTCTACTATGCTAATACACGTACCACTCTACACTGTATTTCTATGGAGTCTGAGCAGAACGTTCTACTATGCTAATACACGTACCACTCTACCCTGTATTTCTATAGAGTCTGAGCAGAACGTTCTACTATGCTAATACACGCACCACTCTACCCTGTATTTCTATGGAGTCTGAGCAGAACGTTCTACTATGCTAATACACGCACCACTCTACCCTGTATTTCTATGGAGTCTGAGCAGAACGTTCTACTATGCTTATACATGCACCACTCTACCCTGTATTTCTATGGAGTCTGAGCAGAACGTTCTACTATGCTAATACACGTGCCACTCTACCCTATATTTCTATGGAGTCTGAGCAGAACGTTCTACTATGCTAATACACACACCACTCTACCCTGTATTTCTATGGAGTCTGAGCAGAACGTTCTACTATGCTAATACACGCACCACTCTACCCTGTATGTCTATGAAGTCTGAGCAGAACGTTCTACTATGCTAATACACGCACCACTCTATCCTGTATTTCTATGGAGTCTGGGCAGAACGTTCTACTTTGCTAATACACGTACCACTCCACCCTGTATTTCTATGGAGTCTGAGCAGAACGTTCTACTATGCTAATACACGGACCACTCTACCCTGTATTTCTATGGAGTCTGAGCAGAACGTTCTACTATGCTAATACACGTACCACTCTACCCTGTATTTCTATGGAGTCTGAGCAGAACGTTCTACTATGCTAATACCCGCACCACTCTTCACAGTATTTCTATGGAGTCTGAGCAGAACGTTCTACTATGCTAATACACGCACCACTCTACCCTGTATTTCTAGGGAGTCTGAGCAGAACGTTCTACTATGCTAATACACGCACCAGTCTTCCCTGTATTTCTATGGAGTCTGAGCAGAACGTTCTACTATGCTAATACACGCACCACTCTACCCTGTATTTCTAGGGAGTCTGAGCAGAACGTTCTACTATGCTAATACACGCACCACTCTACCCTGTATTTCTAGGGAGTCTGAGCAGAACGTTCTACTATGCTAATACACGCACCATTCTACCCTGTATTTCTATGGAGTCTGAGCAGAACGTTCTACTATACTAATACACGCACCACTCTACCCTGTATTTCTATGGAGTCTGAGCAGAACGTTCTACTATGCTAATACACGCACCACTCTACCCTGTATTTCTATGGAGTCTGAGCAGAACGTTCTACTATGCTAATACACGCACCACTTTACCCTGTATTTCTATGGAGTCTGAGCAGAACGTTCTACTATGCTAATACACGTACCACTCTACACTGTATTTCTATGGAGTCTGAGCAGAACGTTCTACTATGCTAATACACGTACCACTCTACCCTGTATTTCTATAGAGTCTGAGCAGAACGTTCTACTATGCTAATACACGCACCACTCTACCCTGTATTTCTATGGAGTCTGAGCAGAACGTTCTACTATGCTAATACACGTACCACTCTACCCTGTATTTCTATGAAGTCTGAGCAGAACGTTCTACTATGCTAATACACGCACCACTCTACCCTGTATTTCTATGGAGTCTGAGCAGAACGTTCTACTATGCTTATACATGCACCACTCTACCCTGTATTTCTATGGAGTCTGAGCAGAACGTTCTACTATGCTAATACACGTGCCACTCTACCCTGTATTTCTATGGAGTCTGAGCAGAACGTTCTACTATGCTAATACACACACCACTCTACCCTGTATTTCTATGGAGTCTGAGCAGAACGTTCTACTATGCTAATACACGCACCACTCTACCCTGTATGTCTATGAAGTCTGAGCAGAACGTTCTACTATGCTAATACACGCACCACTCTATCCTGTATTTCTATGGAGTCTGGGCAGAACGTTCTACTTTGCTAATACACGTACCACTCCACCCTGTATTTCTATGGAGTCTGAGCAGAACGTTCTACTATGCTAATACACGGACCACTCTACCCTGTATTTCTATGGAGTCTGAGCAGAACGTTCTACTATGCTAATACACGTACCACTCTACCCTGTATTTCTATGGAGTCTGAGCAGAACGTTCTACTATGCTAATACCCGCACCACTCTTCACAGTATTTCTATGGAGTCTGAGCAGAACGTTCTACTATGCTAATACACGCACCACTCTACCCTGTATTTCTAGGGAGTCTGAGCAGAACGTTCTACTATGCTAATACACGCACCAGTCTTCCCTGTATTTCTATGGAGTCTGAGCAGAACGTTCTACTATGCTAATACACGCACCACTCTACCCTGTATTTCTAGGGAGTCTGAGCAGAAAGTTCTACTATGCTAATACACGCACCACTCTACCCTGTATTTCTAGGGAGTCTGAGCAGAACGTTCTACTATGCTAATACACGCACCATTCTACCCTGTATTTCTATGGAGTCTGAGCAGAACGTTCTACTATACTAATACACGCACCACTCTACCCTGTATTTCTATGGAGTCTGAGCATAACGTTCTACTATGCTAATACACGTACCACTCTACCCTGTATTTCTATGGAGTCTGAGCAGAACGTTCTACTACGCTAATACACGTACCACTCTACCCTGTATTTCTATGGAGTCTGAGCAGAACATTCTACTATGCTAATACACGCACCACTCTACCCTGTATTTCTATGGAGTCTGAGCAGAACTTTCTACTATGCTAATACACGTGCCACTCTACCCTGTATTTCTATGGAGTCTGAGCAGAACGTTCTACTATGCTAATACACGTACCACTCTACCCTGTGTTTCTATGAAGTCTGAGCAGAACGTTCTACTATGCTAATACACGCACCACTCTACCCTGTATTTCTATGGAGTCTGAGCAGAACGTTCTACTATGCTAATACACGCACCACTCTACCCTGTATTTCTATGGAGTCTGAGCAGAACGTTCTACTATGCTAATACACGTACCACTCTACCCTGTATTTCTATGGAGTCTGAGCAGAACGTTCTACTATGCTAATACACGCACCACTCTACCCTGTATTTCTATGAAGTCTGAGCAGAACGTTCTACTATGATAATACACGCACCACTCTACCCTGTATTTCTATGGAGTCTGAGCAGAACGTTCTACTATGCAAATACACGTGCCACTCTACCCTGTATTTCTATGGAGTCTGAGCAGAACGTTCTACTATGCTAATACCCGCACCACTCTTCACAGTATTTCTATGGAGTCTGAGCAGAACGTTCTACTATGCTAATACACGCACCAGTCTTCCCTGTATTTCTATGGAGTCTGAGCAGAACGTTCTACTCTGCTAATACACGCACCACTCTACCCTGTATTTCTATGGAGTTTGAGCAGAACGTTCTACTATGCTAATACACGCACCACTCTACCCGTATTTCCATGGAGTCTGAGCAGAACGTTCTACTATGCTAATACACGCACCACTCTACCCTGTATTTCTATGGAGTCTGAGCAGAACGTTCAACTACGCTAATACACGTACCACTCTACCCTGTATTTCTATGGAGTCTGAGCAGAACGTTCTACTGTGCTAATACACGCACCACTCTACCCTGTATTTCTATGGAGTCTGAGCAGAACGTTCTACTATGCTAATACACGCACCACTCTACCCAGTATTTCTAGGGAGTCTGAGCAGAACGTTCTACTATGCTAATACACGCACCACTCTACCCTGTATTTCTAGGGAGTCTGAGCAGAACGTTCTACTATGCTAATACACGCACCATTCTACCCTGTATTTGTATGGAGTCTGAGCAGAACGTTCTACTATACTAATACACGCACCACTCTACCCTGTATTTCTATGGAGTCTGAGCAGAACGTTCTACTATGCAAATACACGTACCACTCTACCCTGTATTTCTATGGAGTCTGAGCAGAACGTTCTACTACGCTAATACACGTACCACTCTACCCTGTATTTCTATGGAGTCTGAGCAGAACATTCTACTATGCTAATACACGCACCACTCTACCCTGTATTTCTATGGAGTCTGAGCAGAACTTTCTACTATGCTAATACACGTGCCACTCTACCCTGTATTTCTATGGAGTCTGAGCAGAACGTTCTACTATGCTAATACACGTACCACTCTACCCTGTGTTTCTATGAAGTCTGAGCAGAACGTTCTACTATGCTAATACACGCACCACTCTACCCTGTATTTCTATGGAGTCTGAGCAGAACGTTCTACTATGCTAATACACGCACCACTCTACCCTGTATTTCTATGGAGTCTGAGCAGAACGTTCTACTATGCTAATACACGCACCACTCTACCCTGTATTTCTATGGAGTCTGAGCAGAACGTTCTACTATGCTAATACACGCACCACTCTACCCTGTATTTCTATGAAGTCTGAGCAGAACGTTCTACTATGCTAATACACGCACCACTCTACCCTGTATTTCTATGGAGTCTGAGTAGAACGTTCTACTATGCAAATACACGTGCCACTCTACCCTGTATTTCTATGGAGTCTGAGCAGAACGTTCTACTATGCTAATACACACACCACTCTACCCTGTATTTCTATGGAGTCTGAGCAGAACGTTCTACTATGCTAATACACGCACCACTCTACCCTGTATTTCTATGAAGTCTGAGCAGAACGTTCTACTATGCTAATACACGCACCACTCTACCCTGTATTTCTATGGAGTCTGGGCAGAACGTTCTACTATGCTAATACACGTACCACTCCACCCTGTATTTCTATGGAGTCTGAGCAGAACGTTCTACTCTGCTAATACACGCACCACTCTACCCTGTATTTCTATGGAGTTTGAGCAGAACGTTCTACTATGCTAATACACGCACCACTCTACCCGTATTTCCATGGAGTCTGAGCAGAACGTTCTACTATGCTAATACACGCACCATTCTACCCTGTATTTCTATGGAGTCTGAGCAGAACGTTCTACTACGCTAATACACGTACCACTCTACCCTGTATTTCTATGGAGTCTGAGCAGAACGTTCTACTATGCTAATACACGCACCACTCTACCCTGTATTTCTATGGAGTCTGAGCAGAACTTTCTACTATGCTAATACACGTGCCACTCTACCCTGTATTTCTATGGAGTCTGAGCAGTACGTTCTACTTTGCTAATACACGTACCACTCTACCCTGTATTTCTATGAAATCTGAGCAGAACGTTCTACTATGCTAATACACGCACCACTCTACCCTGTATTTCTATGGAGTCTGAGCAGAACGTTCTACTATGCTAATACACGCACCACTCTACCCTGTATTTCTATGGAGTCTGAGCAGAACGTTCTACTATGCTAATACACGCACCACTTTACCCTGTATTTCTATGGAGTCTGAGCAGAACGTTCTACTATGCTAATACACGTACCACTCTACACTGTATTTCTATGGAGTCTGAGCAGAACGTTCTACTATGCTAATACACGTACCACTCTACCCTGTATTTCTATAGAGTCTGAGCAGAACGTTCTACTATGCTAATACACGCACCACTCTACCCTGTATTTCTATGGAGTCTGAGCAGAACGTTCTACTATGCTAATACACGTACCACTCTACCCTGTATTTCTATGAAGTCTGAGCAGAACGTTCTACTATGCTAATACACGCACCACTCTACCCTGTATTTCTATGGAGTCTGAGCAGAACGTTCTACTATGCTTATACATGCACCACTCTACCCTGTATTTCTATGGAGTCTGAGCAGAACGTTCTACTATGCTAATACACGTGCCACTCTACCCTGTATTTCTATGGAGTCTGAGCAGAACGTTCTACTATGCTAATACACACACCACTCTACCCTGTATTTCTATGGAGTCTGAGCAGAACGTTCTACTATGCTAATACACGCACCACTCTACCCTGTATTTCTATGAAGTCTGAGCAGAACGTTCTACTATGCTAATACACGCACCACTCTATCCTGTATTTCTATGGAGTCTGGGCAGAACGTTCTACTTTGCTAATACACGTACCACTCCACCCTGTATTTCTATGGAGTCTGAGCAGAACGTTCTACTATGCTAATACACGGACCACTCTACCCTGTATTTCTATGGAGTCTGAGCAGAACGTTCTACTATGCTAATACACGTACCACTCTTCCCTGTATTTCTATGGAGTCTGAGTAGAACCTTCTACTATGCTAATACACGCACCACTCTACCCTGTATTTTTATGGAGTCTGGGCAGAACGTTCTACTATGCTTATACATGCACCACTCTACCCTGTATTTCTATGGAGTCTGAGCAGAACGTTCTACTATGCTAATACACGTGCCACTCTACCCTGTATTTCTATGGAGTCTGAGCAGAACGTTCTACTATGCTAATACACACACCACTCTACCCTGTATTTCTATGGAGTCTGAGCAGAACGTTCTACTATGCTAATACACGCACCACTCTACCCTGTATTTCTATGAAGTCTGAGCAGAACGTTCTACTATGCTAATACACGCACCACTCTATCCTGTATTTCTATGGAGTCTGGGCAGAACGTTCTACTTTGCTAATACACGTACCACTCCACCCTGTATTTCTATGGAGTCTGAGCAGAACGTTCTACTATGCTAATACACGGACCACTCTACCCTGTATTTCTATGGAGTCTGAGCAGAACGTTCTACTATGCTAATACACGTACCACTCTTCCCTGTATTTCTATGGAGTCTGAGCAGAACGTTCTACTATGCTAATACCCGCACCACTCTTCACAGTATTTCTATGGAGTCTGAGCAGAACGTTCTACTATGCTAATACACGCACCACTCTACCCTGTATTTCTAGGGAGTCTGAGCAGAACGTTCTACTATGCTAATACACGCACCAGTCTTCCCTGTATTTCTATGGAGTCTGAGCAGAACGTTCTACTATGCTAATACACGCACCACTCTACCCTGTATTTCTAGGGAGTCTGAGCAGAACGTTCTACTATGCTAATACACGCACCACTCTACCCTGTATTTCTAGGGAGTCTGAGCAGAACGTTCTACTATGCTAATACACGCACCATTCTACCCTGTATTTCTATGGAGTCTGAGCAGAACGTTCTACTATACTAATACACGCACCACTCTACCCTGTATTTCTATGGAGTCTGAGCAGAACGTTCTACTATGCTAATACACGTACCACTCTACCCTGTATTTCTATGGAGTCTGAGCAGAACGTTCTACTACGCTAATACACGTACCACTCTACCCTGTATTTCTATGGAGTCTGAGCAGAACATTCTACTATGCTAATACACGCACCACTCTACCCTGTATTTCTATGGAGTCTGAGCAGAACTTTCTACTATGCTAATACACGTGCCACTCTACCCTGTATTTCTATGGAGTCTGAGCAGAACGTTCTACTATGCTAATACACGTACCACTCTACCCTGTGTTTCTATGAAGTCTGAGCAGAACGTTCTACTATGCTAATACACGCACCACTCTACCCTGTATTTCTATGGAGTCTGAGCAGAACGTTCTACTATGCTAATACACGCACCACTCTACCCTGTATTTCTATGGAGTCTGAGCAGAACGTTCTACTATGCTAATACACGTAACACTCTACCCTGTATTTCTATGAAGTCTGAGCAGAACGTTCTACTATGCTAATACACGCACCACTCTACCCTGTATTTCTATGGAGTCTGGGCAGAACGTTCTACTATGCTAATACACGTACCACTCCACCCTGTATTTCTATGGAGTCTGAGCAGAACGTTCTACTCTGCTAATACACGCACCACTCTACCCTGTATTTCTATGGAGTTTGAGCAGAACGTTCTACTATGCTAATACACGCACCACTCTACCCGTATTTCCATGGAGTCTGAGCAGAACGTTCTACTATGCTAATACACGCACCATTCTACCCTGTATTTCTATGGAGTCTGAGCAGAACGTTCTACTACGCTAATACACGTACCACTCTACCCTGTATTTCTATGGAGTCTGAGCAGAACGTTCTACTATGCTAATACACGCACCACTCTACCCTGTATTTCTATGGAGTCTGAGCAGAACTTTCTACTATGCTAATACACGTGCCACTCTACCCTGTATTTCTATGGAGTCTGAGCAGTACGTTCTACTTTGCTAATACACGTACCACTCTACCCTGTATTTCTATGAAATCTGAGCAGAACGTTCTACTATGCTAATACACGCACCACTCTACCCTGTATTTCTATGGAGTCTGAGCAGAACGTTCTACTATGCTAATACACGCACCACTCTACCCTGTATTTCTATGGAGTCTGAGCAGAACGTTCTACTATGCTAATACACGCACCACTTTACCCTGTATTTCTATGGAGTCTGAGCAGAACGTTCTACTATGCTAATACACGTACCACTATACACTGTATTTCTATGGAGTCTGAGCAGAACGTTCTACTATGCTAATACACGTACCACTCTACCCTGTATTTCTATAGAGTCTGAGCAGAACGTTCTACTATGCTAATACACGCACCACTCTACCCTGTATTTCTATGGAGTCTGAGCAGAACGTTCTACTATGCTAATACACACACCACTCTACCCTGTATTTCTATGGAGTCTGAGCAGAACGTTCTACTCTGCTAATACACGCACCACTCTACCCTGTATTTCTATGGAGTTTGAGCAGAACGTTCTACTATGCTAATACACGCACCATTCTACCCTGTATTTCTATGGAGTCTGAGCAGAACGTTCTACTACGCTAATACACGTACCACTCTACCCTGTATTTCTATGGAGTCTGAGCAGAACGTTCTACTATGCTAATACACGCACCACTCTACCCTGTATTTCTATGGAGTCTGAGCAGAACTTTCTACTATGCTAATACACGTGCCACTCTACCCTGTATTTCTATGGAGTCTGAGCAGTACGTTCTACTTTGCTAATACACGTACCACTCTACCCTGTATTTCTATGAAATCTGAGCAGAACGTTCTACTATGCTAATACACGCACCACTCTACCCTGTATTTCTATGGAGTCTGAGCAGAACGTTCTACTATGCTAATACACGCACCACTCTACCCTGTATTTCTATGGAGTCTGAGCAGAACGTTCTACTATGCTAATACACGCACCACTTTACCCTGTATTTCTATGGAGTCTGAGCAGAACGTTCTACTATGCTAATACACGTACCACTATACACTGTATTTCTATGGAGTCTGAGCAGAACGCTCTACTATGCTAATACACGTACCACTCTACCCTGTATTTCTATAGAGTCTGAGCAGAACGTTCTACTATGCTAATACACGCACCACTCTACCCTGTATTTCTATGGAGTCTGAGCAGAACGTTCTACTATGCTAATACACACACCACTCTACCCTGTATTTCTATGGAGTCTGAGCAGAACGTTCTACTATGCTAATACACGCACCACTCTACCCT
The DNA here is from genome assembly GCF_978046115.1 of Saccoglossus kowalevskii. Lineage (NCBI taxonomy): Eukaryota > Metazoa > Hemichordata > Enteropneusta > Harrimaniidae > Saccoglossus > Saccoglossus kowalevskii. The sequence goes on from NC_140652.1 coordinate 2,191,700, forward strand.
GTATTTCTATGAAGTCTGAGCAGAACGTTCTACTATGCTAATACACGCACCACTCTATCCTGTATTTCTATGGAGTCTGGGCAGAACGTTCTACTTTGCTAATACACGTACCACTCCACCCTGTATTTCTATGGAGTCTGAGCAGAACGTTCTACTATGCTAATACACGGACCACTCTACCCTGTATTTCTATGGAGTCTGAGCAGAACGTTCTACTATGCTAATACACGTACCACTCTTCCCTGTATTTCTATGGAGTCTGAGCAGAACGTTCTACTATGCTAATACCCGCACCACTCTTCACAGTATTTCTATGGAGTCTGAGCAGAACGTTCTACTATGCTAATACACGCACCACTCTACCCTGTATTTCTAGGGAGTCTGAGCAGAACGTTCTACTATGCTAATACACGCACCAGTCTTCCCTGTATTTCTATGGAGTCTGAGCAGAACGTTCTACTATGCTAATACACGCACCACTCTACCCTGTATTTCTAGGGAGTCTGAGCAGAACGTTCTACTATGCTAATACACGCACCACTCTACCCTGTATTTCTAGGGAGTCTGAGCAGAACGTTCTACTATGCTAATACACGCACCATTCTACCCTGTATTTCTATGGAGTCTGAGCAGAACGTTCTACTATACTAATACACGCACCACTCTACCCTGTATTTCTATGGAGTCTGAGCAGAACGTTCTACTTTGCTAATACACGTACCACTCTACCCTGTATTTCTATGGAGTCTGAGCAGAACGTTCTACTACGCTAATACACGTACCACTCTACCCTGTATTTCTATGGAGTCTGAGCAGAACATTCTACTATGCTAATACACGCACCACTCTACCCTGTATTTCTATGGAGTCTGAGCAGAACTTTCTACTATGCTAATACACGTGCCACTCTACCCTGTATTTCTATGGAGTCTGAGCAGAACGTTCTACTATGCTAATACACGTACCACTCTACCCTGTGTTTCTATGAAGTCTGAGCAGAACGTTCTACTATGCTAATACACGCACCACTCTACCCTGTATTTCTATGGAGTCTGAGCAGAACGTTCTACTATGCTAATACACGCACCACTCTACCCTGTATTTCTATGGAGTCTGAGCAGAACGTTCTACTACGCTAATACACGTACCACTCTACCCTGTATTTCTATGGAGTCTGAGCAGAACGTTCTACTATGCTAATACACGCACCACTCTACCCTGTATTTCTATGGAGTCTGAGCAGAACTTTCTACTATGCTAATACACGTGCCACTCTACCCTGTATTTCTATGGAGTCTGAGCAGTACGTTCTACTTTGCTAATACACGTACCACTCTACCCTGTATTTCTATGAAATCTGAGCAGAACGTTCTACTATGCTAATACACGCACCACTCTACCCTGTATTTCTATGGAGTCTGAGCAGAACGTTCTACTATGCTAATACACGCACCACTCTACCCTGTATTTCTATGGAGTCTGAGCAGAACGTTCTACTATGCTAATACACGCACCACTTTACCCTGTATTTCTATGGAGTCTGAGCAGAACGTTCTACTATGCTAATACACGTACCACTATACACTGTATTTCTATGGAGTCTGAGCAGAACGTTCTACTATGCTAATACACGTACCACTCTACCCTGTATTTCTATAGAGTCTGAGCAGAACGTTCTACTATGCTAATACACGCACCACTCTACCCTGTATTTCTATGGAGTCTGAGCAGAACGTTCTACTATGCTAATACACACACCACTCTACCCTGTATTTCTATGGAGTCTGAGCAGAACGTTCTACTCTGCTAATACACGCACCACTCTACCCTGTATTTCTATGGAGTTTGAGCAGAACGTTCTACTATGCTAATACACGCACCATTCTACCCTGTATTTCTATGGAGTCTGAGCAGAAGGTTCTACTACGCTAATACACGTACCACTCTACCCTGTATTTCTATGGAGTCTGAGCAGAACGTTCTACTATGCTAATACACGCACCACTCTACCCTGTATTTCTATGGAGTCTGAGCAGAACTTTCTACTATGCTAATACACGTGCCACTCTACCCTGTATTTCTATGGAGTCTGAGCAGTACGTTCTACTTTGCTAATACACGTACCACTCTACCCTGTATTTCTATGAAATCTGAGCAGAACGTTCTACTATGCTAATACACGCACCACTCTACCCTGTATTTCTATGGAGTCTGAGCAGAACGTTCTACTATGCTAATACACGCACCACTCTACCCTGTATTTCTATGGAGTCTGAGCAGAACGTTCTACTATGCTAATACACGCACCACTTTACCCTGTATTTCTATGGAGTCTGAGCAGAACGTTCTACTATGCTAATACACGTACCACTATACACTGTATTTCTATGGAGTCTGAGCAGAACGCTCTACTATGCTAATACACGTACCACTCTACCCTGTATTTCTATAGAGTCTGAGCAGAACGTTCTACTATGCTAATACACGCACCACTCTACCCTGTATTTCTATGGAGTCTGAGCAGAACGTTCTACTATGCTAATACACACACCACTCTACCCTGTATTTCTATGGAGTCTGAGCAGAACGTTCTACTATGCTAATACACGCACCACTCTACCCTGTATTTCTATGAAGTCTGAGCAGAACGTTCTACTATGCTAATACACGCACCACTCTATCCTGTATTTCTATGGAGTCTGGGCAGAACGTTCTACTTTGCTAATACACGTACCACTCCACCCTGTATTTCTATGGAGTCTGAGCAGAACGTTCTACTATGCTAATACACGGACCACTCTACCCTGTATTTCTATGGAGTCTGAGCAGAACGTTCTACTATGCTAATACACGTACCACTCTTCCCTGTATTTCTATGGAGTCTGAGCAGAACGTTCTACTATGCTAATACCCGCACCACTCTTCACAGTATTTCTATGGAGTCTGAGCAGAACGTTCTACTATGCTAATACACGCACCACTCTACCCTGTATTTCTAGGGAGTCTGAGCAGAACGTTCTACTATGCTAATACACGCACCAGTCTTCCCTGTATTTCTATGGAGTCTGAGCAGAACGTTCTACTATGCTAATACACGCACCACTCTACCCTGTATTTCTAGGGAGTCTGAGCAGAACGTTCTACTATGCTAATACACGCACCACTCTACCCTGTATTTCTAGGGAGTCTGAGCAGAACGTTCTACTATGCTAATACACGCACCATTCTACCCTGTATTTCTATGGAGTCTGAGCAGAACGTTCTACTATACTAATACACGCACCACTCTACCCTGTATTTCTATGGAGTCTGAGCAGAACGTTCTACTTTGCTAATACACGTACCACTCTACCCTGTATTTCTATGGAGTCTGAGCAGAACGTTCTACTACGCTAATACACGTACCACTCTACCCTGTATTTCTATGGAGTCTGAGCAGAACATTCTACTATGCTAATACACGCACCACTCTACCCTGTATTTCTATGGAGTCTGAGCAGAACTTTCTACTATGCTAATACACGTGCCACTCTACCCTGTATTTCTATGGAGTCTGAGCAGAACGTTCTACTATGCTAATACACGTACCACTCTACCCTGTGTTTCTATGAAGTCTGAGCAGAACGTTCTACTATGCTAATACACGCACCACTCTACCCTGTATTTCTATGGAGTCTGAGCAGAACGTTCTACTATGCTAATACACGCACCACTCTACCCTGTATTTCTATGGAGTCTGAGCAGAACGTTCTACTATGCTAATACACGTACCACTCTACCCTGTATTTCTATGGAGTCTGAGCAGAACGTTCTACTATGCTAATACACGTACCACTCTTCACAGTATTTCTATGGAGTCTGAGCAGAACGTTCTACTATGCTAATACACGCACCACTCTACCCTGTATTTCTAGGGAGTCTGAGCAGAACGTTCTACTATGCTAATACACACACCACTCTACCCTGTATTTCTATGGAGTCTGAGCAGAACGTTCTACTATGCTAATACACGCACCACTCTACCCTGTATTTCTATGAAGTCTGAGTAGAACCTTCTACTATGCTAATACACGCACCACTCTACCCTGTATTTTTATGGAGTCTGGGCAGAACGTTCTACTATGCTAATACACGTACCACTCCACCCTGTATTTCTATGGAGTCTGAGCAGAACGTTCTACTCTGCTAATACACGTACCACTCTACCCTGTATTTCTATGGAGTTTGAGCAGAACGTTCTACTATGCTAATACACGCACCACTCTACCCGCATTTCCATGGCGTCTGAGCAGAACGTTCTACTATGCTAATACACGCACCACTCTACCCTGTATTTCTATGGAGCCTGAGCAGAACGTTCTACTATGCTAATACACGTACCACTATACCCTGTATTTCCATGGAGTCTGAGCAGAACGTTCTACTATGCTAATACACGGACCACTCTACCCTGTATTTCCATGGAGTCTGAGCAGAACGTTCTACTATGCAAATACATGCACCACTCTACCCTGTATTTCTATGGAGTCTGAGCAGAACGTTCTACTATGCTAATACACGTACCACTTTACCCTGTATTTCCATGGAGTCTGAGCAGAACGTTCTACTATGCTAATACACGCACCACTCTACCCTGTATTTCTATGGAGTCTGAGCAGAACGTTCAACTACGCTAATACACGCACCACTCTACCCTGTATTTCTATGGAGTCTGAGCAGAACGTTCTACTATGCTAATACACGTACCACTCTACCCTGTATTTCTATGGAGTCTGAGCAGAACGTTCTACTATGCTAATACACGTACCACTCTACCCTGTATTTCTATGGAGTCTGAGCAGAACGTTCTACTATGCTAATACACGTACCACTCTACCCTGTATTTCTATGAAGTCTGAGCAGAACGTTCTACTATGCTAATACACGTACCACTATACCCTGTATTTCTATGAAGTCTGAGCAGAACGTTCTACTATGCTAATACACGCACCACTCTACCCTGTATTTCTATGGAGTCTGAGCAGAACGTTCTACTATGCTAATACATGCACCACTCTACCCTGTATTTCTATGGAGTCTGAGCAGAACGTTCTACTATGCTAATACACGTGCCACTCTACCCTGTATTTCTATGGAGTCTGAGCAGAACGTTCTACTATGCTAATACACACACCACTCTACCCTGTATTTCTATGGAGTCTGAGCAGAACGTTCTACTATGCTAATACACGCACCACTCTACCCTGTATTTCTATGAAGTCTGAGTAGAACGTTCTACTATGCTAATACACGCACCACTCTACCCTGTATTTCTATGGAGTCTGGGCAGAACGTTCTACTATGCTAATACACGTACCACTCCACCCTGTATTTCTATGGAGTCTGAGCAGAACGTTCTACTCTGCTAATACACGTACCACTCTACCCTGTATTTCTATGGAGTTTGAGCAGAACGTTCTACTATGCTAATACACGCACCACTCTACCCGCATTTCCATGGCGTCTGAGCAGAACGTTCTACTATGCTAATACACGCACCACTCTACCCTGTATTTCTATGGAGCCTGAGCAGAACGTTCTACTATGCTAATACACGTACCACTCTACCCTGTATTTCCATGGAGTCTGAGCAGAACGTTCTACTATGCTAATACATGCACCACTCTACCCTGTATTTCTATGGAGTCTGAGCAGAACGTTCTACTCTGCTAATACACGCACCACTCTACCCTGTGTTTCTAGGGAGTCTGAGCAGAACGTTCTACTATGCTAATACACGCACCACTCTACCCTGTATTTCTATGAACTCTGAGCAGAACGTTCTACTATGCTAATACACGCACCACTCTACCCTGTATTTCTATGGAGTCTGGGCAGAACGTTCTACTATGCTAATACACGTACCACTCCACCCTGTATTTCTATGGAGTCTGAGCAGAACGTTCTACTCTGCTAATACACGCACCACTCTACCCTGTATTTCTATGGAGTTTGAGCAGAACGTTCTACTATGCTAATACACGCACCACTCTACCCGTATTTCCATGGAGTCTGAGCAGAACGTTCTACTATGCTAATACATGCACCACTCTACCCTGTATTTCTATGGAGTCTGAGCAGAACGTTCTACTACGCTATTACACGTACCACTCTACCCTGTATTTCTATGGAGTCTGAGCAGAACGTTCTACTATGCTAATACACGCACCACTCTACCCTGTATTTCTATGGAGTCTGAGCAGAACTTTCTACTATGCTAATACACGTGCCACTCTACCCTGTATTTCTATGGAGTCTGAGCAGAACGTTCTACTATGCTAATACACGTACCACTCTACCCTGTATTTCTATGAAGTCTGAGCAGAACGTTCTACTATGCTACTACACGCACCACTCTACCCTGTATTTCTATGGAGTCTGAGCAGAACGTTCTACTATGCTAATACATGCACCACTCTAACCTGTATTTCTATGGAGTCTGAGCAGAACGTTCTACTATGCTAATACACGTGCCACTCTACCCTGTATTTCTATGGAGTCTGAGCAGAACGTTCTACTATGCTAATACACACACCACTCTACCCTGTATTTCTATGGAGTCTGAGCAGAACGTTCTACTATGCTAATACACGCACCACTTTACCCTGTATTTCTATGAAGTCTGAGCAGAACGTTCTACTATGCTAATACACGCACCACTCTACCCTGTATTTCTATGGAGTCTGGGCAAAACGTTCTACTATGCTAATACACGTACCACTCCACCCTGTATTTCTATGGAGTCTGAGCAGAACGTTCTACTCTGCTAATACACGCACCACTCTACCCTGTATTTCTATGGAGTCTGAGCAGAACGTTCTACTATGCTAATACACGTGCCACTATACCCTGTATTTCCATGGAGTCTGAGCAGAACGTTCTACTATGCAAATACATGCACCACTCTACCCTGTATTTCTATGGAGTCTGAGCAGAACGTTCTACTATGCTAATACACGGACCACTCCACCCTGTATTTCTATGGAGTCTGAGCAGAACGTTCTACTCTGCTAATACACGCACCACTCTACCCTGTATTTCTATGGAGTTTGAGCAGAACGTTCTACTATGATAATACACGCACCACTCTACCCTGTATTTCTATGGAGTCTGAGCAGAACGTTCTACTATGCTAATACACGTACCACTCTACCCTGTATTTCTATGGAGTCTGAGCAGAACGTTCTACTATGCTAATACACGTACCACTCTACCCTGTATTTCTATGAAGTCTGAGCAGAACGTTCTACTATGCTAATACACGCACCACTCTACCCTGTATTTCTATGGAGTCTGAGCAGAACGTTCTACTATGCTAATACATGCACCACTCTACCCTGTATTTCTATGGAGTCTGAGCAGAACGTTCTACTATGCTAATACACGTGCCACTCTACCCTGTATTTCTATGGAGTCTGAGCAGAACGTTCTACTATGCTAATACACACACCACTCTACCCTGTATTTCTATGGAGTCTGAGCAGAACGTTCTACTATGCTAATACACGCACCACTCTACCCTGTATTTCTAGGAAGTCTGAGTAGAACCTTCTACTATGCTAATACACGCACCACTCTACCCTGTATTTTTATGGAGTCTGGGCAGAACGTTCTACTATGCTAATACACGTACCACTCCACCCTGTATTTCTATGGAGTCTGAGCAGAACGTTCTACTCTGCTAATACACGTACCACTCTACCCTGTATTTCTATGGAGTTTGAGCAGAACGTTCTACTATGCTAATACACGCACCACTCTACCCGCATTTCCATGGCGTCTGAGCAGAACGTTCTACTATGCTAATACACGCACCACTCTATCCTGTATTTCTATGGAGCCTGAGCAGAACGTTCTACTATGCTAATACACGTACCACTATACCCTGTATTTCCATGGAGTCTGAGCAGAACGTTCTACTATGCTAATACACGGACCACTCTACCCTGTATTTCCATGGAGTCTGAGCAGAACGTTCTACTATGCAAATACATGCACCACTCTACCCTGTATTTCTATGGAGTCTGAACAGAACGTTCTACTATGCTAATACACGCACCACTTTACCCTGTATTTCTATGAAGTCTGAGCAGAACGTTCTACTATGCTAATACACGCACCACTCTACCCTGTATTTCTATGGAGTCTGGGCAGAACGTTCTACTATGCTAATACACGTACCACTCCACCCTGTATTTCTATGGAGTCTGAGCAGAACGTTCTACTCTGCTAATACACGCACCACTCTACCCTGTATTTCTATGGAGTCTGAGCAGAACGTTCTACTATGCTAATACACGTACCACTATACCCTGTATTTCCATGGAGTCTGAGCAGAACGTTCTACTATGCAAATACATGCACCACTCTACCCTGTATTTCTATGGAGTCTGAGCAGAACGTTCTACTATGCTAATACACGGACCACTCCACCCTGTATTTCTATGGAGTCTGAGCAGAACGTTCTACTCTGCTAATACACGCACCACTCTACCCTGTATTTCTATGGAGTTTGAGCAGAACGTTCTACTATGATAATACACGCACCACTCTACCCGTATTTCCATGGAGTCTGAGCAGAACGTTCTACTATGCTAATACACGCACCACTCTACCCTGTATTTCTATGGAGTCTGAGCAGAACGTTCAACTACGCTAATACACGTACCACTCTACCCTGTATTTCTATGGAGTCTGAGCAGAACGTTCTACTGTGCTAATACACGCACCACTCTACCCTGTATTTCTATGGAGTCTGAGCAGAACGTTCTACTATGCTAATACACGTACCACTCTACCCTGTATTTCTATGGAGTCTGAGCAGAACGTTCTACTATGCTAATACACGTACCACTCTACCCTGTATTTCTATGGAGTCTGAGCAGAACGTTCTACTATGCTAATACACGTACCACTCTACCCTGTATTTCTATGAAGTCTGAGCAGAACGTTCTACTATGCTAATACACGCACCACTCTACCCTGTATTTCTATGGAGTCTGAGCAGAACGTTCTACTATGCTAATACATGCACCACTCTACCCTGTATTTCTATGGAGTCTGAGCAGAACGTTCTACTATGCTAATGCACGCACCACTCTACCCTGTATTTCTATGAAGTCTGAGTAGAACCTTCTACTATGCTAATACACGCACCACTCTACCCTGTATTTTTATGGAGTCTGGGCAGAACGTTCTACTATGCTAATACACGTACCACTCCACCCTGTATTTCTATGGAGTCTGAGCAGAACGTTCTACTCTGCTAATACACGTACCACTCTACCCTGTATTTCTATGGAGTTTGAGCAGAACGTTCTACTATGCTAATACACGCACCACTCTACCCGCATTTCCATGGCGTCTGAGCAGAACGTTCTACTATGCTAATACACGCACCACTCTACCCTGTATTTCTATGGAGCCTGAGCAGAACGTTCTACTATGCTAATACACGTACCACTATACCCTGTATTTCCATGGAGTCTGAGCAGAACGTTCTACTATGCTAATACACGGACCACTCTACCCTGTATTTCCATGGAGTCTGAGCAGAACGTTCTACTATGCAAATACATGCACCACTCTACCCTGTATTTCTATGGAGTCTGAGCAGAACGTTCTACTATGCTAATACACGTACCACTTTACCCTGTATTTCCATGGAGTCTGAGCAGAACGTTCTACTATGCTAATACACGCACCACTCTACCCTGTATTTCTATGGAGTCTGAGCAGAACGTTCAACTACGCTAATACACGCACCACTCTACCCTGTATTTCTATGGAGTCTGAGCAGAACGTTCTACTATGCTAATACACGCACCACTCTACCCTGTATTTCTATGGAGTCTGAGCAGAACGTTCTACTATGCTAATACACGTACCACTCTACCCTGTATTTCTATGGAGTCTGAGCAGAACGTTCTACTATGCTAATACACGTACCACTCTACCCTGTATTTCTATGGAGTCTGAGCAGAACGTTCTACTATGCTAATACACGTACCACTCTACCCTGTATTTCTATGAAGTCTGAGCAGAACGTTCTACTATGCTAATACACGCACCACTCTACCCTGTATTTCTATGGAGTCTGAGCAGAACGTTCTACTATGCTAATACATGCACCACTCTACCCTGTATTTCTATGGAGTCTGAGCAGAACGTTCTACTATGCTAATACACGTGCCACTCTACCCTGTATTTCTATGGAGTCTGAGCAGAACGTTCTACTACGCTAATACACACACCACTCTACCCTGTATTTCTATGGAGTCTGAGCAGAACGTTCTACTATGCTAATACACGCACCACTCTACCCTGTATTTCTATGAAGTCTGAGTAGTACGTTCTACTATGCTAATACACGCACCACTCTACCCTGTATTTCTATGGAGTCTGGGCAGAACGTTCTACTATACTAATACACGTACCACTCCACCCTGTATTTCTATGGAGTCTGAGCAGAACGTTCTACTCTGCTAATACACGTACCACTCTACCCTGTATTTCTATGGAGTTTGAGCAGAACGTTCTACTATGCTAATACACGCACCACTCTACCCGCATTTCCATGGCGTCTGAGCAGAACGTTCTACTATGCTAATACACGCACCACTCTACCCTGTATTTCTATGGAGCCTGAGCAGAACGTTCTACTATGCTAATACACGTACCACTATACCCTGTATTTCCATGGAGTCTGAGCAGAACGTTCTACTATGCTAATACACGGACCACTCTACCCTGTATTTCCATGGAGTCTGAGCAGAACGTTCTACTATGCAAATACATGCACCACTCTACCCTGTATTTCTATGGAGTCTGAGCAGAACGTTCTACTATGCTAATACACGTACCACTCTACCCTGTATTTCCATGGAGTCTGAGCAGAACGTTCTACTATGCTAATACATGCACCACTCTACCCTGTATTTCTATGGAGTCTGAGCAGAACGTTCTACTCTGCTAATACACGCACCACTCTACCCTGTGTTTCTAGGGAGTCTGAGCAGAACGTTCTACTATGCTAATACACGCACCACTCTACCCTGTATTTCTATGAACTCTGAGCAGAACGTTCTACTATGCTAATACACGCACCACTCTACCCTGTATTTCTATGGAGTCTGGGCAGAACGTTCTACTATGCTAATACACGTACCACTCCACCCTGTATTTCTATGGAGTCTGAGCAGAACGTTCTACTCTGCTAATACACGCACCACTCTACCCTGTATTTCTATGGAGTTTGAGCAGAACGTTCTACTATGCTAATACACGCACCACTCTACCCGTATTTCCATGGAGTCTGAGCAGAACGTTCTACTATGCTAATACACGCACCACTCTACCCTGTATTTCTATGGAGTCTGAGCAGAACGTTCTACTACGCTATTACACGTACCACTCTACCCTGTATTTCTATGGAGTCTGAGCAGAACGTTCTACTATGCTAATACACGCACCACTCTACCCTGTATTTCTATGGAGTCTGAGCAGAACTTTCTACTATGCTAATACACGTGCCACTCTACCCTGTATTTCTATGGAGTCTGAGCAGAACGTTCTACTATGCTAATACACGTACCACTCTACCCTGTATTTCTATGAAGTCTGAGCAGAACGTTCTACTATGCTACTACACGCACCACTCTACCCTGTATTTCTATGGAGTCTGAGCAGAACGTTCTACTATGCTAATACATGCACCACTCTAACCTGTATTTCTATGGAGTCTGAGCAGAACGTTCTACTATGCTAATACACGTGCCACTCTACCCTGTATTTCTATGGAGTCTGAGCAGAACGTTCTACTATGCTAATACACACACCACTCTACCCTGTATTTCTATGGAGTCTGAGCAGAACGTTCTACTATGCTAATACACGCACCACTTTACCCTGTATTTCTATGAAGTCTGAGCAGAACGTTCTACTATGCTAATACACGCACCACTCTACCCTGTATTTCTATGGAGTCTGGGCAGAACGTTCTACTATGCTAATACACGTACCACTCCACCCTGTATTTCTATGGAGTCTGAGCAGAACGTTCTACTCTGCTAATACACGCACCACTCTACCCTGTATTTCTATGGAGTCTGAGCAGAACGTTCTACTATGCTAATACACGTACCACTATACCCTGTATTTCCATGGAGTCTGAGCAGAACGTTCTACTATGCAAATACATGCACCACTCTACCCTGTATTTCTATGGAGTCTGAGCAGAACGTTCTACTATGCTAATACACGTACCACTCTACCCTGTATTTCCATGGAGTCTGAGCAGAACGTTCTACTATGCTAATACACGCACCACTCTACCCTGTATTTCTATTGAGTCTGAGCAGAACGTTCTACTATGCTAATACACGTACCACTCTACCCTGTATTTCTATAGAGTCTGAGCAGAACGTTCTACTATGCTAATACACGCACCACTCTACCCTGTATTTCTATGGAGTCTGAGCAGAACGTTCTACTATGCTAATACACGTACCACTCTACCCTGTATTTCTATGAAGTCTGAGCAGAACGTTCTACTATGCTACTACCGCACCACTCATCCCTGTATTTCTATGGAGTCTGAGCAGAACGTTCTACTATGCTAATACACGCACCACTCTACCCTGTATTTCTATGGAGTCTGAGCAGAACGTTCTACTATGCTAATACACGCACCACTCTACCCTGTATTTCTATGGAGTCTGAGCAGAACGTTCTACTATGCTAATACACGCACCACTCTACCCTGTATTTCTATGGAGTCTGAGCAGAACGTTCTACTATGCTAATACACGTACCACTCTTCACAGTATTTCTATGGAGTCTGAGCAGAACGTTCTACTATGCTAATACACGCACCACTCTACCCTGTATTTCTAGGGAGTCTGAGCAGAACGTTCTACTATGCTAATACACGCACCAGTCTTCCCTGTATTTCTATGGAGTCTGAGCAGAACGTTCTACTATGCTAATACACGTACTACTCTACCCTGTATTTCTATGGAGTCTGAGCAGAACGTTCTACTATGCTAATACACGTACCACTCTACCCTGTATTTCTATAGAGTCTGAGCAGAACGTTCTACTATGCTAATACACGCACCACTCTACCCTGTATTTCTATGGAGTATGAGCAGAACGTTCTACTATGCTAATACACGTACCACTCCACCCTGTATTTCTATGGAGTCTGAGCAGAACGTTCTACTCTGCTAATACACGCACCACTCTACCCTGTATTTCTATGGAGTTTGAGCAGAACGTTCTACTATGCTAATACACGCACCACTCTACCCGTATTTCCATGGAGCCTGAGCAGAACGTTCTACTATGCTAATACACGCACCACTCTACCCTGTATTTCTATGGAGTCTGAGCAGAACGTTCTACTATGCTAATACACGTACCACTCTACCCTGTATTTCTATGAAGTCTGAGCAGAACGTTCTACTATGCTACTACTCGCACCACTCTACCCTGTATTTCTATGGAGTCTGAGCAGAACGTTCTACTATGCTAATACACGTGCCACTCTACCCTGTATTTCTATGGAGTCTGAGCAGAACGTTCTACTATGCTAATACACGCACCACTCTACCCTGTATTTCTATGAAGTCTGAGCAGAACGTTTTTCTATGCTAATACACGCACCACTCTACCCTGTATTTCTATGGAGTCTGGGCAGAACGTTCTACTATGCTAATACACGTACCACTCCACCCTGTATTTCTATGGAGTCTGAGCAGAACGTTCTAATCTGCTAATACACGCACCACTCTACCCTGTATTTCTATGGAGTCTGAGCAGAACGTTCTACTATGCTAATACACGTACCACTATAGCCTGTATTTCCATGGAGTCTGAGCAGAACGTTCTACTATGCAAATACATGCACCACTCTACCCTGTATTTCTATGGAGTCTGAGCAGAACGTTCTACTATGCTAATACACGTACCACTCTACCCTGTATTTCCATGGAGTCTGAGCAGAACGTTCTACTATGCTAATACATGCACCACTCTACCCTGTATTTCTATGGAGTCTGAGCAGAACGTTCTACTATGCTAATACACGCACCACTCTACCCTGTATTTCTATTGAGTCTGAGCAGAACGTTCTACTATGCTAATACACGTGCCACTCTACCCTGTATTTCTATGGAGTCTGAGCAGAACGTTCTACTATGCTAATAAACACACCACTCTACCCTGTATTTCTATAGAGTCTGAGCAGAACTTTCTACTATGCTAATACACGCACCACTCTACCCTGTATTTCTATGGAGTCTGAGCAGAACGTTCTACTATGCTAATACACGTACCACTCTACCCTGTATTTCTATGAAGTCTGAGCAGAACGTTCTACTATGCTACTACACGCACCACTCTACCCTGTATTTCTATGGAGTCTGAGCAGAACGTTCTACTATGCTAATACATGCACCACTCTACCCTGTATTTCTATGGAGTCTGAGCAGAACGTTCTACTATGCTAATACACGTGCCACTCTACCCTGTATTTCTATGGAGTCTGAGCAGAACGTTCTACTATGCTAATAAACACACCACTCTACCCTGTATTTCTATGGAGTCCGAGCAGAACGTTCTACTATGCTAATACACGCTCCACTCTACCCTGTATTTCTATGAAGTCTGAGCAGAACGTTCTACTATGCTAATACACGCACCACTCTACCCTGTATTTCTATGGAGTCTGGGCAGAACGTTCTACTATGCTAATACACGTACCACTCCACCCTGTATTTCTATGGAGTCTGAGCAGAACGTTCTACTATGCTAATACACACACCACTCTACCCTGTATTTCTATGGAGTCTGAGCAGAACGTTCTACTATGCTAATACACGCACCACTCTACCCTGTATTTCTATAAAGTCTGAGCAGAACGTTCTACTATGCTAATACACGCACCACTCTACCCTGTATTTCTATGGAGTCTGGGCAGAACGTTCTACTATGCTAATACACGCACCACTCTACCCTGTATTTCTATGGAGTTTGAGCAGAACGTTCTACTATGCTAATACACGCACCACTCTACCCTGTATTTCTATGGAGTCAGAGCAGAACGTTCTACTATGCTAATACACGTACCACTATACCCTGTATTTCCATGGAGTCTGAGCAGAACGTTCTACTATGCAAATACATGCACAACTCTACCCTGTATTTCTATGGAGTCTGAGCAGAACGTTCTACTATGCTAATACACGTACCACTCTACCCTGTATTTCCATGGAGTCTGAGCAGAACGTTCTACTATGCTAATACACGCCCCACTCTACCCTGTATTTCTAGGGAGTCTGAGCAGAACGTTCTACTATGCTAATACACGCACCACTCTACCCTGTATTTCTAGGGAGTCTGAGCAGAACGTTCTACTATGCTAATACACGCACCACTCTACCCTGTATTTCTATGGAGTCTGAGCAGAACGTTCTACAATGCTAATACACGCACCACTCTACCCTGTATTTCTATGGAGTCTGAGCAGAACGTTCTACTATGCTAATACACGTACCACTCTACCCTGTATTTCTATGGAGTCTGAGCAGAACGTTCTACTACGCTAATACACGTACCACTCTACCCTGTCTTTCTATGGAGTCTGAGCAGAACGTTCTACTATGCTAATACACGCACCACTCTACCCTGTATTTCTATGGAGTCTGAGCAGAACTTTATACTATGCTAATACACGTGCCACTCTACCCTGTATTTCTATGGAGTCTGAGCAGAACGTTCTACAATGCTAGTACACGTACCACTCTACCCTGTATTTCCATGAAGTCTGAGCAGAACGTTCTACGTTGCTAACACACGCACCACTCTACCCTGTATTTCTATGGAGTCTGAGCAGAACGTTCAACTACGCTAATACACGCACCACTCTACCCTGTATTTCTATGGAGTCTGAGCAGAACGTTCTACTATGCTAATACACGCACCACTCTACCCTGTATTTCTATGGAGTCTGAGCAGAACGTTCTACTATGCTAATACACGCACCACTCTACACTGTATTTCTATGGAGTCTGAGCAGAACGTTCTACTATGCTAATACACGTACCACTCTACCCTGTATTTCTATGAAGTCTGAGCAGAACGTTCTACTATGCTACTACACGCACCACTCTACCCTGTATTTCTATGGAGTCTGAGCAGAACGTTCTACTATGCTAATACATGCACCACTCTACCCTGTATTTCTATGGAGTCTGAGCAGAACGTTCTACTATGCTAATACACGTGCCACTCTACCCTGTATTTCTATGGAGTCTGAGCAGAACGTTCTACTATGCTTATACACACACCACTCTACCCTGTATTTCTATGGAGTCTGAGCAGAACGTTCTACTATGCTAATACACGCACCACTCTACCCTGTATTTCTATGGAGTCTGAGCAGAACGTTCTACTATGCTAATACACGTACCACTCTACCCTGTATTTCTATGAAGTCTGAGCAGAACGTTCTACTATGCTACTACACGCACCACTCTACCCTGTATTTCTATGGAGTCTGGGCAGAACGTTCTACTATGCTAATACACGTACCACTCCACCCTGTATTTCTATGGAGTCTGAGCAGAACGTTCTACTATGCTAATACATGCACCACTCTACCCTGTATTTCTATGGAGTCTGAGCAGAACGTTCTACTATGCTAATACACGTGCCACTCTACCCTGTATTTCTATGGAGTCTGAGCAGAACGTTCTACTATGCTAATACACACACCACTCTACCCTGTATTTCTATGGAGTCTGAGCAGAACGTTCTACTATGCTAATACACGCACCACTCTACCCTGTATTTCTATAAAGTCTGAGCAGAACGTTCTACTATGCTAATACACGCACCACTCTACCCTGTATTTCTATGGAGTCTGGGCAGAACGTTCTACTATGCTAATACACGTACCACTCCACCCTGTATTTCTAGGGAGTCTGAGCAGAACGTTCTACTATGCTAATACACGTACCACTCTACCCTGTATTTCTATAGAGTCTGAGCAGAACGTTCTACTATGCTAATACACGCACCACTCTACCCTGTATTTCTATGGAGTCTGAGCAGAACGTTCTACTATGCTAATACACGTACCACTCTACCCTGTATTTCTATGAAGTCTGAGCAGAACGTTCTACTATGCTACTACACGCACCACTCTGCCCTGTATTTCTATGGAGTCTGAGCAGAACGTTCTACTATGCTAATACATGCACCACTCTACCCTGTATTTCTATGGAGTCTGAGCAGAACGTTCTACTATGCTAATACACGTGCCACTCTACCCTGTATTTCTATGGAGTCTGAGCAGAACGTTCTACTATGCTAATACACACACCACTCTACCCTGTATTTCTATGGAGTCTGAGCAGAACGTTCTACTATGCTAATACACGCACCACTCTACCCTGTATTTCTATGGAGTCTGAGCAGAACGTTCTACTATGCTAATACACGTACCACTCTACCCTGTATTTCTATGAAGTCTGAGCAGAACGTTCTACTATGCTACTACACGCACCACTCTACCCTGTATTTCTATGGAGTCTGAGCAGAACGTTCTACTATGCTAATACATGCACCACTCTACCCTGTATTTCTATGGAGTCTGAGCAGAACGTTCTACTATGCTAATACACGTGCCACTCTACCCTGTATTTCTATGGAGTCTGAGCATAACGTTCTACTATGCTAATACACACACCACTCTACCCTGTATTTCTATGGAGTCTGAGCAGAACGTTCTACTATGCTAATACACGCACCACTCTACCCTGTATTTCTATGAAGTCTGAGCAGAACGTTCTACTATGCTAATACACGCACCACTCTACCCTGTATTTCTATGGAGTCTGGGCAGAACGTTCTACTATGCTAATACACGTACCACTCCACCCTGTATTTCTATGGAGTCTGAGCAGAACGTTCTACTATGCTAATACATGCACCACTCTACCCTGTATTTCTATGGAGTCTGAGCAGAACGTTCTACTATGCTAATACACGTGCCACTCTACCCTGTATTTCTATGGAGTCTGAGCAGAACGTTCTACTATGCTAATACACACACCACTCTACCCTGTATTTCTATGGAGTCTGAGCAGAACGTTCTACTATGCTAATACACGCACCACTCTACCCTGTATTTCTATAAAGTCTGAGCAGAACGTTCTACTATGCTAATACACGCACCACTCTACCCTGTATTTCTATGGAGTCTGGGCAGAACGTTCTACTATGCTAATACACGTACCACTCCACCCTGTATTTCTAGGGAGTCTGAGCAGAACGTTCTACTCTGCTAATACACGCACCACTCTACCCTGTATTTCTATGGAGTTTGAGCAGAACGTTCTACTATGCTAACACACGCACCACTCTACCCTGTATTTCTATGGAGTCTGAGCAGAACGTTCTACTATGCTAATACACGTACCACTATACCCTGTATTTCCATGGAGTCTGAGCAGAACGTTCTACTATGCTAATACACGTACCACTCTACCCTGTATTTCCATGGAGTCTGAGCAGAACGTTCTACTATGCTAATACACGCCCCACTCTACCCTGTATTTCTAGGGAGTCTGAGCAGAACGTTCTACTATGCTAATACACGCACCACTCTACCCTGTATTTCTAGGGAGTCTGAGCAGAACGTTCTACTATGCTAATACACGCACCACTCTACCCTGTATTTCTATGGAGTCTGAGCAGAACGTTCTACAATGCTAATACACGCACCACTCTACCCTGTATTTCTATGGAGTCTGAGCAGAACGTTCTACTATGCTAATACACGTACCACTCTACCCTGTATTTCTATGGAGTCTGAGCAGAACGTTCTACTACGCTAATACACGTACCACTCTACCCTGTCTTTCTATGGAGTCTGAGCAGAACGTTCTACTATGCTAATACACGCACCACTCTACCCTGTATTTCTATGGAGTCTGAGCAGAACTTTCTACTATGCTAATACACGTGCCACTCTACCCTGTATATCTATGGAGTCTGAGCAGAACGTTCTACAATGCTAGTACACGTACCACTCTACCCTGTATTTCCATGAAGTCTGAGCAGAACGTTCTACGTTGCTAACACACGCACCACTCTACCCTGTATTTCTATGGAGTCTGAGCAGAATGTTCTGCTATGCTAATACACGCACCACTCTACCCTGTATTTCTATGGAGTCTGGGCAGAACGTTCTACTATGCTAATACACGCACCACTCTACCCTGTATTTCTATGGAGTCTGGGCAGAACGTTCTACTATGCTCATACACGCACCACTCTACCCTGTATTTCTATGGAGTCTGAGCAGAACGTTCTACTATGCTAATCCACGTACTACTCTACCCTGTATTTCTATGGAGTCTGAGCAGAACGTTCTACTATGCTAATACACGTACCACTCTACCCTGTATTTCTATAGAGTCTGAGCAGAATGTTCTACTATGCTAATACACGCACCACTCTACCCTGTATTTCTATGGAGTCTGAGCAGAACGTTCTACTATGCTCATACACGCACCACTCTACCCTGTGTTTCTATGGAGTCTGAGCAGAACGTTCTACTATGCTAATCCACGTACTACTCTACCCTGTATTTCTATGGAGTCTGAGCAGAACGTTCTACTATGCTAATACACGTACCACTCTACCCAGTATTTCTATAGAGTCTGAGCAGAACGTTCTACTATGCTAATACACATACCACTCTACCCTGTATTTCTATGGAATCTGAGCAGAACGTTCTACTATGCTAATAAACGTACCACTCTACCCTGTATTTCTATGGAGTCTGAGCAGAACGTTCTACTATGCTAATCCACGTGCTACTCTACCCTGTATTTCTATGGAGTCTGAGCAGAACGTTCTACTATGCTAATACACGTACCACTCTACCCAGTATTTCTATAGAGTCTGAGCAGAACGTTCTACTATGCTAATACACGCACCACTCTACCCTGTATTTCTATGGAATCTGAGCAGAACGTTCTACTATGCTAATACACGTACCACTCTACCCTGTATTTCTATGATGTCTCGAGCAGAACGTTCTACTATGCTAACACACGTACCACTATACCCTGTATTTCCATGGAGTCTGAGCAGAACGTTCTACTATGCAAATACATGCACCACTCTACCCTGTATTTCTATGGAGTCTGAGCAGAACGTTCTACTATGCTAATACACGTGCCACTCTACCCTGTATTTCTATGGAGTCTGAGCAGAACGTTCTACTATGCTAATACACACACCACTCTACCCTGTATTTCCATGGAGTCTGAGCAGAACGTTCTACTATGCTAATACACGCCCCACTCTACCCTGTATTTCTAGGGAGTCTGAGCAGAACATTCTACTATGCTAATACACGCACCACTCTACCCTGTATTTCTATGGAGTCTGAGCAGAACGTTCTACTATGCTAATACACGTACCACTCTACCCTGTATTTCCATGGAGTCTGAGCAGAACGTTCTACTATGCTAATACACGCCCCACTCTACCCTGTATATCTATGGAGTCTGAGCAGAACGTTCTACAATGCTAGTACACGTACCACTCTACCCTGTATTTCCATGAAGTCTGAGCAGAACGTTCTACGTTGCTAACACACGTACCACTCTACCCTGTATTTCCATGAAGTCTGAGCAGAACGTTCTACGTTGCTAACACACGCACCACTCTACCCTGTATTTCTATGGAGTCTGAGCAGAATGTTCTGCTATGCTAATACACGCACCACTCTACCCTGTATTTCTATGGAGTCTGAGCAGAACGTTCTACTACGCTAATACACGTACCACTCTACCCTGTCTTTCTATGGAGTCTGAGCAGAACGTTCTACTATGCTAATACACGCACCACTCTACCCTGTATTTCTATGGAGTCTGAGCAGAACTTTCTACTATGCTAATACACGTGCCACTCTACCCTGTATTTCTATGGAGTCTGAGCAGAACGTTCTACAATGCTAGTACACGTACCACTCTACCCTGTATTTCCATGAAGTCTGAGCAGAACGTTCTACTATGCTAACACACGCACCACTCTACCCTGTATTTCTATGGAGTCTGAGCAGAATGTTCTACTATGCTAATACACGCACCACTCTACCCTGTATTTCTATGGAGTCTGAGCAGAACGTTCTACTATGCTAATACACGCACCACTCTACCCTGTATTTCTATGGAGTCTGAGCAGAACTTTCTACTATGCTAATACACGTGCCACTCTACCCTGTATATCTATGGAGTCTGAGCAGAACGTTCTACAATGCTAGTACACGTACCACTCTACCCTGTATTTCCATGAAGTCTGAGCAGAACGTTCTACGTTGCTAACACACGCACCACTCTACCCTGTATTTCTATGGAGTCTGAGCAGAATGTTCTGCTATGCTAATACACGCACCACTCTACCCTGTATTTCTATGGAGTCTGGGCAGAACGTTCTACTATGCTAATACACGCACCACTCTACCCTGTATTTCTATGGAGTCTGGGCAGAACGTTCTACTATGCTCATACACGCACCACTCTACCCTGTATTTCTATGGAGTCTGAGCAGAACGTTCTACTATGCTAATCCACGTACTACTCTACCCTGTATTTCTATGGAGTCTGAGCAGAACGTTCTACTATGCTAATACACGTACCACTCTACCCTGTATTTCTATAGAGTCTGAGCAGAATGTTCTACTATGCTAATACACGCACCACTCTACCCTGTATTTCTATGGAGTCTGAGCAGAACGTTCTACTATGCTCATACACGCACCACTCTACCCTGTGTTTCTATGGAGTCTGAGCAGAACGTTCTACTATGCTAATCCACGTACTACTCTACCCTGTATTTCTATGGAGTCTGAGCAGAACGTTCTACTATGCTAATACACGTACCACTCTACCCAGTATTTCTATAGAGTCTGAGCAGAACGTTCTACTATGCTAATACACGCACCACTCTACCCTGTATTTCTATGGAGTCTGAGCAGAACGTTCTACTATGCTAATACACGTACCACTCTACCCTGTATTTCTATGGAGTCTGAGCAGAACGTTCTACTATGCTAATCCACGTACTACTCTACCCTGTATTTCTATGGAGTCTGAGCAGAACGTTCTACTATGCTAATACACGTACCACTCTACCCAGTATTTCTATAGAGTCTGAGCAGAACGTTCTACTATGCTAATACACGCACCACTCTACCCTGTATTTCTATGGAATCTGAGCAGAACGTTCTACTATGCTAATACACGTACCACTCTACCCTGTATTTCTATGAAGTCTCGAGCAGAACGTTCTACTATGCTAACACACGTACCACTATACCCTGTATTTCCATGGAGTCTGAGCAGAACGTTCTACTATGCAAATACATGCACCACTCTACCCTGTATTTCTATGGAGTCTGAGCAGAACGTTCTACTATGCTAATACACGTACCACTCTACCCTGTATTTCCATGGAGTCTGAGCAGAACGTTCTACTATGCTAATACACGCCCCACTCTACCCTGTATTTCTAGGGAGTCTGAGCAGAACGTTCTACTATGCTAATACACGCACCACTCTACCCTGTATTTCTATGGAGTCTGAGCAGAACGTTCTACTATGCTAATACACGTACCACTCTACCCTGTATTTCCATGGAGTCTGAGCAGAACGTTCTACTATGCTAATACACGCCCCACTCTACCCTGTATTTCTAGGGAGTCTGAGCAGAACGTTCTACTATGCTAATACACGCACCACTCTACCCTGTATTTCTAGGGAGTCTGAGCAGAACGTTCTACTATGCTAATACACGCACCACTCTACCCTGTATTTCTATGGAGTCTGAGCAGAACGTTCTACAATGCTAATACACGCACCACTCTACCCTGTATTTCTATGGAGTCTGAGCAGAACGTTCTACTATGCTAATACACGTACCACTCTCCCCTGTATTTCTATGGAGTCTGAGCAGAACGTTCTACTACGCTAATACACGTACCACTCTACCCTGTCTTTCTATGGAGTCTGAGCAGAACGTTCTACTATGCTAATACACGCACCACTCTACCCTGTATTTCTATGGAGTCTGAGCAGAACTTTCTACTATGCTAATACACGTGCCACTCTACCCTGTATTTCTATGGAGTCTGAGCAGAACGTTCTACAATGCTAGTACACGTACCACTCTACCCTGTATTTCCATGAAGTCTGAGCAGAACGTTCTACTATGCTAACACACGCACCACTCTACCCTGTATTTCTATGGAGTCTGAGCAGAATGTTCTACTATGCTAATACACGCACCACTCTACCCTGTATTTCTATGGAGTCTGAGCAGAACGTTCTACTATGCTCATACACGCACCACTCTACCCTGTATTTCTATGGAGTCTGAGCAGAACGTTCTACTATGCTAATCCACGTACTACTCTACCCTGTATTTCTATGGAGTCTGAGCAGAACGTTCTACTATGCTAATACACGTACCACTCTACCCTGTATTTCTATAGAGTCTGAGCAGAATGTTCTACTATGCTAATACACGTACCACTCTACCCTGTATTTCTATGGAGTCTGAGCAGAACGTTCTACTATGCTAATACACGCACCACTCTACCCTGTATTTCTATGGAGTCTGAGCAGAACGTTCTACTATGCTCATACACGCACCACTCTACCCTGTATTTCTATGGAGTCTGAGCAGAACGTTCTACTATGCTCATACACGCACCACTCTATCCTGTATTTCTATGGAGTCTGAGCAGAACGTTCTACTATGCTAATACACGCATCACTCTTCCCTGTATTTCTATGGAGTCTGAGCAGAACGTTCTACTATGCTAATACACGCACCACTCTACCCTGTATTTCTATGGAGTCTGAGCAGAACGTTCTACTATGCTAATACACGTACCACTCTACCCTGTATTTCTATGGAGTCTGAGCAGAACGTTCTACTATGCTAATACACGTACCACTCTCCCCTGTATTTCTATGGAGTCTGAGCAGAACGTTCTACTATGCTAATACATGCACCACTCTACCCTGTATTTCTATGGAGTCTAAGCAGAACGTTCTACTATGCAAATACATGCACCACTCTACCCTGTATTTCTATGGAGTCTGAGCAGAACGTTCTACTATGCTAATACATTCACCACTCTACCCTGTATTTCTATGGAGTCTGAGCAGAACGTTCTACTATGCTAATACATGCACCACTCTACCCTGTATTTCTATGGAGTCTGAGCAGAACGTTCTACTATGCTAATACACGTGCCACTCTACCCTGTATTTCTATGGAGTCTGAGCAGAACGTTCTACCATGCTAATACACGTACCACTCTACCCTGTATTTCTATGGAGTCTGAGCAGAACGTTCTACTATGCTAATACACGTACCACTCTACCCTGTATTTCCATGGAGTCTGAGCAGAACGTTCTACTATGCAAATACATGCACCACTCTACCCTGTATTTCTATGGAGTCTGAGCAGAACGTTCTACTATGCTAATACACGTACCACACTACCCTGTATTTCCATGGAGTCTGAGCAGAACGTTCTACTATGCTAATACACGTACCACTCTACCCTGCATTTCCATGGAGTCTGAGCAGAACGTTCTACTATGCTAATACATGCACCACTCTACCCTGTATTTCTATGGAGTCTGAGCAGAAAGTTCTACTATGCTAATACACGTACCACTCTCCCCTGTATTTCTATGGAGTCTGAGCAGAACGTTCTACTACGCTAATACACGTACCACTCTACCCTGTCTTTCTATGGAGTCTGAGCAGAACGTTCTACTATGCTAATACACGCACCACTCTACCCTGTATTTCTATGGAGTCTGAGCAGAACTTTCTACTATGCTAATACACGTGCCACTCTACCCTGTATTTCTATGGAGTCTGAGCAGAACGTTCTACAATGCTAGTACACGTACCACTCTACCCTGTATTTCCATGAAGTCTGAGCAGAACGTTCTACTATGCTAACACACGCACCACTCTACCCTGTATTTCTATGGAGTCTGAGCAGAATGTTCTACTATGCTAATACACGCACCACTCTACCCTGTATTTCTATGGAGTCTGAGCAGAACGTTCTACTATGCTCATACACGCACCACTCTACCCTGTATTTCTATGGAGTCTGAGCAGAACGTTCTACTATGCTAATCCACGTACTACTCTACCCTGTATTTCTATGGAGTCTGAGCAGAACGTTCTACTATGCTAATACACGTACCACTCTACCCTGTATTTCTATAGAGTCTGAGCAGAATGTTCTACTATGCTAATACACGTACCACTCTACCCTGTATTTCTATGGAGTCTGAGCAGAACGTTCTACTATGCTAATACACGCACCACTCTACCCTGTATTTCTATGGAGTCTGAGCAGAACGTTCTACTATGCTCATACACGCACCACTCTACCCTGTATTTCTATGGAGTCTGAGCAGAACGTTCTACTATGCTCATACACGCACCACTCTACCCTGTATTTCTATGGAGTCTGAGCAGAACGTTCTACTATGCTAATACACGCATCACTCTTCCCTGTATTTCTATGGAGTCTGAGCAGAACGTTCTACTATGCTAATACACGCACCACTCTACCCTGTATTTCTATGGAGTCTGAGCAGAACGTTCTACTATGCTAATACACGTACCACTCTACCCTGTATTTCTATGGAGTCTGAGCAGAACGTTCTACTATGCTAATACACGTACCACTCTCCCCTGTATTTCTATGGAGTCTGAGCAGAACGTTCTACTATGCTAATACATGCACCACTCTACCCTGTATTTCTATGGAGTCTAAGCAGAACGTTCTACTATGCAAATACATGCACCACTCTACCCTGTATTTCTATGGAGTCTGAGCAGAACGTTCTACTATGCTAATACATTCACCACTCTACCCTGTATTTCTATGGAGTCTGAGCAGAACGTTCTACTATGCTAATACATGCACCACTCTACCCTGTATTTCTATGGAGTCTGAGCAGAACGTTCTACTATGCTAATACACGTGCCACTCTACCCTGTATTTCTATGGAGTCTGAGCAGAACGTTCTACCATGCTAATACACGTACCACTCTACCCTGTATTTCTATGGAGTCTGAGCAGAACGTTCTACTATGCTAATACACGTACCACTCTACCCTGTATTTCCATGGAGTCTGAGCAGAACGTTCTACTATGCAAATACATGCACCACTCTATCCTGTATTTCTATGGAGTCTGAGCAGAACGTTCTACTATGCTAATACACGTACCACACTACCCTGTATTTCCATGGAGTCTGAGCAGAACGTTCTACTATGCTAATACACGTACCACTCTACCCTGCATTTCCATGGAGTCTGAGCAGAACGTTCTACTATGCTAATACATGCACCACTCTACCCTGTATTTCTATGGAGTCTGAGCAGAAAGTTCTACTATGCTAATACACGTACCACTCTACCCTGTATTTCCATGGAGTCTGAGCAGAACGTTCTACTATGCTAATACACGCACCACTCTACCCTGTATTTCTACGGAGTCTGAGCAGAACGTTCTACTATGCTAATACACGTACCACTCTACCCTGTATTTCTATGGAGTCTGAGCAGAACGTTCTACTATGCTAATACACGCACCACTCTACCCTGTATTTCTACGGAGTCTGAGCAGAACGTTCTACTATGCTAATACACGTACCACTCTACCCTGTATTTCCATGGAGTCTGAGCAGAACGTTCTACTATGCTAATACACGCACCACTCTACCCTGTATTTCTACGGAGTCTGAGCAGAACGTTCTACTATGCTAATACACGTACCACTCTACCCTGTATTTCTATGGAGTCTGAGCAGAACGTTCTACTATGCTAATACACGCACCACTCTACCCTGTATTTCTAAGGAGTATGAGCAGAACGTTCTACTATGCTAATACACGTACCACTCTACTCTGTATTTCTATGGAGTCTGAGCAGAACGTTCTACTATGCTAATACACGTACCACTCTACCCTGTATTTCTATGGAGTCTGAGCAGAACGTTCTACTATGCTAATACATGCACCACTCTACCCTGTATTTCTATGGAGTCTAAGCAGAACGTTCTACTATGCTAATACACGTACCACTCTACCCTGTATTTCCATGGAGTCTGAGCAGAACGTTCTCCTATGCTAATACATTCACCACTCTACCCTGTATTTCTATGGAGTCTGAGCAGAACGTTCTAATATGCTAATACACGTACCACTCTACCCTGTATTTCTACCGAGTCTGAGCAGAACGTTCTACTATGCTAATACACGTACCACTCTACCCTGTATTTCCATGGAGTCTGAGCAGAACGTTCTACTATGCTAATACACGCACCACTCTACCCTGTATTTCTACGGAGTCTGAGCAGAACGTTCTACTATGCTAATACACGTACCACTCTACCCTGTATTTCTATGGAGTCTGAGCAGAACGTTCTACTATGGTAATACACGCACCACTCTACCCTGTATTTCTACGGAGTATGAGCAGAACGTTCTACTATGCTAATACACGTACCACTCTACCCTGTATTTCTATGGAGTCTGAGCAGAACGTTCTACTATGCTAATACACGTACCACTCTACCCTGTATTTCTATGGAGTCTGAGCAGAACGTTCTACTATGCTAATACATGCACCACTCTACTCTGTATTTCTATGGAGTCTAAGCAGAACGTTCTACTATGCTAATACACGTACCACTCTACCCTGTATTTCCATGGAGTCTGAGCAGAACGTTCTCCTATGCTAATACATTCACCACTCTACCCTTTATTTCTATGGAGTCTGAGCAGAACGTTCTAATTAGCTAATACACGTGCCACTCTGCCCTGTATTTCTATGGAGTCTGAGCAGAACGTTCTACTATGCTAATACACGCACCACTCTACCCTGTATTTCTATGGAGTCTGAGCAGAACGTTCTACTATGCTAATACACGTACCACTCTACCCTGTATTTCTATGGAGTCTGAGCAGAACGTTCTACTATGCTAATACACGCATCACTCTTCCCTGTATTTCTATGGAGTCTGAGC
This sequence comes from Saccoglossus kowalevskii, assembly GCF_978046115.1. NCBI lineage: Eukaryota > Metazoa > Hemichordata > Enteropneusta > Harrimaniidae > Saccoglossus > Saccoglossus kowalevskii. The sequence goes on from NC_140652.1 coordinate 2,219,895, forward strand.
AGAACGTTCTACTATGATAATACACGCACCACTCTACCCTGTATTTCTAGGGAGTCTGAGCAGAACGTTCTACTATGCTAATACACGCACCACTCTACCCTGTATTTCTATGGAGTCTGAGCAGAACGTTCTACTATGCTAATACACGCACCACTCTACCCTGTATTTCTAAGGAGTCTGAGCAGAACGTTTTACTATGCTAATACACGTACAACTCTACTCTGTATTTCCATGGAGTCTGAGCAGAACGTTCTACTATGCTAATACACGCACCTCTCTACCCTGTATTTCTATGGAGTCTGAGCAGAACGTTCTACTATGCTAATACACGTACCACTCTACCCTGTATTTCCATGGAGTCTGAGCAGAACGTTCTACTATGCTAATACACGCACCACTCTACCCTGTATTTCTATGGAGTCTGAGCAGAACGTTCTACTATGCTAATACACGTACCACTCTACCCTGTATTTCTATGGAGTCTGAGCAGAACGTTCTACTATGCTAATACACGTACCACTCTCCCCTGTATTTCTATGGAGTCTGAGCAGAACGTTCTACTATGCTAATACATGCACCACTCTACCCTGTATTTCTATGGAGTCTAAGCAGAACGTTCTACTATGCAAATACATGCACCACTCTACCCTGTATTTCTATGGAGTCTGAGCAGAACGTTCTACTATGCTAATACATTCACCACTCTACCCTGTATTTCTATGGAGTCTGAGCAGAACGTTCTACTATGCTAATACATGCACCACTCTACCCTGTATTTCTATGGAGTCTGAGCAGAACGTTCTACTATGCTAATACACGTGCCACTCTACCCTGTATTTCTATGGAGTCTGAGCAGAACGTTCTACTATGCTAATACACGTACCACTCTACCCTGTATTTCTATGGAGTCTGAGCAGAACGTTCTACTATGCTAATACACGTACCACTCTCCCCTGTATTTCTATGGAGTCTGAGCAGAACGTTCTACTATGCTAATACATGCACCACTCTACCCTGTATTTCTATGGAGTCTAAGCAGAACGTTCTACTATGCAAATACATGCACCACTCTACCCTGTATTTCTATGGAGTCTGAGCAGAACGTTCTACTATGCTAATACATTCACCACTCTACCCTGTATTTCTATGGAGTCTGAGCAGAACGTTCTACTATGCTAATACATGCACCACTCCACCCTGTATTTCTATGGAGTCTGAGCAGAACGTTCTACTATGCTAATACACGTGCCACTCTACCCTGTATTTCTATGGAGTCTGAGCAGAACGTTCTACTATGCTAATACACGTACCACTCTACCCTGTATTTCTATGGAGTCTGAGCAGAACGTTCTACTATGCTAATACACGTACCACTCTACCCTGTATTTCCATGGAGTCTGAGCAGAACGTTCTACTATGCAAATACATGCACCACTCTACCCTGTATTTCTATGGAGTCTGAGCAGAACGTTCTACTATGCTAATACACGTACCACTCTACCCTGTATTTCCATGGAGTCTGAGCAGAACGTTCTACTATGCTAATACATGCACCACTCTACCCTGTATTTCTATGGTGTCTGAGCAGAACGTTCTACTATGCTAATACACGGACCACTCTACCCTGTATTTCTATGGAGTCTGAGCAGAACGTTCTACTATGCTAATACACGTACCACTCTACCCTGTATTTCTATGGAGTCTGAGCAGAACGTTCTACTATGCTAATACCCGCACCACTCTTCCCTGTATTTCTATGGAGTCTGAGCAGAACGTTCTACTATGCTAATGCACGCACCACTCTACCCTGTATTTCTAGGGAGTCTGTGCAGAACGTTCTACTATGCTAATACACGCACCAGTCTTCCCTGTATTTCTAAGGAGTCTGAGCAGAACGTTCTACTATGCTAATACACGATCCACTCTACCCTGTATTTCTAGGGAGTCTGAGCAGAACGTTCTACTATGCTAATACACGCACCACTCTACCCTGTATTTCTAGGGAGTCTGAGCAGAACGTTCTACTATGCTAATACACGCACCACTCTACCCTGTATTTCTATGGAGTCTGAGCAGAACGTTCTACTATGCTAATACCCGCACCACTCTTCCCTGTATTTCTATGGAGTCTGAGCAGAACGTTCTACTATGCTAATACACGCACCACTCTACCCTGTATTTCTAGGGAGTCTGAGCAGAACGTTCTACTATGCAAATACATGCACCACTCTACCCTGTATTTCTATGGAGTCTGAGCAGAACGTTCTACTATGCTAATACACGTACCACTCTACTTTGTATTTCCATGGAGTCTGAGCAGAACGTTCTACTATGCTAATACACGCACCACTCTACCCTGTATTTCTAAGGAGTCTGAGCAGAACGTTTTACTATGCTAATACACGTACAACTCTACTCTGTATTTCCATGGAGTCTGAGCAGAACGTTCTACTATGCTAATACACGCACCTCTCTACCCTGTATTTCTATGGAGTCTGAGCAGAACGTTCTACTATGCTAATACACGTACCACTCTACCCTGTATTTCCATGGAGTCTGAGCAGAACGTTCTACTATGCTAATACACGCACCACTCTACCCTGTATTTCTATGGAGTCTGAGCAGAACGTTCTACTATGCTAATACACGTACCACTCTACCCTGTATTTCTATGGAGTCTGAGCAGAACGTTCTACTATGCTAATACACGTACCACTCTCCCCTGTATTTCTATGGAGTCTGAGCAGAACGTTCTACTATGCTAGTACATGCACCACTCTACCCTGTATTTCTATGGAGTCTAAGCAGAACGTTCTACTATGCAAATACATGCACCACTCTACCCTGTATTTCTATGGAGTCTGAGTAGAACGTTCTACTATGCTAATACATTCACCACTCTACCCTGTATTTCTATGGAGTCTGAGCAGAACGTTCTACTATGCTAATACATGCACCACTCTACCCTGTATTTCTATGGAGTCTGAGCAGAACGTTCTACTATGCTAATACACGTGCCACTCTACCCTGTATTTCTATGGAGTCTGAGCAGAACGTTCTACTATGCTAATACACGTACCACTCTACCCTGTATTTCTATGGAGTCTGAGCAGAACGTTCTACTATGCTAATACACGTACCACTCTACCCTGTATTTCCATGGAGTCTGAGCAGAACGTTCTACTATGCAAATACATGCACCACTCTACCCTGTATTTCTATGGAGTCTGAGCAGAACGTTCTACTATGCTAATACACGTACCACTCTACCCTGTATTTCCATGGAGTCTGAGCAGAACGTTCTACTATGCTAATACATGCACCACTCTACCCTGTATTTCTATGGAGTCTGAGCAGAACGTTCTACTATGCTAATACACGGACCACTCTACCCTGTATTTCTATGGAGTCTGAGCAGAACGTTCTACTATGCTAATACACGTACCACTCTACCCTGTATTTCTATGGAGTCTGAGCAGAACGTTCTACTATGCTAATACCCGCACCACTCTTCCCTGTATTTCTATGGAGTCTGAGCAGAACGTTCTACTATGCTAATGCACGCACCACTCTACCCTGTATTTCTAGGGAGTCTGTGCAGAACGTTCTACTATGCTAATACACGCACCAGTCTTCCCTGTATTTCTAAGGAGTCTGAGCAGAACGTTCTACTATGCTAATACACGAACCACTCTACCCTGTATTTCTAGGGAGTCTGAGCAGAACGTTCTACTATGCTAATACACGCACCACTCTACCCTGTATTTCTAGGGAGTCTGAGCAGAACGTTCTACTATGCTAATACACGCACCACTCTTCCCTGTATTTCTATGGAGTCTGAGCAGAACGTTCTACTATGCTAATACACGCACCACTCTACCCTGTATTTCTAGGGAGTCTGAGCAGAACGTTCTACTATGCAAATACATGCACCACTCTACCCTGTATTTCTATGGAGTCTGAGCAGAACGTTCTACTATGCTAATACACGTACCACTCTACCCTGTATTTCCATGGAGTCTGAGCAGAACGTTCTACTATGCTAATACACGCACCACTCTACCCTGTATTTCTATGGAGTCTGAGCAGAACGTTCTACTATGCTAATACACGTACCACTCTACCCTGTATTTCTATGGAGTCTGAGCAGAACGTTCTACTATGCTAATACACGTACCACTCTCCCCTGTATTTCTATGGAGTCTGAGCAGAACGTTCTACTATGCTAATACATGCACCACTCTACCCTGTATTTCTATGGAGTCTAAGCAGAACGTTCTACTATGCAAATACATGCACCACTCTACCCTGTATTTCTATGGAGTCTGAGCAGAACGTTCTACTATGCTAATACATTCACCACTCTACCCTGTATTTCTATGGAGTCTGAGCAGAACGTTCTACTATGCTAATACATGCACCACTCTACCCTGTATTTCTATGGAGTCTGAGCAGAACGTTCTACTATGCTAATACACGTGCCACTCTACCCTGTATTTCTATGGAGTCTGAGCAGAACGTTCTACTATGCTAATACACGTACCACTCTACCCTGTATTTCTATGGAGTCTGAGCAGAACGTTCTACTATGCTAATACACGTACCACTCTCCCCTGTATTTCTATGGAGTCTGAGCAGAACGTTCTACTATGCTAATACATGCACCACTCTACCCTGTATTTCTATGGAGTCTAAGCAGAACGTTCTACTATGCAAATACATGCACCACTCTACCCTGTATTTCTATGGAGTCTGAGCAGAACGTTCTACTATGCTAATACATTCACCACTCTACCCTGTATTTCTATGGAGTCTGAGCAGAACGTTCTACTATGCTAATACATGCACCACTCTACCCTGTATTTCTATGGAGTCTGAGCAGAACGTTCTACTATGCTAATACACGCACCACTCTATCCTGTATTTCTATGGAGTCTGAGCAGAACGTTCTACTATGCTAATACACGTACCACTCTACCCTGTATTTCTATGGAGTCTGAGCAGAACGTTCTACTATGCTAATACACGTACCACTCTACCCTGTATTTCCATGGAGTCTGAGCAGAACGTTCTACTATGCAAATACATGCACCACTCTACCCTGTATTTCTATGGAGTCTGAGCAGAACGTTCTACTATGCTAATACACGTACCACTCTACCCTGTATTTCCATGGAGTCTGAGCAGAACGTTCTCCTATGCTAATACATGCACCACTCTACCCTGTATTTCTATGGTGTCTGAGCAGAACGTTCTACTATGCTAATACACGGACCACTCTACCCTGTATTTCTATGGAGTCTGAGCAGAACGTTCTACTATGCTAATACACGTACCACTCTACCCTGTATTTCTATGGAGTCTGAGCAGAACGTTCTACTATGCTAATACCCGCACCACTCTTCCCTGTATTTCTATGGAGTCTGAGCAGAACGTTCTACTATGCTAATGCACGCACCACTCTACCCTGTATTTCTAGGGAGTCTGTGCAGAACGTTCTACTATGCTTATACACGCACCAGTCTTCCCTGTATTTCTAAGGAGTCTGAGCAGAACGTTCTACTATGCTAATACACGAACCACTCTACCCTGTATTTCTAGGGAGTCTGAGCAGAACGTTCTACTATGCTAATACACGCACCACTCTACCCTGTATTTCTAGGGAGTCTGAGCAGAACGTTCTACTATGCTAATACACGCACCACTCTACCCTGTATTTCTATGGAGTCTGAGCAGAACGTTCTACTATGCTAATATCCGCACCACTCTTCCCTGTATTTCTATGGAGTCTGAGCAGAACGTTCTACTATGCTAATACACGCACCACTCTACCCTGTATTTCTAGGGAGTCTGAGCAGAACGTTCTACTATGCAAATACATGCACCACTCTACCCTGTATTTCTATGGAGTCTGAGCAGAACGTTCTACTATGCTAATACACGTACCACTCTACTTTGTATTTCCATGGAGTCTGAGCAGAACGTTCTACTATGCTAATACACGCACCACTCTACCCTGTATTTCTAAGGAGTCTGAGCAGAACGTTTTACTATGCTAATACACGTACAACTCTACTCTGTATTTCCATGGAGTCTGAGCAGAACGTTCTACTATGCTAATACACGCACCTCTCTACCCTGTATTTCTATGGAGTCTGAGCAGAACGTTCTACTATGCTAATACACGTACCACTCTACCCTGTATTTCCATGGAGTCTGAGCAGAACGTTCTACTATGCTAATACACGCACCACTCTACCCTGTATTTCTATGGAGTCTGAGCAGAACGTTCTACTATGCTAATACACGTACCACTCTACCCTGTATTTCTATGGAGTCTGAGCAGAACGTTCTACTATGCTAATACACGTACCACTCTCCCCTGTATTTCTATGGAGTCTGAGCAGAACGTTCTACTATGCTAGTACATGCACCACTCTACCCTGTATTTCTATGGAGTCTAAGCAGAACGTTCTACTATGCAAATACATGCACCACTCTACCCTGTATTTCTATGGAGTCTGAGTAGAACGTTCTACTATGCTAATACATTCACCACTCTACCCTGTATTTCTATGGAGTCTGAGCAGAACGTTCTACTATGCTAATACATGCACCACTCTACCCTGTATTTCTATGGAGTCTGAGCAGAACGTTCTACTATGCTAATACACGTGCCACTCTACCCTGTATTTCTATGGAGTCTGAGCAGAACGTTCTACTATGCTAATACACGTACCACTCTACCCTGTATTTCTATGGAGTCTGAGCAGAACGTTCTACTATGCTAATACACGTACCACTCTACCCTGTATTTCCATGGAGTCTGAGCAGAACGTTCTACTATGCAAATACATGCACCACTCTACCCTGTATTTCTATGGAGTCTGAGCAGAACGTTCTACTATGCTAATACACGTACCACTCTACCCTGTATTTCCATGGAGTCTGAGCAGAACGTTCTACTATGCTAATACATGCACCACTCTACCCTGTATTTCTATGGAGTCTGAGCAGAACGTTCTACTATGCTAATACACGGACCACTCTACCCTGTATTTCTATGGAGTCTGAGCAGAACGTTCTACTATGCTAATACACGTACCACTCTACCCTGTATTTCTATGGAGTCTGAGCAGAACGTTCTACTATGCTAATACCCGCACCACTCTTCCCTGTATTTCTATGGAGTCTGAGCAGAACGTTCTACTATGCTAATGCACGCACCACTCTACCCTGTATTTCTAGGGAGTCTGTGCAGAACGTTCTACTATGCTAATACACGCACCAGTCTTCGCTGTATTTCTAAGGAGTCTGAGCAGAACGTTCTACTATGCTAATACACGAACCACTCTACCCTGTATTTCTAGGGAGTCTGAGCAGAACGTTCTACTATGCTAATACACGCACCACTCTACCCTGTATTTCTAGGGAGTCTGAGCAGAACGTTCTACTATGCTAATACACGCACCACTCTTCCCTGTATTTCTATGGAGTCTGAGCAGAACGTTCTACTATGCTAATACACGCACCACTCTACCCTGTATTTCTAGGGAGTCTGAGCAGAACGTTCTACTATGCAAATACATGCACCACTCTACCCTGTATTTCTATGGAGTCTGAGCAGAACGTTCTACTATGCTAATACACGTACCACTCTACTTTGTATTTCCATGGAGTCTGAGCAGAACGTTCTACTATGCTAATACATGCACCACTCTACCCTGTATTTCTATGGAGTCTGAGCAGAACGTTCTACTATGCTAATACACGGACCACTCTACCCTGTATTTCTATGGAGTCTGAGCAGAACGTTCTACTATGCTAATACACGTACCACTCTACCCTGTATTTCTATGGAGTCTGAGCAGAACGTTCTACTATGCTAATACCCGCACCACTCTTCCCTGTATTTCTATGGAGTCTGAGCAGAACGTTCTACTATGCTAATACACGCACCACTCTACCCTGTATTTCTAGGGAGTCTGAGCAGAACGTTCTACTATGCTAATACACGCACCAGTCTTCCCTGTATTTCTATGTAGTCTGAGCAGAACGTTCTACTATGCTAATACACGAACCACTCTACCCTGTATTTCTAGGGAGTCTGAGCAGAACGTTCTACTATGCTAATACACGCACCACTCTACCCTGTATTTCTAGGGAGTCTGAGCAGAACGTTCTACTATGCTAATACACGCACCACTCTACCCTGTATTTCTATGGCGTCTGAGCAGAACGTTCTACTATGCTAATACCCGCACCACTCTTCCCTGTATTTCTATGGAGTCTGAGCAGAACGTTCACTATGCTAATACACGCACCACTCTACCCTGTATTTCTAGGGAGTCTGAGCAGAACGTTCTACTATGCTAATACACGCACCAGTCTCCCCTGTATTTCTATGGAGTCTGAGCAGAACGTTCTACTATGGTAATACACGAACCACTCTACCCTGTATTTCTAGGGAGTCTGAGCAGAACGTTCTACTATGCTAATACATGCACCACTCTACCCTGTATTTCTAGGGAGTCTGAGCAGAACGTTCTACTATGCTAATACACGCACCACTCTACCCTGTATTTCTATGGAGTCTGAGCAGAACGTTCTACTATGCTAATACACTCAACACTCTACCCTGTATTTCTATGGAGTCTGAGCAGAACGTTCTACTACGCTAATACACGTACCACTCTACCTTGTATTTCTATGGAGTCTGAGCAGAACGTTCTACTATGCTAATACACGCACCACTCTACCCTGTATTTCTATGGAGTCTGAGCAGAACTTTCTACTATGCAAATACACGCACCACTCTACCCTGTATTTCTATGGACTCTGAGCAGAACGTTCTACTATGCTAATACACGTACCACTCTACCCTGTATTTCTATGGAGTCTGAGCAGAACGTTCTACTACGCTAATACACGTACCACTCTACCCTGTATTTCTATGGAGTCTGAGCAGAACGTTCTACTATGCTAATACACTCACCACTCTACCCTGTATTTCTATGGAGTCTGAGCAGAACGTTCAACTATGCTAATACACGCACCACTCTACCCTGTATTTCTATGGAGTCTGAGCAGAACGTTCTACTATGCTAATACCCGCACCACTCTTCCCTGTATTTCTATGGAGTCTGAGCAGAACGTTCTACTATGCTAATACACGCACCACTCTACCCTGTATTTCTAGGGAGTCTGAGCAGAACGTTCTACTATGCAAATACATGCACCACTCTACCCTGTATTTCTATGGAGTCTGAGCAGAACGTTCTACTATGCTAATACACGTACCACTCTACTTTGTATTTCCATGGAGTCTGAGCAGAACGTTCTACTATGCTAATACATGCACCACTCTACCCTGTATTTCTATGGAGTCTGAGCAGAACGTTCTACTATGCTAATACACGGACCACTCTACCCTGTATTTCTATGGAGTCTGAGCAGAACGTTCTACTATGCTAATACACGTACCACTCTACCCTGTATTTCTATGGAGTCTGAGCAGAACGTTCTACTATGCTAATACCCGCACCACTCTTCCCTGTATTTCTATGGAGTCTGAGCAGAACGTTCTACTATGCTAATACACGCACCACTCTACCCTGTATTTCTAGGGAGTCTGAGCAGAACGTTCTACTATGCTAATACACGCACCAGTCTTCCCTGTATTTCTATGTAGTCTGAGCAGAACGTTCTACTATGCTAATACACGAACCACTCTACCCTGTATTTCTAGGGAGTCTGAGCAGAACGTTCTACTATGCTAATACACGCACCACTCTACCCTGTATTTCTAGGGAGTCTGAGCCGAACGTTCTACTATGCTAATACACGCACCACTCTACCCTGTATTTCTATGGCGTCTGAGCAGAACGTTCTACTATGCTAATACCCGCACCACTCTTCCCTGTATTTCTATGGAGTCTGAGCAGAACGTTCACTATGCTAATACACGCACCACTCTACCCTGTATTTCTAGGGAGTCTGAGCAGAACGTTCTACTATGCTAATACACGCACCAGTCTCCCCTGTATTTCTATGGAGTCTGAGCAGAACGTTCTACTATGGTAATACACGAACCACTCTACCCTGTATTTCTAGGGAGTCTGAGCAGAACGTTCTACTATGCTAATACATGCACCACTCTACCCTGTATTTCTAGGGAGTCTGAGCAGAACGTTCTACTATGCTAATACACGCACCACTCTAACCTGTATTTCTATGGAGTCTGAGCAGAACGTTCTACTATGCTAATACACTCAACACTCTACCCTGTATTTCTATGGAGTCTGAGCAGAACGTTCTACTACGCTAATACACGTACCACTCTACCTTGTATTTCTATGGAGTCTGAGCAGAACGTTCTACTATGCTAATACACGCACCACTCTACCCTGTATTTCTATGGAGTCTGAGCAGAACTTTCTACTATGCAAATACACGCACCACTCTACCCTGTATTTCTATGGACTCTGAGCAGAACGTTCTACTATGCTAATACACGTACCACTCTACCCTGTATTTCTATGAAGTCTGAGCAGAACGTTCTACTACGCTAATACACGTACCACTCTACCCTGTATTTCTATGGAGTCTGAGCAGAACGTTCTACTATGCTAATACACTCACCACTCTACCCTGTATTTCTATGGAGTCTGAGCAGAACGTTCAACTATGCTAATACACGCACCACTCTACCCTGTATTTCTATGGAGTCTGAGCAGAACGTTCTACTATGCTAATACCCGCACCACTCTTCCCTGTATTTCTATGGAGTCTGAGCAGAACGTTCTACTATGCTAATACACGCACCACTCTACCCTGTATTTCTAGGGAGTCTGAGCAGAACGTTCTACTATGCTAATACACGCACCACTCTTCCCTGTATTTCTATGGAGTCTGAGCAGAACGTTCTACTATGGTAATACACGAACCACTCTACCCTGTATTTCTAGGGAGTCTGAGCAGAACGTTCTACTATGCTAATACATGCACCACTCTACCCTGTATTTCTAGGGAGTCTGAGCAGAACGTTCTACTATGCTAATACACGCACCACTCTACCCTGTATTTCTATGGAGTCTGAGCAGAACGTTCTACTATGCTATTACACGCAACACTCTACCCTGTATTTCTATGGAGTCTGAGCAGAACGTTCTACTACGCTAATACACGTACCACTCTTCCCTGTATTTCTATGGAGTCTGAGCAGAACGTTCTACTATGCTAATACACGCACCACTCTACCCTGTATTTCTAGGGAGTCTGAGAAGAACGTTCTACTATGCCAATACACGCACCAGTCTTCCCTGTATTTCTATGGAGTCTGAGCAGAACGTTCTACTATGGTAATACACGAACCACTCTACCCTGTATTTCTAGGGAGTCTGAGCAGAACGTTCTACTATGCTAATACATGCACCACTCTACCCTGTATTTCTAGGGAGTCTGAGCAGAACGTTCTACTATGCTAATACACGCACCACTCTACCCTGTATTTCTATGGAGTCTGAGCAGAACGTTCTACTATGCTAATACACGCAACACTCTACCCTGTATTTCTATGGAGTCTGAGCAGAACGTTCTACTACGCTAATACACGTACCACTCTACCTTGTATTTCTATGGAGTCTGAGCAGAACGTTCTACTATGCTAATACACGCACCACTCTACCCTGTATTTCTACGGAGTCTGAGCAGAACATTCTACTATGCTAATACACGTACCACTCTACCCTGTATTTCTATGGAGTCTGAGCAGAACGTTCTACTATGCTAATACACGCACCACTCTACCCTGTATTTCTAGGGAGTCTGAGCAGAACGTTCTACTATGCTAATACACGCACCACTCTTCCCTGTATTTCTATGGAGTCTGAGCAGAACGTTCTACTATGGTAATACACGAACCACTCTACCCTGTATTTCTAGGGAGTCTGAGCAGAACGTTCTACTATGCTAATACACGCACCAGTCTTCCCTGTATTTCTATGGAGTCTGAGCAGAACGTTCTACTATGCTAATACACGAACCACTCTACCCTGTATTTCTAGGGAGTCTGAGCAGAACGTTCTACTATGCTAATACACGCACCACTCTACCCTGTATTTCTAGGGAGTCTGAGCAGAACGTTCTACTATGCTAATACACGCACCACTCTACCCTGTATTTCTATGGAGTCTGAGCAGAACGTTCTACTATGCTAATACCCGCACCACTCTTCCCTGTATTTCTATGGAGTCTGAGCAGAACGTTCTACTATGCTAATACACGCACCACTCTACCCTGTATTTCTAGGGAGTCTGAGCAGAACGTTCTACTATGCTAATACACGCACCAGTCTTCCCTGTATTTCTATGGAGTCTGAGCACAACGTTCTACTATGGTAATACACGAACCACTCTACCCTGTATTTCTATGGAGTCTGAGCAGAACGTTCTACTATGCTAATACATGCACCACTCTACCCTGTATTTCTAGGGAGTCTGAGCAGAACGTTCTACTATGCTAATACACGCACCACTCTACCCTGTATTTCTATGGAGTCTGAGCAGAACGTTCTACTATGCTAATACACGCAACACTCTACCCTGTATTTCTATGGAGTCTGAGCAGAACGTTCTACTACGCTAATACACGTACCACTCTACCTTGTATTTCTATGGAGTCTGAGCAGAACGTTCTACTATGCTAATACACGCACCACTCTACCCTGTATTTCTATGGAGTCTGAGCAGAACTTTCTACTATGCAAATACACGCACCACTCTACCCTGTATTTCTATGGACTCTGAGCAGAACGTTCTACTATGCTAATACACGTACCACTCTACCCTGTATTTCTATGAAGTCTGAGCAGAACGTTCTAATACGCTAATACACGTACCACTCTACCCTGTATTTCTATGGTGTCTGAGCAGAACGTTCTACTATGCTAATACACGCACCACTCTACCCTGTATTTCTATGGAGTCTGAGCAGAAAGTTCTACTATGCTAATACACGTGCCACTCTACCCTGTATTTCTATGGAGTCTGAGCAGAACGTTCTACTATGCTAATACACGTACCACTCTACCCTGTATTTCTATGAAGTCTGAGCAGAACGTTCTACTATGCTAATACATGCACCACTCTACCCTGTATTTCTAGGGAGTCTGAGCAGAACGTTCTACTATGCTAATACACGCATCACTCTACCCTGTATTTCTATGGAGTCTGAGCAGAACGTTCTACTATGCTAATACCCGCACCACTCTACCCTGTATTTCTATGGAGTCTGAGCAGAACGTTCTACTATGCTAATACACGTACCACTCTACCCTGTATTTCTATGGAGTCTGAGCAGAACATTCTACAATGCTAATACACACACCACTCTACCCTGTATTTCTATGGAATCTGAGCAGAACGTTCTACTATGCTAATACACGTACCACTCTACCCTGTATTTCCATGGAGTCTGAGCAGAACGTTCTACTATGCTAATACATGCACCACTCTACCCTGTATTTCTATGGAGTCTGAGCAGAACGTTCTACTATGCTAATACACGTACCACTCTACCCTGTATTTCCATGGAGTCTGAGCAGAACGTTCTACTATGCTAATACACGCACCACTCTACCCTGTATTTCTACGGAGTCTGAGCAGAACATTCTACTATGCTAATACACGTACCACTCTACCCTGTATTTCTATGGAGTCTGAGCAGAACGTTCTACTATGCTAATACACGTACCACTCTACCCTGTATTTCTATGGAGTCTGAGCAGAACGTTCTACTATGCTAATACACGCACCACTCTACCCTGTATTTCTATGGAGTCTGAGCCGAACGTTCTACTATGCTAATACACGAACCACTCTACCCCGTATTTCTATGGAGTCTGAGCAGAACGTTCTACTATGCTAATACACGCACCACTCTACCCTGTATTTCTAGGGAGTCTGTGCAGAACGTTCTACTATGCTAATACACGCACCAGTCTTCCCTGTATTTCTAAGGAGTCTGAGCAGAACGTTCTACTATGCTAATACACGAAACACTCTACCCTGTATTTCTAGGGAGTCTGAGCAAAACGTTCTACTATGCTAATACACGCACCACTCTACCCTGTATTTCTAGGGAGTCTGAGCAGAACGTTCTACTATGCTAATACACGCACCACTCTACCCTGTATTTCTAGGGAGTCTGAGCAGAACGTTCTACTATACTAATACACGCACCACTCTACCCTGTATTTCTATGGAGTCTGAGCAGAACGTTCTACTATGCTAATACACGCACCACTCTACCCTGTATTTCTAAGGAGTCCGAGCAGAACGTTCTACTATGCTAATACACGTACCACTCTACTCTGTATTTCCATGGAGTCTGAGCAGAACGTTCTACAATGCTAATACACGCACCACTCTACCCTGTATTTCTATTGAGTCTGAGCAGAACGTTCTACTATGCTAATACACGTACCACTCTACCCTGTATTTCCATGGAGTCTGAGCAGAACGTTCTACTATGCTAATACACGCACCACTCTACACTGTATTTCTATGGAGTCTGAGCAGAACGTTCTACTATGCTAATACACGCACCACTCTACCCTGTATTTCTATGGAGTCTGAGCAGAACGTTCTACTATGCTAATACACGTACCACTCTACCCTGTATTTCTATGGAGTCTGAGCAGAACATTCTACTATGCTAATACACACACCACTCTACCCTGTATTTCTATGGAGTCTGAGCAGAAAGTTCTACTATGCTAATACACGTGCCACTCTACCCTGTATTTCTATGGAGTCTGAGCAGAACGTTCTACTATGCTAATACACGTACCACTCTACCCTGTATTTCTATGAAGTCTGAGCAGAACGTTCTACTATGCTAATACACGTACCACTCTACCCTGTATTTCTATGGAGTCTGAGCAGAACGTTCTACTATGCTAATACACGCACCACTCTACCCTGTATTTCTATGGAGTCTGAGCAGAACGTGCTACTATGCTAATACACGCACCACTCTACCCTGTATTTCTATGGAGTCTGAGCAGAACGTTCTACTATGCTAATACAAGTACAACTCTACCCTGTATTTCTATGGAGTCTGAGCAAAACGTTCTACTATGCTAATACACGCATCACTCTTCCCTGTATTTCTATGGAGTCTGAGCAGAACGTTCTACTATGATAATACACGCACCACTCTACCCTGTATTTCTAGGGAGTCTGAGCAGAACGTTCTACTATGCAAATACACGCACCACTCTACCCTGTATTTCTATGGAGTCTGAGCAGAACGTTCTACTATGCTAATACACGCACCACTCTACCCTGTATTTCTAAGGAGTCTGAGCAGAACGTTCTACTATGCTAATACACGTACCACTCTACTCTGTATTTCCATGGAGTCTGAGCAGAACGTTCTACTATGCTAATACACGCACCACTCTACCCTGTATTTCTATGGAGTCTGAGCAGAACATTCTACTATGCTAATACACGCACCACTCTACCCTGTATTTCTATGGAGTCTGAGCAGAACGTTCTACTATGCTAATACACGTACCACTCTACCCTGTATTTCCATGGAGTCTGAGCAGAACGTTCTACTATGCTAATACATGCACCACTCTACCCTGTATTTCTATGGAGTCTGAGCAGAACGTTCTACTATGCTAATACACGCACCACTCTACCCTGTATTTCTATGGAGTCTGAGCAGAACGTTCTACTATGCTAATACACGCACCACTCTACCCTGTATTTCTATGGAGTCTGAGCAGAACGTTCTACTATGCTAATACACGCACCACTCTACCCTGTAGTTCTATGGAGTCTGAGCAGAACGTTCTACTATGCTAATACACGTACCACTCTACCCTGTATTTCCATGGAGTCTGAGCAGAACGTTCTACTATGCAAATACATGCACCACTCTACCCTGTATTTCTATGGAGTCTGACCAGAACGTTCTACTATGCTAATACACGCACCATTCTACCCTGTATTTATATGGAGTCTGAGCAGAACGTTCTACTATGCTAATACACGCACCATTCTACCCTGTATTTCTATGGAGTCTGAGCAGAACGTTCTACTATGTTAATACACGTACCACTCTACCCTGTATTTCTATGGAGTCATAGCAGAACGTTCTACTATGCTAATACACGCACCACTCTACCCTGTATTTCTATGGAGTCTGAGCCGAACGTTCTACTATGCTAATACACGAACCACTCTACCCTGTATTTCTATGGAGTCTGAGCAGAACGTTCAACTATGCTAATACATTCACCACTCTACCCTGTATTTCTATGGAGTCTGAGCAGAACGTTCTAATATGCTAATACACGTGCCACACTGCCCTGTATTTCTATGGAGTCTGAGCAGAACGTTCTACTATGCTAATACACGCACCACTCTACCCTGTATTTCTATGGAGTCTGAGCAGAACGTTCTACTATGCTAATACACGTACCACTCTACCCTGTATTTCTATGGAGTCTGAGCTGAACGTTCTACTATGCTAATACACGCATCACTCTTCCCTGTATTTCTATGGAGTCTGAGCAGAACGTTCTACTATGATAATACACGCACCACTCTACCCTGTATTTCTAGGGAGTCTGAGCAGAACGTTCTACTATGCTAATACACGCACCACTCTACCCTGTATTTCTATGGAGTCTGAGCAGAACGTTCTACTATGCTAATACACGCACCACTCTACCCTGTATTTCTAAGGAGTCTGAGCAGAACGTTCTACTATGCTAATACACGTACCACTCTACTCTGTATTTCCATGGAGTCTGAGCAGAACGTTCTACTATGCTAATACACGCACCACTCTTCCCTGTATTTATATGGAGTCTGAGCAGAACATTCTACTATGCTAATACACGCACCACTCTACCCTGTATTTCTATGGAGTCTGACCAGAACGTTCTACTATGCTAATACACGTACCACTCTACCCTGTATTTCCATGGAGTCTGAGCAGAACGTTCTACTATGCTAATACATGCACCACTCTACCCTGTATTTCTATGGAGTCTGAGCAGAACGTTCTACTTTGCTAATACACGTACCACTCTACCCTGTATTTCCATGGAGTCTGAGCAGAACGTTCTACTATGCTAATACACGCACCACTCTACCCTGTATTTCTATGGAGTCTGACCAGAACGTTCTACTATGCTAATACACGCACCATTCTACCCTGTATTTATATGGAGTCTGAGCAGAACGTTCTACTATGCTAATACACGCACCATTCTACCCTGTATTTCTATGGAGTCTGAGCAGAACGTTCTACTATGTTAATACACGTACCACTCTACCCTGTATTTCTATGGAGTCTGACCAGAACGTTCTACTATGCTAATACACGCACCATTCTACCCTGTATTTATATGGAGTCTGAGCCGAACGTTCTACTATGCTAATACACGAACCACTCTACCCTGTATTTCTATGGAGTCTGAGCAGAACGTTCAACTATGCTAATACATTCACCACTCTACCCTGTATTTCTATGGAGTCTGAGCAGAACGTTCTAATATGCTAATACACGTGCCACACTGCCCTGTATTTCTATGGAGTCTGAGCAGAACGTTCTACTATGCTAATACACGCACCACTCTACCCTGTATTTCTATGGAGTCTGAGCAGAACGTTCTACTATGCTAATACACGTACCACTCTACCCTGTATTTCTATGGAGTCTGAGCTGAACGTTCTACTATGCTAATACACGCATCACTCTTCCGTGTATTTCTATGGAGTCTGAGCAGAACGTTCTACTATGATAATACACGCACCACTCTACCCTGTATTTCTAGGGAGTCTGAGCAGAACGTTCTACTATGCTAATACACGCACCACTCTACCCTGTATTTCTATGGAGTCTGAGCAGAACGTTCTACTATGCTAATACACGCACCACTCTACCCTGTATTTCTAAGGAGTCTGAGCAGAACGTTCTACTATGCTAATACACGTACCACTCTACTCTGTATTTCCATGGAGTCTGAGCAGAACGTTCTACTATGCTAATACACGCACCACTCTTCCCTGTATTTATATGGAGTCTGAGCAGAACATTCTACTATGCTAATACACGCACCACTCTACCCTGTATTTCTATGGAGTCTGACCAGAACGTTCTACTATGCTAATACACGTACCACTCTACCCTGTATTTCCATGGAGTCTGAGCAGAACGTTCTACTATGCTAATACATGCACCACTCTACCCTGTATTTCTATGGAGTCTGAGCAGAACGTTCTACTTTGCTAATACACGTACCACTCTACCCTGTATTTCCATGGAGTCTGAGCAGAACGTTCTACTATGCTAATACACGCACCACTCTACCCTGTATTTCTATGGAGTCTGACCAGAACGTTCTACTATGCTAATACACGCACCATTCTACCCTGTATTTATATGGAGTCTGAGCAGAACGTTCTACTATGCTAATACACGCACCATTCTACCCTGTATTTCTATGGAGTCTGAGCAGAACGTTCTACTATGTTAATACACGTACCACTCTACCCTGTATTTCTATGGAGTCATAGCAGAACGTTCTACTATGCTAATACACGCACCACTCTACCCTGTATTTCTATGGAGTCTGAGCCGAACGTTCTACTATGCTAATACACGAACCACTCTACCCTGTATTTCTATGGAGTCTGAGCAGAACGTTCAACTATGCTAATACATTCACCACTCTACCCTGTATTTCTATGGAGTCTGAGCAGAACGTTCTAATATGCTAATACACGTGCCACACTGCCCTGTATTTCTATGGAGTCTGAGCAGAACGTTCTACTATGCTAATACACGCACCACTCTACCCTGTATTTCTATGGAGTCTGAGCAGAACGTTCTACTATGCTAATACACGTACCACTCTACCCTGTATTTCTATGGAGTCTGAGCTGAACGTTCTACTATGTTAATACACGCATCACTCTTCCCTGTATTTCTACGGAGTCTGAGCAGAACGTTCTACTATGATAATACACGCATCACTCTACCCTGTATTTCTAGGGAGTCTGAGCAGAACGTTCTACTATGCTTATACACGCACCACTCTACCCTGTATTTCTATGGAGTCTGAGCAGAACGTTCTACTATGCTAATACACGCACCACTCTACCCTGCATTTCTAAGGAGTCTGAGCAGAACGTTCTACTATGCTAATACACGTACCACTCTACTCTGTATTTCCATGGAGTCTGAGCAGAACGTTCTACTATGCTAATACACGCACCACTCTTCCCTGTAATTATATGGAGTCTGAGCAGAACATTCTACTATGCTAATACACGCACCACTCTACCCTGTATTTCTATGGAGTCTGACCAGAACGTTCTACTATGCTAATACACGTACCACTCTACCCTGTATTTCCATGGAGTCTGAGCAGAACGTTCTACTATGCTAATACATGCACCACTCTACCCTGTATTTCTATGGAGTCTGAGCTGAACGTTCTACTATGCTAATACACGCATCACTCTTCCCTGTATTTCTACGGAGTCTGAGCAGAACGTTCTACTATGATAATACACGCATCACTCTACCCTGTATTTCTAGGGAGTCTGAGCAGAACGTTCTACTATGCTAATACACGCACCACTCTACCCTGTATTTCTATGGAGTCTGAGCAGAACGTTCTACTATGCTAATACACGCACCACTCTACCCTGTATTTCTAAGGAGTCTGAGCAGAACGTTCTACTATGCTAATACACGTACCACTCTACTCTGTATTTCCATGGAGTCTGAGCAGAACGTTCTACTATGCTAATACACGCACCACTCTTCCCTGTATTTATATGGAGTCTGAGCAGAACATTCTACTATGCTAATACACGCACCACTCTACCCTGTATTTCTATGGAGTCTGACCAGAACGTTCTACTATGCTAATACACGTACCACTCTACCCTGTATTTCCATGGAGTCTGAGCAGAACGTTCTACTATGCTAATACATGCACCACTCTACCCTGTATTTCTATGGAGTCTGAGCAGAACGTTCTACTATGCTAATACACGTACCACTCTACCCTGTATTTCCATGGAGTCTGAGCAGAACGTTCTACTATGCTAATACACGCACCACTCTACCCTGTATTTCTACGGAGTCTGAGCAGAACGTTCTACAATGCTAATACACGTACCACTCTACCCTGTATTTCTATGGAGTCTGAGCTAAACGTTCTACTATGCTAATACACGCACCACTCTACCCTGTATTTCTATGGAGTCTGAGCCGAACGTTCTACTACGCTAATACACGAACCACTCTACCCTGTATTTCTATGGAGTCTGAGCAGAACGTTCAACTATGCTAATACATTCACCACTCTACCCTGTATTTCTATGGAGTCTGAGCAGAACGTTCTAATATGCTAATACACGTGCCACACTGCCCTGTATTTCTATGGAGTCTGAGCAGAACGTTCTACTATGCTAATACACGCACCACTCTACCCTGTATTTCTATGGAGTCTGAGCAGAACGTTCTACTATGCTAATACACGTACCACTCTACCCTGTATTTCTATGGAGTCTGAGCTGAACGTTCTACTATGCTAATACACGCATCACTCTTCCCTGTATTTCTACGGAGTCTGAGCAGAACGTTCTACTATGATAATACACGCATCACTCTACCCTGTATTTCTAGGGAGTCTGAGCAGAACGTTCTACTATGCTAATACACGCACCACTCTACCCTGTATTTCTATGGAGTCTGAGCAGAACGTTCTACTATGCTAATACACGCACCACTCTACCCTGTATTTCTAAGGAGTCTGAGCAGAACGTTCTACTATGCTAATACACGTACCACTCTACTCTGTATTTCCATGGAGTCTGAGCAGAACGTTCTACTATGCTAATACACGCACCACTCTTCCCTGTATTTATATGGAGTCTGAGCAGAACATTCTACTATGCTAATACACGCACCACTCTACCCTGTATTTCTATGGAGTCTGACCAGAACGTTCTACTATGCTAATACACGTACCACTCTACCCTGTATTTCCATGGAGTCTGAGCAGAACGTTCTACTATGCTAATACATGCACCACTCTACCCTGTATTTCTATGGAGTCTGAGCAGAACGTTCTACTATGCTAATACACGTACCACTCTACCCTGTATTTCCATGGAGTCTGAGCAGAACGTTCTACTATGCTAATACACGCACCACTCTACCCTGTATTTCTACGGAGTCTGAGCAGAACGTTCTACAATGCTAATACACGTACCACTCTACCCTGTATTTCTATGGAGTCTGAGCTAAACGTTCTACTATGCTAATACACGCACCACTCTACCCTGTATTTCTACGGAGTCTGAGCAGAACGTTCTACTATGCTAATACACGTACCACTCTACCCTGTATTTCCATGGAGTCTGAGCAGAACGTTCTACTATGCTAATACACGCACCACTCTACCCTGTATTTCTACGGAGTCTGAGCAGAACGTTCTACTATGCTAATACACGTACCACTCTACCCTGTATTTCTATGGAGTCTGAGCAGAACGTTCTACTATGCTAATACACGCACCACTCTACCCTGTATTTCTACGGAGTCTGAGCAGAACGTTCTACTATGCTAATACACGTACCACTCTACCCTGTATTTCCATGGAGTCTGAGCAGAACGTTCTACTATGCTAATACACGTACCACTCGACCCTGTATTTCTATGGAGTCTGAGCAGAACGTTCTACTATGCTAATACATGCACCACTCTACCCTGTATTTCTATGGAGTCTGAGCAGAACGTTCTACTATGCTAATACACGTACCACTCTACCCTGTATTTCTATGGAGTCTGAGCAGAACGTTCTACTATGCTAATACACGCATCACTCTTCCCTGTATTTCTATGGAGTCTGAGCAGAACGTTCTACTATGATAATACACGCACCACTGTACCCTGTATTTCTAGGGAGTCTGAGCAGAACGTTCTACTATGCTAATACACGCACCACTCTACCCTGTATTTCTATGGAGTCTGAGCAGAACGTTCTACTATGCTAATACACGCACCACTCTACCCTGTATTTCTATGGAGTCTGAGCAGAACGTTCTACTATGATAATACACGTACCACTCTACTCTGTATTTCCATGGAGTCTGAGCAGAACGTTCTACTATGCTAATACACGCACCACTCTACCCTGTATTTCTATGGAGTCTGAGCAGAACGTTCTACTATGCTAATACACGTACCACTCTACCCTGTATTTCCATGGAGTCTGAGCAGAACGTTCTACTATGCTAATACACGCACCACTCTACCCTGTATTTCTATGGAGTCTGAGCAGAACGTTCTACTATGCTAATACACGCACCATTCTACCCTGTATTTCTATGGAGTCTGAGCAGAACGTTCTACTATGTTAAAACACGTACCACTCTACCCTGTATTTCCATGGAGTCTGAGCAGAACGTTCTACTATGCTAATACACGCACCACTCTACCCTGTATTTCTATGGAGTCTGAGCCGAACGTTCTACTATGCTAATACACGAACCACTCTACCCTGTATTTCTATGGAGTCTGAGCAGAACGTTCAACTATGCTAATACACGTACCACTCTACCCTGTATTTCTATGGAGTCTGAGCAGAACGTTCTACTATGCTAATACACGTGCCACTCTACCCTGTATTTCTATGGAGTCTGAGCAGAACGTTCTACTATGCTAATACACGCACCACTCTACCCTGTATTTCTATGGAGTCTGAGCAGAACGTTCTACTATGCTATACACGCACCACTCTACCCTGTATTTCTATGGAGTCTGAGCAGAACGTTCTACTATACTAATACGACGCACCACTCTACCCTGTATTTCTATGTAGTATGAGCAGAACGTGCTACTATGCTAATACGACGCACCACTCTACCCTGTATTTCTATGGAGTATGAGCAGAACGTTCTACTATGCTAATACACGCACCACTCTACCCTGTATTTCTATGGAGTCTGAGCAGAACGTTCTACTATGCTAATACACGTGCCTCTCTACCCTGTATTTCTGTGGAGTCTGAGCAGAACGTTCTACTATGCTAATACACGTACCACTCTACCCTGTATTTCTATGGAGTCTGAGCAGAACGTTCTACTATGCTAATACACGTGCCTCTCTACCCTGTATTTCTGTGGAGTCTGAGCAGAACGTTCTACTATCCTATACACGCACCACTCTACCCTGTATTGCTATGGAGTCTGAGCAGAACGTTCTACTATGCTAATATACGTGCCTCTCTACCCTGCATATCTATGGAGTCTGAGCAGAACGTTCTACTATGCTAATACACGTACCACTCTAGCCTGTATTTCTATGGAGTCTGAGCAGAATGTTCTAATATGCTAATACACGCACCACTCTACCCTGTATTTCTATGGAGTCTGAGCAGAACGTTCTACTATGCTAATACACGTGCCACTCTACCCTGTATTTCTATGGAGTCTGAGCAGAACGTTCTACTATGCTAATACACGCACCACTCTACCCTGTATTTCTATGGAGTCTGAGCAGAACGTTCTACTATGTTAAAACACGTACCACCCTACCCTGTATTTCCATGGAGTCTGAGCAGAACGTTCTACTATGCTAATACACGCACCACTCTACCCTGTATTTCTATGGAGTCTGAGCCGAACGTTCTACTATGCTAATACACGAACCACTCTACCCTGTATTTCTATGGAGTCTGAGCAGAACGTTCAACTATGCTAATACACGTACCACTCTACCCTGTATTTCTATGGAGTCTGAGCAGAACGTTCTACTATGCTAATACACGTGCCACTCTACCCTGTATTTCTATGGAGTCTGAGCAGAACGTTCTACTATGCTAATACACGCACCACTCTACCCTGTATTTCTATGGAGTCTGAGCAGAACGTTCTACTATGCTATACACGCACCACTCTACCCTGTATTTCTATGGAGTCTGAGCAGAACGTTCTACTATACTAATACGACGCACCACTCTACCCTGTATTTCTATGTAGTATGAGCAGAACGTGCTTCTATGCTAATACGACGCACCACTCTACCCTGTATTTCTATGGAGTATGAGCAGAACGTTCTACTATGCTAATACACGCACCACTCTACCCTGTATTTCTATGGAGTCTGAGCAGAACGTTCTACTATGCTAATACACGTGCCTCTCTACCCTGTATTTCTGTGGAGTCTGAGCAGAACGTTCTACTATGCTAATACACGTACCACTCTACCCTGTATTTCTATGGAGTCTGAGCAGAACGTTCTACTATGCTAATACACGTGCCTCTCTACCCTGTATTTCTGTGGAGTCTGAGCAGAACGTTCTACTATCCTATACACGCACCACTCTACCCTGTATTTCTATGGAGTCTGAGCAGAACGTTCTACTATGCTAATATACGTGCCTCTCTACCCTGTATATCTATGGAGTCTGAGCAGAACGTTCTACTATGCTAATACACGTACCACTCTAGCCTGTATTTCTATGGAGTCTGAGCAGAATGTTCTAATATGCTAATACACGCACCACTCTACCCTGTATTTCTATGGAGTCTGAGCAGAACGTTCTACTATGATAATACACGTGCCACTCTACCCTGTATTTCTATGGAGTCTGAGCAGAACGTTCTACTATGCTAATACACGCACCACTCTACCCTGTATTTCTATGGAGTCTGAGCAGAACGTTCTACTATGCTAATACACGTACCACTTTACCCTGTATTTCTATGGAGTCTGAGCAGAACGTTCTACTATGTTAATACACGTACCACTCTACCCTGTATTTCTATGGAGTCTGAGCAGAACGTTCTACTATGCTAATACGACGCACCACTCTTCCCTGTATTTCTATGCAGTCTGAGCAGAACGTTCTACTATGCTAATACGACGCACCACTCTACCCTGTATTTCTATGGAGTATGAGCAGAACGTTCTACTATGCTAATACACGCACCACTCTACCCTGTATTTCTATGGAGTCTGAGCAGAACGTTCTACTATGCTAATACACGCACCACTCTACCCTGTATTTCTATGGAGTCTGAGCAGAACGTTCTACTATGCTAATACACGCACCATTCTACCCTGTATTTCTATGGAGTCTGAGCCGAACGTTCTACTATGCTAATACACGTACCACTCTAGCCTGTATTTCTATGGAGTCTGAGCAGAATGTTCTAATATGCTAATACACGCACCACTCTACCCTGTATATCTATGGAGTCTGAGCAGAACGTTCTACTATGCTAATACACGTGCCACTCTACCCTGTATTTCTATGGAGTCTGAGCAGAACGTTCTACTATGCTAATACACGCACCACTCTACCCTGTATTTCTATGGAGTCTGAGCAGAACGTTCTACTATGCTAATACACGTACCACTTTACCCTGTATTTCTATGGAGTCTGAGCAGAACGTTCTACTATGTTAATACACGTACCACTCTACCCTGTATTTCTATGGAGTCTGAGCAGAACGTTCTACTATGCTAATACGACGCACCACTCTTCCCTGTATTTCTATGCAGTCTGAGCAGAACGTTCTACTATGCTAATACGACGCACCACTCTACCCTGTATTTCTATGGAGTATGAGCAGAACGTTCTACTATGCTAATACACGCACCACTCTACCCTGTATTTCTATGGAGTCTGAGCAGAACGTTCTACTATGCTAATACACGCACCACTCTACCCTGTATTTCTATGGAGTCTGAGCAGAACGTTCTACTATGCTAATACACGCACCATTCTACCCTGTATTTCTATGGAGTCTGAGCCGAACGTTCTACTATGCTAATACACGAACCACTCTACCCTGTATTTCTATGGAGTCTGAGCAGAACGTTCAACTATGCTAATGCACGTACCACTCTACCCTGTATTTCTATGGAGTCTGAGCAGAACGTTCTACTATGCTAATACATGCACCACTCTACCCTGTATTTCTATGGAGTCTGAGCAGAACGTTCTAATATGCTAATACACGTACCACTCTACCCTGTATTTCTATGAAGTCTGAGCAGAACGTTCTACTACGCTAATACACGTACCACTCTACCCTGTATTTCTATGGAGTCTGAGCAGAACGTTCTACTATACTAATACACGCACCACTCAACCCTGTATTTCTATGGAGTCTGAGCAGAAAGTTCTACTATGCTAATACACGTGCCACTCTACCCTGAATTTCTATGGAGTCTGAGCAGAACGTTCTACTATGCTAATACACGTACCACTCTACCCTGTATTTATATGAAGTCTGAGCAGAACGTTCTACTATGCTAATACACGCACCACTCTACCCTGTATTTCTATGGAGTCTGAGCAGAACGTTCTACTATGCTAATACACGTACCACTCTACCCTGTATTTCTATGAAGTCTGAGCAGAACGTTCTACTATGTTAATACACGTACCACTCTACCCTGTATTTCTATGGAGTCTGAGCAGAACGTTCTACTATGCTAATACGACGCACCACTCTTCCCTGTATTTCTATGCAGTCTGAGCAGAACGTTCTACTATGCTAATACGACGCACCACTCTACCCTGTATTTCTATGGAGTATGAGCAGAACGTGCTACTATGCTAATACACGCACCACTCTACCCTGTATTTCTATGGAGTCTGAGCAGAACGTTCTACTATGCTAATACACGCACCACTCTACCCTGTATTTCTATGGAGTCTGAGGAGAACGTTCTACTATGCTAATACACGCACCATTCTACCCTGTATTTCTATGGAGTCTGAGCCGAACGTTCTACTATGCTAATACACGAACCACTCTACCCTGTATTTCTATGGAGTCTGAGCAGAACGTTCAACTATGCTAATACACGTACCACTCTACCCTGTATTTCTATGGAGTCTGAGCAGAACGTTCTACTATGCTAATACATGCACCACTCTACCCTGTATTTCTATGGAGTCTGAGCAGAACGTTCTACTATGCTAATACACGTACCACTCTACCCTGTATTTCTATGAAGTCTGAGCAGAACGTTCTACTACGCTAATACACGTACCACTCTACCCTGTATTTCTATGGAGTCTGAGCAGAACGTTCTACTATACTAATACACGCACCACTCTACCCTGTATTTCTATGGAGTCTGAGCAGAACGTTCTACTATGCTAATACACGCACCACTCTACCCTGTATTTCTATGGAGTCTGAGCAGAAAGTTCTACTATGCTAATACACGTGCCACTCTACCCTGAATTTCTATGGAGTCTGAGCAGAACGTTCTACTATGCTAATACACGTACCACTCTACCCTGTATTTCTATGAAGTCTGAGCAGAACGTTCTACTATGCTAATACACGTACCACTCTACCCTGTATTTCTATGGAGTCTGAGCAGAACGTTCTACTATGCTAATACATGCACCACTCTACCCTGTATTTCTATGGAGTCTGAGCAGAACGTGCTACTATGCTAATACGACGCACCACTCTACCCTGTATTTCTATGGAGTATGAGCAGAACGTTCTACTATGCTAATACACGCACCACTCTACCCTGTATTTCTATGGAGTCTGAGCAGAACGTTCTACTATGCTAATGCACGTACCACTCTACCCTGTATTTCTATGAAGTCTGAGCAGAACGTTCTACTACGCTAATACACGTACCACTCTACCCTGTATTTCTATGGAGTCTGAGCAGAACGTTCTACTATGCTAATACACGCACCACTCTACCCTGTATTTCTATAGAGTCTGAGCAGAACGTTCTACTATGCTAATACACGTACCACTCTACCCTGTATTTCTATGGAGTCTGAGCAGAACGTTCTACTATGCTAATACACGCACCACTCTACCCTGTATTTCTATGGAGTCTGAGCAGAACGTTCTACTATGCTATACACGCACCACTCTACCCTGTATTTCTATGGAGTCTGAGCAGAACGTTCTACTATGCTAATACGACGCACCACTCTACCCTGTATTTCTATGTAGTATGAGCAGAACGTGCTACTATGCTAATACGACGCACCACTCTACCCTGTATTTCTATGGAGTATGAGCAGAACGTTCTACTATGCTAATACACGCACCACTCTACCCTGTATTTCTATGGAGTCTGAGCAGAACGTTCTACTATGCTAATACACGTACCACTCTAGCCTGTATTTCTATGAAGTCTGAGCAGAACGTTCTACTACGCTAATACACGTACCACTCTACCCTGTATTTCTATGGAGTCTGAGCAGAACGTTCTACTATGCTAATACACGCACCACTCTAACCTGTATTTCTATGGAGTCTGAGCAGAAAGTTCTACTATGCTAATACACGTGCCACTCTACCCTGTATTTCTATGGAGTCTGAGCAAACGTTCTACTATGCTAATACACGTACCACTCTACCCTGTATTTCTATGAAGTCTGAGCAGAACGTTCTACTATGCTAATACACGTACCACTCTACCCTGTATTTCTATGGAGTCTGAGCAGAACGTTCTACTATGCTAATACACGCAACACTCTATCCTGTATTTCTATGGAGTCTGAGCAGAACGTTCTACTATGCTAATACACGCACCACTCTACCCTGTATTTCTATGGAGTCTGAGCAGAACGTTCTACTATGCTAATACACGCACCACTCTACCCTGTATTTCTATGGAGTCTGAGCAGAACATTCTACTATGCTAATACGACGCACCACTCTACCCTGTATTTCTATGGAGTCTGAGCAGAACGTGCTACTATGCTAATACGACGCACCACACTACCCTGTATTTCTATGGAGTCTGAGCAGAACGTTCTACTATGCTAATACGACGCACCACTCTACCCTGTATTTCTATGCAGTCTGAGCAGAACGTTCTACTATGCTAATACGACGCACCACTCTACCCTGTATTTCTATGGAGTCTGAGCAGAACGTTCTACTATGCTAATACACGTACCACTCTAGCCTGTATTTCTATGAAGTCTGAGCAGAACGTTCTACTACGCTAATACACGTACCACTCTACCCTGTATTTCTATGGAGTCTGAGCAGAACGTTCTACTATGCTAATACACGCACCACTCTAACCTGTATTTCTATGGAGTCTGAGCAGAAAGTTCTACTATGCTAATACACGTGCCACTCTACCCTGTATTTCTATGGAGTCTGAGCAAACGTTCTACTATGCTAATACACGTACCACTCTACCCTGTATTTCTATGGAGTCTGAGCAGAACGTTCTACTATGCTAATACACGTACCACTCTACCCTGTATTTCTATGGAGTCTGAGCAGAACGTTCTACTATGCTAATACACGCAACACTCTATCCTGTATTTCTATGGAGTCTGAGCAGAACGTTCTACTATGCTAATACACGCACCACTCTACCCTGTATTTCTATGGAGTCTGAGCAGAACGTTCTACTATGCTAATACACGCACCACTCTACCCTGTATTTCTATGGAGTCTGAGCAGAACATTCTACTATGCTAATACGACGCACCACTCTACCCTGTATTTCTATGGAGTCTGAGCAGAACGTGCTACTATGCTAATACGACGCACCACACTACCCTGTATTTCTATGGAGTCTGAACAGAACGTTCTACTATGCTAATACGACGCACCACTCTACCCTGTATTTCTATGCAGTCTGAGCAGAACGTTCTACTATGCTAATACGACGCACCACTCTACCCTGTATTTCTATGGAGTATGAGCAGAACGTGCTACTATGCTAATACACGCACCACTCTACCCTGTATTTCTATGGAGTCTGAGCAGAACGTTCTACTATGCTAAATCACGTACCACTCTACCCTGTATTTCTATGGAGTCTGAGCAGAACGTTCTACTATGCTAATACACGTACCACTCTACCCTGTATTTCTATGGAGTCTGAGCAGAACGTTCTACTATGCTAATACACTACCACTCTACCCTGTATTTCTATGGAGTCTGAGCAGAACGTTCTACTATGCTAATACACGCACCACTCTACCCTGTATTTCCATGGAGTCTGAGCAGAACGTTCTACTATGCTAATACACGCACCACTCTACAATGTATTTCTATGGAGTCTGAGCCGAACGTTCTACTATGCTAATACATGAACCACTCTACCCTGTATTTCTATGGAGTCTGAGCAGAACGTTCAACTATGATAATACACGTACCACTCTACCCTGTATTTCTATGGAGTCTGAGCAGAACGTTCTACTATGCTAATACACGCACCACTCTACCCTGTATTTCTATGGAGTCTGAGCCGAACGTTCTACTATGCTAATACACGCACCACTCTGCCCTGTATTTCTATGGAGTCTGAGCAGAACGTTCTACTATGCTAATACACGCACCACTCTACCCTGTATTTCCATGGAGTCTGAGCAGAACGTTCTACTATGCTAATACGACGCACCACTCTACCCTGTATTTCTATGGATTCTGAGCAGAACGTGCTACTATGCTAATACGACGCACCACTCTACCCTGTATTTCTATGGAGTCTGAGCAGAACGTTCTACTATGCTAATACGACGCACCACTCTACCCTGTATTTCTATGCAGTCTGAGCAGAACGTTCTACTATGCTAATACGACGCACCGCTCTACCCTGTATTTCTATGGAGTATGAGCAGAACGTGCTACTATGCTAATACACGCACCACTCTACCCTGTATTTCTATGGAGTCTGAGCAGAACGTTCTACTATGCTAATACAAGCACCATTCTACCCTGTACTTCTATGGAGTCTGAGCAGAACGTTCTACTATGCTAAATCACGTACCACTTTACCCTGTATTTCTATGGAGTCTGAGCAGAACGTTCTACTATGCTAATACACGTACCACTCTACCCTGTATTTCTATGGAGTCTGAGCAGAACGTTCTACTATGCTAATACACGCACCATTCTATCCTGTACTTCTATGGAGTCTGAGCAGAACGTTCTACTATGCTAAATCACGTACCACTCTACCCTGTATTTCTATAGAGTCTGAGCAGAACGTTCTACTATGCTAAATCACGTACCACTCTACCCTGTATTTCTATGGAGTCTGAGCAGAACGTTCTACTATGTTAATACACGTACCACTCTACCCTGTATTTCTATGGAGTCTGAGCAGAACGTTCTACTATGCTAATACACTACCACTCTACCCTGTATTTCTATGGAGTCTGAGCAGAACGTTCTACTATGCTAATACACGCACCACTCTACCCTGTATTTCTATGGAGTCTGAGCAGAACGTTCTACTATGCTAATACACGCACCATTCTACCCTGTATTTCGATGGAGTCTGAGCAGAACGTTCTACTATGTTAATACACGTACCACTCTACCCTGTATTTCCATGGAGTCTGAGCAGAACGTTCTACTATGCTAATACACGCACCACTCTACCCTGTATTTCTATGGAGTCTGAGCCGAACGTTCTACTATGCTAATACACGAACCACTCTACCCCGTATTTCTATGGAGTCTGAGCAGAACGTTCAACTATGCTAATACACGTACCACTCTACCCTGTATTTCTATGGAGTCTGAGCAGAACGTTCTGCTATGCTAATACACGTACCACTCCACCCTGTATTTCTATGGAGTCTGAGCAGAACGTTCTACTATGCTAATACACGCACCACTCTGCACTGTATTTCTATGGAGTCTGAGCAGAACGTTCAACTATGCTAATACACGTACCACTCTACCCTGTATTTCTATGGAGTCTGAGAAGAACGTTCTACTATGCTAAAACACGTACCACTCTAGCCTGTATTTCTATGGAGTCTGAGCAGAACGTTCTACTATGCTAATACACGTGCTACTCTACCCTGTATTTCTATGGAGTCTTAGAAGAACGTTCTACTATGCTAATACACGCACCACTCTAGCCTGTATTTCTATGGAGTCTGAGCAGAACGTTCTACTATGCTAATACGACGCACCACTCTACCCTGTATTTCTATGGAGTATGAGCCGAACGTGCTACTATGCTAATACGACGCACCACTCTACCCTGTATTTCTATGGAGTATGAGCAGAACGTTCTACTATGCTAATACACGCACCACTCTACCCTGTATTTCTATGGAGTCTGAGCAGAACGTTCTACTATGCTAATACACGTGCCTCTCTACCCTGTATTTCTGTGGAGTCTGAGCATAACGTTCTACTATGCTAATACACGTACCACTCTACCCTGTATTTCTATGGAGTCTGAGCAGAACGTTCTACTATGCTAATACACGTGCCTCTCTACCCTGTATTTCTGTGGAGTCTGAGCAGAACGTTCTACTATCCTATACACGCACCACTCTACCCTGTATTTCTATGGAGTCTGAGCAGAACGTTCTACTATGTTAATATACGTGCCTCTCTACCCTGTATATCTATGGAGTCTGAGCAGAACGTTCTACTATGCTAATACACGTACCACTCTAGCCTGTATTTCTATGGAGTCTGAGCAGAATGTTCTAATATGCTAATACACGCACCACTCTACCCAGTATTTCTATGGAGTCTGAGCAGAACGTTCTACTATCCTATACACGCACCACTCAACCCTGTATTTCTATGGAGTCTGAGCAGAACGTTCTACTATGCTAATACACGTACCACTCTACCCTCTATTTCTATGGAGTCTGAGCAGAACGTTTTACTATGTTATTACAAGCACCACTCTACCCTGTATTTCTATGGAGTCTGAGCAGAACGTTCAACTATGCTAATACACGTACCACTCTACCCTGTATTTCCATGGAGTCTGAGCAGAATGTTCTACTATGCTAATACACGCACCACTCTACCCTGTATTTCTATGGAGTCTGAGCCGAACGTTCTACTATGCTAATACACGTACCACTCTACCCTGTATTTCTATGGAGTCTGAGCAGAACGTTCTACTATGCTAATACGACGCACCACTCTACCCTGTATTTCTATGGAGTCTGAGCAGAACGTTCTACTATGCTAACACACTACCACTCTACCCTGTATTTCTATGGAGTCTGAGCAGAACGTTCTACTATGCTAATACACGCACCACTCTACCCTGTATTTCTATGGAGTCTGAGCAGAACGTTCTACTATACTAATACACGCACCACTCAACCCTGTATTTCTATGGAGTCTGAGCAGAAAGTTCTACTATGCTAATACACGTGCCACTCTACCCTGAATTTCTATGGAGTCTGAGCAGAACGTTCTACTATGCTAATACACGTACCACTCTACCCTGTATTTCTATGAAGTCTGAGCAGAACGTTCTACTATGCTAATACACGTACCACTCTACCCTGTATTTCTATGGAATCTGAGCAGAACGTTCTACTATGCTAATACACGCACCACTCTACCCTGTATTTCTATGGAGTCTGAGCAGAACGTGCTACTATGCTAATACGACGCACCACTCTACCCTGTATTTCTATGGAGTATGAGCAGAACGTTCTACTATGCTAATACACGCACCACTCTACCCTGTATTTCTATGGAGTCTGAGCAGAACGTTCTACTATGCTAATACACGTACCACTCTACCCTGTATTTCTATGAAGTCTGAGCAGAACGTTCTACTATGTTAATACACGTACCACTCTACCCTGTATTTCTATGGAGTCTGAGCAGAACGTTCTACTATGCTAATACGACGCACCACTCTTCCCTGTATTTCTATGCAGTCTGAGCAGAACGTTCTACTATGCTAATACGACGCACCACTCTACCCTGTATTTCTATGGAGTATGAGCAGAACGTGCTACTATGCTAATACACGCACCACTCTACCCTGTATTTCTATGGAGTCTGAGCAGAACGTTCTACTATGCTAATACACGCACCACTCTACCCTGTATTTCTATGGAGTCTGAGCAGAACGTTCTACTATGCTAATACACGCACCATTCTACCCTGTATTTCTATGGAGTCTGAGCCGAACGTTCTACTATGCTAATACACGAACCACTCTACCCTGTATTTCTATGGAGTCTGAGCAGAACGTTCAACTATGCTAATACACGTACCACTCTACCCTGTATTTCTATGGAGTCTGAGCAGAACGTTCTACTATGCTAATACATGCACCACTCTACCCTGTATTTCTATGGAGTCTGAGCAGAACGTTCTACTATGCTAATACACGTACCACTCTACCCTGTATTTCTATGAAGTCTGAGCAGAACGTTCTACTACGCTAATACACGTACCACTCTACCCTGTATTTCTATGGAGTCTGAGCAGAACGTTCTACTATACTAATACACGCACCACTCTACCCTGTATTTCTATGGAGTCTGAGCAGAAAGTTCTACTATGCTAATACACGTGCCACTCTACCCTGAATTTCTATGGAGTCTGAGCAGAACGTTCTACTATGCTAATACACGTACCACTCTACCCTGTATTTCTATGAAGTCTGAGCAGAACGTTCTACTATGCTAATACACGTACCACTCTACCCTGTATTTCTATGGAGTCTGAGCAGAACGTTCTACTATGCTAATACATGCACCACTCTACCCTGTATTTCTATGGAGTCTGAGCAGAACGTGCTACTATGCTAATACGACGCACCACTCTACCCTGTATTTCTATGGAGTATGAGCAGAACGTTCTACTATGCTAATACACGCACCACTCTACCCTGTATTTCTATGGAGTCTGAGCAGAACGTTCTACTATGCTAATGCACGTACCACTCTACCCTGTATTTCTATGAAGTCTGAGCAGAACGTTCTACTACGCTAATACACGTACCACTCTACCCTGTATTTCTATGGAGTCTGAGCAGAACGTTCTACTATGCTAATACACGCACCACTCTACCCTGTATTTCTATAGAGTCTGAGCAGAACGTTCTACTATGCTAATACACGTACCACTCTACCCTGTATTTCTATGGAGTCTGAGCAGAACGTTCTACTATGCTAATACACGCACCACTCTACCCTGTATTTCTATGGAGTCTGAGCAGAACGTTCTACTATGCTATACACGCACCACTCTACCCTGTATTTCTATGGAGTCTGAGCAGAACGTTCTACTATGCTAATACGACGCACCACTCTACCCTGTATTTCTATGTAGTATGAGCAGAACGTGCTACTATGCTAATACGACGCACCACTCTACCCTGTATTTCTATGGAGTATGAGCAGAACGTTCTACTATGCTAATACACGCACCACTCTACCCTGTATTTCTATGGAGTCTGAGCAGAACGTTCTACTATGCTAATACACGTACCACTCTAGCCTGTATTTCTATGAAGTCTGAGCAGAACGTTCTACTACGCTAATACACGTACCACTCTACCCTGTATTTCTATGGAGTCTGAGCAGAACGTTCTACTATGCTAATACACGCACCACTCTAACCTGTATTTCTATGGAGTCTGAGCAGAAAGTTCTACTATGCTAATACACGTGCCACTCTACCCTGTATTTCTATGGAGTCTGAGCAAACGTTCTACTATGCTAATACACGTACCACTCTACCCTGTATTTCTATGGAGTCTGAGCAGAACGTTCTACTATGCTAATACACGTACCACTCTACCCTGTATTTCTATGGAGTCTGAGCAGAACGTTCTACTATGCTAATACACGCAACACTCTATCCTGTATTTCTATGGAGTCTGAGCAGAACGTTCTACTATGCTAATACACGCACCACTCTACCCTGTATTTCTATGGAGTCTGAGCAGAACGTTCTACTATGCTAATACACGCACCACTCTACCCTGTATTTCTATGGAGTCTGAGCAGAACATTCTACTATGCTAATACGACGCACCACTCTACCCTGTATTTCTATGGAGTCTGAGCAGAACGTGCTACTATGCTAATACGACGCACCACACTACCCTGTATTTCTATGGAGTCTGAGCAGAACGTTCTACTATGCTAATACGACGCACCACTCTACCCTGTATTTCTATGCAGTCTGAGCAGAACGTTCTACTATGCTAATACGACGCACCACTCTACCCTGTATTTCTATGGAGTCTGAGCAGAACGTTCTACTATGCTAATACACGTACCACTCTAGCCTGTATTTCTATGAAGTCTGAGCAGAACGTTCTACTACGCTAATACACGTACCACTCTACCCTGTATTTCTATGGAGTCTGAGCAGAACGTTCTACTATGCTAATACACGCACCACTCTAACCTGTATTTCTATGGAGTCTGAGCAGAAAGTTCTACTATGCTAATACACGTGCCACTCTACCCTGTATTTCTATGGAGTCTGAGCAAACGTTCTACTATGCTAATACACGTACCACTCTACCCTGTATTTCTATGGAGTCTGAGCAGAACGTTCTACTATGCTAATACACGTACCACTCTACCCTGTATTTCTATGGAGTCTGAGCAGAACGTTCTACTATGCTAATACACGCAACACTCTATCCTGTATTTCTATGGAGTCTGAGCAGAACGTTCTACTATGCTAATACACGCACCACTCTACCCTGTATTTCTATGGAGTCTGAGCAGAACGTTCTACTATGCTAATACACGCACCACTCTACCCTGTATTTCTATGGAGTCTGAGCAGAACATTCTACTATGCTAATACGACGCACCACTCTACCCTGTATTTCTATGGAGTCTGAGCAGAACGTGCTACTATGCTAATACGACGCACCACACTACCCTGTATTTCTATGGAGTCTGAACAGAACGTTCTACTATGCTAATACGACGCACCACTCTACCCTGTATTTCTATGCAGTCTGAGCAGAACGTTCTACTATGCTAATACGACGCACCACTCTACCCTGTATTTCTATGGAGTATGAGCAGAACGTGCTACTATGCTAATACACGCACCACTCTACCCTGTATTTCTATGGAGTCTGAGCAGAACGTTCTACTATGCTAAATCACGTACCACTCTACCCTGTATTTCTATGGAGTCTGAGCAGAACGTTCTACTATGCTAATACACGTACCACTCTACCCTGTATTTCTATGGAGTCTGAGCAGAACGTTCTTCTATGCTAATACACTACCACTCTACCCTGTATTTCTATGGAGTCTGAGCAGAACGTTCTACTATGCTAATACACGCACCACTCTACCCTGTATTTCCATGGAGTCTGAGCAGAACGTTCTACTATGCTAATACACGCACCACTCTACAATGTATTTCTATGGAGTCTGAGCCGAACGTTCTACTATGCTAATACATGAACCACTCTACCCTGTATTTCTATGGAGTCTGAGCAGAACGTTCAACTATGATAATACACGTACCACTCTACCCTGTATTTCTATGGAGTCTGAGCAGAACGTTCTACTATGCTAATACACGCACCACTCTACCCTGTATTTCTATGGAGTCTGAGCCGAACGTTCTACTATGCTAATACACGCACCACTCTGCCCTGTATTTCTATGGAGTCTGAGCAGAACGTTCTACTATGCTAATACACGCACCACTCTACCCTGTATTTCCATGGAGTCTGAGCAGAACGTTCTACTATGCTAATACGACGCACCACTCTACCCTGTATTTCTATGGAGTCTGAGCAGAACGTGCTACTATGCTAATACGACGCACCACTCTACCCTGTATTTCTATGGAGTCTGAGCAGAACGTTCTACTATGCTAATACGACGCACCACTCTACCCTGTATTTCTATGCAGTCTGAGCAGAACGTTCTACTATGCTAATACGACGCACCGCTCTACCCTGTATTTCTATGGAGTATGAGCAGAACGTGCTACTATGCTAATACACGCACCACTCTACCCTGTATTTCTATGGAGTCTGAGCAGAACGTTCTACTATGCTAATACAAGCACCATTCTACCCTGTACTTCTATGGAGTCTGAGCAGAACGTTCTACTATGCTAAATCACGTACCACTTTACCCTGTATTTCTATGGAGTCTGAGCAGAACGTTCTACTATGCTAATACACGTACCACTCTACCCTGTATTTCTATGGAGTATGAGCAGAACGTGCTACTATGCTAATACACGCACCACTCTACCCTGTATTTCTATGGAGTCTGAGCAGAACGTTCTACTATGCTAATACACGCACCATTCTATCCTGTACTTCTATGGAGTCTGAGCAGAACGTTCTACTATGCTAAATCACGTACCACTCTACCCTGTATTTCTATAGAGTCTGAGCAGAACGTTCTACTATGCTAAATCACGTACCACTCTACCCTGTATTTCTATGGAGTCTGAGCAGAACGTTCTACTATGTTAATACACGTACCACTCTACCCTGTATTTCTATGGAGTCTGAGCAGAACGTTCTACTATGCTAATACACTACCACTCTACCCTGTATTTCTATGGAGTCTGAGCAGAACGTTCTACTATGCTAATACACGCACCACTCTACCCTGTATTTCTATGGAGTCTGAGCAGAACGTTCTACTATGCTAATACACGCACCATTCTACCCTGTATTTCCATGGAGTCTGAGCAGAACGTTCTACTATGTTAATACACGTTCCACTCTACCCTGTATTTCCATGGAGTCTGAGCAGAACGTTCTACTATGCTAATACACGCACCACTCTACCCTGTATTTCTATGGAGTCTGAGCCGAACGTTCTACTATGCTAATACACGAACCACTCTACCCCGTATTTCTATGGAGTCTGAGCAGAACGTTCAACTATGCTAATACACGTACCACTCTACCCTGTATTTCTATGGAGTCTGAGCAGAACGTTCTGCTATGCTAATACACGTACCACTCCACCCTGTATTTCTATGGAGTCTGAGCAGAACGTTCTACTATGCTAATACACGCACCACTCTGCACTGTATTTCTATGGAGTCTGAGCAGAACGTTCAACTATGCTAATACACGTACCACTCTACCCTGTATTTCTATGGAGTCTGAGAAGAACGTTCTACTATGCTAAAACACGTACCACTCTAGCCTGTATTTCTATGGAGTCTGAGCAGAACGTTCTACTATGCTAATACACGTGCTACTCTACCCTGTATTTCTATGGAGTCTTAGAAGAACGTTCTACTATGCTAATACACGCACCACTCTAGCCTGTATTTCTATGGAGTCTGAGCAGAACGTTCTACTATGCTAATACGACGCACCACTCTACCCTGTATTTCTATGGAGTATGAGCCGAACGTGCTACTATGCTAATACGACGCACCACTCTACCCTGTATTTCTATGGAGTATGAGCAGAACGTTCTACTATGCTAATACACGCACCACTCTACCCTGTATTTCTATGGAGTCTGAGCAGAACGTTCTACTATGCTAATACACGTGCCTCTCTACCCTGTATTTCTGTGGAGTCTGAGCATAACGTTCTACTATGCTAATACACGTACCACTCTACCCTGTATTTCTATGGAGTCTGAGCAGAACGTTCTACTATGCTAATACACGTGCCTCTCTACCCTGTATTTCTGTGGAGTCTGAGCAGAACGTTCTACTATCCTATACACGCACCACTCTACCCTGTATTTCTATGGAGTCTGAGCAGAACGTTCTACTATGTTAATATACGTGCCTCTCTACCCTGTATATCTATGGAGTCTGAGCAGAACGTTCTACTATGCTAATACACGTACCACTCTAGCCTGTATTTCTATGGAGTCTGAGCAGAATGTTCTAATATGCTAATACACGCACCACTCTACCCAGTATTTCTATGGAGTCTGAGCAGAACGTTCTACTATCCTATACACGCACCACTCAACCCTGTATTTCTATGGAGTCTGAGCAGAACGTTCTACTATGCTAATACACGTACCACTCTACCCTCTATTTCTATGGAGTCTGAGCAGAACGTTTTACTATGTTATTACAAGCACCATTCTACCCTGTATTTCTATGGAGTCTGAGCAGAACGTTCAACTATGCTAATACACGTACCACTCTACCCTGTATTTCCATGGAGTCTGAGCAGAATGTTCTACTATGCTAATACACGCACCACTCTACCCTGTATTTCTATGGAGTCTGAGCCGAACGTTCTACTATGCTAATACACGTACCACTCTACCCTGTATTTCTATGGAGTCTGAGCAGAACGTTCTACTATGCTAATACGACGCACCACTCTACCCTGTATTTCTATGGAGTCTGAGCAGAACGTTCTACTATGCTAACACACTACCACTCTACCCTGTATTTCTATGGAGTCTGAGCAGAACGTTCTACTATGCTAATACACGCACCACTCTACCCTGTATTTCTATGGAGTCTGAGCAGAACGTTCTACTATGCTAATACACGCACCACTCTATCCTGTATTTCTATGGAGTCTGAGCAGAACGTTCTACTATGCTAATACACGTACCACTCTACCCTGTATTTCTATGGAATCTGAGCAGAACGTTCTACTATGCTAATACACGCACCACTCTACCCTGTATTTCTATGGAGTCTGAGCAGAACGTGCTACTATGCTAATACGACGCACCACTCTACCCTGTATTTCTATGGAGTATGAGCAGAACGTTCTACTATGCTAATACACGCACCACTCTACCCTGTATTTCTATGGAGTCTGAGCAGAACGTTCTACTATGCTAATACACGTACCACTCTACCCTGTATTTCTATGAAGTCTGAGCAGAACGTTCTACTATGTTAATACACGTACCACTCTACCCTGTATTTCTATGGAGTCTGAGCAGAACGTTCTACTATGCTAATACGACGCACCACTCTTCCCTGTATTTCTATGCAGTCTGAGCAGAACGTTCTACTATGCTAATACGACGCACCACTCTACCCTGTATTTCTATGGAGTATGAGCAGAACGTGCTACTATGCTAATACACGCACCACTCTACCATGTATTTCTATGGAGTCTGAGCAGAACGTTCTATTATGCTAATACACGCACCACTCTACCCTGTATTTCTATGGAGTCTGAGCAGAACGTTCTACTATGCTAATACACGCACCATTCTACCCTGTATTTCTATGGAGTCTGAGCCGAACGTTCTACTATGCCAATACACGAACCACTCTACCCTGTATTTCTATGGAGTCTGAGCAGAACGTTCAACTATGCTAATACACGTACCACTCTACCCTGTATTTCTATGGAGTCTGAGCAGAACGTTCTACTATGCTAATACATGCACCACTCTACCTTGTATTTCTATGGAGTCTGAGCAGAACGTTCTACTATGCTAATACACGTACCACTCTACCCTGTATTTCTATGAAGTCTGAGCAGAACGTTCTACTACGCTAATACACGTACCACTCTACCCTGTATTTCTATGGAGTCTGAGCAGAACGTTCTACTATACTAATACACGCACCACTCTACCCTGTATTTCTATGGAGTCTGAGCAGAAAGTTCTACTATGCTAATACACGTGCCACTCTACCCTGAATTTCTATGGAGTCTGAGCAGAACGTTCTACTATGCTAATACACGTACCACTCTACCCTGTATTTCTATGAAGTCTGAGCAGAACGTTCTACTATGCTAATACACGTACCACTCTACCCTGTATTTCTATGGAGTCTGAGCAGAACGTTCTACTATGCTAATACACGCACCACTCTACCCTGTATTTCTATGGAGTCTGAGCAGAACGTGCTACTATGCTAATACGACGCACCACTCTACCCTGTATTTCTATGGAGTATGAGCAGAACGTTCTACTATGCTAATACACGCACCACTCTACCCTGTATTTCTATGGAGTCTGAGCAGAACGTTCTACTATGCTAATACACGTACCACTCTACCCTGTATTTCTATGAAGTCTGAGCAGAACGTTCTACTACGCTAATACACGTACCACTCTACCCTGTATTTCTATGGAGTCTGTGCAGAACGTTCTACTATGCTAATACACGCACCACTCTACCCTGTATTTCTATAGAGTCTGAGCAGAACGTTCTACTATGCTAATACACGTACCACTCTACCCTGTATTTCTATGGAGTCTGAGCAGAACGTTCTACTATGCTAATACACGCACCACTCTACCCTGTATTTCTATGGAGTCTGAGCAGAACGTTCTACTATGCTATACACGCACCACTCTACCCTGTATTTCTATGGAGTCTGAGCAGAACGTTCTACTATGCTAATACGACGCACCACTCTACCCTGTATTTCTATGTAGTATGAGCAGAACGTGCTACTATGCTAATACGACGCACCACTCTACCCTGTATTTCCATGGAGTATGAGCAGAACGTTCTACTATGCTAATACACGCACCACTCTACCCTGTATTTCTATGGAGTCTGAGCAGAACGTTCTACTATGCTAATACACGTACCACTCTAGCCTGTATTTCTATGAAGTCTGAGCAGAACGTTCTACTACGCTAATACACGTACCACTCTACCCTGTATTTCTATGGAGTCTGAGCAGAACGTTCTACTATGCTAATACACGCACCACTCTACCCTGTATTTCTATGGAGTCTGAGCAGAAAGTTCTACTATGCTAATACACGTGCCACTCTACCCTGTATTTCTATGGAGTCTGAGCAAACGTTCTACTATGCTAATACACGTACCACTCTACCCTGTATTTCTATGGAGTCTGAGCAGAACGTTCTACTATGCTAATACACGTACCACTCTACCCTGTATTTCTATGGAGTCTGAGCAGAACGTTCTACTATGCTAATACACGCAACACTCTATCCTGTATTTCTATGGAGTCTGAGCAGAACGTTCTACTATGCTAATACACGCACCACTCTACCCTGTATTTCTATGGAGTCTGAGCAGAACGTTCTACTATGCTAATACACGCACCACTCTACCCTGTATTTATATGGAGTCTGAGCAGAACATTCTACTATGCTAATACGACGCACCACTCTACCCTGTATTTCTATGGAGTCTGAGCAGAACCTGCTACTATGCTAATACGACGCACCACACTACCCTGTATTTCTATGGAGTCTGAGCAGAACGTTCTACTATGCTAATACGACGCACCACTATACCCTGTATTTCTATGCAGTCTGAGCAGAACGTTCTACTATGCTAATACGACGCACCACTCTACCCTGTATTTCTATGGAGTATGAGCAGAACGTGCTACTATGCTAATACACGCACCACTCTACCCTGTATTTCTATGGAGTCTGAGCAGAACGTTCTACTATGCTAAATCACGTACCACTCTACCCTGTATTTCTATGGAGTCTGAGCAGAACGTTCTACTATGCTAATACACGTACCACTCTACCCTGTATTTCTATGGAGTCTGAGCAGAACGTTCTACTATGCTAATACACTACCACTCTACCCTGTATTTCTATGGAGTCTGAGCAGAACGTTCTACTATGCTAATACACGCACCACTCTACCCTGTATTTCCATGGAGTCTGAGCAGAACGTTCTACTATGCTAATACACGCACCACTCTACAATGTATTTCTATGGAGTCTGAGCCGAACGTTCTACTATGCTAATACATGAACCACTCTACCCTGTATTTCTATGGAGTCTGAGCAGAACGTTCAACTATGCTAATACACGTACCACTCTACCCTGTATTTCTATGGAGTCTGAGCAGAACGTTCTACTATGCTAATACACGCACCACTCTACCCTGTATTTCTATGGAGTCTGAGCCGAACGTTCTACTATGCTAATACACGCACCACTCTGCCCTGTATTTCTATGGAGTCTGAGCAGAACGTTCTACTATGCTAATACACGCACCACTCTACCCTGTATTTCCATGGAGTCTGAGCAGAACGTTCTACTATGCTAATACGACGCACCACTCTACCCTGTATTTCTATGGAGTCTGAGCAGAACGTGCTACTATGCTAATACGACGCACCACTCTACCCTGTATTTCTATGGAGTCTGAGCAGAACGTTCTACTATGCTAATACGACGCACCACTCTACCCTGTATTTCTATGCAGTCTGAGCAGAACGTTCTACTATGCTAATACGACGCACCGCTCTACCCTGTATTTCTATGGAGTATGAGCAGAAGGTGCTACTATGCTAATACACGCACCACTCTACCCTGTATTTCTATGGAGTCTGAGCAGAACGTTCTACTATGCTAATACAAGCACCATTCTACCCTGTACTTCTATGGAGTCTGAGCAGAACGTTCTACTATGCTAAATCACGTACCACTTTACCCTGTATTTCTATGGAGTCTGAGCAGAACGTTCTACTATGCTAATACACGTACCACTCTACCCTGTATTTCTATGGAGTATGAGCAGAA
The DNA here is from genome assembly GCF_978046115.1 of Saccoglossus kowalevskii. Lineage (NCBI taxonomy): Eukaryota > Metazoa > Hemichordata > Enteropneusta > Harrimaniidae > Saccoglossus > Saccoglossus kowalevskii. Next base: position 2,264,162 of record NC_140652.1, read on the forward strand.
CGTGCTACTATGCTAATACACGCACCACTCTACCCTGTATTTCTATGGAGTCTGAGCAGAACGTTCTACTATGCTAATACACGCACCATTCTACCCTGTACTTCTATGGAGTCTGAGCAGAACGTTCTACTATGCTAAATCACGTACCACTCTACCCTGTATTTCTATGGAGTCTGAGCAGAACGTTCTACTATGTTAATACACGTACCACTCTACCCTGTATTTCTATGGAGTCTGAGCAGAACGTTCTACTATGCTAATACACTACCACTCTACCCTGTATTTCTATGGAGTCTGAGCAGAACGTTCTACTATGCTAATACACGCACCACTCTACCCTGTATTTCTATGGAGTCTGAGCAGAACGTTCTACTATGCTAATACACGCACCATTCTACCCTGTATTTCGATGGAGACTGAGCAGAACGTTCTACTATGTTAATACACGTACCACTCTACCCTGTATTTCCATGGAGTCTGAGCAGAACGTTCTACTATGCTAATACACGCACCACTCTACCCTGTATTTCTATGGAGTCTGAGCCGAACGTTCTACTATGCTAATACACGAACCACTCTACCCCGTATTTCTATGGAGTCTGAGCAGAACGTTCAACTATGCTAATACACGTACCACTCTACCCTGTATTTCTATGGAGTCTGAGCAGAACGTTCTGCTATGCTAATACACGTACCACTCCACCCTGTATTTCTATGGAGTCTGAGCAGAACGTTCTACTATGCTAATACACGCACCACTCTGCCCTGTATTTCTATGGAGTCTGAGCAGAACGTTCAACTATGCTAATACACGTACCACTCTACCCTGTATTTCTATGGAGTCTGAGAAGAACGTTCTACTATGCTAAAACACGTACCACTCTAGCCTGTATTTCTATGGAGTCTGAGCAGAACGTTCTACTATGCTAATACACGTGCCACTCTACCCTGTATTTCTATGGAGTCTTAGAAGAACGTTCTACTATGCTAATACACGCACCACTCTAGCCTGTATTTCTATGGAGTCTGAGCAGAACGTTCTACTATGCTAATACGACGCACCACTCTACCCTGTATTTCTATGGAGTATGAGCCGAACGTGCTACTATGCTAATACGACGCACCACTCTACCCTGTATTTCTATGGAGTATGAGCAGAACGTTCTACTATGCTAATACACGCACCACTCTACACTGTATTTCTATGGAGTCTGAGCAGAACGTTCTACTATGCTAATACACGTGCCTCTCTACCCTGTATTTCTGTGGAGTCTGAGCAGAACGTTCTACTATGCTAATACACGTACCACTCTACCCTGTATTTCTATGGAGTCTGAGCAGAACGTTCTACTATGCTAATACACGTGCCTCTCTACCCTGTATTTCTGTGGAGTCTGAGCAGAACGTTCTACTATCCTATACACGCACCACTCTACCCTGTATTTCTATGGAGTCTGAGCAGAACGTTCTACTATGTTAATATACGTGCCTTTCTACCCTGTATATCTATGGAGTCTGAGCAGAACGTTCTACTATGCTAATACACGTACCACTCTAGCCTGTATTTCTATGGAGTCTGAGCAGAATGTTCTAATATGCTAATACACGCACCACTCTACCCAGTATTTCTATGGAGTCTGAGCAGAACGTTCTACTATCCTATACACGCACCACTCTACCCTGTATTTCTATGGAGTCTGAGCAGAACGTTCTACTATGCTAATACACGTACCACTCTACCCTCTATTTCTATGGAGTCTGAGCAGAACGTTTTACTATGTTATTACAAGCACCACTCTACCCTGTATTTCTATGGAGTCTGAGCAGAACGTTCAACTATGCTAATACACGTACCACTCTACCCTGTATTTCCATGGAGTCTGAGCAGAATGTTCTACTATGCTAATACACGCACCACTCTACCCTGTATTTCTATGGAGTCTGAGCCGAACGTTCTACTATGCTAATACACGTACCACTCTACCATGTATTTCTATGGAGTCTGAGCAGAACGTTCTACTATGCTAATACGACGCACCACTCTACCCTGTATTTCTATGGAGTCTGAGCAGAACGTTTTACTATGCTAACACACTACCACTCTACCCTGTATTTCTATGGAGTCTGAGCAGAACGTTCTACTATGCTAATACACGCACCACTCTACCCTGTATTTCTATGGAGTCTGAGCAGAACGTTCTACTATGCTAATACACGCACCATTCTACCCTGTATTTCGATGGAGTCTGAGCAGAACGTTCTACTATGTTAATACACGTACCACTCTACCCTGTATTTCCATGGAGTCTGAGCAGAACGTTCTACTATGCTAATACACGCACCACTCTACCCTGTATTTCTATGGAGTCTGAGCCGAACGTTCTACTATGCTAATACACGAACCACTCTACCCCGTATTTCTATGGAGTCTGAGCAGAACGTTCAACTATGCTAATACACGTACCACTCTACCCTGTATTTCTATGGAGTCTGAGCAGAACGTTCGGCTATGCTAATACACGAACCACTCTACCCCGTATTTCTATGGAGTCTGAGCAGAACGTTCAACTATGCTAATACACGTACCACTCTACCCTGTATTTCTATGGAGTCTGAGCAGAACGTTCGGCTATGCTAATACACGTACCACTCCACCCTGTATTTCTATGGAGTCTGAGCAGAACGTTCTACTATGCTAATACACGCACCACACTGCCCTTTATTTCTATGGAGTCTGAGCAGAACGTTCAACTATGCTAATACACGTACCACTCTACCCTGTATTTCTATGGAGTCTGAGAAGAACGTTCTACTATGCTAAAACACGTACCACTCTAGCCTGTATTTCTATGGAGTCTGAGCAGAACGTTCTACTATGCTAATACACGTGCCACTCTACCCTGTATTTCTATGGAGTCTTAGAAGAACTTTCTACTATGCTAATACACGTACCACTCTAGCCTGTATTTCTATGGAGTCTGAGCAGAACGTTCTACTATGCTAATACGACGCACCACTCTACCCTGTATTTCTATGGAGTATGAGCCGAACGTGCTACTATGCTAATACGACGCACCACTCTACCCTGTATTTCTATGGAGTATGAGCAGAACGTTCTACTATGCTAATACACGCACCACTCTACCCTGTATTTCTATGGAGTCTGAGCAGAACGTTCTACTATGCTAATACACGTGCCTCTCTACCCTGTATTTCTGTGGAGTCTGAGCAGAACGTTCTACTATGCTAATACACGTACCACTCTACCCTGTATTTCTATGGAGTCTGAGCAGAACGTTCTACTATGCTAATACATGTGCCTCTCTACCCTGTATTTCTGTGGAGTCTGAGCAGAACGTTCTACTATCCTATACGCGCACCACTCTACTCTGTATTTCTATGGAGTCTGAGCAGAACGTTCTACTATGTTAATATACGTGCCTCTCTACCCTGTATATCTATGGAGTCTGAGCAGAACGTTCTACTATGCTAATACACGTACCACTCTAGCCTGTATTTCTATGGAGTCTGAGCAGAATGTTCTAATATGCTAATACACGCACCACTCTACCCAGTATTTCTATGGAGTCTGAGCAGAACGTTCTACTATCCTATACACGCACCACTCTACCCTGTATTTCTATGGAGTCTGAGCAGAACGTTCTACTATGCTAATACACGTACCACTCTACCCTCTATTTCTATGGAGTCTGAGCAGAACGTTTTACTATGTTATTACAAGCACCACTCTACCCTGTATTTCTATGGAGTCTGAGCAGAACGTTCAACTATGCTAATACACGTACCACTCTACCCTGTATTTCCATGGAGTCTGAGCAGAATGTTCTACTATGCTAATACACGCACCACTCTACCCTGTATTTCTATGGAGTCTGAGCCGAACGTTCTACTATGCTAATACACGTACCACTCTACCCTGTATTTCTATGGAGTCTGAGCAGAACGTTCTACTATGCTAATACACGCACCACCCTACACTGTATTTCTATGGAGTCTGAGCAGAACGTTCTACTATGCTAATACGACGCACCACTCTACCCTGTATTTCTATGGAGTCTGAGCAGAACATTCTACTATGCTAATACGACGCACCACTCTACCCTGTATTTCTATGGAGTCTGAGCAGAACGTGCTACTATGCTAATACGACGCACCACTCTACCCTGTATTTCTATGGAGTCTGAGCAGAACGTTCTACTATGCTAATACGACGCACCACTCTACCCTGTATTTCTATGCAGTCTGAGCAGAACGTTCTACTATGCTAATACGACGCACCACTCTACCCTGTATTTCTATGGAGTCTGAGCAGAACGTTCTACTATGTTAATACACGTACCACTCCACCCTGTATTTCTATGGAGTCTGAGCAGAACGTTCTATTATGCTAATACACGTACCACTCTACCCTGTATTTCTATGGAGTCTGAGCAGAACGTTCTACTATGCTAATATACGTACCACTCTACCCTGTATTTCTATGGAGTCTGAGCAGAACGTTCTACTATGTTAATACACGTACCACTCTACCCTGTATTTCTATGGAGTCTGAGCAGAACGTTCTACTATGCTAATACACGTACCACTCTACCCTGTATTTCTATGGAGTCTGAGCAGAACGTTCTACTATGCTAATACACGTACCACTCTACCCTGTATTTCTATGGAGTCTGAGCAGAACGTTCTACTATGCTAATACACGCACCACCCTACACTGTATTTCTATGGAGTCTGAGCAGAACGTGCTACTGATAGTTATACTACCCCTACGAGTAGATTAACGGGAAATATGTTTTATGTTATGCCTCCACTTGTGATGGGTCTTATGTTATGCCTCCACTTGTTATGGGTCTTATGTTATGCCTCCACTTGTGATGGGTCTTATGTTATTCCTCCACTTGTGATGGGTCTTATGTTAAGCCTTCACTTGTGATGGGTTTTATGTTATGCCCCCACTTGTGATGGGTCTTATGTTATGCCTCCACTTGTGATGGGTTTTATGTTATGCCTCCACTTGTGATGGGTCTTATGTTATGCCTCCACTTGTGATGGGTCTTATGTTATTCCTTCACTTGTGATGGATTTTATGTTTTGCCTCCACTTGTGATGGGTTTTATGTTATGCCCCCACTTGTGATGGGTCTTATGTTATGCCTCCACTTGTGATGGGTTTTATGTTATGCCTCCACTTGTGATGGGTTTTATGTTATTCCTCCACTTGTTATGGGTTTTATGTTATGCCTCCACTTGTGATGGGTCTTATGTTATGCCTCCACTTGTGATGGGTCTTATGTTATGCCTTCACTTGTGATGGGTTTTATGTTATGCCTCCACTTGTGATGGGTTTTATGTTATGCCTCCACTTGTGATGGGTTTTATTTTATGCCTCCACTTGTGATGGGTCTTATGTTATGCCTCCACTTGTGATGGGTCTTATGTTATGCCTTCACTTGTGATGGGTTTTATGTTATGCCTCCACTTGTGATGGGTCTCATGTTATGCCTTCACTTGTGATGGGTTTTATGTTATGCCTCCACTTGTGATGGGTCTTATGTTATGTCTTCACTTGTGATGGGTTTTATGTTATGCCTCCACTTGTGATGAGTCTCATGTTATGCCTTCACTTGTGATGGGTTTTATGTTATGCCTCCACTTGTGATGGGTCTTATGTTATGCCTTCACTTGTGATTGGTTTTATGGTATGCCTCCACTTGTGATGGGTCTTATGTCATGCCTTCACTTGTGATGGGTTTTATGTTATGCCTCCACTTGTGATGGGTTTTATGTTATGCCTCTACTTGTGATGGGTCTTATGTTATGCCTCCACTTGTGATAGGTTTTATGTTATGCCTCCACTTGTGATGGGTCTTATGTTATGCCTTCACTTGTGATGGGTTTTATGTTATGCCTCCACTTGTGATGGGTCTTATGTTATGCCTCCACTTGTGATGGGTCTTATGTTATGCCTCCACTTGTGATGGGTCTTATGTTACATAATTAAACCACACAATATGTAATGTTGCCGTATTTGTGAAAACATCGTTGATATGTAAACAAAATAAAACGACGAGTTGACTGTAGATTTTATTATACAAATAATCATACTACTGAACCAATTATTTAGCATAATAAGTCGCTCTTTTGTACACTTGCCGTTCTTTGCTAATAATTTTGAAAAGCTTGGCTCATGCATACTGAACCAAAGCCAATGATATAGATCAAATTTGAAACACCAAACTAACTTTGCTATTAATCAGTCTCATCGATTGCCCATATTCGGAAAATGCATTTGCATATAATGTTTACGTCATAAATATGAATAACAAATTCGTTGGAAATTTAAATTTACATTTGGAAAAATAGATTATATGGTTTTAGGATAATTGAAACTGCTTTCTAACTGTTAACCGCAGCAATAAGAATTTTACCGCAGCAATATATTTTTAGTGATTGATAAACACGAGGATCAGCCAGCAGAGAACCCGTCAAACGAAATCATTACAAATATTGCGGTAATGTGTATGGCCTATTGTATTAATGACATTGATTTCCCAATCGTGCCAAACGCGTGTCTTTTTCACTTTTCATCGAAATCACTTTTTGGCTAGAGTACGAATTTCATCAATTCGAACGACACATAGGAAGTATTTTGCGTGTGTGTAAAATCATCGTTAATGATGTCATATTTTTAACAACGCAATCTTTTTTTTTGTAAGAAATTAATTTTGATAGACCCATGTCTAAATGAACATTTTAACAAATAGACAATAACCCTGCATGAGTATAGGTATTCACCACAATGATAACAAACACACAGAAAGAAGCTTTCTATGGCAGGTTGAAATTCGCGATATCTAGGATAAAATACATTCTGAGGTCAACGCTCTTTATTGTAAGGGTGTGCTACGAATCCTATAATTGCAAGTCTGGGCCATCGTATTTCACAGGCTTAGGTGATTTCACACACAGCTGTATATACTTGAACTTGAAAGACACTACATGTTTTTCATGTGCAACATACGCGTTGTCGTGGTAACAAATACGACAGCCTTCTGATTGTCCTATGTGGAGTAATTCGTTGCATTATCAAAGTACGGGATATTTCTGATGTTTTAAGCACAGCATATATATATATATATGGTCTTTATTCACAAGTTCAAGGCCATCAGCCCATGAAAGTATATACATAAATATTCTTAAATTACACAAAATCAGCAATATCGCCCCTAAGTTTCAATGCGTGATAAGCATAGGCTGCACTACTTTTAATTACATTGGTTTCTTGTGGAGTTAATAATTCTACAAATTTATAAAAAGATGGAGGAGTGTAATAGTATTTTGGAAGATACAATTGATGAAATTCAATTAATTCATCCTGTTGTACATGCCCATTTGTTCTGTGGCGTTCGACCATAAAAGGCCCTTTAAAAACTTTACACATTAAAGATCCATTTACGTGTACTTCATCCAACATAATTTACTGTATTAAGTGTAAAAAGTGTAATATGCTGTACTTGGATGAGACTAAAAGACGATTAGATGATCGTTTTGTTGAACATTTGCGTACTGTCAAAGACAACAAGATTGCATATCTCGTGGCTAAGCATTTTTATACACCCCCCCCCCAATGATGGTGTCTCTGATATGACTGTTACTGGTATTTTACATATAAATGGCGGGGATTGCTCTCGGCTCAGGTGTGAGCAATCATTAAATTCAAACTTGGTACACTCAGTCCAGCTGGCATTAATTGTCAATTCATCTCATTTCCTTTGCCTTGATTGGCTCCTTATAGTGTTTTTTGTATGCTTTACAGTGAAGTGTTTTTGTGTCCACTTCCTGGGGAAGGGTTGAACCCGAAACGTTCTGTTTTTTATTCTCCATATTAGTGTTTTTCTATTTCCCCACTGTTCGGTTTTATTGTTCTGCTTTTTCAGCACTATAGCAGATTTTACTGACTTTTGTTAGTATATTGTTCCATTTACGGGGATATATAACTGGATTCATTCGAGGCAATCATACTGTCGAAACCCACAAATTTCAGCACCATATGTTAAAATTGACAAAATCTTGGAGTCAATTGACAGGACAATCAAAATATTTGGTTTTTCCATTCGGGGTGCGGACACATGATTTCACGTTTGAATATATGTTGGACAATATTTTAAAAAATGTTCCTCTTTAACAGAATATACCACAACCTTTGTCTATCAACAGTGTCAAAAGCCTTCAAAAAATCGACGAACGCACAATAAAATTTATTTTTCCCGTTTTCTGGTAAATGTACTTTTGAATAATTGACTGCATAATAAAAATGTTATCAAACGTTGAGTAACCATTCCTAAATCCCGCCTGTGCTTTGTCAATCTTTCTAGATGCTTCTGCCCAAAAATACAGCCATCTATTTAATATCGAAATAAGCATTTTACTGAGCAAGAACATTTCTCTGTAATTTCCCGGGTCATCAGCAGACCCTTTTGAGAATTTTCCTGATTCAAATATTTGGTTTTAAAATGTTGTTTAAAAATGGGCCAAGGTTGGAGAAGAGTTTTTAAAAAAATCGCCAATCAGGTCGTCGGGGCGTGCAGTTTTACCATTTGATATGCCGATCAATCCCCATAGTGCTAGGTTGAAATTAATTAGTTATCTTTTGCCTTATCACCTGCAAAAATTGTATTAAAGCAGTCATACCATTTAGCAGGTGTGATAGACATATTTGGTTTGGCAGAAAAAGGGTTATTTAGTCGTCTAAATGACGACCAAAACAGATTTGTACCAGCGCATATCAAATTTGACTTGATTTGATCTATATGTTGGCGTTTTTGTCCCTACAAACATTCTTAAACCTTTTACTAAGTGGTATTCATGTAAATGAGTTGGGTTATTGGTATTACGAAATTTGCGTAACAATCTGTCGGTATTTCTCTTTTTAATTGTTTTACAAACATTATCAAACCAAGGTGTTCTGTATGTCTTTTTCTTACCACATTTATCGGCTACAGATCGAATCAACTTGAAGTATTCAATTACATTAACAGATACATCTTTATCGAGATTTACATTTTCAGAAATCGGGTTCAACCTATTTTGTATTTCCTCAGTATATAGTTTGCTCATGAATGAATCAGAACGTGTAGGCAGCCATACATACTAGTCTCTTTGGATCTGATTTGATGACCGCGCTCTATCAGAATCCTGAACAATAAAAGATTTACCTCTAAAATATCTTTTTTTTTCTGTCTGACTTCAATTTTCTCAGTGTTTCATTTTGGCGCCTCGTCAAATCATTCCCAATTCCAATTCCCCACTCTTTAACACTGGATGGCCAGTAAGTGCAAGTATCTTATCATCGGAATTGTGAAATTTCACAATAATTGGACGTGTACGGTCCTGAATCGGAGTGTTAAGCACTCTATGTGCATGGACAATATCCCGTTTAACCCATACTTTTTCAGTGTTATTCTCATTTAATAGGTTTAATATCTACACTATACAAAATGATCCGTTATAGTTATTTTTGTTGATATCAATGCAGACTAAAGGTTACATCATTTAGAAGAAAAAATTAAAGTTGAAAGAAGACAACGAATACTACATATGAAACAAAGTTCATATCACGAAGTTAGTTAGATAGTGATATCACATTGCAAGATAAATTTTATACTGTACTATCAATACGTCGGCAACATCAGTAATGTATTGTGACGTAAATACGATATTGGGTCTTTGTAAGGCTTATTTCAATGAAGATCCAACGATAAATTTAATTGGTAGAATCCTTATCTCAAATTTATCGCTCGTCGCTATAAGTTAGGGTTGTTTGACGATAGTATGCATATTGATTAGGATTGCACAGTATGATAGGAATAAGTTCAATAAACCGTGATAACGATGTATACGGGTTTTTTCACTTTATTCAGTCAACACTAGAGGGCGTGGGTCACAAAGACCGGATGGTGTACATTACACAGTAAATGGAGAAAATCGATCAGCGCTGCAAAAAAGAGTCCGCTCCCCGACAAATACCCCCCCCCCAAGATAGGTATAAATATCAGTAATATTTTTTTCCGATTTGGTGCTGTTGTTTCTAATTTAACAACCTAAATAACCTGAACATGATAATATACTCTTATGTAAGTGACAGAGGTGTTTCTATGGTCAAAATACATATAAATATGAATTGTTGGCTTAAATGTGCTTCTATTGGATATGCTCTTCTAATAGGGCAAATACGGTAACTGTTTTATTTTGAATAAACAGTGATGACAGTAATGGTACTTTGGTATAAATATGGGTATAGATTTTGCCACTATCCAGGTATAAAAGTGGTCACACTTTTGAGCACTCAAGGGCACCCCAACCCAGGTACCCCCGGGGAAATAGCCTTTCTGTTCAACGCGTTCCTACTTTTCGGTGTGACTGATAAAACAGTGGTACTACAATGCCTCCGTCACATCACTCTCAGACCCAACATTTTGTGCTGAGTCGGTGAACTAATGTTAACATTGACACTCTTCGGTGCTAGACTTTAATTTGTATCAATATTTTCATTCAAAAATTAATGTGATGTTATTTTGTCGTTATTGAAATACTAAATGTGTTGGTGAGAAGGAGGCCAAAATAACCAAAATAAATATATATCAAAAAATAATACAATTATGGCAATGTATACATGCGAATACTTTACAATCCAATATCTAGGTTTGTGGCACACCGTTGAGGGCGACCTCATTGTAAAGTCTCTCTTTAGCTGGTTCCCGCCTCAAGTGTCATGGCGCACCAAGCCACAAGGGACCGGTAACTAGTAATGGATCGGGAATTCTGATTGGTCCTTCAATTTTTGTTGTATGTTATATTTCCCTTGGTTGCCTGAGAAATGTCAGAAACATCTCAAATATTAAGTCTAATCAGGCAGACTGTATGGGCATGGCGTAATGAAGACTTGTTTACAGAAAACTAATATTAGAATGTTTTCAAAGTACGTAACTTAGTCACGTGACTTTGGGCCGTAATCCTGGCCCAGTGGAACAATATGGCGATTACTAGTTACCTGCGTCCTACCTGCCATTCGCAAAGGACGCCGGGAACCAGCGAAAAGTCTCTCTGAACGCATATAACCTGGAAGAACCACTGGTGGAGCTGTATAGTTTCAAAATCTGTAGTGGTCCGCGAAGTAAACTTATAGTAAAAAGCAGTGGCACTTGTTGAATCTGGTGACTAGTTTAGTATGATAAGAAGCGTGTACAGTCTTCTAATAACCACACTAGACAGTGTGGAGGTAAAGGCCGCTGCCGGCGTATCTTAATAAATTCTTTCAATTAATAATTAATTCCACTGGCACCATGAAATAATATTCATGAGATATATCTACGTCATAACCTCTTTAAAGTTATTAGCATGCTTCAGGTCGTTCTTAATGTATTTCACAATGCATGCGTGACAGTGCCGTGGTATAGTTGGTACAAAGTCAAAAGTCAAAATTTTGGTCAAATCTATGGATCTACATCTACACACACTTTCACTTAGTAAGACGATCCTTTGAACATCATGTTCAATGAATTCTCTCATTACCAAAGTCTGGCCTCATCGCCCATTCGTTTATACCACCCTTCCCAGCCATCTATAATGTCTCCTTCCTCAACACCAATGCATTCTTAAATCTCTTAAATAATCCACTTCAGTGAACTTCACCAGTTTCTAGTTCTGGTTCCCATAACTCTGCATTATTTATGTTTGTGACTGGAATCAGAAAATATCGCAAACACGTATAATACATCTTACAGTTACATTTACATGCCATTTGACGTCATCACCAAATTGTATCAGTACACCTGATACTCATATTAAAACTAGCAAATAAAGAAAGTGAAGTTATTTAATACATACTGAACATTGTTTTTAATGAAATATAGAGTTGTAATCACGGAGCCTAATATAAAAAATATATGTATATTATGTAAAACTGTCAGCGGAGAAAGGCAATGGATATAAAAGACTTGAAACTGAAAAAAGTACAATAAATTTATGATAGTATGAACTACAACGTCTTGGTAAATATTGAAATAATATTACAGTTGTTTTTGTTAGACTCTGATAGGGAAATCAACTGGGCTTATTGAATACAAAGTTCAATGGATTCCTTACTATTAAGCGATATATTTATTTACATTCACCGTGACAGTTCTCGGAGTCAACTTTCAACATCACATTTTTTTTTTCATTTAGAGTAAATGAAACAGACACTACTCTGCAGTTTCAAAAATACATAATTTATAAAAGAATTAGCGGAAACAAAATGCTGAGAGCACGCAGCAATTTTCATCAATACACCTCCATTGTGAGTCACATTGTTGTTGTCTCTGCATACGGCGGCGATCCATTTGTTTTGGCGTGTGGTGTTACCGCTACCGCAACCACATATTTTCAGCCACGAATGTTTACTTTTATTCTCAAGCAATATCTTCGTTATCCACCAAAAATTCAGAAACTGTACAGCGCCACCAACGGTCTCATTGCATTCATTTTTTAAAATATAAAGCCAATGTTTCTCTAAAAAAATATTTACATAAATACAAAATGTGAGTAGTGTGATTATTTGGCAATTGTTCAAATGAAGAGATACTTGTTTGTTGCCCTGGTAGTGGCAGGCAAATTACGTTTAGGATTCGGAATTTGAATGTAATTAATATAAACACTGACTATTATATACACAGTATACTCAGTAAGTCCATTACCATGTGCTGTGTATGAGATGCTCCCATACTAAATATTACCATGTGCTGTGTATGAGATGCTCCCATACTAAATATTACCATGTGCTGTGTATGAGATGCTCCCATACTAAATATTACCATGTGCTGTGTATGAGATGCTCCCATACTAAATATTACCATGTGCTGTGTATGAGATGCTCCCATACTAAATATTACCATGTGCTGTGTATGAGATGCTCCCATACTAAATATTACCATGTGCTGTGTATGAGATGCTCCCATACTAAATATTACCATGTGCTGTGTATGAGATGCTCCCATACTAAATATTACCATGTGCTGTGTATGAGATGCTCCCATACTAAATATTACCATGTGCTGTGTATGAGATGCTCCCATACTAAATATTACCATGTGCTGTGTATGAGATGCTCCCATACTAAATATTACCATGTGCTGTGTATGAGATGCTCCCATACTAAATATTACCATGTGCTGTGTATGAGATGCTCCCATACTAAATATTACCATGTGCTGTGTATGAGATGCTCCCATACTAAATATTACCATGTGCTGTGTATGAGATGCTCCCATACTAAATATTACCATGTGCTGTGTATGAGATGCTCCCATACTAAATATTACCATTTTCCAGTCAGTGTCATGTATTAAACACAAAGTATGCAATTTTAAATTCTCTTTAACTTTATTACAATCAAATGCACTTGGCATCACAGTTCTGAAATTACATTACACTTTTCTAGATATCTTAATGGCTTCATCAGTGTTTGTCAGTGTCAATGTGTAGAATACAAATAATGTTTATGGTTTTTCAGATGCAAAAGTGGTATGCAAGATCTGTCATAAAGCCGTGATACTGTCTTCGTTGACTGCTTGTTACGGTCCAGTGAAGCGTGTATTTACTGTTGCTGTCACGGACAGATGATGCGAAATAAGGCTTGTCCAAGATGGCGGCTCACGCAAAAAATCGGCTAAATTGTGTTATTCGTTTGGGAGAGTACAATTTATGTTTATCATCTTAGCGGCATGTGATATCAATATTACAGCCGTAATTTAGACGTATGTGTCCTTGTGCATGAAGAACGCGTCAGTCAAATGATCTACTCGCTCGAGTGCAAACACCACATTTCGGCCCATAACACATATCATATCATGCATAGCTTACATCAGTTGCTTTTGATTTCAAAGCAAAACAGTTTTGTGTGGACGTTGTTCCCACCCTCTTTTGCTGGAACAGCTTCGTTGACTGTTTATGAATCATGCTCTAGTAAACTGAGAAGTGTAGCTGTACTTGGCAGTCGAATTGGGTGATTAGGTTCAATATGTCATATATTCGAGTTACAATAGCGTGGCGCTAGCAGTACATAATACAATACAATGAAAATTTGCACAGCGCTAACCATTTACAAAACTCAGAGTACCCCCCCCCCCATATTTTTCAAATACAGACTATTTTAGTGCTATCATTAACACTGCTATGCGGCTTACGGAAAACTTTAATTTTATCACTAATTACGTGCTCAAAAATATTACTGTAAACCTTCTTGGTATTTTGGTACAATGAGAAGCATCACGCCAGTTTATTTTTTCATTAAGTAATCTAAATTATAATTATGTATTCAGTGAATATAATCCTAGTGCCTTTTTAGTCAATCTGGGGAATGACACATGATACGAAGTCTCACCCTGAAATCTCTTTAAAACGTCTTTGTACCGTTACAACTGAAATTCGGAATTTATATCACGACTGTCTTGAATTGACCAATAGGGGTTCTAACATTTCAATTGTTATATACCGTAACTTTGTTATAACTAGTTAGGTGTGTGAGATAAAACTAGACAACTCCAAATATAAGACAAATTGTGTGTTAATTGTTATATATATAAGTCTATATAATCAATCTTTTAGTGTGGATTGATTTCATTAAACCTATATCAATGAAGTAGTCATAAGTGTGTGCACGTAATGTTGGTACTAGACTTTCAATAAACCACGTGACAGTGTTGATGACTAAAACTATCTGTGTTTTAATGGCTCAGTAATGCGGGTTACTCTGAGTTACGTCGATGCTTGGTACGACGTGCCAGCGTTGGATCTACTTTTCAGTTTTGTTGAATGATAGCCAAGCCGACAGCTAAGTTCAGGTACACTTCACAGGGAAATTGACAATTGTATTTTATCAATGAATTGTACTGTAACATTATAACATTTTGCTACAACCAAATTGCTCAAATTGTTCAAATATGCATAACGAAATTAGATGACATTACGGCATTACATCGTGAACTAGCTAGAATTGCCATTGAACACATTGTAGTTGACGAGGAGCATTGTGATGCTGCGTACCTCCAATAGCAATTACGGTGTTTATGACCATATAATTTTTAGTTGAGGAATTTTCTGAGGAAATTATAAAATGTTAAATTGATAATAAATTAAATAAAGTACTTCGCTCATTCATTGCTGTCCAAATTTTCTCGTCCACTGAACGGTTAGATGAATGTGTTCACAGTTAGTATATTAACAGTTATTAACAGTTAGTATATTTCAAATGACATCTAAAGTGCGCCCTCTAGTGGTGTTTATATGCGTTTATATACGGAACTTTGTTCGCATCTGTCGGTGGTTTTCCGTCAGTTCTGTGACTGAATAATGACTTTACAACATAGTTAGCATTTTGAACATTTAGAATTCCAGATTTGAAAAAGGGTATTTTAAAAAAATTTGAGCCGAATTCAAATTTTGCACTGAGCTTGTTACTCGGCTTTCAAGTATGCAATGCATTATGGGTGAAGTAGCTAAGGTTTCCTTGCCCAACACATTGCCAACCAATGAGAGGGAATTACTTAGAATACTCTAGTCACGTGTTTTGTTGATGGTTACTCTGAAAATGTCCTTCACCTTTATGTTTTGAGTTCCGAAGTTGCACATTTCATTTTACATTTTCTGTATTCTAATGGTATTTGGCCCACTCTTCTTTAAAATGTATTATAGTATAACCATGACAACTGCGAAAATAAGTAGTATACTCAGAAATTAACGGCATGGCCACTTGGAGACACGTGACACCCTCGAGCTATCGTGCAAACTATAGGCGCCCTTCGGTGGCATTGTTGCTGTTTTATTGGCTCGTCACGACTGTCGCTGAAAATTCAGCTTTTAATTTGCCTCCATTCTAAGCAGTCTATTCAGCGTTTCCTTTTACATCATTTTGACTGAAAGTCAGACATCATTTTTTATGTTGAATTGAAGTGTATGTTAGTTTTGGATATTATCGTGAAACGGTTTCATGGTAATATTTTTCCTTTTTTTTTCTTTTTTGTATACATATTTAAAATATCTCTTTCTTCCTTCTTACATTATTTCATTCATTTTGTACAAAAAATCAGAATACTAGCTGTCCAGACACAATTACATTTCTATACTGCAATAGACTTTCGACTCCACGCGAACAAGGTCGACACGTCCTTGATAGTTGTTTTTTAACGTTTTGTGTTAAACATACCACACATGACACCGTTTCAGCATGCTTAGTAATAAACCGATGGATCTTATTTGTAAATGGCCGTTGAAATGTGTTTGACAGCGGGAGACCCACGTGACTTGTCCCCCAATCCATTCATCCAAATACCGGGGTTTAAAATATCAGGAGAATAGTAGACGGTGGGAAATGGGACGCAATTCAGAGAGGAACAAGTCGAGTAGCTATCTAGTTTTAACGATATTTCGGCTTCCATTCTCCAAGTAGCTCAATTGAATCCCCAGAGGTTGGCAACACGTTATAATTCCAGACAAACTGTATCTCACATTAATCTTAATGCATTCAATATCGAGTCTATCACTTTTCTAATTCCTCGCGTTGTCACCTCGCTCCGTTGTAACGTAAATCACAAATCAACGTTTTAAATATCGAATCACTTTGCACATATTGGGAATTATATGGACAACCTAATTAAAAGTGAATGTCTAAAATCCACAAGTACATTCAGAAGCACGTTCCTACAAATAAATTTGAACTCAATTTTAGGAGAACAAAATAGTTCAATGTTCCAGATACATAAAGCTGTACGTTCACCGATGTGGATAATAGAATTCAAGGTCGGTATGACATTGACACCTCAGACAGGCTTTCCCCATGTTCGTGTTATAACATTACAACGTGTCCTGCAATAAAACAGTTTATATTAGTAAGAACATTTCACATTTAAGTTGACACGTATTCGATATTGATTGAAATTACCCCTATTCGTTTAGTGCGCTGCACTACAATCACATAAACTCAACTTTTGGCTCATTAATTTTACTATTACAAGCTAGTTTTACGATGACATTTCAGGCTAATAAATGACTCAGAAAGTTCTGTGGGGTTAGTCAACACATCACAAGAACAGTTTAGTTATATATTTCTGGTTATAATGCCACAGTTTTTTTAACTGACATTATAATTGCGTGATTATCGAGGGATGTGAAGGAAACTCAGTTCGCAACGGCAGGGTGCGATAAGGTAATGCATTACCGAGGGAACAAAGTTTGATGAGTTGATGACGTAGATAGATGTCACGTGACACTCATACTGCTATGAACATATCTTATTTGCACAACTGCTCGGACCATTGTATAAATTGGTACATTCATTTAGGTGTTAAAGATGGTGGCGGTAAATCCTTATCTTTGAATCACATAAAGTATAAATCTACGTTTGTACTACGTCATCGCGTGAGAATTCTGGAATCATGCTGATAAGAACCAATCAGAGGACATGTCAATAGCAGGGTTAAGTAACGCGGGCATGCACGGTTTTACTACACTGTGGCTTTAATAATATACAGTGAAATAATAACAACGGCGATATGTTAGAATACATCTAATGCATCGTATGGACTGAACACGCATGTGTCAAGCTATTGAAGTGGCTGCACAATATAACCACATCTGTTACTCCAACACATTACGTATAGCGTCAATATCGGTTGGATGGACGCGATACAAAGATTGGCTGAATGGCTACTGGTCAATACCGGTGGGATGGACGCGATGTGAAGGTTGGCTAAATGCCTACTGGTCAATACCGGTGGGATGGACGCGATGTGAAGGTTAGCTAAATGCCTACTGGTCAATATCGGTTGGATGGACGCGATACAGAGGTTGGCTGAATGGCTACTGGTCAATACCGGTGGGATGGACGCGATGTGAAGGTTGACTAAATGCCTTCTGGTCAATACCGGTGGGGTGGACGCGATGTGAAGGTTGGCTAAATGCCTACTGGTCAATATCGGTTGGATGGACGCGATACAGAGGTTGGCTGAATGGCTACTGGTCAATACCGGTGGGATGGACGCAATGTGAAGGTTGGCTAAATGCCTACTGGTCAATATCGATTGGATGGATGCGATACAGAGGTTGGCTGAATGTCTACTGGTCAATATCGATTGGATGGATGCGATACATGGGTCGGCTGAATACTTACTGGTCAATATCGGTTGGATGTACGCGATACATGGGTTGGCTGAATACTTACTGGCCAATATCGTTTAGATTGATGCGATACATGGGTCGGCTGAATACTTACTGGCCAATATCGTTTAGATTGATGCGATACATGGGTCGGCTGAATACTTACTGGTCAATATCGGTTGGATGTACGCGATACATGGGTTGGCTGAATACTTACTGGCCAATATCGTTTAGATTGATGCGATACATGGGTCGGCTGAATACTTACTGGCCAATATCGTCTAGATTGATGCGATACATGGGTCGGCTGAATACTTACTGGTCAATATCGGTTGGATGTACGCGATACATGGGTCGGCTGAATACTTACTGGTCAATATCGTTTAGATTGATGCGATACATGGGTCGGCTGAATACTTACTGGTCAATATCGTTTAGATTGATGCGATACATGGGTCGGCTGAATACTTACTGGCCAATATCGTCTAGATTGATGCGATACATGGGTTGGCTGAATACTTACTGGCCAATATCGTTTAGATTGATGCGATACATGGGTTGGCTAAATGCCTACTGGTCAATACCGGTGGGATGGACGCGATGTGAAGGTTGGCTAAATGCCTACTGGTCAATATCGGTTGGATGGACGCGATACAGAGGTTGGCTGAATGGCTACTGGTCAATATCGGTTGGATGAACGCGATACATGGGTTGGCTGAATACTTACTGGTCAATATCGTTTAGATTGATGCGATACATGGGTCGGCTGAATACTTACTGGCCAATATCGTCTAGATTGATGCGATACATGGGTTGGCTGAATACTTACTGGTCAATATCGGTTGGATGTACGCGATACATGGGTCGGCTGAATACTTACTGGCCAATATCGTTTAGATTGATGCGATACATGGGTCGGCTGAATACTTACTGGTCAATATCGGTTGGATGAACGCGATACATGGGTTGGCTGAATACTTACTGGCCAATATCGTTTAGATTGATGCGATACATGGGTTGGCTGAATACTTACTGGCCAATATCGTTTAGATTGATGCGATACATGGGTCGGCTGAATACTTACTGGTCAATATCGGTTGGATGAACGCGATACATGGGTTGGCTGAATACTTACTGGCCAATATCGTTTAGATTGATGCGATACATGGGTTGGCTAAATGCCTACTGGTCAATACCGGTGGGATGGACGCGATGTGAAGGTTGGCTAAATGCCTACTGGTCAATATCGGTTGGATGGACGCGATACAGAGGTTGGCTGAATGGCTACTGGTCAATATCGGTTGGATGAACGCGATACATGGGTTGGCTGAATACTTACTGGTCAATATCGTTTAGATTGATGCGATACATGAGTCGGCTGAATACTTACTGGTCAATATCGTTTAGATTGATGCGATACATGAGTCGGCTGAATACTTACTGGTCAATATCGTTTAGATTGATGCGATACATGGGTTGGCTGAATACTTACTGGCCAATATCGTTTAGATTGATGCGATACATGGGTTGGCTAAATGCCTACTGGTCAATACCGGTGGGATGGACGCGATGTGAAGGTTGGCTAAATGCCTACTGGTCAATATCGGTTGGATGGACGCGATACAGAGGTTGGCTGAATGGCTACTGGTCAATATCGGTTGGATGAACGCGATACATGGGTTGGCTGAATACTTACTGGTCAATATCGTTTAGATTGATGCGATACATGGGTCGGCTGAATACTTACTGGCCAATATCGTCTAGATTGATGCGATACATGGGTTGGCTGAATACTTACTGGTCAATATCGGTTGGATGTACGCGATACATGGGTCGGCTGAATACTTACTGGTCAATATCGTTTAGATTGATGCGATACATGGGTCGGCTGAATACTTACTGGCCAATATCGTTTAGATTGATGCGATACATGGGTTGGCTAAATGCCTACTGGTCAATATCGTTTAGATTGATGCGATACATGGGTCGGCTGAAT
This sequence comes from Saccoglossus kowalevskii, assembly GCF_978046115.1. Taxonomy (NCBI): domain Eukaryota; kingdom Metazoa; phylum Hemichordata; class Enteropneusta; family Harrimaniidae; genus Saccoglossus; species Saccoglossus kowalevskii. Next base: position 2,284,367 of record NC_140652.1, read on the forward strand.
ACTTACTTGTCAATATCGTTTAGATTGATGCGATACATGGGTCGGCTGAATACTTACTGGCCAATATCGTTTAGATTGATGCGATACATGGGTCGGCTGAATACTTACTGGTCAATATCGTTTAGATTGATGCGATACATGGGTCGGCTGAATACTTACTGGCCAATATCGTTTAGATTGATGCGATACATGGGTCGGCTGAATACTTACTGGCCAATATCGTTTAGATTGATGCGATACATGGGTCGGCTGAATACTTACTGGTCAATATCGGTTGGATGAACGCGATACATGGGTTGGCTGAATACTTACTGGCCAATATCGTTTAGATTGATGCGATACATGGGTTGGCTGAATACTTACTGGCCAATATCGTTTAGATTGATGCGATACATGGGTCGGCTGAATACTTACTGGTCAATATCGGTTGGATGAACGCGATACATGGGTTGGCTGAATACTTACTGGCCAATATCGTTTAGATTGATGCGATACATGGGTTGGCTAAATGCCTACTGGTCAATACCGGTGGGATGGACGCGATGTGAAGGTTGGCTAAATGCCTACTGGTCAATATCGGTTGGATGGACGCGATACAGAGGTTGGCTGAATGGCTACTGGTCAATATCGGTTGGATGAACGCGATACATGGGTTGGCTGAATACTTACTGGTCAATATCGTTTAGATTGATGCGATACATGGGTCGGCTGAATACTTACTGGTCAATATCGTTTAGATTGATGCGATACATGGGTCGGCTGAATACTTACTGGTCAATATCGTTTAGATTGATGCGATACATGGGTCGGCTGAATACTTACTGGTCAATATCGTTTAGATTGATGCGATACATGGGTCGGCTGAATACTTACTGGTCAATATCGTTTAGATTGATGCGATACATGAGTCGGCTGAATACTTACTGGTCAATATCGTTTAGATTGATGCGATACATGAGTCGGCTGAATACTTACTGGTCAATATCGTTTAGATTGATGCGATACATGAGTCGGCTGAATACTTACTGGTCAATATCGTTTAGATTGATGCGATACATGGGTTGGCTGAATACTTACTGGCCAATATCGTTTAGATTGATGCGATACATGGGTTGGCTAAATGCCTACTGGTCAATACCGGTGGGATGGACGCGATGTGAAGGTTGGCTAAATGCCTACTGGTCAATATCGGTTGGATGGACGCGATACAGAGGTTGGCTGAATGGCTACTGGTCAATATCGGTTGGATGAACGCGATACATGGGTTGGCTGAATACTTACTGGTCAATATCGTTTAGATTGATGCGATACATGGGTCGGCTGAATACTTACTGGTCAATATCGGTTGGATGAACGCGATACATGGGTTGGCTGAATACTTACTGGCCAATATCGTTTAGATTGATGCGATACATGGGTCGGCTGAATACTTACTGGTCAATATCGGTTGGATGTACGCGATACATGGGTTGGCTGAATACTTACTGGCCAATATCGTTTAGATTGATGCGATACATGGGTCGGCTGAATACTTACTGGCCAATATCGTCTAGATTGATGCGATACATGGGTCGGCTGAATACTTACTGGTCAATATCGGTTGGATGTACGCGATACATGGGTTGGCTGAATACTTACTGGCCAATATCGTTTAGATTGATGCGATGCATGGGTTGGCTGAATACTTACTGGCCAATATCGTTTAGATTGATGCGATACATGGGTCGGCTGAATACTTACTGGTCAATATCGGTTGGATGAACGCGATACATGGGTTGGCTGAATACTTACTGGCCAATATTGTTTAGATTGATGCGATACATGGGTTGGCTGAATACTTACTGGCCAATATCGTTTAGATTGATGCGATACATGGGTCGGCTGAATACTTACTGGTCAATATCGGTTGGATGAACGCGATACATGGGTTGGCTGAATACTTACTGGCCAATATCGTTTAGATTGATGCGATACATGGGTTGGCTAAATGCCTACTGGTCAATACCGGTGGGATGGACGCGATGTGAAGGTTGGCTAAATGCCTACTGGTCAATATCGGTTGGATGGACGCGATACAGAGGTTGGCTGAATGGCTACTGGTCAATATCGGTTGGATGAACGCGATACATGGGTTGGCTGAATACTTACTGGTCAATATCGTTTAGATTGATGCGATACATGGGTCGGCTGAATACTTACTGGTCAATATCGTTTAGATTGATGCGATACATGGGTCGGCTGAATACTTACTGGTCAATATCGTTTAGATTGTTGCGATACATGGGTCGGCTGAATACTTACTGGTCAATATCGTTTAGATTGATGCGATACATGGGTCGGCTGAATACTTACTGGTCAATATCGTTTAGATTGATGCGATACATGGGTCGGCTGAATACTTACTGGTCAATATCGTTTAGATTGATGCGATACATGGGTCGGCTGAATACTTACTGGTCAATATCGTTTAGATTGATGCGATACATGAGTCGGCTGAATACTTACTGGTCAATATCGTTTAGATTGATGCGATACATGGGTCGGCTGAATACTTACTGGTCAATATTGGTTGGATGAACGCGATACATGGGTTGGCTGAATACTTACTGGCCAATATCGTTTAGATTGATGCGATACATGGGTCGGCTGAATACTTACTGGTCAATATCGGTTGGATGAACGCGATACATAGGTTGGCTGAATACTTACTGGTCAATATCGTTTAGATTGATGCGATACATGGGTCGGCTGAATACTTACTGGTCAATATCGTTTAGATTGATGCGATACATGGGTCGGCTGAATACTTACTGGTCAATATCGTTTAGATTGTTGCGATACATGGGTCGGCTGAATACTTACTGGTCAATATCGTTTAGATTGATGCGATACATGGGTCGGTTGAATACTTACTGGTCAATATCGTTTAGATTGATGCGATACATGGGTCGGCTGAATACTTACTGGTCAATATCGTTTAGATTGATGCGATACATGGGTCGGCTGAATACTTACTGGTCAATATCGTTTAGATTGATGCGATACATGAGTCGGCTGAATACTTACTGGTCAATATCGTTTAGATTGATGCGATACATGGGTCGGCTGATCACTTACTGGTCAATATCGGATGGATGAACGCGATATGAAGATTGGCTGAATGCCTACTGGGGTAAATATCGATTGGATGGATTCAGTATATTTTCGCATTCATTCACTAGCAATCATGTACATGTTTCTTTTGTGCGAATCTTAAAGACACTTCATTACGTTACAATATGTAACTTACAGTGGGTATTCTGTATAGAATCTTAATAAAATATTTTTGAGCATTTTAAGATAATTTTGTTTGATTTCACATCTAGTTAAGGATGAATGGACGTCACGTGATCATTATTTATAGAATCCAAATAATGCTCCTTTTACTTGGAAGTGAAAACGACATTAGAAAATGTCGAAAAGTGAAATTTGAAAAGTTTGCTTTCTAAAACATCGTTTACAATTTATGACAAATATCACACTATTATGCCATACATTACTATGCAAGTAATTTATTTTACTTCATCGCCAGTCGTCAATACGACCACGAAATGTTTATTTTGCACGTTATTGAGCAACACGTGGAATATATTGTTTGTCGTGATTGCGTGAGATGAGACTTCAATTTATAACTGAGTCAGCAGCTCATTACTGTGAAAGCTATCCACAAAATGCAAAACTTAATGCAAAACATAACAAGCATAAAATTGCATGGCTATGGCGTACATTCGTGTATCGTGATACGCAATTTCAATCGAAATTTGATGATTATTGGCCTGTTATATTGGCCTGTATTACTCGTGACACCGTATATGATATAAACGATATTATTATAGTACATTCACCCGAGGGGACCATCCGCTATCCCTACAATCTATGTGAATAATTTTTCTAAGACTTCGTTTTTTAAAACTCCTGGGATAATTTTCTAAAATGACCCCCAAAACGAACAATACTGCCATCTCAGGGGCGAACGAAAATGACGTCACGTCAACACAAACTTTTCTTCTACGTGCTTTTGATCTCCCAAATGATATATTAGAAATGGATAGGCCAACAGGCAATTCATCAACAAATCTGCTTTGTTATCCAATGGAGTCGTACTATAACGTTTGCTATACATACTATCATGAGCAGTGACATCAAAGACTGCCGCTCATGCCATCAGTTATTTGTGGCTTCGAGCTCTAATTTTACGTTGGAATTTTCACGTAAACAATAATCTTATACGCGTTGTATACTATACATCGGACTTGTATCGCGACAACCAGCTCTCTTTAAGGCGTGCATTCTATATTGCAATATTGGCTAATAAGATTAGCTATGCTGTCCTTTACTGACGTATTATGTACGGGAAATCGATTATTCAATTTTATTTTTTTCGGAGATGGGGGAGGGGGGCTTGGACCAGCACAAAAAAGAGAGAACCGCATGTTGTCGTACGGGTTTACCGGTGTGCTGGACGTGAAAGTATTACTACATTTCCATCAAAATTCACGCACATATGAAGGATTATAGTTTTTCAATAATAGCGTGCCATAGCTTGTTTTCGAAAATCCAGCCATTTACGGAAGAACAAATACCCCCCCCCCCCACAGGAAACAGGCACTTCATAATGTGGCCAGTGAATAATTATAGTTTTATTTTGTTCTGCAATAATGTATACCGGCATTTTGTGTATCATGTAGTCAAGGGCTACTGAAGCCTTGGGCAGTCTTATAGTTGACAATTGATTCGAATCGCATTGTATCGTACACGCCATTTAATGCCACATCTGTTCGTTACGTCATGGCATGGTTCTTTTGATCAGTGCCATATTATCTTCATTGCGCCATGGAGTAATACAGTCATTGTATGTTTTATTTCTTCTTGATTACTTCCGATGAATGACTATTTTATCTTCATTGCGTCATAGAATAATACAGTCATTGTATTTTTATTTCTTCTTGATTACTTCCGATGAATGACTATTTTATCTTCATTGCGCCATGGAGTAATACAGTCATTGTATGTTTTATTTCTTCTTGATTACTTCCGATGAATGACTATTTTATCTTCATTGCGCCATAGAATAATACAGTCATTGTATGTTTTATTTCTTCTTGATTACTTCCGATGAATGACTATTTTATCTTCATTGCGTCATAGAATAACACAGTCATTGTAAGTTTTATTTCTTTTTGATTACTTCCGATGAATGACTATTTTATCTTCATTGCGTCATAGAATAATACAGTCATTGTATGTTTTATTTCTTCTTGATTACTTCCGATGAATGACTATTTTATCTTCATTCCGTCATAGAATAATACAGTCATTGTATGTTTTATTTCTTCTTGATTACTTCCGATGAATGACTATTTTATCTTCATTGCGTCATAGAATAATACAGTCATTGTATGTTTTATTTCTTCTTGATTACTTCCGATGAATGACTATTTTATCTTCATTGCGTCATAGAATAATACAGTCATTGTATGTTTTATTTCTTCTTGATTACTTCCGATGAATGACTATTTTATCTTTATTGCGTTATAGAATAATACAGTCATTGTATGTTTTATTTCTTCTTGATTACTTCCGATGAATGACTATTTTATCTTCATTGCGCCATGGAGTAATACAGTCATTGTATGTTTTATTTCTTCTTGATTACTTCCGATGAATGACTATTTTATCTTCATTGCGTCATAGAATAATACAGTCATTGTATGTTTAATTTCTTCTTGATTACTTCCGATGAATGACTATTTTATCTTCATTGCGTCATAGAATAATACAGTCATTGTATGTTTTATTTCTTCTTGATTACTTCCGATGAATGACTATTTTATCTTCATTGCGTCATAGAATAATACAGTCATTGTATGTTTTATTTCTTCTTGATTACTTCCGATGAATGACTATTTTATCTTCATTGCGCCATGGAGTAATACAGTCATTGTACGTTTTATTTCTTCTTGATTACTTCCGATGAATGACTATTTTATCTTCATTCCGTCATAGAATAATACAGTCATTGTATGTTTTATTTCTTCTTGATTACTTCCGATGAATGACTATTTTATCTTCATTGCGTCATAGAATAATACAGTCATTGTATGTTTTATTTCTTCTTGATTACTTCCGATGAATGACTATTTTATCTTCATTGCGTCATAGAATAATACAGTCATTGTATGTTTTATTTCTTCTTGATTACTTCCGATGAATGACTATTTTATCTTCATTGCGTCATAGAATAATACAGTCATTGTATGTTTTATTTCTTCTTGATTACTTCCGATGAATGACTATTTTATCTTCATTGCGCCATGGAGTAATACAGTCATTGTATGTTTTATTTCTTCTTGATTACTTCCGATGAATGACTATTTTATCTTCATTGCGTCATGGAATAATACAGTCATTGTATGTTTTATTTCTTCTTGATTACTTCCGATGAATGACTATTTTATCTTCATTGCGTCATCGAATAATACAGTCATTGTATGTTTTATTTCTTCTTGATTACTTCCGATGAATGACTATTTTATCTTCATTGCGTCATAGAATAATACTGTCATTGTATGTGTTATTTCTTCTTGATTACTTCCGATGAATGACTATTTTATCTTCATTGCGTCTTAGAATAATACAGTCATTGTATTTTTTATTTCTTCTTGATTACTTCCGATGAATGACTATTTTATCTTCATTGCATCATAGAATAATACAGTCATTGTATGTTTTATTTCTTCTTGATTACTTCCGATGAATGACTATTTTATCTTCATTGCGTCATAGAATAATACAGTCATTGTTTTATTTCTTCTTGATTACTTCCGATGAATGACTATTTTATCTTCATTGCGTCATAGAATAATACAGTCATTGTATGTTTTATTTCTTCTTGATTACTTTCGATGAATGACTATTTTATCTTCATTGCGTCATAGAATAATACAGTCATTGTATGTTTTATTTCTTCTTGATTACTTCCGATGAATGACTAATTTAGCTTCATTGCGCCATGGAGTAATACAGTCATTGTATGTTTTATTTCTTCTTGATTACTTCCGATGAATGACTATTTTATCTTCATTGCGTCATAGAATAATACAGTCATTGCATGTTTTATTTCTTCTTGATTACTTCCGATGAATGACTATTTTATCTTCATTGCGTCATAGAATAATACAGTCATTGTATGTTTTATTTCTTCTTGATTACTTCCGATGTATGACTATTTTATCTTCATTGCGTCATAGAATAATACAGTCATTGTATGTTTTATTTCTTCTTGATTACTTCCGATGAATGACTATTTTATCTTCATTGCGCCATGGAGTAATACAGTTATTGTATGTTTTATTTCTTCTTGATTACTTCCGATGAATGACTATTTTATCTTCATTGCGCCATGGAGTAATACAGTCATTGTATGTTTTATTTCTTCTTGATTACTTCCGATGAATGACTATTTTATCTCCATAGCGTCATAGAATACTACAGTCATTGTATGTTTTATTTCTTCTTGATTACTTCCGATGAATGACTATTTTATCTTTATTGCGTCATAGAATAATGCAGTCATTGTATGTTTTATTTCTTCTTGGTTACTTCCGATGAATGACTATTTTATCTTCATTGCGTCATAGAATAATACAGTCATTGAATGTTTTATTTCTTCTTGATTACTTCCGATGAATGACTATTTTATCTTCATTGCGTCATAGAATAATACAGTCATTGTATGTTTTATTTCTTCTTGATTACTTCCGATGAATGACTATTTTATCTTCATTGCGTCATAGAATAATACAGTCATTGTATGTTTTATTTCTTCTTGATTACTTCCGATGAATGACTATTTTATCTTTATTGCGTCATAGAATAATACAGTCATTGTATGTTTTATTTCTTCTTGATTACTTCCGATGAATGACTATTTTATCTTCATTGCGCCATGGAGTAATACAGTCATTGTATGTTTTATTTCTTCTTGATTACTTCCGATGAATGACTATTTTATCTTCATTGCGTCATGGAATAATACAGTCATTGTATGTTTTATTTCTTCTTGATTACTTCCGATGAATGACTATTTTATCTTCATTGCGTCATCGAATAATACAGTCATTGTATGTTTTATTTCTTCTTGATTACTTCCTATGAATGACTATTTTATCTTTATTGCGTCATAGAATAATACAGTCATTGTATGTTTTATTTCTTCTTGATTACTTCCGATGAATGACTATTTTGTCTTCATTGCGTCATAGAATAATACAGTCATTGTATGTTTTATTTCTTCTTGATTACTTCCGATGAATGACTATTTTATCTTCATTGCGTCATAGAATAATACAGTCATTGTATGTTTTATTTCTGCTTGATTACTTCCGATGAATGACTATTTTATCTTCATTGCGTCATAGAATAATACAGTCATTGTATGTTTTATTTCTGCTTGATTACTTCCGATGAATGACTATTTTATCTTCATTGCGTCATAGAATAATACAGTCATTGTATGTTTTATTTCTTCTTGATTACTTCCGATGAATGACTATTTTATCTTCATTGCGTCATAGAATAATACAGTCATTGTATGTTTTATTTCTTCTTGATTACTTTCGATGAATGACTATTTTATCTTCATTGCGTCATAGAATAATACAGTCATTGTATGTTTTATTTCTTCTTGATTACTTCCGATGAATGACTAATTTATCTTCATTGCGCCATGGAGTAATACAGTCATTGTATGTTTTATTTCTTCTTGATTACTTCCGATGAATGACTATTTTATCTTCATTGCGTCATAGAATAATACAGTCATTGTATGTTTTATTTCTTCTTGATTACTTCCGATGAATGACTATTTTATCTTCATTGCGTCATAGAATAATACAGTCATTGTATGTTTTCTTTCTTCTTGATTACTTCCGATGAATGACTATTTTATCTTCATTGCGTCATAGAATAATACAGTCATTGTATGTTTTATTTCTTCTTGATTACTTCCGATGTATGACTATTTTATCTTCATTGCGTCATAGAATAATACAGTCATTGTATGTTTTATTTCTTCTTGATTACTACCGATGAATGACTATTTTATCTTCATTGCGCCATGGAGTAATACAGTCATTGTATGTTTTATTTCTTCTTGATTACTTCCGATGAATGACTATTTTATCTTCATTGCGTCATAGAATAATACAGTCATTGTATGTTTTATTTTTTCTTGATTACTTCCGATGAATGACTATTTTATCTCCATTGCGTCATAGAATAATACAGTCATTGTATGTTTTATTTCTTCTTGATTACTTCCGATGAATGACTATTTTATCTTCATTGCGTCATAAAATAATACAGTCATTGTATGTTTTATTTCTTCTTGATTACTTCCGATGAATGACTATTTTATCTTCATTCCGTCATAGAATAATACAGTCATTGTATGTTTTATTTCTTCTTGATTACTTCCGATGAATGACTATTTTATCTTCATTGCGTCATAGAATAATACAGTCATTGTATGTTTTATTTATTTCTTCTTGATTACTTCCGATGAATGACTATTTTATCTTTATTGCGCCATGGAGTAATACAGTCATTGCATGTTTTATTTCTTCTTGATTACTTCCGATGAATGACTATTTTATCTTTATTGCGCCATGGAGTAATACAGTCATTGCATGTTTTATTTCTTCTTGCTTACTTCCGATGAATGACTATTTTATCTTCATTGCGTCATAGAATAATACAGTCATTGAATGTTTTATTTCTTCTTGATTACTTCCGATGAATGACTATTTTATCTTCATTGCGTCATAGAATAATACAGTCATTGTATGTTTTATTTCTTCATGATTACTTCCGATGAATGGCTATTTTATCTTCATTGCGTCATAGAATAATACAGTCATTGTATGTTTTATTTCTTCTTGATTACTTCCGATGAATGACTATTTTATCTTCATTGCGTCATAGAATAATACAGTCATTGTATGTTTTATTTCTTCTTGATTACTTCCGATGAATGACTATTTTATCTTCATTGCGTCATAGAATAATACAGTCATTGTATGTTTTATTTCTTCTTGATTACTTCCGATGAATGACTATTTTATCTTCATTGCGTCATAGAATAATACAGTCATTGAATGTTTTATTTCTTCTTGATTACTTCCGATGAATGACTATTTTATCTTCATTGCGTCATAGAATAATACAGTCATTGTATGTTTTATTTCTTCATGATTACTTCCGATGAATGACTATTTTATCTTCATTGCGTCATAGAATAATACAGTCATTGTATGTTTTATTTCTTCTTGATTACTTCCGATGAATGACTATTTTATCTTCATTGCGTCATAGAATAATACAGTCATTGTATGTTTTATTTCTTCTTGATTACTTCCGATGAATGACTATTTTATCTTCATTGCGTCATAGAATAATACAGTCATTGTATGTTTTATTTCTTCTTGATTACTTCCGATGAATGACTATTTTATCTTCATTGCGTTATAGAATAATACAGTCATTGTATGTTTTATTTCTTCTTGATTACTTCCGATGAATGACTATTTTATCTTCATTGCGTCATAGAATAATACAGTCATTGTATGTTTTATTTCTTCTTGATTACTTCCGATGAATGACTATTTTATCTTCATTGCGTCATCGAATAATACAGTCATTGTATGTTTTATTTCTTCTTGATTACTTCCGATGAATGACTATTTTATCTTCATTGCGCCATGGAGTAATATAGTCATTGTATGTTTTATTTCTTCTTGATTACTTCCGATGAATGACTATTTTGTCTTCATTGCGTCATAGAATAATACAGTCATTGTATGTTTTATTTCTTCTTGATTACTTCCGATGTATGACTATTTTATCTTCATTGCGTCATAGAATAATACAGTCATTGTATGTTTTATTTCTTCTTGATTACTTCCGATGAATGACTATTTTATCTTCATTGCGCCATGGAGTAATACAGTTATTGTATGTTTTATTTCTTCTTGATTACTTCCGATGAATGACTATTTTATCTTCATTGCGCCATGGAGTAATACAGTCATTGTATGTTTTATTTCTTCTTGATTACTTCCGATGAATGACTATTTTATCTCCATAGCGTCATAGAATACTACAGTCATTGTATGTTTTATTTCTTCTTGATTACTTCCGATGAATGACTATTTTATCTTTATTGCGTCATAGAATAATGCAGTCATTGTATGTTTTATTTCTTCTTGGTTACTTCCGATGAATGACTATTTTATCTTCATTGCGTCATAGAATAATACAGTCATTGAATGTTTTATTTCTTCTTGATTACTTCCGATGAATGACTATTTTATCTTCATTGCGTCATAGAATAATACAGTCATTGTATGTTTTATTTCTTCTTGATTACTTCCGATGAATGACTATTTTATCTTCATTGCGTCATAGAATAATACAGTCATTGTATGTTTTATTTCTTCTTGATTACTTCCGATGAATGACTATTTTATCTTTATTGCGTCATAGAATAATACAGTCATTGTATGTTTTATTTCTTCTTGATTACTTCCGATGAATGACTATTTTATCTTCATTGCGCCATGGAGTAATACAGTCATTGTATGTTTTATTTCTTCTTGATTACTTCCGATGAATGACTATTTTATCTTCATTGCGTCATGGAATAATACAGTCATTGTATGTTTTATTTCTTCTTGATTACTTCCGATGAATGACTATTTTATCTTCATTGCGTCATCGAATAATACAGTCATTGTATGTTTTATTTCTTCTTGATTACTTCCTATGAATGACTATTTTATCTTTATTGCGTCATAGAATAATACAGTCATTGTATGTTTTATTTCTTCTTGATTACTTCCGATGAATGACTATTTTGTCTTCATTGCGTCATAGAATAATACAGTCATTGTATGTTTTATTTCTTCTTGATTACTTCCGATGAATGACTATTTTATCTTCATTGCGTCATAGAATAATACAGTCATTGTATGTTTTATTTCTGCTTGATTACTTCCGATGAATGACTATTTTATCTTCATTGCGTCATAGAATAATACAGTCATTGTATGTTTTATTTCTGCTTGATTACTTCCGATGAATGACTATTTTATCTTCATTGCGTCATAGAATAATACAGTCATTGTATGTTTTATTTCTTCTTGATTACTTCCGATGAATGACTATTTTATCTTCATTGCGTCATAGAATAATACAGTCATTGTATGTTTTATTTCTTCTTGATTACTTTCGATGAATGACTATTTTATCTTCATTGCGTCATAGAATAATACAGTCATTGTATGTTTTATTTCTTCTTGATTACTTCCGATGAATGACTAATTTATCTTCATTGCGCCATGGAGTAATACAGTCATTGTATGTTTTATTTCTTCTTGATTACTTCCGATGAATGACTATTTTATCTTCATTGCGTCATAGAATAATACAGTCATTGTATGTTTTATTTCTTCTTGATTACTTCCGATGAATGACTATTTTATCTTCATTGCGTCATAGAATAATACAGTCATTGTATGTTTTCTTTCTTCTTGATTACTTCCGATGAATGACTATTTTATCTTCATTGCGTCATAGAATAATACAGTCATTGTATGTTTTATTTCTTCTTGATTACTTCCGATGTATGACTATTTTATCTTCATTGCGTCATAGAATAATACAGTCATTGTATGTTTTATTTCTTCTTGATTACTACCGATGAATGACTATTTTATCTTCATTGCGCCATGGAGTAATACAGTCATTGTATGTTTTATTTCTTCTTGATTACTTCCGATGAATGACTATTTTATCTTCATTGCGTCATAGAATAATACAGTCATTGTATGTTTTATTTTTTCTTGATTACTTCCGATGAATGACTATTTTATCTCCATTGCGTCATAGAATAATACAGTCATTGTATGTTTTATTTCTTCTTGATTACTTCCGATGAATGACTATTTTATCTTCATTGCGTCATAAAATAATACAGTCATTGTATGTTTTATTTCTTCTTGATTACTTCCGATGAATGACTATTTTATCTTCATTCCGTCATAGAATAATACAGTCATTGTATGTTTTATTTCTTCTTGATTACTTCCGATGAATGACTATTTTATCTTCATTGCGTCATAGAATAATACAGTCATTGTATGTTTTATTTATTTCTTCTTGATTACTTCCGATGAATGACTATTTTATCTTTATTGCGCCATGGAGTAATACAGTCATTGCATGTTTTATTTCTTCTTGATTACTTCCGATGAATGACTATTTTATCTTTATTGCGCCATGGAGTAATACAGTCATTGCATGTTTTATTTCTTCTTGCTTACTTCCGATGAATGACTATTTTATCTTCATTGCGTCATAGAATAATACAGTCATTGAATGTTTTATTTCTTCTTGATTACTTCCGATGAATGACTATTTTATCTTCATTGCGTCATAGAATAATACAGTCATTGTATGTTTTATTTCTTCATGATTACTTCCGATGAATGGCTATTTTATCTTCATTGCGTCATAGAATAATACAGTCATTGTATGTTTTATTTCTTCTTGATTACTTCCGATGAATGACTATTTTATCTTCATTGCGTCATAGAATAATACAGTCATTGTATGTTTTATTTCTTCTTGATTACTTCCGATGAATGACTATTTTATCTTCATTGCGTCATAGAATAATACAGTCATTGTATGTTTTATTTCTTCTTGATTACTTCCGATGAATGACTATTTTATCTTCATTGCGTCATAGAATAATACAGTCATTGAATGTTTTATTTCTTCTTGATTACTTCCGATGAATGACTATTTTATCTTCATTGCGTCATAGAATAATACAGTCATTGTATGTTTTATTTCTTCATGATTACTTCCGATGAATGACTATTTTATCTTCATTGCGTCATAGAATAATACAGTCATTGTATGTTTTATTTCTTCTTGATTACTTCCGATGAATGACTATTTTATCTTCATTGCGTCATAGAATAATACAGTCATTGTATGTTTTATTTCTTCTTGATTACTTCCGATGAATGACTATTTTATCTTCATTGCGTCATAGAATAATACAGTCATTGTATGTTTTATTTCTTCTTGATTACTTCCGATGAATGACTATTTTATCTTCATTGCGTTATAGAATAATACAGTCATTGTATGTTTTATTTCTTCTTGATTACTTCCGATGAATGACTATTTTATCTTCATTGCGTCATAGAATAATACAGTCATTGTATGTTTTATTTCTTCTTGATTACTTCCGATGAATGACTATTTTATCTTCATTGCGTCATCGAATAATACAGTCATTGTATGTTTTATTTCTTCTTGATTACTTCCGATGAATGACTATTTTATCTTCATTGCGCCATGGAGTAATATAGTCATTGTATGTTTTATTTCTTCTTGATTACTTCCGATGAATGACTATTTTGTCTTCATTGCGTCATAGAATAATACAGTCATTGTATGTTTTATTTCTTCTTGATTACTTCCGATGAATGACTATTTTATCTTCATTGCGTCATAGAATAATACAGTCATTGTATGTTTTCTTTCTTCTTGATTACTACCGATGAATGACTATTTTATCTTCATTGCGCCATGGAGTAATACAGTCATTGTATGTTTTATTTCTTCTTGATTACTTCCGATGAATGACTATTTTATCTTCATTGCGTCATAGAATAATACAGTCATTGTATGTTTTATTTTTTCTTGATTACTTCCGATGAATGACTATTTTATCTTCATTGCGTCATAGAATAATACAGTCATTGTATGTTTTATTTTTTCTTGATTACTTCCGATGAATGACTCTTTTATCTCCATTGCGTCATAGAATAATACAGTCATTGTATGTTTTATTTCTTCTTGATTACTTCCGATGAATGACTATTTTATCTTCATTGCGTCATAAAATAATACAGTCATTGTATGTTTTATTTCTTCTTGATTACTTCCGATGAATGACTATTTTATCTTCATTCCGTCATAGAATAATACAGTCATTGTATGTTTTATTTCTTCTTGATTACTTCCGATGAATGACTATTTTATCTTCATTGCGTCATAGAATAATACAGTCATTGTATGTTTTATTTCTTCTTGATTACTTCCGATGAATGACTATTTTATCTTCATTGCGTCATAGAATAATACAGTCATTGTATGTTTTATTTCTTCTTGATTACTTCCGATGAATGACTATTTTATCTTTATTGCGCCATGGAGTAATACAGTCATTGTATGTTTTATTTCTTCTTGATTGCTTCCGATGAATGACTATTTTATCTTCATTGCGTCGTAGAATAATACAGTCATTGTATGTTTTATTTCTTCTTGATTACTTCCGATGAATGACTATTTTATCTTCATTGCGTCATAGAATAATACAGTCATTGAATGTTTTATTTCTTCTTGATTACTTCCGATGAATGACTATTTTATCTTCATTGCGTCATAGAATAATACAGTCATTGTATGTTTTATTTCTTCATGATTACTTCCGATGAATGACTATTTTATCTTCATTGCGTCATAGAATAATACAGTCATTGTATGTTTTATTTCTTCATGATTACTTCCGATGAATGACTATTTTATCTTCATTGCGTCATAGAATAATACAGTCATTGTATGTTTTATTTCTTCTTGATTACTTCCGATGAATGACTATTTTATCTTCATTGCGTCATAGAATAATACAGTCATTGTATGTTTTATTTCTTCTTGATTACTTCCGATGAATGACTATTTTATCTTCATTGCGTCATAGAATAATACAGTCATTGTATGTTTTATTTCTTCTTGATTACTTCCGATGAATGACTATTTTATCTTCATTGCGTCATAGAATAATACAGTCATTGTATGTTTTATTTCTTCATGATTACTTCCGATGAATGACTATTTTATCTTCATTGCGTCATAGAATAATACAGTCATTGTATGTTTTATTTCTTCTTGATTACTTCCGATGAATGACTATTTTATCTTCATTGCGTCATAGAATAATACAGTCATTGTATGTTTTATTTCTTCTTGATTACTTCCGATGAATGACTATTTTATCTTCATTGCGTCATAGAATAATACAGTCATTGTATGTTTTATTTCTTCTTGATTACTTCCGATGAATGACTATTTTATCTTCATTGCGTCATAGAATAATAAAGTCATTGTATGTTTTATTTCTTCTTCATTACTTCCGATGAATGACTATTTTATCTTCATTGCGTCATAGAATAATACAGTCATTGTATGTTTTATTTCTTCTTGATTACTTCCGATGAATGACTATTTTATCTTCATTGCGTCATAGAATAATACAGTCATTGTATGTTTTATTTCTTCTTGATTACTTCCGATGAATGATTATTTTATCTTCATTGCGTCATAGAATAATACAGTCATTGTATGTTTTATTTCTTCTTGATTACTTCCGATGAATGACTATTTTATCTTCATTGCGTTATAGAATAATACAGTCATTGTATGTTTTATTTCTTCTTGATTACTTCCGATGAATGACTATTTTATCTTCATTGCGTCATAGAATAATACAGTCATTGTATGATTTATTTCTTCTTGATTACTTCCGATGAATGACTATTTTATCTTCATTGCGTCATAGAATAATACAGTCATTGTATGTTTTATTTCTTCTTGATTACTTCCGATGAATGATTATTTTATCTTCATTGCGTCATAGAATAATACAGTCATTGTATGTTTTATTTCTTCTTGATTACTTCCGATGAATGACTATTTTATCTTCATTGCGTTATAGAATAATACAGTCATTGTATGTTTTATTTCTTCTTGATTACTTCCGATGAATGACTATTTTATCTTCATTGCGTCATAGAATAATACAGTCATTGTATGTTTTATTTCTTCTTGATTACTTCCGATGAATGACTATTTTATCTTCATTGCGTCATCGAATAATACAGTCATTGTATGTTTTATTTCTTCTTGATTACTTCCGATGAATGACTATTTTATCTTCATTGCGCCATGGAGTAATATAGTCATTGTATGTTTTATTTCTTCTTGATTACTTCCGATGAATGACTATTTTGTCTTCATTGCGTCATAGAATAATACAGTCATTGTATGTTTTATTTCTTCTTGATTACTTCCGATGAATGACTATTTTATCTTCATTGCGTCATAGAATAATACAGTCATTGTATGTTTTATTTCTTCTTGATTACTACCGATGAATGACTATTTTATCTTCATTGCGCCATGGAGTAATACAGTCATTGTATGTTTTATTTCTTCTTGATTACTTCCGATGAATGACTATTTTATCTTCATTGCGTCATAGAATAATACAGTCATTGTATGTTTTATTTTTTCTTGATTACTTCCGATGAATGACTCTTTTATCTCCATTGCGTCATAGAATAATACAGTCATTGTATGTTTTATTTCTTCTTGATTACTTCCGATGAATGACTATTTTATCTTCATTGCGTCATAAAATAATACAGTCATTGTATGTTTTATTTCTTCTTGATTACTTCCGATGAATGACTATTTTATCTTCATTCCGTCATAGAATAATACAGTCATTGTATGTTTTATTTCTTCTTGATTACTTCCGATGAATGACTATTTTATCTTCATTGCGTCATAGAATAATACAGTCATTGTATGTTTTATTTCTTCTTGATTACTTCCGATGAATGACTATTTTATCTTCATTGCGTCATAGAATAATACAGTCATTGTATGTTTTATTTCTTCTTGATTACTTCCGATGAATGACTATTTTATCTTTATTGCGCCATGGAGTAATACAGTCATTGTATGTTTTATTTCTTCTTGATTGCTTCCGATGAATGACTATTTTATCTTCATTGCGTCGTAGAATAATACAGTCATTGTATGTTTTATTTCTTCTTGATTACTTCCGATGAATGACTATTTTATCTTCATTGCGTCATAGAATAATACAGTCATTGAATGTTTTATTTCTTCTTGATTACTTCCGATGAATGACTATTTTATCTTCATTGCGTCATAGAATAATACAGTCATTGTATGTTTTATTTCTTCATGATTACTTCCGATGAATGACTATTTTATCTTCATTGCGTCATAGAATAATACAGTCATTGTATGTTTTATTTCTTCATGATTACTTCCGATGAATGACTATTTTATCTTCATTGCGTCATAGAATAATACAGTCATTGTATGTTTTATTTCTTCTTGATTACTTCCGATGAATGACTATTTTATCTTCATTGCGTCATAGAATAATACAGTCATTGTATGTTTTATTTCTTCTTGATTACTTCCGATGAATGACTATTTTATCTTCATTGCGTCATAGAATAATACAGTCATTGTATGTTTTATTTCTTCTTGATTACTTCCGATGAATGACTATTTTATCTTCATTGCGTCATAGAATAATACAGTCATTGTATGTTTTATTTCTTCATGATTACTTCCGATGAATGACTATTTTATCTTCATTGCGTCATAGAATAATACAGTCATTGTATGTTTTATTTCTTCTTGATTACTTCCGATGAATGACTATTTTATCTTCATTGCGTCATAGAATAATACAGTCATTGTATGTTTTATTTCTTCTTGATTACTTCCGATGAATGACTATTTTATCTTCATTGCGTCATAGAATAATACAGTCATTGTATGTTTTATTTCTTCTTGATTACTTCCGATGAATGACTATTTTATCTTCATTGCGTCATAGAATAATAAAGTCATTGTATGTTTTATTTCTTCTTCATTACTTCCGATGAATGACTATTTTATCTTCATTGCGTCATAGAATAATACAGTCATTGTATGTTTTATTTCTTCTTGATTACTTCCGATGAATGACTATTTTATCTTCATTGCGTCATAGAATAATACAGTCATTGTATGTTTTATTTCTTCTTGATTACTTCCGATGAATGATTATTTTATCTTCATTGCGTCATAGAATAATACAGTCATTGTATGTTTTATTTCTTCTTGATTACTTCCGATGAATGACTATTTTATCTTCATTGCGTCATAGAATAATACAGTCATTGTATGTTTTATTTCTTCTTGATTACTTCCGATGAATGACTATTTTATCTTCATTGCGTCATAAAATAATACAGTCATTGTATGTTTTATTTCTTCTTGATTACTTCCGATGAATGACTATTTTATCTTCATTGCGTCATAGAATAATACAGTCATTGTATGTTTTATTTCTTCTTGATTACTTCCGATGAATGACTATTTTATCTTCATTGCGTCATAGAATAATACAGTCATTGAATGTTTTATTTCTTCTTGATTACTTCCGATGAATGACTATTTTATCTTCATTGCGTCATAGAATAATACAGTCATTGTATGTTTTATTTCTTCATGATTACTTCCGATGAATGACTATTTTATCTTCATTGCGTCATAGAATAATACAGTCATTGTATGTTTTATTTCTTCTTGATTACTTCCGATGAATGACTATTTTATCTTCATTGCGTCATAGAATAATACAGTCATTGTATGTTTTATTTCTTCTTGATTACTTCCGATGAATGACTATTTTATCTTCATTGCGTCATAGAATAATACAGTCATTGTATGTTTTATTTCTTCTTGATTACTTCCGATGAATGACTATTTTATCTTCATTGCGTCATAGAATAATAAAGTCATTGTATGTTTTATTTCTTCTTGATTACTTCCGATGAATGACTATTTTATCTTCATTGCGTCATAGAATAATACAGTCATTGTATGTTTTATTTCTTCTTGATTACTTCCGATGAATGACTATTTTATCTTCATTGCGTCATAGAATAATACAGTCATTGTATGTTTTATTTCTTCTTGATTACTTCCGATGAATGATTATTTTATCTTCATTGCGTCATAGAATAATACAGTCATTGTATGTTTTATTTCTTCTTGATTACTTCCGATGAATGACTATTTTATCTTCATTGCGTCATAGAGTAATACAGTCATTGTATGTTTTATTTCTTCTTGATTACTTCCGATGAATGACTATTTTATCTTCATTGCGTCATAGAATAATACAGTCATTGTATGTTTTATTTCTTCTTGATTACTTCCGATGAATGACTATTTTATCTTCATTGCGTCATAGAATAATACAGTCATTGTATGTTTTATTTCTTCTTGATTACTTCCGATGAATGACTATTTTATCTTCATTGCGCCATGGAGTAATACAGTCATTGTATGTTTTATTTGTTCTTGATTACTTCCGATGAATGACTATTCTATCTTCATTGCGCCATGGAGTAATACAGTCATTGTATGTTTTATTTCTCCTTGATTACTTCCGATGAATGACTATTTTATCTTCATTGCGTCATAGAATAATACAGTCATTGAATGTTTTATTTCTTCTTGATTATTTCCGATGAATGACTATTTTATCTTCATTGCGTCATAGAATAATACAGTCATTGTATGTTTTATTTCTTCTTGATTACTTCCGATGAATGACTATTTTATCTTCATTGCGTCATAGAATAATACAGTCATTGTATGTTTTATTTCTTCTTGATTACTTCCGATGAATGACTATTTTATCTTCATTGCGTCATAGAATAATACAGTCATTGTATGTTTTATTTCTTCTTGATTACTTCCGATGAATGACTATTTTATCTTCATTGCGCCATGGAGTAATACAGTCATTGTATGTTTTATTTCTCCTTGATTACTTCCGATGAATGACTATTTTATCTTCATTGCGTCATAGAATAATACAGTCATTGTATGTTTTATTTCTTCTTGATTACTTCCGATGAATGACTATTTTATCTTCATTGCGTCATAGAATAATACAGTCATTGTATGTTTTATTTCTTCTTGATTACTTCCGATGAATGACTATTTTATCTTCATTGCGTCATAGAATAATACAGTCATTGTATGATTTATTTCTTCTTTATTACTTCCGATGAATGACTATTTTATCTTCATTGCGTCATAGAATAATACAGTCATTGTATGTTTTATTTCTTCTTGATTACTTCCGATGAATGACTATTTTATCTTCATTGCGTCATAGAATAATACAGTCATTGTATGTTTTATTTCTTCTTGATTACTTCCGATGAATGACTATTTTATCTTCATTGCGTCATAGAATAATACATTCATTGTATGTTTTATTTCTTCTTGATTACTTCCGATGAATGACTATTTTATCTTCATTGCGTCATAGAATAATACAGTCATTGTATGTTTTATTTCTTCTTGATTACTTCCGATGAATGACTATTTTATCTTCATTGCGTCATAGAATAATACAGTCATTGTATGTTTTATTTCTTCTTGATTACTTCCGATGAATGACTATTTTATCTTCATTGCGTCATAGAATAATACAGTCATTGTATGTTTTATTTCTTCTTGATTACTTCCGATGAATGACTATTTTTTCCACCAAATTTAGAAATACCAATAATCAACATTAAAAATGAAATAAATTTTGATAAATTAGACACGTGGGTGAGTGGAATCCAGCTCTTATTAAATCATACCGAACGGCTAGAAATTCGTCGGTGATTGTCACATGACGTGCATGTGACCTAGATTTTTATTGTCAAAATAGTACCGTGATTCATTCTGTATTCTAATGTGTGAACCTTCACTGGAAAGAGTTAAAATAAAATATTTTAATGAAAATTATAACAACAACTCACCAGCATAGATTTTTTCTTCATTATATAAGCGCTACCATGGAAAAGCACGGTATGATACTGAATTATATTATTGAATTTATTTAGATCAGCCGAATAGCGGTTGTTTGCTTGATACTACAAACAAAACACAAGGGGATACTATCAGACTCTCTGTGTATTCATGGACGGTACTAAAGTACCTGCCATGGTGTATTCAAGTTTTCCAGGAAGGTTATCTTCTAGCAGTAAGATTGAAACTCTTTCGTTTGACTTCGCACATGCGATGATAACAGTTCGTCCTGATAATACAGATAATACTTCACCTACTTAGTCGAAACGGGCAATTCCGGCAATAATTATCTCTCATTCGATCGAGGAAGTTTTCACCAGGGATGTTTCATCTATCCTGGTTCTTATTCAATGTTAGAGAATTAACACAGCTTACAGTTTGGACTCACATTGATTGATAGATTGATTGATGGATTGATAGATTGATTGATGGATTGATAGATTGATTAGAGTCAAACATACAAGCCGCGAAGTTCCATACATATTAATGGTTTATATGGCTGTCAACGGCACTTATATTTTACATTTCGCAATTTGACAAAAGCCTCAGTTACTGAATTGACACTATAAAATGTTCTGCAGATTTACCGAAGATGGAATTATTTAGTAATTCAACGTGACAAAAATGCAAATCAATATTTGCGAATAAATATTTAAGACTGGACAATAACTTCAGATGACACATGCGAGGTTTTGATAATAGTATTGTAAAATTCATTTTTATTGTGAAATTTAAAAAGTTTGTTGACATATATATTATCATAAACTGTCCTGCACATTGCGCTATTATCAACATTTCTCAACTTTTAGTTTCCAGTATAAAATACACTGTTCTGTGAACTGTTCTCACTTATCATATCAGTGAATGAACAATTAAAACACTTCTCACGATTTGTTAATTAGGAAAAAACTTGTAATTAATATAAACACAGTCAGAATATGTAAATGCACGAAGTAAGAAAATGATAATATTATTCAATAATATAAAAAATTGTTCTTTCAAGAAATCATCTACAACGTCAGCCACTGTGGCACCAATCACCGATAATGATACTGTAACCATAGCAACTGACACAATATACTTTCATGCCGCAAATGCATCACCAGCCCCGAGAAAAAAAACACTATACTTATTCCCTTGTTGCAAATCGGTGAAAATTCAAACATGTTTTATTTAGTGTGCATTCGAATGTAACCACTCCTAGTAGGTCTACAAGGCAAAAAAAAAACGTTTCTACTTTCCCAGTTCCGTCTGAATATTTTGCCTAATTTGTTTGAATCACAATTATAACCACCATTTTATTCGCCGCGTTTCATTTTCATCATGAATAAATGTCCCATGGAATATCACCTTCAGGACTGGTTCACGCCAATAGTATTTACAATTTGTTGTTGTTAGTGATATTTTCGTAGCTAGTTTTTCACATCTTATTTCACCATATAATTTTCTATGGTATTGTACGTACTAGATAAGAGTACATTTGAGAAAAAAAAATACTTGAAATGTAATACCACCTCGCCAAATGAGTTTCAACTCAGTTACCCGCTACCCGGTTCTTTGCGGCGGATAATTCAATAAGTTCTTGCAATAGTTCATGTTCTCTATATTAACCCAACCCATTAACAATAGTATAATTCTGTATAATGACAGTGTCAGTGTCAGTATGGTTTACCAGTATTTGTAAGTATTCGTTACCGTTACGTACTTATATTATGTAACTGAATTAGGGTGACATGTAACTCGTGTGATACTATCCGATGGCCGTAAAAGGGTGTAATAGAGACCGACCAAAATACCGATATTGTTTAGATCTGTTATCGTCTGTCAATAACAACTACTGCATAGGAGATGTTCTACTCTTCGTTACGCGGAACCACAAAGTAGCAAGTATTTTAACAACATTTCTTTAATACACCGATATACGTCATTTTGACGTCACAAAAGCGCTTCATCAAAAGAGGGCGCGACTCATACCAAAGGTGTATTGTCCAATGTAATCTACTAATCACACGAACACTCGGAAAACGTGTCCAAGGATAATAATAGAAATAACAATAGAAAAAATAGACAATTGAATTTTTTGAGATTGAAACTTCAGTACTGTGTCTCCAATATATGACAGATAGTAGAGCCCGCTCCTGAAGGTAGTTGCTATGGCGATATACTGCAACTATTGACTTCTAAGCATGGTGTGATGTATCTTCTTGTCCAGCAATCTGTAAACAATGTATTGTGAATATAAGATATATTTATGTATGTATTGCCATATATCGACATGACTCACATGTGGTTTGTTGTTGTTTTATTTTAAACAAGAATAAGGGAATTTAATGAAACTATTTATGTTCGAAATAAGTGTGCTGTATATATATATATATACAATGGGATATATATTCTTACCGTAAGTCCGATCAACACTAATTATTTAGTTTGCTAATGGAAATGTTAGTTTATCTATGCTAGTTTTCAAAATACACTGACTATACCAAACATTTTTTTGCTGAATTCAGGAAGATGCAAGTAAATTACAAATAAACTCTGTCCTGATTTACTAGGAAAATAAATAGAATGGAAGTTGTTGGACCCGATAATATAATAAATTCCTGATAATGTATCATTAACCGATAATGTAACACGAATTAACCGATATTGTAATAAAAACCGATAATGTAACAACACGCAACCAATAGTGTAACAAAAAAAGGACCGATAATGTAACAACTCGCAACCAATAATGTAACAAAAAGGACAACCGAAAATAAAACACAAAATAACCGATAATGTAATAATATGTATAACTGCAAACTTGAATTCATTGAAATTGTTCGCATTTTCCAGAACGATATGCACCATACTGTATTTTATATCCTCCCATCAAACAAATATTTTTTGTTTGGTTTTAGCTGCAATTTAATTAAAAAGAGTACTGAAATTCTCTTATACTTTAGGATACATGTCCAGCATGTCCAGCTAATATTGACTGCATATATTTGTGTTTAAAGATTGCTTTCGGGGTTTCCATGAAGTTACGGCGAATCATGGGACCTTCCAAGACAATATGGAGAACCATATTGAGAGGGGGTAAAAAGTGGTTAAATTTTGTAAAATAGCAAATTATTAAAGGCCCAATTTAGTCGTCTTGGGCGATTGTTTATTTAAGGTGTGGCTATGCTAATGAGTGCATTAATCACTTGCTCGACGTATGTTTACAGAACCCCTTGTAGTTTATTTACAAGCTAATGACACTTCTATAGAGCATTGACCTGAGCTATACAGGCATTCCGTAACGACAGCACTAATAACGGAGCTAATATGGAACGTGTTACGTATCATATGAATTTACCAATCACGATGCCACGGCGATGACAAGTAATATATGCAGGCACCCTTAGGGTGCTTGCATGCTCGCTACGGTGAACAATATACAAACTATTCACTATCACTTTCCAGTTCGAAGGATTAATTAATAACCTTTAATTATAATAAGTTTTGAATTTGCGACTTGGATACTAATAATATTTAGCTCTGCTGCCATCGAAGATGACGCAGCAACTAATTACTGATTAACTGTCGTTCGTTGCATTTGCATCTTCTTCTTGAAGACCAGTAGCCTGAGTGTTTTGATGTTTAAAGGGCGGCAGTCGTCGCGCCGTGTCCTGTTCGATATGGGACTCATAGCGACGTATACAACGCGTGTAAAATACATTGTTTATTTACATGAAATTCGAGCACGCGCTGCGCGACGGTCACCGCGCTTTAATATACTACTACCTTGGGTGGGCCTCTCTCAGATTTTACGTCAATATTGTATTTTTGTAAACATTTTGGGTAATTTTTGTCAAAACTGCTTTTTCTGACTACTTCTTGAAAACTACTGATTTAATACATGTCATGTAGGTATGACGAACTATTCTCAATTCTTAGCAATTATTTGTTTATGTTTAGTAACAAAATGATACGCGGTCATTCTTAGGATGTTTATGGAATCACCAATAGAAGGGAACTACTAGCTAGAAGAGACAACTTTTTTCACATTTATTCTAGTAAAACAATAGAATTATAGTTGAATTACAACAAAAATGTCACACGTATTATGTATAACGTCAGGCAAAGTAATGTCAATCTTTATCACATGCAAACTTTGCATGTTGACCTTTCACTCACACTCACCAAGATAGGCACAAGCTCAGATACTCGTGATATTTCTATGTTGTTGTATTGTTTATAAATGTATTATTTGTATTTACTGATATTTTCTGCAATATGACCTTTAGTATCATTATTTCAGAGAATTTCGTGACTCCAACAACAGATAATTTCAATAAGATAATTGTAATATGTATGAAATATACGGTTGGGAGTCGGCCACCATTCGACACCCCGAAAATAGTTTCGAACACACACATGTTTTATATCCTATCGACTGAGTCCCTGTAGTTATATAAATATATTTAGATTTAATTAATGATTTTAAATATATTTACTAATATAATAGCGTATTTCTTATGCATTTACATGTATTATTTTTTAACTCATACGCGCATTTATATTTATTTACCAATAACTCGCACCTTATAAGTACGGCGTATTTATTTAATATAAAATACAATTATATGTATGTACAACTGACACAATTTAATGTCATGTGTTCATCAATTATACATACATAACCAATAGAAATATAAACTGCGTCTGGTGCGTCTGTCGATGTAAATCTTTAAACATATTTGTTTTCAAAAATCAATATCAAACTAGTCCTGGAAAATCATATAATTGTGGAAATACAACAGAGTGAATAAACATTTCTGAACTGATCATCTCGGCAAATTGAATTCAAATGCACTGTACTTCTGACGTATGAGTTATTGGCAAATAAATATACCTCACTCGGATGATTTAGCACACGGAAGATTTTTCGCATGTC
Source organism: Saccoglossus kowalevskii (assembly GCF_978046115.1). Classification (NCBI taxonomy): domain Eukaryota; kingdom Metazoa; phylum Hemichordata; class Enteropneusta; family Harrimaniidae; genus Saccoglossus; species Saccoglossus kowalevskii. The sequence continues at coordinate 2,311,158 of NC_140652.1, forward strand.
ACCGGGTTGTACGAATTACGACATTTAATTTGAAAAATGTCTTATATATTTACAAAAAATAAGATCGTTGTGAGAATTACTGAAGAATAAAATTGCTAATTATTTATTTACACCTTGCCCATGTCTACGAAATTACGTTTTTTATTTATTTAAATTACATTATTATGAAAATAAACACAATTGAATACAGCTTACGAAAATACCCCTTGCCGACCCTCTAATGTCATATAAAGCCTGCCGCTGGACATGATGTGATTTCACCCATTTCTAAGAGGATAAACATTTCAAACACAAGAGCGTTGTAAAGCATCCAGTTTTCTTGTCGGTGGACGATACAAATTGAATCTGGTATCAAAGCCAGTAAAACGTTTGGCACGCACAGAGACTGAAGCAGTTATGTGAGTGTATCTGATTTTTCCTTTGAAATCCTCTCAAAAAAGCAGGAAATGCCATTTTTCAGGGGGAGCATGCCCCTCCCCGGCCGGACCCCGAAACTTGCGCCTTCCCTCAGAGAGTGAAAAGAACCCCCAAGCAAATTCCTGGCTACGGGCATGCTACGAAATGATGATCATCACTAAATAACTGACGACATAAATGCTACTACTGCGAATAAATTGAGACAATTCATCGATTCGTGTGATTTCCTTCCTATTTGTAAAACATGGTTAGAAAGCGACACACCTAAAGTTCAGTTCATCGCCTGCTATCTGAATTCAAAGCTGCGATTGGATAATAACTTGACGCGTTAGTGAGACCCCAAACCCAGTTAAATTGCATAGTTTCATTTTTCCCATGGATTGTTTTCTGCATATCGACCCGAGATCGATCTTTTCCGATGAGATAGTTATTGGATGTATACACTGTGACACAAAACAGGAAACATTGAAGTTATCGTTTTAGATTGTCGACATGATGGAAGGGAAATACACAGACATCTATAGTGACGAGGGCATGTAAATATCAGTACTATTGTACAGGTGTTCGTATCTATGATAGCCAAACACGCCAAAATAAAACGCCACTGTAATGAAATATTTTCGTTATTGCCATGTTTCACAAACCCACGAGTAACGTGTATTCACGTCATTATCTTTACCAACAATATTTACCTTAGTCTTATTCAGCTTGAATTTGGAGGGGCGACGCCCCCACATTTTTGTTTAGAGGGGGCGACCCCCACTAATTTCAAGTACTGAAGCTCGTTTATTTTACAGAAGAGCACCACGGGCCGAAACGCCCGTCCACCTTAAAAAAGCAATAATAATGTCCACGCTACACGGAGTACGGGCTACAATTTAAGCTAATATTATATGTCTGCATATCGGATAGACCCAATTGCGTTCACGCACGAGAGGTGTCGGGGGTTAAAAACGAGCTAAGGAATTCCCAAACCTGTTAAGAGTATAACAAATCTTCACAGTCATTTTAACTATGATTACTCAGTACAGTAACCAGGAAGGTATAAGTTCAACGGTGATAAAACAATACCAAAGTAAAGTCAGTAGCACGGAGTTTCATCGTCGATTCGATTCACAACTACTCTTGATGTGCTCGCGTTGATTGTCATGCCGAAAATGTCACACTCAAATGAATAGTTATTAATGTAATAGTAAATCTTCCAAATGAACATAGAATGCAATGGCGTTTTGGGCGCTTAGCGTATCTCGAGCGGGTCTTAAAACGGACCAGATGTCATCTGGACTTGGCGATTCGTAGCCCGTGCTGAGCGTTCACGCACGTTTTATTAACACGGGCTAAGGTATCTTCCCCCTAAGCCCGTGCTAACGAGCTGCGTGCGAACGCTAATATTGACTTGTTTAAAATAGGAGTGTACTAGTCGCCTAAAAGAATGACGAAAGAATCAGATTTGTTGGACAGTTGATAACTTGCAAATATGTTATTACATTATCGGTTGTTAAAAAAAATATATTACATTATACTAAACGTGGAATCGCTTATACACGTTACTAATACACACCAATCTCTTTTATGTTGCACAATTGTTATTAGGTTCATATCTAGGTAATGTACATATGGGTATAACCGTAGTGCAAACATAGCATAGAATTGTACTACCAAGTAATAATACAACGGAGTCATATCACGTGTTATCCTGTATTGACATAATCACTACTACGAGATGAGATATGTTCGTGTGGATTGATAAAGATAGAATAGTAAATCAGTGATTATAAAACACTTTAATACCTGTCTGCGATATGTAATAACTGCATCATGTGCTTCTCTGTAGAGGTCTCGTAGTTTCTTTAATTCCTCTTCCGCTTTAAAACACGAACCGCTAGTGTGTTTAAATGCACAGGTAACCACTGTCTCAACACGACTTCCATTGGCACCGGTCTGTAATGTCATTCCAGTAATCTCGGGGGCCACGTCGCTGTTCCTTAGGTCTAACACCTGAATATCAATAATTCAAGGGTAACAATTTGCAATAACTGATTACGTCATACAGTCGATTACGTCATGTGTTTTTACATTGTAATGTATTGGCATTACAAGCCCGTCTTTATTAAACATATGTCACCATGGTCACAATACAGTGTACCGTATGGTTTGCATGAATTATCTGTATTGTACATAATTTAAGGGATGTGAATTTCAAATATTGAATGTTTACGCGATATTTCCATGGTTACACGATGTTCACGACGAGAAAGTACCACAAATTCTAATACTCAGTCCCTGGCATCACCAAATACCGCAAAGTATGTGGTCTGACAGTACGGGGTCACATTGACGCTAAACATCGGTCGATATATGTCTATTCTTACGTTCAACATAGTATACTCAATCATTGTCCGAAAATATTGTCCGAAACGTCTAGTTATTTTGAACAGGCACTTAGAACAACGATTACCAAATATACTGTAACCTCGCTTTAACAAAGTAACTCTTTGGAAGCATACAAGTTTGTTACAATGTTCACTATAATAAAGTACATAATACATTGTTTTCGTTATGAACGGGTGACATACAACGTGTTCAGTATATCAGGAAATGTGTTATAAACGTATTCATTATAACGAGGTTGCAGTGTATTGACGTGTCTTCATTAGATTGTAAACAAATATTCGAACAAATCCGAAATCGTGGACTAAAATTAAGAAGTATGCGTCAAAGATAAAATGCTCACGCCACTGTAAGTTGCTATCATTTTAATCATTTTAACGCAATATATGAGAATGCCATCCATATACATGTACATTTCAACGTATCTTCTCACCTTAGGTACGAACACTATACACAGTGTGGTGGTTGTACACAAGACAATAGATAAACCACTAATGGCATATTTAACATCAGCTTGCTCTGCTGGCACTATGAATGACGTAGGTACACCGAGTAGACATAAAACCATGACGTTGTACACAGCAAATCCTATCAAACGTGAATCATTAAGCTGTGTATAACGAACGTTTCTTGTTTCCCACGCCAGAAAGCATCCAAATAGTAATATTACACCTTTGTATCCATAAAGAAGTCCCAACCATATGGTGAGATAAGATGAAGAACACTCGGCAATAACAGGAATTATATTTATGTCAAGAGGACCATCTGTAGACAACTGGAAAATATTAACATGAATAAATTAATCTTAATTGCCACTAGAACCCTGGTATCAGACCCCACAATTGGTACAGTACGTAGCGACATACAAGGAAGCTTTATCTACTGTGAGTGAAAACTGTTCATAAAACATAGTGCACACGTTTAGTAAAATCCATGCACCGCGACCGCTCGTCACAACATATGTGTCTACTACTTTGAGAAAGAAATATACCTCATTGGTAAAATGCTTACGATAACACATTTAAACCAAGGATGACAAATAATATAACTAGTGAATATTAATTTATTGCGGGTATCTAGATGTGAAACTTACTCGGCTAGGCAGCTCCTTTTCTTCGTGACGTAATGGATCCAAACACACCCAGAGTAATAATATTATAACATCAATGGAAATTAACACGAACACTATACCAAGTAAATGTATGTCTTTTATTCTCTGAAAAGATAAACACAAAGTGTAAGCCAACTAACTACATGCTACGCAAAATGTACCTGTGACGTCATTTAAGGAATAATATACTCGTAAGGGAATATATAATACTTACAATACTTTTCATTTTCTTGTTGGTGAATATTTTATGTATTCTCCATGTTTTACTGAACATAGCGCCGAACCCGATAGTGAAACCAAGACATAAGAGCCACACTCTCAGCTATAATGAAATCGCACATAAACATACATTAAATTAAAACGTATTTAGCACAACTAGCTTTACAGTAGAAACCATTTCGCAGTGACTTAACCTATGAAAATTGCATATTATATCAACATATTGAGTAGTAATTTTGTATATCACCTTTGGAAGACGGCAACTCACAAATGTGGGGATATTGCATTATATATTCATCATATAATTATGTTAAAAGTAAAACACTGTGTAACACAAGAAAGTTATAAAGAAATCACTTGTACCTGGCATAATACTACAGTGAAATCTCCCCCAGCCATGTAACCATCGAAACCAAATAACACGTTAGCCATATATGCTAACACCGCACCTAGGATTATAGCACCATTTAGTTTAGGGCTGGACATGCGGATAGTTCTGCAGAAAACAATAACAATTAATATTTATAAATTTTACAAATACATGTATATACAAAATGGCTCTATTTAGGCAGATTGCAGTCGCAGTATTATTGGTGTTGATCATGACGTTGCTAATGACAAGTATATTATTAATTATCTGTCACCATAACGCCATAAGTTACAGCGTGCTGCAATTTTGCGGTATTCCACTGGGTAAGTTGCATCCTATTATATTGGGAAATGCGAATTCCAAATATGGAACGACTACGCGCGTGAGCGTTCTCTAACAATAAAAATAAACATGATAGCCCCAGGGTTTGACCGGGCCCCACACAAAGAAGTTCGTTAAATCTAGTTATAAACTTTTTGAATTTCGGTATTTCCATGATGTATCCTTGGGAGGAAAAGATGTATAATAATAAGGTTATTACGAGGATACCGCAAAGTATGCACTCAGACAGTACGCGTCGTTTGATATTCCCGCTGTACTGTCTTCGTGTATACTTTGTGGTATTCTCGTAATAACGTCATATCATATACGTTAAATTAAAGAGCAATAATTTGTATAAACAAAAAAGATTTAAATCAAAATGTAAATATGATGTATCTACAGTATATTCAGAAAGGTGTTTACATTATATCCAAATATTATTTTTTTTTGCCTTAACGATATACTTATTCGTGGTTTTAGTTTCAACCTTGACCTACCTTTTTTCTTTGTTCATAACATTGAAAACGACGAGATAAAGTGCAAACGCGATACCCAGTACTGTCAATGCACACATGCAGTAAAATAAGGAGTAACTAATAGCTATGATTTCTCGGTCTTCCAGTTGACGATCCGGGGGAACAACGCCATCTAGTGACAAGAAAGAACAAGTGACAATGTTGATTTAATACGATTCGAAATAAACAAATAGAGTTGCTGTAAATATCAGTAAGCAAAATTCATTGAATCAGAGCCAAATTAATCAATCGAAAAACAACTTTTTAAATATAGGACGGTAATCTAACACTTCAACAAATATAACATCGTGTATGTTAACATTTGCGTGAATACACATGTAAAACAAACTTACGTTGACATCTGTAGGTACCTGAGCCGTGTTGTCTTGTAATGCTTACCTTTCCACGTAATTTCTGATTTCCAATCAAACATACTGTCATGGTACGTACCTCGAAGTACATATTGAGTGTCTGTAATTTTAAACACATTGCACATAAAGATAATAATCCATATTTTTTTTTACGAAATACCGAAATCAGTTTCACTCAATTTCGTTTTTTTGTTTGTTTAACTAAATTATTAAGCTTGACAGAAATATTATAGTTACGTTCTCTCGTCAACTCTAGGGAACACTGGGATTGTGGAGGTGTTTGAGTCAGGCTGTACATGACTGTTTCTCTTATTATACCACATCAACATAGTGATTTATTTTTTCGGATTGTTTTGAACAAATTGCATATGAACTAACATACCAGAATAATAAGATTTATATCGAGCTCAAATAAACCTAGTGCGGTGGGACTTTTGCATACTGGTATTAAAGCGGGAGGGTCGTCACCTGCGCACGCGCGGGAATTGAGTCCCGAGCGATGATAACAACACACGCTAAAAACACAAAGGCTCATGGGTAGACGCGTGTTTGTAAATAATGACACGTTATGGCCATATGACGCATGCGCAGGTGACGTCTCCCCCGCTTTAATATTAATATATACAGTGCAGTCACTTACCAACAAGTTGGTATATCATAACGGTACCTATTCTATCACCAACACTGTTGAATGCCACTGGTCCCTGGGTTTGAAAAAAACATAATACCAATAAAAAATACGTGACGTTCTGTGCAAAGATCAGTGGTAACACTAAATCGGCAAGCAATTTGGCGGTTCAGTTGGGGAAATGAATTCGGATGGAGAATTATAAACGGTGAAATTGTATTTAAAACAAACACATATATTGGTGAATGCATGAAACTAACTGAGAACATTCAGATTGATCATATTTAATACTATTTTCACCAAAAAACAATTTGTTTTTAAACGAGCTATTTTTAATACTATTTTCACCAAAAAAAAGTTTTTTAAGTTTCAGAAGATCGCTGCAACTGCATGATACATGTGATAATTAAATAATGTAGCTTCAGTGCGAACGAGTGACTCCCCGTATAGCGGTTGTATTCATCCGAGTTGCATCACACGATTCAGAGTTAAACACACATAATGTATTATTACTTCCTCAAAAACATTTACACTTCTACATATGCTTGTTCTTTTAATTTCACAAGGCAACCTTCCCTTTGGTATCAACTTAAAGTTTATTGCCGTACTTTTGGGAACTGATTTTGTTTACATTGCGAGAATGTAATAACGACGACATTACCATGTCTATGACATCAGAAGTGTGGTAAAATGGTATCGGGGGACAGCGTATTCTCTATTGTGACGTCATATGGTATATAATATAATGTAGTGATTTACAATGACATGCCAAATACCACCTGATAAGATGTATATTATCTCATGCACTGAGATAATTATTTAAAAATTATTAAAGTTGTAATTCTCCACGCAAATATCCACGTAGCATATTAGTTAATGACTCAATGCTGTAACTTTGATTAATAGATGGAATACTTACGGACACGCCAATAAAACTTGTATCTGCTACGGCAGCAGCGATAATTTCCGCCATTTCCGAATCTTCATACGTGAAGTCTTCCAATGCCTTGCCTGGCGGTAAACGTTGTCTAGTTGTATTCAGTGCATAAGCTATAGACCACACGGCATCATAAACTAACGGCGCAAAATAAGCTGGATACAGTCCAAGTTCGGAGGTTGCGTTCAGGTAGTGTGAGCGGAAATCATTCGTGTGCTGTAAAAGACCGCATAAATTAGTGTAAACGTGATTTGATTGGATATTGCAATGTATATCAATGACATCATAGTCTTATACTTACAATGCCAAAAGTTGTTTGACCTCCTACTGCGTTCCACATCGTATCGTTAACGACTATGTTACCATTAGCAGCCACCATAATCTCTTCAGTTGTGCACGTGATCGCTTCTTCTTCGGCTGCTTTAGTCACGTTCCACCATTCGTGTCCCCTGCCAGCACTGGACAATACCCATGCATACCGTGGAGGATAGAGTCCCTGTTTATATGCCTATAATACAAAAACAAATCATCACTTGTACTTATTATTATACATTATTATGTCGAGGTTGTGCAAATGATACACCTGTGTGAGCTCATTAAAACCAACAACTGGAAACTCTGTACTACGTATGAATGAGTTATCATGAAGTAACAAGTCTATATTTAATAAATAACAAATTCGTTAAACGTTATTAAATTTTTTTTTTGTGCTAGGCGACAGTTCGGGACGTTGAATCTCACTGTTGTCCCTCCCGTTTTTTTGTCATGTGCAAAATGCAAGTGCTAGTGCCACATATGTCATATTCATGTTTAGCACTACATGACAAGGGTATGTGACTATCGCTATCAAATGGCAATTCATTCAAACGGCGTTATTCTAGCGTCAACCGTACCCGGTCATGCACAAGCAACTACGGGAGTTAACCAAGGTTCTCAAAGTTAGTGATTGAATCTCATTCTCGGTCAGTGGAATTGGTTTTCTTCCCATTGATTCTGTGGCAAACTCACCCAGGATAAGATTTAGGCATGGGTCCACCGATCATAAGTCTGATGCAACAAACAGTAACGGAGTGTTCACCATTGGCCTAATGTTAGGAGCAGGATGAGTCATTACGATATGATTGGCTAATTTAAGTTATACACGGATTGCCTTGTGGAGAGATATGAATGAACAACTCGGGTTAGAATGTGGCTTGCAGTCCTGTCTATTGACTTATCTGTAGTAATTGGAATGAACAAGCTTTTATCCTGGGGTTTCAAAAATGATTAACGTGGAAAAAAATCTATCCCTGAAACATGACAAGACAATATCACACTGCCACACACGTATGCATACTATGCAATTTAGGAATACATATCTTACCTCGCAAAATATTTGTCTCAACTGATCATCGCCATTGAAAATAAATACATAAAATATACGAGCACCGATTTCCTGTTGGAAGAACAAACAAATAGAAACCAATCATTTTATAGTGCGGCGTTTATTACATGAACCATACAGTAGTAGTAACGTGTAATATTTTGTTTATATTACACCCCTGAGCTGTCGCTCAAATCTGATTGGTCCTTGCACGCAATGTGAAATTATGACGTCAACGACTAGTCCCTTCCCTAAGTGCTAAAACATAGCTCGCTTAATGACTATTATTTGATCAATCTCGTTATATACCGATAATATCATGCATTTATCAATTTGTTTTTCCACTGAACCGCCGTTACTGCTTGCCGATTTACTGTCAAAGGTTTGTCAGTTTGTCTCTATAATCGTAAATACAATGATCGCCCCAATTTTTTTTTTAATAACAACGAACAGCGTTGCTGTATGCATATGGTAAAGCGCGCTAAGACGCGTGTGTTTCGTTGGATGACCCGTATTAATCTATTAATAGAGACATAATATAATGTACCTTTAATCTTTTAATCTCATCGTGTATTGACCCCGTCCAGTCTTCAACGGCAAGCACTGTTTTATTGTGTGATATCATGTTGTCCATGTAATAAATTGCATCCTAAAATTAAACATAACATACTACCAGTTACGTAGGATATGTATCTGAGAGCGCAATTAAACATAACATACTACCAGTTACGTAGGTTATGTATCTGAGAGCGCAATTAAACATAACATACTACCAGTTACGTAGGATATGTATCTGAGAGCGCAATTAAACATAACATACTACCAGTTACGTAGGTTATGTATCTGAGAGCGCAATTAAACATAACATACTACCAGTTACGTAGGTTATGTATCTGAGAGCGCAATTAAACATAACATACTACCAGTTACGTAGGATATGTATCTGAGAGCGCAATTAAACATAACATACTACCAGTTACGTAGGTTATGTATCTGAGAGTGCAATTAAACATAACATAACATACTACCAGTTACGTAGGTTATGTATCTGAGAGCGCAATTAAACATAACATACTACCAGTTACGTAGGTTATGTATCTGAGAGCGCAATTAAACATAACATAACATACTACCAGTTACGTAGGTTATGTATCTGAGAGCGCAATTAAACATAACATACTACCAGTTACGTAGGTTATGTATCTGAGAGCGCAATTAAACATAACATACTACCAGTTACGTAGGTTATGTATCTGAGAGCGCAATTAAACATAACATACTACCAGTTACGTAGGTTATGTATCTGAGAGCGCAATTAAACATAACATAACATACTACCAGTTACGTAGGTTATGTATCTGAGAGCGCAATTAAACATAACATACTACCAGTTACGTAGGTTATGTATCTGAGAGCGCAATTAAACATAACATACTACCAGTTACGTAGGTTATGTATCTGAGAGCGCAATTAAACATAACATACTACCAGTTACGTAGGTTATGTATCTGAGAGCGCAATTATGTGCGTTGTGAATGTAAGAAGGGTTGTTTCATATCTTTTTCGTCAATTGTGTTTGAGAAAAACTGTCTGCAACAAATCAAATAAAATGTATGGATGCCGTGTTAACTAAAAAGCTGCTAAAGAAACAAAGTTATTTAAAGTGTGCGTCAATCTCTGTGGCCAGATATACATTACCCTAGAAATATAATGTGCACAAATAGTAAATGCATGCATAAATTATAAATTATAAAAGATAGAAATAGAACAAAACAGCAAAACACGTCTTTATGTTGATGAAAATATCACACTACTGAAATGTATGTTACTATGACAGCAAACTCGGGGAAATGAATATAGAAATTATTATTTTAGGTGTACCACTTGCTTCCCGTCGCCTGTCTGGTTTAGACAACAAAATAAAGCCATTTTATATATTTGAAAAAAAAAACACCCTTAATAGTGCTAGTTTTGCTTGAGTTGTGGATATTACAATGCGTGCGACAAGTTACTTTCATTAAACATTTGTATTAGTACTTGCTTGTTAATATTCATATATTTGTAAGAGAGCAGTAATTGTACAATCCAGTAAAACGATATAACAAGGTTATCTGTTACTCAAACTAACGCACATTTTATCAATTTTACATTGCAGTCATTATCATGGATTGTGACTATTTTCCTGTTGTATGTAGGTTAGTTATGTGGTGTGTAAGTTGCCCTGCGGTGTGTAGGTTGTCCTGTAAAATGTAGGTTGTCCTGTGGTATGTGGGTTAGTCTATGGTATGTAGGTTGTCGTGTGGTATGTAGGTTGTCCTGTGGTATGTAGGTTGTCCTGTGGTATATTAGTTAGTCTATGGTATTAGGTTGTCCTGTGGTATGTGGGTTGTCTTGTGGTAGGTAGGTTGTCCTGTGGTATGTGGGTTATCCTGTGAAATGTAGGTTGTACTGTGGAATGTAGGATGTCCTGTGGTATGTAGCTTGTCCTGTGGTATGTAGGTTGTCCTGTTGTATGTAGGTTGTGCTGTGGTATATTAGTTAGTCTATGGTATTAGGTTGTCCTGTGGTATGTGGGTTGTCCTGTGGTATGTAGGTTGTCCTGTGGTATGTGGGTTGTCCTGTGGAATGTAGGTTGTCCTGTGGTATGTGGGTTATCATGTGAAATGTAGGTTGTGCCGATGAATGTGGGTTGTCCTGTGGAATGTAGGTTGTCCTGTGGTATGTAGGTTAGTCCTGTGGAATGTGGGTTAGTGTATGGTATGTAGGTTGTCCTGTGGTATGTAGGTTGTCCTGTTGTATGTTGGTTGTCCTGTGGTATATGGGTTAGTTTATGGTATTAGGTTGTCCTGTGGTATATGGGTTGTCCTGTGGTATGTAGGTTGTCCTGTGGTATGTAGGTTGTCCTGTGGTATGTAGGTTGTTCTGTGGTATGTAGGTTAGTCCTGTGGAATGTGGGTTGGGGAAGGTATGTAGGTTGTCCTGTGGTATGTAGGTTGTCCTGTTGTATGTAGGTTGTCCTGTGGTATATTAGTTAGTCTATGGTATTAGGTTGTCCTGTGGTATGTGGGTTGTCCTGTGGTATGTAGGTTGTCCTGTGGTATGTGGGTTGTCCTGTGGAATGTAGGTTGTCCTGTGGTATGTGGGTTATCATTTGAAATGTAGGTTGTACCGATGAATGTTGGTTGTCCTGTGGAATGTAGGTTGTCCTGTGGTATGTAGGTTAGTACTGTGGAATGTGGGTTAGTGTATGGTATGTAGGTTGTCCTGTGGTATGTAGGTTGTCCGGTTGTATGTAGGTTGTCCTGTGGTATATGGGTTAGTTTATGGTATTAGGTTGTCGTGTGGTATATGGGTTGTCCTGTGGTATGTAGGTTGTCCTGTGGTATGTGGGTTGTCCTGTGGTGTGTAGGTTGTTCTGTGGTATGTAGGTTAGTCCTGTGGAATGTGGGTTGGGGAAGGTATGTAGGTTGTCCTGTGGTATGTAGGTTGTCCTGTGGTATGTATGTTGTCCTGTGGTATATTAGTTAGTCTATGGTATGTAGGTTGTCCTGTGGTATGTGGGTTGTTCTGTGGTATGTGGGTTGTCCTGTGGTATGTGGGTTGTCCTGTGGAATGTAGGTTGTCCTGTGGTTCGTGGGTTATCATGTGAAATGTAGGTTGTACCGATGAATGTGGGTTGTCCTGTGGAATGTAGGTTGTCCTGTGGTATATGGGTTGTCCTGTGGTATGTAGGTTGTCCTGTAGTATGTAGGTTGTCCTGTGGTATATTGGTTAGTTTATGGTATTAGGTTGTCCTGTGGTATGTGGGTTGTCCTGTGGTATGTAGGTTGTCCTGTGGTATGTGGGTTGTCCTGTGGTATGTAGGTTGATCTGTGGTATGTAGGTTAGTCCTGTGGAATGTGGGTTAGTGTATGGTATGTGGTATATGGGTTAGTTTATGGTATTAGATTGTCCTGTGGTATGTGGGTTGTCCTGTGGTATGTAGGTTGTCCTGTGGTATGTAGGTTGTCCTGTTGTATGTAGGTTGTTCTGTGGTATATGGGTTAGTTTATGGTATTAGATTGTCCTGTGGTATGTGGGTTGTCCTGTGGTATGTAGGTTGTCCTGTGGTATGTAGGTTGTTCTGTTGTATGTATGTTGTTCTGTGGTATGTAGGTTGTCCCCAGGTAGGTGGGTTAGTCCTATGAAATGTAGATTCTCCTGTGGTATGTAAGATAGAGAGATAGTTTGGGTGCATACATGCAGTCCCATTCGATCCAGTCATTTACTCACAGCTTTTAAGGATGTTGCGTGAAATATTGCAGCTCGATGCCAACCAAAGAGATCCATGAGTGCTAATCGTGCAGGATTCAGAGACATTTGAGGCATGCGTGTTCTATAGTATAACGGGAATCGTTCTTTATCCGATAAATCAGGTGCAATGGTAGAAAACCCCATCTGAAAACAACATATTGATTCGTTAAAACGTGTCTTCGTAAGAATCAATCACCCGGTAATGTGGTTAGCAGAATAAATTATATATCCAATTACTGTCACTGATATTTGTCTTCTGATTTTGTTTATTTTTAAAACCATATCCATGTTTATATAGTACATTTAACCACAGCAGATATACCAATGTTTGTGACTTAATGTCATGGTTGTGTTTCTATCTCTCTGTAGCAAAATGGCTGATGAAATTTCGTTGTGAGTAGAAGATATACCTCAGTTTTGTATCTGCAACATTCTTTGCAGTCATCGCATACACTTATCCCGCTGACCTATATAGCCAAGGTATGTAAATGGACGCGATGGTGGCAGAGATGGTGTGGCTCTCTCGTGAGATCTCACGGGATCTCAGTGGGTATTTTCGAATATGATTTTTTGGCGATCACTACGAGCCGTGATTTTATTATTACTGTATATGTGTACCATTTTTACATAACAAGATTTAAGAGAAAACAATCGTGTATGATTTTTCGTAATAATGTGGGTTTTTTCATCTACCATTTTATATTTTATACAACTGCTAATAGTTAAAAAACATTTTACCTGAACGAGGTTCCAATATCTACTTGTTTCAGCGACAGCCAGTGATTCCGGTTCCTTGGTAGGTCCGAGTATCATGATCTTTGTCGGAGGTGTGTGCAATTGATCGATCAGTTCTCTCATAGCTATTCCAGAATTCCCCTAGTAATATAAATAAAATGTTTATTTTGTATTGATAAATAGTTGATGCCGAAGCATTTTTTTTTACAAATTTTACAACTCAGCTAATAGTACTAAGAATGCTATTAATCGTAATTGTATTGCCATTACCTAAAGTAGAGCTAATATCAATTTGGTGTTAGCTTTATTTTTGATATATTTAAGTGCTAATATTGCTCATAGTATTTCCCCAATATCGTGAACATTAACAATTGTTTTATTTACCACGAGCTAAATCTGCCCTTAAGTGGCATATAAGTAAAATCACACGTTTGTGTATGACATAATAAACCACGTGATCGTTTACATTTATTATCAAACCATTAATTCTCATCGAAGATTAGATTTTCTCATATACAAAGTTATATGTTTTCTTTTAGCACTATTTTTGAAGTTACTTATATTCATTTTCGTTTGTTTTGTTACAAAAATGTGTTTTTCTTTATTTTTTCACTTGAATAAATTGAATTTTACTTGGATTAATATGAAGTGTACTCTATGTATCAATTCTAAAGTGTATTTAGAAATATACCATGTTTCACAATATTCTATTTGTCTTTGTTTTGCATCAGTACTTAATGAAAGTATTTATTTCCGAATTGTTGAATAAATTACTAGTCATATTCATTAAAAGTGCGATCTCCTCAATTCTATAAATGACCAGAAAATTTAGAAAAATTGCTCATCCGCATAATCAATCTAATTATGTGAGTTCATATATATTGTGTTTTTAAACACAAAACTTAAAAGTGTCATTAAAACAATATAACCCGTAAATATATTTTCTGTAAAAGGTTATTTATGGGCATTGTATGCAAATGCATAAATTAAGTCATCAAAACAATAATATTGACCTTATTGTGGGTGGTTTAGACATTTTCTTGTAAATGTTGCATATCAGGTAGAAAACTGATATGAAACAACGACATAATATAAAGACTATTATATAGATTCAGGAAACTAAAATAAAAAAAATGATCAAATATTTACCGTGAACAAGAGTCGTAGTGACAATATTGGACATAAGACACCATCGTGACATTTGTGCATTGCGTGACACAATTGTGTCATACGTGCATGTCACATTACATCAATACATTCATGTATTACAAAACGTCATCGAGTGATACAACAATGTATAGAACAACGCTAAGGTTAAATTATTATGTATTGTATAACGTCACCCCCTAATACATGCGTCATCGTACAATACATCTATTTCGTGTGATGTCATTGCGTAATGTATGTGTATTACATGACAACATTGCGTAATACTTGTTCTTTGCATGATGTTATACATGTGTATTGTGTGACATACTACGCGTACCATGCGTATGCTTTATATTACGGTATCTTACCTGTGTATTGGTGGCATTTAGTTCAAGTCTGTATCCTGAAAGTATGCCATCCCGACTATTGACGTCATCAAATGCCATATGTGCTGCAGTTAGGGAGCCCTCTGCCCATACACCATAACCCTGATTTATAAAATATCCTCCAATGTGCAACGGTATATCTACACTGGTAGCACCTAATTTGGAATTGATAATAGTGTGTGTAATTAATAAAGGGGAAATTGAACGACCTACTGTGATAAGATATATGAACGACAAGGAAAGTTATACAATTTGACAAAATAAAACAAACACAGTTGTGTATTCAGATGAGTGAGTGGAACTTTACTTCTCGATTACTTTCCTAACCGACCATTCAGTAACAGTGGCAGCGACACGGGGGAGAGGGGGTGGTCGCCTTCTCGAAAAAAATGTCCTAAATCAAGCTGAAACCCTTTATGTCAGCAATTTGCCCCTCAAATTGTAAGAAATAGCGTTTCTGAGGGTGTATATTTCCAAATTTTTAAGGGGGAACATGCCCCGGGACCCCAATTAAGGTCGCGCCTTAGGTTTGTGAGCAGATCTCCCCCCCCCCCCATGCAAAATTACGTTCCGCCGTCTCTACGTAAATTCATGTGCTAGTGTCGCAATTTGACTGGAAACCATGTGTTGTAACTAAATTATCAATTCTTAAATTGTATGAAAATTACGTGTACTTCCGATTTGTATGCAAGAAACTATTACATTCCAATCATTCAAATTTTGTGAATTAAAAATGGCGGCAAAGGTCACGTGGTAGTTATTTGATATGATACAGGGGCGACCGCAGAGACTCTCTGTATTTTTTACGTTTTGTACACATGATATCCGGGAGTTTAAAACTCCAAAGCAAGCTGTTTCGAAATGCCAGCAAAAGGAAGAGAAAATAAAAGGACAGAACATTATCAAGTTATTATGATAACAATGCTGCGCCCAAGCCTAACTACATAATATTGAAGCAGAGCAGATTGAACACTCATTAATACAAAACACTCGTAACATCAATATGCAATGTTGTGGTTATAAGAAATGTTTTCTCAGTGAATTACGTTTCATATTGGATACTTGTAACCGAGAGATAGTCAATACGATTATATAACAGTCGATCTGTCCGTAGTCGCTGCACCGTGTGCGCAGTGCCGATTATTTTGAATTTTTCACAGTATTCTGTATTTGAATGACGTCGTATAACGTTTAGTGCTGTTATTTATTTCATCAAGGTAATGTTATGACTCTCTATGTATCACACATTCATGAGGTTACATTAACGCTTCATTCAACTGGAAGTATGGCGTTCTACGTTATTTAACTCTAGCAGTTATTCCCTGTGTCAAACATCGTCATTGGATACACGGATATACGATACGAGCGTTTTAGCGTCTTCTTGTTCTCCTTAAGTTCAGTTTACTTCTCTTGAGACATGTACAATTACATTCTAATTACCACGAGATTCGCAATGACAGAATGATTGTGTATACGTTATCAGGAAAACATAAATGTGGAAAATACAGACATTGGTCTGCATCACATATGTCTGATGGTAATTACGTAGAAAGCATTTAGTACTTCTACATTTTCTCTATGTACTCTGTCTACGTACCGTTTGTAAGATAATGTACACATGTGCACTGTAATTTCCGACCTTCGCATATTGTAACTATTCCTTTTATCTCTTGCCATATTAGATCAACCAAACCATTGTTAAATTTCACAACTTAAAACACTAAATCGTCTTCATCGTCTTTTATCATACCCCGCGGAACTCATTGTGATTGATAATAAACATTACACATGCAGTTATTTGCATTAACCTAATTATGAGAGTATTATATCAAACCACGTCCTGAAGAGAGCATAGACTTAAATCAATTGTTGAGTCATAGTATTTGTAAACAACGTAATATATTGCCGGCAACCCTAAATTACGAACTGTATATTGCCAGCATCCCTATTTTTCTAAATGTGTATTACCGACAACTAACTATATTGTCAGGACCCCTTATGTTACTAACTATATATCGGCATCTATATATACTTAAACTGCCAGTATTCGCATGTTATTAGTTATATTGCCGACAGTCTTATGTTACTAACTGTATATTCCCGGCAACCCTATATAACTAACTATATTGTCAGGACCCCTTATACTACCAACTTTATATTCCCGGCAACCAAATATTACTAACTACTGTATAATGTCAGGACCCCTTATGTTACCAAATTTATATTCCCGGAAACCCTATATTACTAACTATGTTGTCAGGACCCCTCATGTTACCAACTTTATATTCCCGGCAACCAAATATTACTAACTACTGTATAATGTCAGGACCCCTTATGTTACCAAATTTATATTCCCGAAAACCCTATATTACTAACTATATTGTCTGTCTAATTTACTACCTATATTAGCTCTATATCTAATGTTACCAACTGTGTACTACCGGGTCCCCTTATGTTACTAATTGTACATTAGCATCCCTAAGCTAATAGCTGAATTGTAGCATGTATGACTGTATATACTACTTATGTTAACAACACTAAGTTACAACCATATACCCTAGTACATAATGCCAGTATTTCTATGTCACTTTTATAGGCATCCCTATGTCACTTTTGTCGGCGTTTTAAAAATAATAGTTCAAATATTGTATATTAATTTTTATTTTTATTGAAAATATAATCATCCGAGTCGTTGATTTGGCATTTTACTTAAATTTGAACAGTATACGAGTTTCACTATAGTTATACTTAGACAAAGACTAATATTATAAGACCGAAATTCATCAATAATTGTTAACGTCAAAAAATAATAATTCCTTTCATTAAATTGATGCCGGCACTATAGAAGTGTAACTTGACCTAACCGATTTATTTTCATCATTTCTTAGGGTACAAATAATAACACAAGATATATGTTGACAATGGCGGCATGATCCACGCAGTGAGGTGCAACATGTCTCACATCAGCTAGTTTAATATTTTCGTATGAGATTGCAAACACGAAATCTATAACACCATTGTGTAGTTGATATGACAGTTTATGCACATAATTAAATGGATTGGGTACAGGAAAATTTCATTAACGCCGTGGTGATGTTCATTTCCGTATAAATGTTATATTAGTTGTTATCGGAATGCGATATTAATAACTTTTTTTATATCTATAACATACTGTTGTATCTGCATTCAATTATTTATTTAAATGCATTCAAATATTCACCGCCATGTACGTTGTATGCAATTTTAAATTGCCATTTCAATCGATTTCTAAGCCATATCATCAACCAATTCACTTGCACTTATATTTCGGAATGGCGAAATGAAATATGGATGTAAGCATGGATTATATATAGGGTTGATTGCGGTCACATGCACTTAAGTGAATAGTAACAGAATCGTTGCGCAGTGGCAGGGGTATTGTTAACTGCTAATTACTAATACAAGTCGACTTATGAAAAACTATGGAAAAGAAAGACTTCTTGAATCGAGGTTTATTTATTCTCTGATATCGGACTGAATTAGATTATGAATAACAGCGCTCCCGTAAATGCCAATTAGCTGTATCGCCATTTTATTTGCCTTTCGTTGATTTACTACAGTCACTATACCAGTTGTATATGACGACATTGTTTGATATAACCACGTGCACGTTGTTTCTGCTCGTCAGTGATTTCGTCTTTTCCACTACAGTTACTTCAGTTTTATAAATCTGCATTTACAAGACTAATCTCTTTTTTAACACTGGCTCGCTTTCGCAATTTAATGTTCCATGCCAAACAGTGGCAGTACTGGTATTCGCAATGTTTTAAATTCATCTTCAAATCACTGTAATTACGTGATTACGTGAGTTTATATCGGATTCAATTTTTATAACACTATTTCAAATTGAATTTTATAGATTTTGCATTCACTTTCAGTTGGCTTACTTATATTCTAGCAAATATGTCTGAAACCTAATTTAAGACGTTATATTTAGACATTCCGAAAACGCGTTATTTAAATTTGAGATAAGTTTGTGCAGGTATTGTTAACGAATGTTTTTTTTTTAAAGTTAGGTACCCCCGTTACAACTGAAAACTAAGAAAAGGTCTTATTTGTAGAAAGCGATTTCCCGGCGTTGCTCATCGTCTATACAGTAGTTGGAAATAGACGAACATTTAAGCGAAAATAATTACAATGGAATGTGCATGCAAGATATAACAAAGTTTCAGAAATCGAACATTAAAATCGTCCGATCTATTACCGTGTAGATACTTAAACCAATTTTGTATTTTATTAGAACTGTTACGTATAAAAACAAACATGCATACTCAAATATGTTTAAAACTATTTTTTTTACATTTCTTTTAAATTCAGTGATTGAGAGCATAATACCACGTGACACAATGACACGACCGTTCACTCTTAGCTATGAAGGAACGGCAAACACAGCAAACGTTGTCTGTAGTATATACGCTCTCACACGTCACATTTGAATAACCAGAAATGATTTATTGGTCACGTTGTGACACATGACTATGGGGACACTTCGTATATCAACGTATATTGCAAGACACAGCAGATTAAAATGTAACAGATCACTCTAATGGCGTTTACATGTAAGGAGGAATTACAGTGTGTTGGGTGCCAAGCTCACATAAGTGAATTTGCAATATTGATAAATATTGTCAATTCGGAAGCAGAAAACAACAACGATATTTTACATAAGCTGACAGGATCGGTTCCCGTACTAATTAATTGCGAGGGATACAAATGTATTCGTACAATATGCAAACAAGCGTAACAAGGTCGGCGGTGGGGCCGGCCAATGATTATATAACACCAACAATATTGTCGATAAACACGTTGGAATTAGTACAGTACTCAGTTGAACATATGAACACAATTTTTGAACACATATTAAACATTATATTTATCAATCCGAACAACGTTTATATAATTACTCCAAGTATACAAATGTTTTTTCTAGGACTCTAGGACCAGGCCGGTACACCCCAGTGATTACCGTTGTGATCACAAACATTCACAACACAGCACGATTCTGACAAGTAAACTTCCTCCAAATTCGAATAGCGTATATGACGGTCTGTCTCCCTAATATGACAATGACAGTCACGTCGAGAAGACAAGTCTTCACATACGACTCAATTGCAGTTAATATATTGAATAATTGCATATGTCTAATACCCGTACGTGTATCAACATCGACCAACCTTTTCGCGAAATGGGTAACTAAGCAACTAGACAACACGAAACTATTTCACTGCGTGTGTAGTTAATCTCTCCATAGTTTGTAAATTAAAATCAATATGCAAATTCACAATACGTCGTCTATAATAATTTATATGGCAATCGTCTTCTATAATAAAGTATGGTGCAACTAAAACAAATAAGTATGTAGATATTATAATAATCGAGACACATTGTCGGATTTGACTATCAGAATCATCTGGCATATCTCACAAGCACAGCGTAAAGTGGAATGTTAGAGTTCATACACTTGACATAGAAGAATGTCTGATGCCATTAACTCAGTTTAGATTCTGTTCTATAGGTGTGATCATATAAGCCAATTAATGCGTAACCTTAAGTATAGTTGCTGCAGATCAATGATGACGTCACTGTGAATTTTTGGCTCCGCTCATTACCAAATGAATATTTTACAATATGATGGTATGCCATGCTTAATGACGTCATCATATCTGGTTAGTTGAATATTGAAATGTATTTGTCTTTACTAAATTACTGATAAAGATTGAATTGTTACCATAGTAATATGTTAACCAGATAAGCATGCGTATCAATACAATATACTATCTGCGTGAGCTCAGCTTTTATACTTAATGATACAAGTTAGACTAGTAAGCACTGTGTTCATGGTCACAGTAACTGTAGTTGCCATGGTTCCGAGATATGAAACACGATATCATCCATAAAAGCATTGACAAATAAACATGCATATGAGACTATACTCTATACTCTATTATTACTAGAACCAAGGTGAATCTGAGGGATATATTTCAAAATGCATTGATATACATTATAAGGGAAAGCTTAAACTATTTAGATGAATGTAACTACATTTGTGGTTGGTTTGGTGGTGGTGAGGTTTAACCATATCTGTTTGACAATATAGTTATTTTTCTAATGGCATGTGGGAAAACATATAATCTTACGGCACATGAGAAGGAATACAATCAGCGTATGCATATTATGAATTTATGCACACATCGTTCATAATAGTGTACAACTGATCCCCAGAGACAGTACCAATGTGTTAGCCTTGTCTTATCAGACTTCCATCCGTCATCAAATATTAGCCTTGTCTTACCATACTTCCATCCGTCATCAAATATTAGCCTTGTCTTATCAGACTTCCATCCGTCATCAAATATTAGCCTTGTCTTATCAGTCTTCCATCCGTCATCAAATATTAGCCTTGTCTTATCAGACTTCCATCCGTCATCAAATATTAGCCTTGTCTTACCATACTTCCATCCGTCATCAAATCTTAGCCTTGTCTTACCATACTTCCATCCGTCATCAAATCTTAGCCTTGTCTTACCATACTTCCATCCGTCATCAAATCTTAGCCTTGTCTTATCAGACTTCCATCCGTCATCAAATCTTAGCCTTGTCTTACCATACTTCCATCCGTCATCAAATCTTAGCCTTGTCTTATCAGACTTCCATCCGTCATCAAATATTAGCCTTGTCTTACCATACTTCCATCCGTCATCAAATCTTAGCCTTGTCTTACCATACTTCCATCCGTCATCAAATCTTAGCCTTGTCTTACCATACTTCCATCCGTCATCAAATATTAGCCTTGTCTTACCATACTTCCATCCGTCATCAAATATTAGCCTTGTCTTACCATACTTCCATCCGTCATCAAATCTTAGCCTTGTCTTACCATACTTCCATCCGTCATCAAATCTTAGCCTTGTCTTACCATACTTCCATCCGTCATCAAATCTTAGCCTTGTCTTATCAGACTTCCATCCGTCATCAAATATTAGCCTTGTCTTATCAGTCTTCCATCCGTCATCAAATCTTAGCCTTGTCTTATCAGACTTCCATCCGTCATCAAATATTAGCCTTGTCTTATCAGACTTCCATCCGTCATCAAATATTAGCCTTGTCTTATCAGACTTCCATCCGTCATCAAATATTAGCCTTGTCTTACCATACTTCTATCCGTCATCAAATATTAGCCTTGTCTTATCAGACTTCCATCCGTCATCAAATCTTAGCCTTGTCTTATCAGACTTCCATCCGTCATCAAATCTTAGCCTTGTCTTATCAGTCTTCCATCCGTCATCAAATCTTAGCCTTGTCTTATCAGACTTCCATCCGTCATCAAATATTAGCCTTGTCTTATCAGTCTTCCATCCGTCATCAAATATTAGCCTTGTCTTATCAGACTTCCATCCGTCATCAAATATTAGCCTTGTCTTACCATACTTCCATCCGTCATCAAATCTTAGCCTTGTCTTACCATACTTCCATCCGTCATCAAATCTTAGCCTTGTCTTACCATACTTCCATCCGTCATCAAATCTTAGCCTTGTCTTATCAGACTTCCATCCGTCATCAAATATTAGCCTTGTCTTATCAGTCTTCCATCCGTCATCAAATCTTAGCCTTGTCTTATCAGACTTCCATCCGTCATCAAATATTAGCCTTGTCTTATCAGACTTCCATCCGTCATCAAATATTAGCCTTGTCTTATCAGACTTCCATCCGTCATCAAATATTAGCCTTGTCTTACCATACTTCTATCCGTCATCAAATATTAGCCTTGTCTTATCAGACTTCCATCCGTCATCAAATCTTAGCCTTGTCTTATCAGACTTCCATCCGTCATCAAATCTTAGCCTTGTCTTATCAGTCTTCCATCCGTCATCAAATCTTAGCCTTGTCTTATCAGACTTCCATCCGTCATCAAATATTAGCCTTGTCTTATCAGACTTCCATCCGTCATCAAATATTAGCCTTGTCTTATCAGACTTCCATCCGTCATCAAATATTAGCCTTGTCTTACCATACTTCTATCCGTCATCAAATATTAGCCTTGTCTTATCAGACTTCCATCCGTCATCAAATCTTAGCCTTGTCTTATCAGTCTTCCATCCGTCATCAAATCTTAGCCTTGTCTTATCAGACTTCCATCCGTCATCAAATATTAGCCTTGTCTTATCAGACTTCCATCCGTCATCAAATCTTAGCCTTGTCTTATCAGACTTCCATCCGTCATCAAATATTAGCCTTGTCTTACCATACTTCCATCCGTCATCAAATCTTAGCCTTGTCTTATCAGACTTCCATCCGTCATCAAATATTAGCCTTGTCTTATCAGACTTCCATCCGTCATCAAATCTTAGCCTTGTCTTATCAGACTTCCATCCGTCATCAAATATTAGCCTTGTCTTATCAGACTTCCATCCGTCATCAAATATTAGCCTTGTCTTACCATACTTCCATCCGTCATCAAATATTAGCCTTGTCTTACCATACTTTCATCCGTCATCAAATATTAGCCTTGTCTTATCATAGCCTTCCATCCGTCATCAAATATTAGCCTTGTCTTACCATACTTTCATCCGTCATCAAATATTAGCCTTGTCTTACCATAGTCTTCTATCCGTCATCAAATCTTAGCCTTGTCTTACCATAGTCTTTCATCCGTCATCAAATCTTAGCCTTGTCTTACCATAGTCTTTCATCCGTCATCAAATCTTAGCCTTGTCTTATCAGACTTTCATCCGTCATCAAATATTAGCCTTGTCTTATCATAGCCTTCCATCCGTCATCAAATATTAGCCTTGTCTTATCATAGCCTTCCATCCGTCATCAAATATTAGCCTTGTCTTATCATAGCCTTCCATCCGTCATCAAATATTAGCCTTGTCTTATCAGACTTCTATCCGTCATCAAATATTAGCCTTGTCTTACCATACTTCCATCCGTCATCAAATATTAGCCTTGTCTTACCATACTTCCATCCGTCATCAAATATTAGCCTTGTCTTATCATAGCCTTCCATCCGTCATCAAATATTAGCCTTGTCTTACCATACTTCCATCCGTCATCAAATATTAGCCTTGTCTTATCATAGCCTTCCATCCGTCATCAAATCTTAGCCTTGTCTTATCAGTCTTCCATCCGTCATCAAATCTTAGCCTTGTCTTATCAGACTTCCATCCGTCATCAAATATTAGCCTTGTCTTACCATACTTCCATCCGTCATCAAATATTAGCCTTGTCTTACCATACTTTCATCCGTCATCAAATATTAGCCTTGTCTTACCATACTTCCATCCGTCATCAAATATTAGCCTTGTCTTACCATACTTCTATCCGTCATCAAATATTAGCCTTGTCTTATCAGACTTCTATCCGTCATCAAATCTTAGCCTTGTCTTACCATACTTCCATCCGTCATCAAATATTAGCCTTGTCTTACCATACTTCCATCCGTCATCAAATCTTAGCCTTGTCTTATCAGACTTCCATCCGTCATCAAATATTAGCCTTGTCTTATCATAGCCTTCCATCCGTCATCAAATATTAGCCTTGTCTTACCATACTTCCATCCGTCATCAAATATTAGCCTTGTCTTATCAGACTTCCATCCGTCATCAAATATTAGCCTTGTCTTACCATACTTCCATCCGTCATCAAATATTAGCCTTGTCTTACCATACTTCCATCCGTCATCAAATCTTAGCCTTGTCTTATCAGACTTCCATCCGTCATCAAATATTAGCCTTGTCTTATCATAGCCTTCCATCCGTCATCAAATATTAGCCTTGTCTTACCATACTTCCATCCGTCATCAAATATTAGCCTTGTCTTATCAGACTTCCATCCGTCATCAAATATTAGCCTTGTCTTACCATACTTCCATCCGTCATCAAATATTAGCCTTGTCTTATCAGACTTCCATCCGTCATCAAATATTAGCCTTGTCTTACCATACTTTCATCCGTCATCAAATATTAGCCTTGTCTTATCAGACTTCCATCCGTCATCAAATATTAGCCTTGTCTTATCAGACTTCTATCCGTCATCAAATATTAGCCTTGTCTTACCATACTTTCATCCGTCATCAAATCTTAGCCTTGTCTTATCAGACTTCCATCCGTCATCAAATATTAGCCTTGTCTTATCAGACTTCCATCCGTCATCAAATATTAGCCTTGTCTTATCAGACTTCTATCCGTCATCAAATATTAGCCTTGTCTTACCATACTTTCATCCGTCATCAAATATTAGCCTTGTCTTATCAGACTTCTATCCGTCATCAAATATTAGCCTTGTCTTACCATACTTTCATCCGTCATCAAATATTAGCCTTGTCTTATCAGACTTCCATCCGTCATCAAATATTAGCCTTGTCTTATCAGACTTCTATCCGTCATCAAATATTAGCCTTGTCTTACCATACTTTCATCCGTCATCAAATCTTAGCCTTGTCTTATCAGACTTCCATCCGTCATCAAATATTAGCCTTGTCTTATCAGACTTCCATCCGTCATCAAATATTAGCCTTGTCTTATCAGACTTCCATCCGTCATCAAATATTAGCCTTGTCTTATCAGACTTCTATCCGTCATCAAATATTAGCCTTGTCTTACCATACTTTCATCCGTCATCAAATCTTAGCCTTGTCTTACCATACTTTCATCCGTCATCAAATATTAGCCTTGTCTTACCATACTTTCATCCGTCATCAAATCTTAGCCTTGTCTTACCATACTTTCATCCGTCATCAAATATTAGCCTTGTCTTACCATACTTTCATCCGTCATCAAATCTTAGCTTTGTCTTATCATAGTCTTCCATCCGTCATCAAATCTTAGCCTTGTCTTACCATACTTTCATCCGTCATCAAATATTAGCCTTGTCTTATCAGACTTCCATCCGTCATCAAATATTAGCCTTGTCTTATCAGACTTCCATCCGTCATCAAATATTAGCCTTGTCTTATCAGACTTCCATCCGTCATCAAATATTAGCCTTGTCTTATCAGACTTCTATCCGTCATCAAATATTAGCCTTGTCTTACCATACTTTCATCCGTCATCAAATCTTAGCCTTGTCTTACCATACTTTCATCCGTCATCAAATATTAGCCTTGTCTTACCATACTTTCATCCGTCATCAAATCTTAGCTTTGTCTTATCATAGTCTTCCATCCGTCATCAAATATTAGCCTTGTCTTACCATACTTCCATCCGTCATCAAATATTAGCCTTGTCTTACCATACTTTCATCCGTCATCAAATCTTAGCCTTGTCTTACCATACTTTCATCCGTCATCAAATATTAGCCTTGTCTTATCAGACTTTCATCCGTCATCAAATATTAGCCTTGTCTTACCATACTTTCATCCGTCATCAAATCTTAGCCTTGTCTTACCATACTTCCATCCGTCATCAAATCTTAGCCTTGTCTTACCATACTTCCATCCGTCATCAAATCTTAGCCTTGTCTTACCATACTTTCATCCGTCATCAAATATTAGCCTTGTCTTATCAGACTTTCATCCGTCATCAAATATTAGCCTTGTCTTACCATACTTTCATCCGTCATCAAATCTTAGCCTTGTCTTACCATACTTCCATCCATCATCAAATCTTAGCCTTGTCTTACCATACTTCCATCCGTCATCAAATCTTAGCCTTGTCTTACCATACTTCTATCCGTCATCAAATCTTAGCCTTGTCTTACCATACTTCCATCCGTCATCAAATATTAGCCTTGTCTTACCATACTTTCATCCGTCATCAAATCTTAGCTTTGTCTTACCATACTTTCATCCGTCATCAAATATTAGCCTTGTCTTACCATACTTCCATCCGTCATCAAATATTAGCCTTGTCTTATCAGACTTCCATCCGTCATCAAATATTAGCCTTGTCTTATCAGACTTCCATCCGTCATCAAATATTAGCCTTGTCTTATCAGACTTCCATCCGTCATCAAATATTAGCCTTGTCTTATCAGACTTCCATCCGTCATCAAATATTAGCCTTGTCTTATCAGACTTTCATCCGTCATCAAATATTAGCCTTGTCTTATCAGACTTCCATCCGTCATCAAATATTAGCCTTGTCTTATCAGACTTCCATCCGTCATCAAATATTAGCCTTGTCTTATCAGACTTCCATCCGTCATCAAATATTAGCCTTGTCTTATCAGACTTCCATCCGTCATCAAATATTAGCCTTGTCTTATCAGACTTCCATCCGTCATCAAATATTAGCCTTGTCTTATCAGACTTTCATCCGTCATCAAATATTAGCCTTGTCTTATCAGACTTCCATCCGTCATCAAATATTAGCCTTGTCTTATCAGACTTCCATCCGTCATCAAATATTAGCCTTGTCTTATCAGACTTTCATCCGTCATCAAATCTTAGCCTTGTCTTATCAGACTTCCATCCGTCATCAAATCTTAGCCTTGTCTTATCAGACTTCCATCCGTCATCAAATCTTAGCCTTGTCTTACCATACTTCCATCCGTCATCAAATCTTAGCCTTGTCTTACCATACTTCCATCCGTCATCAAATCTTAGCCTTGTCTTATCAGACTTCCATCCGTCATCAAATCTTAGCCTTGTCTTATCAGACTTCCATCCGTCATCAAATCTTAGCCTTGTCTTACCATACTTTCATCCGTCATCAAATCTTAGCCTTGTCTTATCAGACTTCCATCCGTCATCAAATATTAGCCTTGTCTTACCATACTTCCATCCGTCATCAAATCTTAGCCTTGTCTTACCATACTTTCATCCGTCATCAAATCTTAGCCTTGTCTTACCATACTTCCATCCGTCATCAAATATTAGCCTTGTCTTACCATACTTCCATCCGTCATCAAATATTAGCCTTGTCTTACCATACTTTCATCCTTCATCAAATCTTAGCCTTGTCTTACCATACTTTCATCCGTCATCAAATATTAGCCTTGTCTTACCATACTTCCATCCGTCATCAAATATTAGCCTTGTCTTATCAGACTTCCATCCGTCATCAAATCTTAGCCTTGTCTTACCATACTTTCATCCGTCATCAAATCTTAGCCTTGTCTTACCATACTTTCATCCGTCATCAAATCTTAGCCTTGTCTTACCATACTTTCATCCGTCATCAAATCTTAGCCTTGTCTTACCATACTTCCATCCGTCATCAAATATTAGCCTTGTCTTACCATACTTTCATCCGTCATCAAATCTTAGCCTTGTCTTACCATACTTCCATCCGTCATCAAATCTTAGCCTTGTCTTACCATACTTTCATCCGTCATCAAATCTTAGCCTTGTCTTATCAGACTTCCATCCGTCATCAAATATTAGCCTTGTCTTACCATACTTCCATCCGTCATCAAATCTTAGCCTTGTCTTACCATACTTTCATCCGTCATCAAATCTTAGCCTTGTCTTACCATACTTCCATCCGTCATCAAATATTAGCCTTGTCTTACCATACTTCCATCCGTCATCAAATATTAGCCTTGTCTTACCATACTTTCATCCTTCATCAAATCTTAGCCTTGTCTTACCATACTTTCATCCGTCATCAAATATTAGCCTTGTCTTACCATACTTCCATCCGTCATCAAATATTAGCCTTGTCTTATCAGACTTCCATCCGTCATCAAATCTTAGCCTTGTCTTACCATACTTTCATCCGTCATCAAATCTTAGCCTTGTCTTACCATACTTTCATCCGTCATCAAATCTTAGCCTTGTCTTACCATACTTTCATCCGTCATCAAATCTTAGCCTTGTCTTACCATACTTCCATCCGTCATCAAATATTAGCCTTGTCTTACCATACTTTCATCCGTCATCAAATCTTAGCCTTGTCTTACCATACTTCCATCCGTCATCAAATCTTAGCCTTGTCTTACCATACTTTCATCCGTCATCAAATCTTAGCCTTGTCTTACCATACTTTCATCCGTCATCAAATCTTAGCCTTGTCTTACCATACTTCCATCCGTCATCAAATATTAGCCTTGTCTTACCATACTTTCATCCGTCATCAAATCTTAGCCTTGTCTTATCAGTCTTCCATCCGTCATCAAATCTTAGCCTTGTCTTATCAGACTTTCATCCTTCATCAAATCTTAGCCTTGTCTTACCATACTTTCATCCTTCATCAAATCTTAGCCTTGTCTTACCATACTTTCATCCTTCATCAAATCTTAGCCTTGTCTTACCATACTTTCATCCGTCATCAAATATTAGCCTTGTCTTACCATACTTCCATCCGTCATCAAATATTAGCCTTGTCTTACCATACTTTCATCCGTCATCAAATATTAGCCTTGTCTTATCAGTCTTCCATCCGTCATCAAATCTTAGCCTTGTCTTATCAGTCTTCCATCCGTCATCAAATCTTAGCCTTGTCTTATCAGTCTTCCATCCGTCATCAAATCTTAGCCTTGTCTTACCATACTTTCATCCGTCATCAAATATTAGCCTTGTCTTACCATACTTCCATCCGTCATCAAATATTAGCCTTGTCTTACCAGACTTCTATCCGTCATCAAATATTAGCCTTGTCTTACCATACTTCCATCCGTCATCAAATATTAGCCTTGTCTTACCAGACTTCCATCCGTCATCAAATCTTAGCTTTGTCTTATCAGTCTTCCATCCGTCATCAAATCTTAGCTTTGTCTTATCAGTCTTCCATCCGTCATCAAATCTTAGCCTTGTCTTATCAGTCTTCCATCCGTCATCAAATCTTAGCCTTGTCTTACCATACTTTCATCCGTCATCAAATATTAGCCTTGTCTTACCATAGTCTTCCATCCTTCATCAAATATTAGCCTTGTCTTACCATACTTTCATCCGTCATCAAATATTAGCCTTGTTCTATCATAGCCTTCTATCCGTCACCAAATCTTAGCCTTGTCTTATCAGACTTTCATCCTTCATCAAATCTTAGCCTTGTCTTACCAGACTTTCATCCGTCATCAAATATTAGCCTTGTCTTACCATACTTTCATCCGTCATCAAATATTAGCCTTGTCTTACCATAGTCTTCCATCCGTCATCAAATCTTAGCCTTGTCTTACCATACTTCCATCCGTCATCAAATATTAGCCTTGTCTTACCATACTTCCATCCGTCATCAAATATTAGCCTTGTCTTACCATACTTCCATCCGTCATCAAATCTTAGCCTTGTCTTATCAGACTTTCATCCTTCATCAAATATTAGCCTTGTCTTACCATACTTTCATCCGTCATCAAATATTAGCCTTGTCTTACCATAGTCTTCCATCCGTCATCAAATCTTAGCCTTGTCTTACCATACTTCCATCCGTCATCAAATATTAGCCTTGTCTTACCATACTTCCATCCGTCATCAAATCTTAGCCTTGTCTTACCATAGTCTTCCATCCGTCATCAAATCTTAGCCTTGTCTTACCATACTTCCATCCGTCATCAAATATTAGCCTTGTCTTACCATACTTCCATCCGTCATCAAATCTTAGCCTTGTCTTATCAGACTTTCATCCTTCATCAAATATTAGCCTTGTCTTACCATACTTTCATCCGTCATCAAATATTAGCCTTGTCTTACCATAGTCTTCCATCCGTCATCAAATCTTAGCCTTGTCTTACCATACTTCCATCCGTCATCAAATATTAGCCTTGTCTTACCATACTTCCATCCGTCATCAAATCTTAGCCTTGTCTTATCAGACTTTCATCCTTCATCAAATATTAGCCTTGTCTTACCATACTTCCATCCGTCATCAAATCTTAGCCTTGTCTTACCATAGTCTTCCATCCGTCATCAAATCTTAGCCTTGTCTTATCAGACTTTCATCCTTCATCAAATCTTAGCCTTGTCTTACCAGACTTTCATCCTTCATCAAATATTAGCCTTGTCTTACCATACTTCCATCCGTCATCAAATATTAGCCTTGTCTTATCAGACTTTCATCCTTCATCAAATATTAGCCTTGTCTTACCATACTTTCATCCGTCATCAAATATTAGCCTTGTCTTACCATAGTCTTCCATCCGTCATCAAATCTTAGCCTTGTCTTACCATACTTCCATCCGTCATCAAATATTAGCCTTGTCTTACCATACTTCCATCCGTCATCAAATCTTAGCCTTGTCTTATCAGACTTTCATCCTTCATCAAATATTAGCCTTGTCTTACCATACTTCCATCCGTCATCAAATATTAGCCTTGTCTTACCATAGTCTTCCATCCGTCATCAAATCTTAGCCTTGTCTTACCATACTTCCATCCGTCATCAAATATTAGCCTTGTCTTACCATACTTTCATCCGTCATCAAATATTAGCCTTGTCTTACCATACTTCCATCCGTCATCAAATATTAGCCTTGTCTTACCATACTTCCATCCGTCATCAAATATTAGCCTTGTCTTACCATACTTCCATCCGTCATCAAATATTAGCCTTGTCTTACCATACTTCCATCCGTCATCAAATATTAGCCTTGTCTTACCATACTTTCATCCGTCATCAAATATTAGCCTTGTCTTACCATACTTCCATCCGTCATCAAATATTAGCCTTGTCTTACCATACTTCCATCCGTCATCAAATATTAGCCTTGTCTTACCATAGTCTTCCATCCGTCATCAAATCTTAGCCTTGTCTTACCATACTTTCATCCGTCATCAAATATTAGCCTTGTCTTACCATACTTCCATCCGTCATCAAATATTAGCCTTGTCTTACCATACTTCCATCCGTCATCAAATATTAGCCTTGTCTTACCATAGTCTTCCATCCGTCATCAAATCTTAGCCTTGTCTTACCATAGTCTTCCATCCGTCATCAAATCTTAGCCTTGTCTTACCATACTTCTATCCGTCATCAAATATTAGCCTTGTCTTACCATACTTCCATCCGTCATCAAATCTTAGCCTTGTCTTACCATAGTCTTCCATCCGTCATCAAATCTTAGCCTTGTCTTACCATACTTCTATCCGTCATCAAATATTAGCCTTGTCTTACCATAGTCTTCCATCCGTCATCAAATATTAGCCTTGTCTTACCATAGTCTTCCATCCGTCATCAAATATTAGCCTTGTCTTACCATAGTCTTCCATCCGTCATCAAATATTAGCCTTGTCTTACCATAGTCTTCCATCCGTCATCAAATATTAGCCTTGTCTTACCATAGTCTTCCATCCGTCATCAAATATTAGCCTTGTCTTACCATAGTCTTCCATCCGTCATCAAATATTAGCCTTGTCTTACCATAGTCTTCCATCCGTCATCAAATATTAGCCTTGTCTTACCATAGTCTTCCATCCGTCATCAAATATTAGCCTTGTCTTACCATAGTCTTTCATCCTTCATCAAATCTTAGCCTTGTCTTACCATAGTCTTCCATCCGTCATCAAATATTAGCCTTGTCTTACCATAGTCTTCCATCCGTCATCAAATCTTAGCCTTGTCTTACCATACTTTTATCCTTCATCAAATATTAGCCTTGTCTTACCATACTTTCATCCGTCATCAAATATTAGCCTTGTCTTACCATACTTCCATCCGTCATCAAATATTAGCCTTGTCTTACCATACTTCCATCCGTCATCAAATATTAGCCTTGTCTTATCAGACTTCCATCCGTCATCAAATCTTAGCTTTGTCTTACCATAGCCTTCTATCCGTCATCAAATATTAGCCTTGTCTTACCATACTTCCATCCGTCATCAAATATTAGCCTTGTCTTACCATACTTCTATCCGTCATCAAATATTAGCCTTGTTCAATCATACTTCCATCCGTCATCAAATCTTAGCCTTGTCTTACCATAGTCTTCCATCCGTCATCAAATATTAGCCTTGTCTTACCATACTTTTATCCTTCATCAAATATTAGCCTTGTCTTACCATACTTTCATCCGTCATCAAATATTAGCCTTGTCTTACCATACTTCCATCCGTCATCAAATATTAGCCTTGTCTTACCATACTTCCATCCGTCATCAAATATTAGCCTTGTCTTATCAGACTTCCATCCGTCATCAAATCTTAGCTTTGTCTTACCATAGCCTTCTATCCGTCATCAAATATTAGCCTTGTCTTACCATACTTCCATCCGTCATCAAATATTAGCCTTGTCTTACCATACTTCTATCCGTCATCAAATATTAGCCTTGTTCAATCATACTTCCATCCGTCATCAAATATTAGCCTTGTCTTACCATACTTCCATCCGTCATCAAATATTAGCCTTGTTCAATCATAGCCTTCCATCCGTCATCAAATATTAGCCTTGTTCTATCATACTTCCATCCGTCATCAAATATTAGCCTTGTCTTACCATACTTCCATCCGTCATCAAATATTAGCCTTGTCTTACCATACTTTCATCCGTCATCAAATATTAGCCTTGTCTTACCATACTTTCATCCGTCATCAAATATTAGCCTTGTCTTACCATAGCCTTCCATCCGTCATCAAATATTAGCCTTGTCTTACCATACTTTCATCCGTCATCAAATATTAGCCTTGTCTTACCATACTTTCATCCGTCATCAAATATTAGCCTTGTCTTATCAGACTTCCATCCGTCATCAAATATTAGCCTTGTCTTACCATACTTCCATCCGTCATCAAATATTAGCCTTGTCTTACCATACTTTCATCCGTCATCAAATATTAGCCTTGTCTTACCATAGCCTTCCATCCGTCATCAAATATTAGCCTTGTCTTACCATACTTTCATCCGTCATCAAATATTAGCCTTGTCTTATCAGACTTCCATCCGTCATCAAATATTAGCCTTGTCTTATCAGACTTCCATCCGTCATCAAATATTAGCCTTGTCTTATCAGACTTCCATCCGTCATCAAATCTTAGCCTTGTCTTACCATACTTTCATCCGTCATCAAATATTAGCCTTGTCTTACCATACTTCCATCCGTCATCAAATATTAGCCTTGTCTTACCATACTTTCATCCTTCATCAAATCTTAGCCTTGTCTTACCATACTTCTATCCGTCATCAAATATTAGCCTTGTCTTACCATACTTCCATCCGTCATCAAATATTAGCCTTGTCTTACCATACTTCCATCCGTCATCAAATATTAGCCTTGTCTTACCATACTTCCATCCGTCATCAAATATTAGCCTTGTCTTACCATACTTCTATCCGTCATCAAATATTAGCCTTGTCTTACCATACTTCCATCCGTCATCAA
This sequence comes from Saccoglossus kowalevskii, assembly GCF_978046115.1. NCBI lineage: Eukaryota > Metazoa > Hemichordata > Enteropneusta > Harrimaniidae > Saccoglossus > Saccoglossus kowalevskii. Next base: position 2,345,594 of record NC_140652.1, read on the forward strand.
ATATTAGCCTTGTCTTACCATACTTCCATCCGTCATCAAATATTGCCTTGTCTTACCATACTTCCATCCGTCATCAAATATTAGCCTTGTCTTACCATACTTCTATCCGTCATCAAATATTAGCCTTGTCTTACCATACTTCCATCCGTCATCAAATATTAGCCTTGTCTTATCAGACTTCCATCCGTCATCAAATATTAGCCTTGTCTTACCATAGCCTTCCATCCGTCATCAAATATTAGCCTTGTCTTACCATAGCCTTCCATCCGTCATCAAATATTAGCCTTGTCTTACCATAGCCTTCCATCCGTCATCAAATATTAGCCTTGTCTTACCATAGCCTTCCATCCGTCATCAAATATTAGCCTTGTCTTACCATAGCCTTCCATCCGTCATCAAATATTAGCCTTGTCTTACCATAGCCTTCCATCCGTCATCAAATCTTAGCCTTGTCTTACCATACTTTCATCCGTCATCAAATCTTAGCCTTGTCTTATCAGACTTCCATCCGTCATCAAATATTAGCCTTGTCTTATCAGACTTCCATCCGTCATCAAATATTAGCCTTGTCTTATCAGACTTCCATCCGTCATCAAATCTTAGCCTTGTCTTATCAGACTTCCATCCGTCATCAAATCTTAGCCTTGTCTTATCAGACTTCCATCCGTCATCAAATATTAGCCTTGTCTTATCAGACTTCCATCCGTCATCAAATATTAGCCTTGTCTTATCAGACTTCCATCCGTCATCAAATATTAGCCTTGTCTTACCATACTTTCATCCGTCATCAAATCTTAGCCTTGTCTTACCATACTTTCATCCGTCATCAAATCTTAGCCTTGTCTTATCAGACTTCCATCCTTCATCAAATCTTAGCCTTGTCTTATCAGACTTCCATCCGTCATCAAATATTAGCCTTGTCTTATCAGACTTCCATCCGTCATCAAATATTAGCCTTGTCTTATCAGACTTCCATCCTTCATCAAATCTTAGCCTTGTCTTATCAGACTTCCATCCGTCATCAAATATTAGCCTTGTCTTATCAGACTTCCATCCGTCATCAAATATTAGCCTTGTCTTATCAGACTTCCATCCTTCATCAAATCTTAGCCTTGTCTTATCAGACTTCCATCCGTCATCAAATATTAGCCTTGTCTTATCAGACTTCCATCCGTCATCAATATTAGCCTTGTCTTATCAGACTTCCATCCTTCATCAAATATTAGCCTTGTCTTATCAGACTTCCATCCGTCATCAAATCTTAGCCTTGTCTTATCAGACTTCCATCCGTCATCAAATCTTAGCCTTGTCTTACCATAGCCTTCCATCCGTCATCAAATATTAGCCTTGTCTTACCATAGCCTTCCATCCGTCATCAAATATTAGCCTTGTCTTACCATAGCCTTCCATCCGTCATCAAATATTAGCCTTGTCTTACCATAGCCTTCCATCCGTCATCAAATATTAGCCTTGTCTTACCATAGCCTTCCATCCGTCATCAAATATTAGCCTTGTCTTACCATAGCCTTCCATCCGTCATCAAATCTTAGCCTTGTCTTACCATACTTTCATCCGTCATCAAATCTTAGCCTTGTCTTATCAGACTTCCATCCGTCATCAAATATTAGCCTTGTCTTATCAGACTTCCATCCGTCATCAAATATTAGCCTTGTCTTATCAGACTTCCATCCGTCATCAAATCTTAGCCTTGTCTTATCAGACTTCCATCCGTCATCAAATCTTAGCCTTGTCTTATCAGACTTCCATCCGTCATCAAATATTAGCCTTGTCTTATCAGACTTCCATCCGTCATCAAATATTAGCCTTGTCTTATCAGACTTCCATCCGTCATCAAATATTAGCCTTGTCTTACCATACTTTCATCCGTCATCAAATCTTAGCCTTGTCTTACCATACTTTCATCCGTCATCAAATCTTAGCCTTGTCTTATCAGACTTCCATCCTTCATCAAATCTTAGCCTTGTCTTATCAGACTTCCATCCGTCATCAAATATTAGCCTTGTCTTATCAGACTTCCATCCGTCATCAAATATTAGCCTTGTCTTATCAGACTTCCATCCTTCATCAAATCTTAGCCTTGTCTTATCAGACTTCCATCCGTCATCAAATATTAGCCTTGTCTTATCAGACTTCCATCCGTCATCAAATATTAGCCTTGTCTTATCAGACTTCCATCCTTCATCAAATATTAGCCTTGTCTTATCAGACTTCCATCCGTCATCAAATCTTAGCCTTGTCTTATCAGACTTCCATCCGTCATCAAATCTTAGCCTTGTCTTATCAGACTTCCATCCGTCATCAAATATTAGCCTTGTCTTATCAGACTTCCATCCGTCATCAAATATTAGCCTTGTCTTATCAGACTTCCATCCGTCATCAAATCTTAGCCTTGTCTTATCAGACTTCCATCCGTCATCAAATCTTAGCCTTGTCTTATCAGACTTCCATCCGTCATCAAATATTAGCCTTGTCTTATCAGACTTCCATCCGTCATCAAATATTAGCCTTGTCTTATCAGACTTCCATCCTTCATCAAATATTAGCCTTGTCTTATCAGACTTCCATCCGTCATCAAATATTAGCCTTGTCTTATCAGACTTCCATCCGTCATCAAATATTAGCCTTGTCTTACCATACTTTCATCCTTCATCAAATCTTAGCCTTGTCTTACCATACTTCTATCCGTCATCAAATATTAGCCTTGTCTTACCATACTTCCATCCGTCATCAAATATTAGCCTTGTCTTATCAGACTTCCATCCGTCATCAAATATTAGCCTTGTCTTACCATACTTTCATCCTTCATCAAATCTTAGCCTTGTCTTACCATACTTCTATCCGTCATCAAATATTAGCCTTGTCTTACCATACTTCCATCCGTCATCAAATATTAGCCTTGTCTTACCATACTTCCATCCGTCATCAAATATTAGCCTTGTCTTACCATACTTCCATCCGTCATCAAATATTAGCCTTGTCTTACCATACTTCTATCCGTCATCAAATATTAGCCTTGTCTTACCATACTTCCATCCGTCATCAAATATTAGCCTTGTCTTACCATACTTCCATCCGTCATCAAATATTAGCCTTGTCTTACCATACTTTCATCCGTCATCAAATCTTAGCCTTGTCTTATCAGACTTCCATCCGTCATCAAATATTAGCCTTGTCTTATCAGACTTCCATCCGTCATCAAATATTAGCCTTGTCTTACCATACTTTCATCCTTCATCAAATCTTAGCCTTGTCTTACCATACTTCTATCCGTCATCAAATATTAGCCTTGTCTTACCATACTTCCATCCGTCATCAAATATTAGCCTTGTCTTATCAGACTTCCATCCGTCATCAAATATTAGCCTTGTCTTACCATACTTTCATCCTTCATCAAATCTTAGCCTTGTCTTACCATACTTCTATCCGTCATCAAATATTAGCCTTGTCTTACCATACTTCCATCCGTCATCAAATATTAGCCTTGTCTTACCATACTTCCATCCGTCATCAAATATTAGCCTTGTCTTACCATACTTCCATCCGTCATCAAATATTAGCCTTGTCTTACCATACTTCTATCCGTCATCAAATATTAGCCTTGTCTTACCATACTTCCATCCGTCATCAAATATTAGCCTTGTCTTACCATACTTCCATCCGTCATCAAATATTAGCCTTGTCTTACCATACTTTCATCCGTCATCAAATCTTAGCCTTGTCTTACCATACTTTCATCCGTCATCAAATATTAGCCTTGTCTTACCATACTTTCATCCGTCATCAAATATTAGCCTTGTTCTATCATAGCCTTCTATCCGTCACCAAATCTTAGCCTTGTCTTACCATACTTTCATCCGTCATCAAATATTAGCCTTGTCTTACCATACTTTCATCCGTCATCAAATCTTAGCCTTGTCTTACCATACTTTCATCCGTCATCAAATATTAGCCTTGTTCAACCATAGCCTTCCATCCGTCATCAAATATTAGCCTTGTTCTATCATAGCCTTCTATCCGTCATCAAATCTTAGCCTTGTCTTATCAGACTTCCATCCGTCATCAAATATTAGCCTTGTCTTATCAGACTTCCATCCGTCATCAAATATTAGCCTTGTCTTACCATACTTTCATCCTTCATCAAATCTTAGCCTTGTCTTACCATACTTCTATCCGTCATCAAATATTAGCCTTGTCTTACCATACTTCCATCCGTCATCAAATATTAGCCTTGTCTTACCATACTTCCATCCGTCATCAAATATTAGCCTTGTCTTACCATACTTTCATCCGTCATCAAATCTTAGCCTTGTCTTACCATACTTTCATCCGTCATCAAATATTAGCCTTGTCTTACCATACTTCCATCCGTCATCAAATATTAGCCTTGTCTTACCATACTTCCATCCGTCATCAAATATTAGCCTTGTCTTACCATACTTTCATCCGTCATCAAATCTTAGCCTTGTCTTACCATACTTTCATCCGTCATCAAATATTAGCCTTGTCTTACCATACTTCCATCCGTCATCAAATATTAGCCTTGTCTTACCATACTTTCATCTGTCATCAAATATTAGCTTTGTCTTACCATACTTTCATCCGTCATCAAATATTAGCCTTGTCTTACCATACTTTCATCCTTCATCAAATCTTAGCCTTGTCTTACCATACTTTCATCCTTCATCAAATCTTAGCCTTGTCTTACCATACTTTCATCCTTCATCAAATATTAGCCTTGTCTTACCATACTTTCATCCTTCATCAAATATTAGCCTTGTCTTACCATACTTTCATCCGTCATCAAATATTAGCCTTGTCTTACCATACTTTCATCCTTCATCAAATATTAGCCTTGTCTTACCATACTTTCATCCATCATCAAATATTAGCCTTGTCTTACCATACTTTCATCCGTCATCAAATATTAGCCTTGTTCTATCATAGCCTTCTATCCGTCACCAAATCTTAGCCTTGTCTTACCATACTTTCATCCGTCATCAAATATTAGCCTTGTCTTACCATACTTTCATCCGTCATCAAATCTTAGCCTTGTCTTACCATACTTTCATCCGTCATCAAATATTAGCCTTGTTCAACCATAGCCTTCCATCCGTCATCAAATATTAGCCTCTGTTCTATCATAGCCTTCTATCCGTCATCAAATCTTAGCCTTGTCTTACCATACTTTCATCCGTCATCAAATATTAGCCTTGTTCAACCATAGCCTTCCATCCGTCATCAAATATTAGCCTTGTTCTATCATAGCCTTCTATCCGTCATCAAATCTTAGCCTTGTCTTACCATACTTTCATCCGTCATCAAATATTAGCCTTGTCTTACCATACTTTCATCCGTCATCAAATCTTAGCCTTGTCTTACCATACTTTCATCCGTCATCAAATATTAGCCTTGTTCAACCATAGCCTTCCATCCGTCATCAAATATTAGCCTTGTTCTATCATAGCCTTCTATCCGTCATCAAATCTTAGCCTTGTCTTACCATACTTTTATCCTTCATCAAATATTAGCCTTGTTCAACCATAGCCTTCTATCTGTCATCAAATATTAGCCTTGTTCAACCATAGCCTTCCATCCGTCATCAAATATTAGCCTTGTTCTATCATAGCCTTCTATCCGTCATCAAATCTTAGCCTTGTCTTACCATACTTTTATCCTTCATCAAATATTAGCCTTGTTCAACCATAGCCTTCTATCTGTCATCAAATATTAGCCTTGTTCAACCATAGCCTTCCATCCGTCATCAAATATTAGCCTTGTTCTATCATAGCCTTCTATCTGTCATCAAATATTAGCCTTGTTCAACCATAGCCTTCCATCCGTCATCAAATATTAGCCTTGTTCAACCCATAGCCTTCTATCTGTCATCAAATATTAGCCTTGTTCAACCATAGCCTTCTATCTGTCATCAAAGTTTTGCCTTGTCTTACCATACTTTCATCCGTCATCAAATATTAGCCTTGTTCAACCATAGCCTTCTATCTGTCATCAAAGTTTTGCCTTGTTCTATCATAGTCTTCCATCCGTCATCAAATCTTAGCCTTGTCTTATCAGACTTCCATCCTTCATCAAATATTAGCTTTGTTTTACCGTAGTCTTCCACCCGTCATTCAATCTTAGCCTTGTTCTACCCAGTGGCGGATCCAGCAAAATGTATTGTGGGGGGGGGTCCAAGCTTCGCTTAAGATATACGGAGCGTAAATCGCAGAAAAGCTATGCGTAATCCAGAAGATATGAATCGTCATGCGTTTGGGGGGTGCCCCCCCGGCCCCCTTCTGGATCCGCCACTGATTCTATCATAGCGTTTCATCCGTCATCAAATCTTAACCTAGTTCTATCATAGCCTTCCATCCGCCATCAAATCTTAGCCTTGTCTTACCATACTTTCATCCGTCATCAAATATTAGCCTTGTTCTATCATAGCCTTCTATCTGTCATCAAAGTTTTGCCTTGTTCTATCATAGTCTTCCATCCGTCATCAAATCTTAGCCTTGTCTTACCATACTTCCATCCTTCATCAAATATTAGCTTTGTTTTACCGTAGTCTTCCACCCGTCATTCAATCTTAGCCTTGTTCTACCCAGTGGCGGATCCAGCAAAATGTATTGTGGGGGGGGGGGTCCAAGCTTCGCTTAAGATATACGGAGCGTAAATCGCAGAAAAGCTATGCGTAATCCAGATGATATGAATCGTCATGCGTTTGGGGGGTGCCCCCCCGGCCCCCCTTCTGGATCCGCCACTGATTCTATCATAGCGTTTCATCCGTCATCAAATCTTAACCTAGTTCTATCATAGCCTTCCATCCGCCATCAAATCTTAGCCTTGTCTTACCATACTTTCATCCTTCATCAAATATTAGCCTTGTTCAACCATAGCCTTCTATCTGTCATCAAAGTTTTGCCTTGTTCTATCATAGCCTTCCATCCGTCATCAAATATTAGCCTTGTCTTACCATACTTTCATCCTTCATCAAATATTAGCCTTGTCTTACCATACTTTCATCCTTCATCAAATATTAGCCTTGTCTTACCATACTTTCATCCTTCATCAAATATTAGCCTTGTCTTACCATACTTTCATCCGTCATCAAATATTAGCCTTGTCTTACCATACTTTCATCCTTCATCAAATATTAGCCTTGTCTTACCATACTTTCATCCGTCATCAAATATTAGCCTTGTCTTACCATACTTTCATCCGTCATCAAATATTAGCCTTGTTCTATCATAGCCTTCTATCCGTCATCAAATCTTAGCCTTGTCTTACCATACTTTCATCCGTCATCAAATATTAGCCTTGTCTTACCATACTTTCATCCGTCATCAAATCTTAGCCTTGTCTTACCATACTTTCATCCGTCATCAAATATTAGCCTTGTTCAACCATAGCCTTCCATCCGTCATCAAATATTAGCCTTGTTCTATCATAGCCTTCTATCCGTCATCAAATCTTAGCCTTGTCTTACCATACTTTCATCCGTCATCAAATATTAGCCTTGTTCAACCATAGCCTTCCATCCGTCATCAAATATTAGCCTTGTTCTATCATAGCCTTCTATCCGTCATCAAATCTTAGCCTTGTCTTACCATACTTTCATCCGTCATCAAATATTAGCCTTGTCTTACCATACTTTCATCCGTCATCAAATCTTAGCCTTGTCTTACCATACTTTCATCCGTCATCAAATATTAGCCTTGTTCAACCATAGCCTTCCATCCGTCATCAAATATTAGCCTTGTTCTATCATAGCCTTCTATCCGTCATCAAATCTTAGCCTTGTCTTACCATACTTTTATCCTTCATCAAATATTAGCCTTGTTCAACCATAGCCTTCTATCTGTCATCAAATATTAGCCTTGTTCAACCATAGCCTTCCATCCGTCATCAAATATTAGCCTTGTTCTATCATAGCCTTCTATCCGTCATCAAATCTTAGCCTTGTCTTACCATACTTTTATCCTTCATCAAATATTAGCCTTGTTCAACCATAGCCTTCTATCTGTCATCAAATATTAGCCTTGTTCAACCATAGCCTTCCATCCGTCATCAAATATTAGCCTTGTTCTATCATAGCCTTCTATCTGTCATCAAATATTAGCCTTGTTCAACCATAGCCTTCCATCCGTCATCAAATATTAGCCTTGTTCAACCATAGCCTTCTATCTGTCATCAAATATTAGCCTTGTTCAACCATAGCCTTCTATCTGTCATCAAAGTTTTGCCTTGTCTTACCATACTTTCATCCGTCATCAAATATTAGCCTTGTTCAACCATAGCCTTCTATCTGTCATCAAAGTTTTGCCTTGTTCTATCATAGTCTTCCATCCGTCATCAAATCTTAGCCTTGTCTTATCAGACTTCCATCCTTCATCAAATATTAGCTTTGTTTTACCGTAGTCTTCCACCCGTCATTCAATCTTAGCCTTGTTCTACCCAGTGGCGGATCCAGCAAAATGTATTGTGGGGGGGGGGGGTCCAAGCTTCGCTTAAGATATACGGAGCGTAAATCGCAGAAAAGCTATGCGTAATCCAGATGATATGAATCGTCATGCGTTTGGGGGGTGCCCCCCCGGCCCCCTTCTGGATCCGCCACTGATTCTATCATAGCGTTTCATCCGTCATCAAATCTTAACCTAGTTCTATCATAGCCTTCCATCCGCCATCAAATCTTAGCCTTGTCTTACCATACTTTCATCCGTCATCAAATATTAGCCTTGTTCTATCATAGCCTTCTATCTGTCATCAAAGTTTTGCCTTGTTCTATCATAGTCTTCCATCCGTCATCAAATCTTAGCCTTGTCTTACCATACTTCCATCCGTCATCAAATATTAGCTTTGTTTTACCGTAGTCTTCCACCCGTCATTCAATCTTAGCCTTGTTCTACCCAGTGGCGGATCCAGCAAAATGTATTGTGGGGGGGGGGGGGTCCAAGCTTCGCTTAAGATATACGGAGCGTAAATCGCAGAAAAGCTATGCGTAATCCAGATGATATGAATCGTCATGCGTTTGGGGGGTGCCCCCCCGGCCCCCCTTCTGGATCCGCCACTGATTCTATCATAGCGTTTCATCCGTCATCAAATCTTAACCTAGTTCTATCATAGCCTTCCATCCGCCATCAAATATTAGCCTTGTTCAACCATAGCCTTCTATCTGTCATCAAAGTTTTGCCTTGTTCTATCATAGTCTTCCATCCGTCATCAAATCTTAGCATTGTCTTATCAGACTTCCATCCTTCATCAAATATTAGCTTTGTTTTACCGTAGTCTTCCACCCGTCATTCAATCTTAGCCTTGTTCTACCCAGTGGCGGATCCAGCAAAATGTATTGTGGGGGGGGGGTCCAAGCTTCGCTTAAGATATACGGAGCGTAAATCGCAGAAAAGCTATGCGTAATCCAGATGATATGAATCGTCATGCGTTTGGGGGGTGCCCCCCCGGCCCCCCTTCTGGATCCGCCACTGATTCTATCATAGCGTTTCATCCGTCATCAAATCTTAACCTAGTTCTATCATAGCCTTCCATCCGCCATCAAATCTTAGCCTTGTCTTACCATACTTTCATCCTTCATCAAATATTAGCCTTGTTCAACCATAGCCTTCTATCTGTCATCAAAGTTTTGCCTTGTTCTATCATAGTCTTCCATCCGTCATCAAATCTTAGCCTTGTCTTATCAGACTTCCATCCTTCATCAAATATTAGCTTTGTTTTACCGTAGTCTTCCACCCGTCATTCAATCTTAGCCTTGTTCTACCCAGTGGCGGATCCAGCAAAATGTATTGTGGGGGGGGGGGGGTCCAAGCTTCGCTTAAGATATACGGAGCGTAAATCGCAGAAAAGCTATGCGTAATCCAGATGATATGAATCGTCATGCGTTTGGGGGGTGCCCCCCGGCCCCCCTTCTGGATCCGCCACTGATTCTATCATAGCGTTTCATCCGTCATCAAATCTTAACCTAGTTCTATCATAGCCTTCCATCCGCCATCAAATCTTAGCCTTGTTCTACCATAGCCTTCCGTCCGTCATCCAATCTTTTCCTCGTTCCACCATAGTTTATCACCCGTCATAAAATCTCTGTTTTGTTCCACCGGTCATCAATTTTATCGCGTTGTTTGTCGCCAGTACATCTGCATGTTGAACCTAGTTTCGATGACTCACATCGTAACACCTACCACAAATCAGTGATAAGATTTCTAAGATACAATCATTTAACATAGCATACTGGTAATAAAGCAACGTGCAGAACAAATGACAATGTTTTCTTTCGGTCTCAATCCAATATTTAAAAAAACAAAGTGATCTTATTTCGTAATAATGCCCAACGAAAAATAAGAGCATAATGTTGAATTGAAGAGATGTCTGATCGCATAGGCACGATTCTGTCTGCTAATTGTGTCTTACGGTAATACATTGCCCATATGTCTCTAGTATGTCTATCGACATAAGTACTGCCTCTGGGGAAATATGTTTCACGCTGAAACGCAGTAAACGCGTGTATAATTATATCCTCAGCTAACGCTAATGCGTTATAAGAACTTGAATAAATTATGTTAAGTATGTTTTTAATACATTAGTAACTGTTATTGCTAGTTGAATCTCTTGAACAGAACAAGGGCAACATATAGAAAAAAATAATGTATAAACGTAAATACAGCAACATATAACAAACACTATCATACTAAACCTTTCAACTGGTAGTAACTAAGACTGTGTCAACCTAGAAACACACCGAACGTATTCATATGTTATAATGTGCTGGACGGTATATGTGTATGCGGCATATGTTATTTTAGTGCACTACATTCAATGTTGTTCGCCAGTCACAATACATTATGTGCCGTGCTCCTGTTCGATATAATCCATGAGTGATACTACTTTCTGTATATGACAGGGGTAAAATCAGTCGCACGACATAAATCAATAGAATAATTTGACCAACTTTTCAATCCCCATAGGATTAGATTGCAATACTACGCAGTATGTGCTCGCTACTATGACAATTTGAAAGACATTCAGTGAGACTGGAGTAATAATATAACATGTTTCTTATCTATAATAAATCGAGACATATTTTGCGTCTCACAGAAAATTCATAGTGAGCTAAACACGTCTATAGACAATATTAATATTATTATCACGATATATGCACGGAGAACACAATATTAAGCAATGTGAATATTTATAGGAATTGAATTAATAAAATTAAATGTACAAGTATTACTAGTGCATCTCATACAGTCGGCAGTTAGAGGGAATGCTATTAAACTTACCTCTGCCGCTTTAAATGGTTTATATTGAATAATAAGGTACGAAACTCAATGATCTAAGACCATGGGGCATACACCCATGTGTTCTAGCCAACAAACCTCGGTTTCTATATAATACTATACTATGTCAATCCGATAAACCACTTCAATTACAAGGTAATCCGATCTTTTCGCCGATTTGTATTAAATCCTATCCATCTGATTAGTTGCATTGACACAGCGTTATTAGTACTGGTTATCGGCCCGTATAGTCTCACGGTCTCTATTTGCTAGGTGTGCCTTTAAATGTACATGATATATCACATTTACAACATTATTCTTACTTTACTATAAAAATAGTCAGTTAATACAATTTACTCTTCATTCATTTCATTTAAGTTTATCTCAGATTGACGCATGTATTTAGCATTTGAGTTAAAAGACCGTAAATGTTGTAAACTTCATAGTGTATGATATGTGCCTAAGTGGACGTATCATTCATGGTTTACGTAATATGGATCCTATTTATCTTCCTTGGGTGGGATGGTAATTACAATCACAATACATCTAGACACAGTGATGCAATGCATACTTCACGGGTTACCCAGACAGGGGTTTACGTGTATATTTTGCATGTACTATATGTGAAAAAACCGCATAAAAGTCTACTGATCTAAAGGTCTGCATAGTTAAAATAACGCAATGTAAGATCGGCTTGTATTGGTAATATCACGCAGAGCCTCCAAGGCGCCATATGTTTAATACATGCTTGGTATGGCGTGATATTTCCATAAATATCGGCGCCTCTGGGATCAGACGTGAGCCACGTCATGGCGGTAAAATATTATCAGAATCCAGTCACAGATTTAGTGATTTAATAGTGTCGAATGCATCGGACACATCTAAGAAAGATTTATACCTTGCTGCCTTGAGTCTTAATACATCTTTTTGTTTAAGCTACACCCTAGCACGAACTACTCAAAGCTAGTCTCTACATGTTTGCAAGTGACGAAATTTTAAGTTTTAGAGTAACGTCGTAGTACAGAGTCTCATCTTCAATTCATATTTTTCGTAGAATAGGTTCATGTTGCTTGTCATGAAATAATGTACCGAAATGAATAGTCGTGAATATGGTTATCTTTCAATTGTTCAACGAATGCAGTGGTATTTTGTTGTCGTTGTTCACCACACAGGGTGCTTTGTCCGAACCGTTATAAGGGTCTAGAACGGTTCGTAAAAACATATCATTTTTTTCCTCGTACTAGTCATTTCGTTTTCGCCTATTCGCGTGCGTTTTTTAAGTACGGGTTATTATGTTCGACCTTTAGGCGCGTGCCAAGGAGTAAATATTAGGAGTGTCAATATTGAGGTTAGTTATTAATTTAAACATAATCTAGAAATTTGTAAATTTAACTGTTTCAAAAGATCTAACATATTGAGATATGTAGAACATTTTGGAGTGTGAATGTTTCATAACTGTATTGGTCTGTTCAGATAGGGAATTTAACTTTGTAATTACACTATCGAAATACGTTTAGTTGATAGCTTACTACCGGAGATTTCATGAACACACAATCACACGCACTTTTCAGAGAATGACCTAGTTGGGTAAATCCAAACATTATAGGGACAAACGTAATTGTTAATGAATTCAGATATAATCATGAAAGCCAGTCCACTGAGTCGTACGTGCTTAAGTATTCAGTTGTCGAATAGCGACAAGATTTTTTTAAATCTATAAATGCTTTTGTTAAAACTCTCTTCTTGAGTTGTATGACTTATTTCTTTGATTTCAAGCACAATATAATTATATTTTTAGAAGCGTTTTCAACACAATTGTGACTTGAACGAAATGTCTGTTTCAGTCTAAATCTCTTTATTTCGTGATGTTAAACCGTTCTACTGTCACATATTCTATAAGTGACTGACGGAATAGATGAATGAATAATTGAATGAATGATAAAGTGAATTAATGAATAAATGAATGAATGAACAAAGAAATGGTTGAATGAACGACTGAACGAGTGAATGAATGAATGAATGAATGAATGAATGTTACTGGAATGTGATTCATATATAATACCTTGTATCTATGTGTCTGGATTATACTAGTGTAGAAGAAGTTGACATTTAGCTGTTAATGTGAAGTTGACATTTACTGTACCGTGAGTTCAATACCGTATGTCACATGCTTTATCTTGTTAACGATCCCCAGAATAACCTATGACTTTTAAATTTCATCTTAACACAAAAACTGTCTTCACACTGACACAAAAACTGTCATCACACTGACACAAAACTGTCGTCACACTGACACAAAAACTGTCTTCACACTGACACAAAAACTGTCGTCACACTGACACAAAAACTGTCTTCACACTGACAAAAAAACTGTCGTCACACTGACACAAAAACTGTTTTCACACTGACACAAAAACTGTCGTCACACTGACACAAAAACTGTCGTCACACTGACACAAAAACTGTCTTCACACTGACACAAACTGTCGTCACACTGACACAAAAACTGTCTTCACACTGACACAAAAACTGTCGTCACACTGACACAAAAACTGTTTTCACACTGACACAAAAACTGTCGTCACACTGACACAAAAACTGTCGTCACACTGACACAAAAACTGTCTTCACACTGACACAAAAACTATCTTCACACTGACACAAAAACTGTCGTCACACTGACACAAAAACTGTCGTCACACTGACACAAAAACTGTCGTCACACTGACACAAAAATTGTTTTCACACTGACACAAAAACTGTCGTCACACTGACACAAAAACTGTCGTCACACTGACACAAAAACTGTCTTCACACTGACACAAAAACTGTCGTCACACTGACACAAAAACTGTCTTCACACTGACACAAAAACTGTCGTCACACTGACACAAAAACTGTTTTCACACTGACACAAAAACTGTCGTCACACTGACACAAAAACTGTCGTCACACTGACACAAAAACTGTCTTCACACTGACACAAAAACTATCTTCACACTGACACAAAAACTGTCGTCACACTGACACAAAAACTGTCGTCACACTGACACAAAAACTGTCGTCACGCTTACACAAAAACTTTCGTCACACTGACACAAAAACTGTCTTCACACTGACACAAAAACTGTCTTCACACTGACACAAAAACTGTCGTCACACTGACACAAAAACTGTCGTCACACTGACACAAAAACTGTCTTCACACTGACACAAAAACTGTCGTCACACTGACACAAAAACTGTCTTCACACTGACACAAAAACTGTCGTCACACTGACACAAAAACTGTTTTCACACTGACACAAAAACTGTCGTCACACTGACACAAAAACTGTCGTCACACTGACACAAAAACTGTCTTCACACTGACACAAAAACTATCTTCACACTGACACAAAAACTGTCGTCACACTGACACAAAAACTGTCGTCACACTGACACAAAAACTGTCGTCACGCTTACACAAAAACTTTCGTCACACTGACACAAAAACTGTCTTCACACTGACACAAAAACTGTCTTCACACTGACACAAAAACTGTCGTCACACTGACACAAAAACTGTCGTCACACTGACACAAAAACTGTCTTCACACTAACACAAAAACTGTCTTCACACTGACACAAAAACTGTCGTCACACTGACACAAAAACTGTCTTCACACTGACACAAAAACTGTCGTCACACTGACACAAAAACTGTTTTCACACTGACACAAAAACTGTCGTCACACTGACACAAAAACTGTCGTCACACTGACACAAAAACTGTCTTCACACTGACACAAAAACTATCTTCACACTGACACAAAAACTGTCGTCACACTGACACAAAAACTGTCGTCACACTGACACAAAAACTGTCGTCACGCTTACACAAAAACTTTCGTCACACTGACACAAAAACTGTCTTCACACTGACACAAAAACTGTCTTCACACTGACACAAAAACTGTCGTCACACTGACACAAAAACTGTCTTCACACTGACACAAAAACTGTCTTCACACTAACACAAAAACTGTCTTCACACTGACACAAAAACTGTCGTCACACTGACACAAAAACTGTCGTCACACTGACACAAAAACTGTCGTCACACTGACACAAAAACTGTCGTCACACTGACACAAAAACTGTCGTCACACTGACACAAAAACTGTCGTCACACTGACACAAAAACTGTCGTCACGCTTACACAAAAACTGTCGTCACACTGACACAAAAACTGTCTTCACACTGACACAAAAACTGTCTTCACACTGACACAAACACTGTCGTCACACTGACACAAAAACTGTCGTCACACTGACACAAAAACTGTCGTCACACTGACACAAAAACTGTCGTCACACTGACACAAAAACTGTCTTCACACTGACACAAAAACTGTCTTCACACTGACACAAAAACTGTCTTCACACTGACACAAAAACTGTCGTCACACTGACACAACAACTGTCGTCACACTAACACAACAACTGTCGTCACACTGACACAAAAACTGTCGTCACACTGACACAACAACTGTCGTCACGCTGACACAACAACTGTCGTCACGCTGACACAAACACTGTCGTCACGCTTACACAAAAACTGTCGTCACACTGACACAAAATCTGTCGTCACACTGACACAAAAACTGTCTTCAAACTGACACAAAAACGGTCGTCACACTGACACAAAAACTGTCTTCACACTGACACAAAAACTGTCGTCACACTGACACAAAAACTGTCTTCACACTGACACAAAAACTGTCGTCACACTGACACAAAAACTGTCGTCACACTGACACAAAAACTGTCGTCACACTGACACAAAAACTGTCGTCACACTGACACAAAAACTGTCGTCACACTGACACAAAAACTGTCGTCACGCTTACACAAAAACTGTCTTCACACTGACACAAAAACTGTCGTCACGCTTACACAAAAACTGTCGTCACACTGACACAAAAACTGTCGTCACACTGACACAAAAACTGTCGTCACACTGACACAAAAACTGTCGTCACACTGACACAAAAACTGTCGTCACACTGACACAAAAACTGTCGTCACGCTTACACAAAAACTGTCGTCACACTGACACAAAACTGTCGTCACACTGACACAAAAACTGTCGTCACACTGACACAAAAACTGTCGTCACACTGACACAAAAACTGTCTTCACACTGACACAAAAACGGTCGTCACACTGACACAAAAACTGTCTTCACACTGACACAAAAACTGTCGTCACACTGACACAAAAGCTGTCTTCACACTGACACAAAAACTGTCGTCACACTGACACAAAAACTGTCGTCACACATTGACACAAAAACTGTCGTCACACTGACACAAAAACTGTCGTCACACTGACACAAAAACTGTCGTCACACTGACACAAAAACTGTCGTCACGCTTACACAAAAACTTTCGTCACACTGACACAAAAACTGTCGTCACGCTTACACAAAAACTGTCGTCACACTGACACAAAAACTGTCGTCACACTGACACAAAAACTGTCGTCACACTGACACAAAAACTGTCGTCACACTGACACAAAAACTGTCGTCACACTGACACAAAAACTGTCGTCACACTGACACAAAAACTGTCGTCACGCTTACACAAAAACTGTCGTCACACTGACACAAAAACTGTCGTCACACTGACACAAAAACTGTCGTCACACTGACACACAAACTGTCGTCACACTGACACAAAAACTGTCGTCACGCTTACACAAAATCTGTCGTCACACTGACACAAAAACTGTCGTCACACTGACACAAAAACTGTCGTCACACTGACACAAAAACTGTCGTCACACTGACACAAAAACTGTCGTCACACTGACACAAAAACTGTCGTCACACTGACACAAAAACTGTCGTCACACTGACACAAAAACTGTCGTCACACTGACACAAAAACGGTCGTCACACTGACACAAAAAATGTCTTCACACTGACACAAAAACTGTCGTCACACTGACACAAAAACTGTCGTCACGCTTACACAAAAACTGTCGTCACACTGACACAAAAACTGTCGTCACACTGACACAAAAACTGTGTCCTCTGGTTACATTTACTGTTGAGATTTTTCAAATGTGATCAAGGATAAAGAGTGGAGTTGAACCCAGCGATGGTTAACTACAATCTATATTGCGCAATACATATTCTCATGCATAGCTACAATTATTTCAAGAGACAGGTCTCATGGTAATTTTCAACACACTACATCACGTCCAGTCATAATTCAATCATGTAGAAATTCATTCATTTAAATGTATTCTGAACATTGACTATTTTGAATATCAGTGAGGTACTTAGGTAGTATCATAATTAGGATATAAATTGGTTCGCACCATAAAGCTTTGTACTTTCCCAGCAGAGGTTATGTCATTAACAGATAGCTTGCAGTGTTAGCTAGCATTAAATTTGAAGTCAATATGTATGTGTATTCGTACAGTCAATCTCGCCTAGTAAATTGTACTAATAGGGGGGAACTGACCCTTTAGAAAGTGATAATGCAAAGCGCGGTGCATGTGTGAACATAACTGAAGCGTTGATAGCAGTGGTATGTATTGCGTGGCAACAACAATAACCAGTTATCTACATTAACTCACTCAAGAATACAAGACATGGGCTACTTATGCTAAAAGATGTGGTTTTATCGTGGATTGCAATAAGGGAGGTTCGCAAATCGCGTAAAGCAGCTTCACAATTTGCATAACATAATTTGCATAACATAATTACCATAACATTCTTTTCGAGAGGATTTTCCCAGTGTTACCTGGACATCACACGGTGAATTTCAGACTGGGCGTGTTATTTTAAAATCGTTGATGCAGAATGAATAATACTGATAAGACATTAGCCGCAATTTCAAATATATAAATCACCGACAATATTATCAATTTAGTAGAAAATCGTTGCAAGACATTCCTCCTCTTAATTCAGGGTTGCAATTTTTAATACAACAACTATTGAATGGTATCTAGTTAGTAGCATTCTTCATACACGGCTGATACAATCAATTTTGGTGACACGAAGAGTAGAAGCAATAGGCATAGATGAAGTACACACTAATTGCAAGCATTATAGACTGGCCCGATGTGACCATATTACTATTATCACGCGCGGTTTTAGGGGGAGAACGCAAACAAAAATTACAAATCAATTGACTAGCCCAGCCCATGTCAATAAAAGCGCCCCCTTAGAGAATTTCTGGATCCGCCAGTGACCAATAAACTCCTATCCTGACAAATTCGTCAAAAGTAACACAATATATATTCTGTTTGTATTATATTATGAATTATGTTATATAGAATAAATTTATATATATTTAAGGAATATACACAACTGTTTAAAACATCACCTAATGCTTCTAAATATTGGAATATTTGTACCAATTTGTCAATCATTTCAAAGACTTTAGCTTATGATAGATGACATACACTGTACATTGAAACCCTGTCACGTGTTGTGATAACCTTTCGTAGTAATTCAATGAAGAATAACGGAATGTTAGTGTAGATTGAATTGTGCGGGTTAATAACAAACATCAAATAACGAAATTTACCGTTTCGTATAAAGTCGTATTTTCGTTCGAGTAAACTACGTCACGTTGACGCGTTCTACGTCCTTGACGTCACTTTCTGTTTGCATTGGTCACAGAAACGCTACGTAATAAAAACTGGTGTGGAAATGCCGTTACTGAACCTCGGCTATCACACAACGCAAAACGTTTTCGTTGCTATTTGGGCTGTTATCTCTCATTAAATTATTCATATAAGCAGGACAAAAATGCATAACAATAAGGTCATTATGAGAATACCGCAAAGTATGTACTTAGCCAGTACGGGGTCGCGTCGATCTCCGCTACATCGGTATAACGAAGTATAATTTGCTAGACCTTTGTATTCTAGTAATACGACCACAGGAGAACACTACGTTATCGCAAATTCGTTGTACATTACATTTGCATACGTTCAACGAATTTCATAACAATACAATACAATACAACACAACATGTTAAATTCCACGTGAATTTTCGTTGTGTTTACAAAATTACGTTATCATACATGTAGGGGAATAACATTATATATATATTTTGGGAAATGCATGGAACAGCGCATAAGACGTAACTTGATAAGAGAGTTTCTATTATTGGTCGTTATTGAAATTTAAATAGCTATGTAATCAGTTCGCATCTTTTTGAGATGGCATATCGCCCGATTCTAAAGTCTAAATGAAATTCTAATAATATGAATAAGAAAGAACATAGCAATTTTTATTATCGGTGTTTTTATAGAAAAATCGGGCTTATGATTTATTATGAACTGAAAACGTTGTTCTTATCTAATATCTGAGTATTCGTTCGACGAAACAACACAATTCGCCAATGCGCATGTTCTGGTTGTACAATAACAATCATTGGGAT
Organism: Saccoglossus kowalevskii; assembly: GCF_978046115.1. NCBI lineage: Eukaryota > Metazoa > Hemichordata > Enteropneusta > Harrimaniidae > Saccoglossus > Saccoglossus kowalevskii. The sequence goes on from NC_140652.1 coordinate 2,365,346, forward strand.
TTGGTCTGCAGTATTGAGTATTGTATAATAACATATTGCATTCATATTGCATCTTTAATATAAAACAAAATAAGCAAATATTATCATGTCAATATTCTGCATGTTTACTGATACAAATTATTGGATGAACCTTTATAAAAAAAATACTGTTACACCTGTCACCGTACTGTCATAAGCTGCAGCATGCCTTATTAGGCAATGGTAATTCCATATATGGTAATATTACGCGATATTTTCAAGATGGCGGATATTTGTGAAACGATTTGTTCAGATAGAGATAATTACCCAAACATCACGCGGACACATGTCGGTCGTTACTTTTGTACATTCTTTGCGGCACCATCGCAATAATGTTAGTATTGTGTTGACTTAACTCAACGAAACTCAAACAAACATCATTGCTACTTAAAGCTTCAAAATAATTTCAAAATGTATTTTACACGCCTTATATACGTTGTGTAATGAACATGGCACGGTTCGAAAACCACGTAGCTTTTCAAAATTGCTGAGAATTATCGACGAATAGAGGTGAAAACTACCTTGCCTGTAAAAGTTCTCTTGTGTGTACATTTTGAGTGATTTATGTTTGCAAGTTCAATTTCACCAGAAGTCAAATTGTTTCTACCGGTAATTAATGTCATATCCACTTTACGTTCAATTTAATCAAATTAGCGGTTCAAGATTAAACACTGATTTATATTGCTAAATTGTCTTCAATGTCATTTTTACAAAAGAGGTACGTTAATGTCTGATTTCACCAAAATATTGTCCGTCACTAGTTGATTTGTCGCTTTTCTGAGGGTCTAACTGACAGCCACCGCTGACAAGAACATCTCCATTCCGCTAGTTTAAAAAGGGGTCAAATAGGTCATGTAAATTACGTGACATAAATAGTTATAGAAAGTAAGTCTAACAAGATGCGTCCTTATTTGGCCTGAAACCAGACGCCATTGCCTTCTGAATTGAGCAAACATGACATTTTTAAAGCATTTCGATTATAATTACATGTGTTTTTACACGTAACCACTTTATGACAATTATTGTATAATTTTACTTTATGCCTTAAACATTCATGAATACAATTATTTGATTATTGGGTCTGTTGTTTTACAGCGAGCATTATTTTTTCAAGAAAAACATTTTTTTTCCAAATGTTGTCACATCTTGTTACTTAGTAGCTGTTGTCGAATATTAATTTGAATATTTGAACTCCATGAATATCTCCTGCTAGAAATGTATTACATGCATTACGGATTTCAACACAGTATAGACATTGCTGTCAAACACGATTTTTTTAATTTCAACTATCCGTTAAAGAAGTGACCATTTTCCTACAACCGGGGACAGATTAACATGTCAATTCCAAATATGCTGCCTGCATTATAGGTTATCATTATGTTATAAATATTGTGTTTTGTTTTGTTATTTATCGTTATGTTCATTTTATTTGGTAACGCTCCATGGGAAATACTGTGCAATGCATCAATAACAGCCATCAAAAACGCAACAAACAAACACTACAGTACTAGCGGCACAGACATGTCAAACGCTTCTATAAACAGAAACGTACGTTGTTCTATATCGAGTGTTGAATGCAAACATATGTCAAACACGTCTTTATCGTTTTATTAGAATATATGTGCTTGCGACATACTTCTTGATGGCACTAGATGTGTTCATGTTGTTATTAATATAAATATTGTATATTTCAGTGTTGTCCACTCCTATGTTAAATTGTAGCCTAACCGTCATCTGAGCAATGACCTTGCAGTGTTGCTGTCGTTATCATGTTAGTCGTATCTTAAAAGTAGATGATGTATCATTGAAACCTTTATTCAGTTCTTAAATTAAACTTTTGACCTTGGATCTTATTCTTAGTGGTGTGCACAAGAAAAGAAATTAAAGATAGCATGTGTGGGATAATAGGAATTACAATCAACTGATGCGACCAGGCTCTAGATTAAAGACAAGTCTGTTTTCATTTGACAGCAAATGAGTGAATATTCTTTTGTATATTTATGAATAATACTGTCTTTTGTCTTTTGTTTGTTCAATTTCGCTTGACTGCGTTGCACATGTTATCTTCATGTGACCGATGCCAGAACCAATTACTTGATGATAATTGTAAATTTCCTGAATTTGAATAAAAGATACAACAAAAACAGCTTATCTGTGCACTAATGTGGGCTTATTGACTTAATAATGATTAATGCATAAGCTCAGATTAGATTAAACATAATGACAATTATCAAAGTAATTCGTAGAACCTCGTATTTGCGCGTTTCGGGCGGAGTCGAAATCTAATTTTACAACGCTAATCGAGTTAGTGATCATTACGTACGAGAAATGCTCTTTTAGTATAACAGAGTTATAATATCACAATTGAAACTTGCTCATTTATTTGTCAATTAGTATCAGTATTAGGATTTATGTTTTGAGCAATATCAACGATAACAATTCTAGATATATAGCATTTATGTTTTGAGCAATGTCAACGATAACAATTCTATATATATAGCATTTATGTTTTGAGCAATGTCAACGATAACAATTCTAGATATATAGCATTTATGTTTTGAGCAATGTCAACGATAACAATTCTAGATATATAGGATTTATGTTTTGAGCAATGTCAACGATAACAATTCTAGATATATAGCATTTATGTTTTGAGCAATGTCAACGATAACAATTCTAGATATATAGGATTTATGCTTTGAGCAATGTCAACGATAACAATTCTAGATATATAGCATTTATGTTTTGAGCAATGTCAACGATAACAATTCTAGATATATAGGATTTATGTTTTGAGCAATGTCAACGATAACAATTCTAGATATATATCATTTATGTTTTGAGCAATGTCAACGATAACAATTCTATATATATATATATGATTTATGTTTTGAGCAATGTCAACGATAACAATTCTAGATATATAGGATGTATGTTTTGAGCAATGTCAACGATAACAATTCTAGATATATAGAATTTATGTTTTGAGCTATGTCAACGATAACAATTCTAGATATATAGGATTTATGTTTTGAGCAATGTCAACGATAACCATTCTAGATATATGGGATTTATGTTTTGAGCAATGTCAACGATAACAATTCGAGATATATAGGATTTATGTTTTGAGCAATGTCAACGATAACAATTCTTGATATATAGGATTTATGTTTTGAGCAATGTCAACGATAACAATTCTTGATATATAGGATTTATGTTTTGAGCAATGTCAACGATAACAATTCTAGATATATAGGATTTATGTTTTGAGCAATGTCAACGATAACAATTCTAAATATATAGGATTTATGTTTTGAGCAATGTCAACGATAACAATTCTAAATATATAGGATTTATGTTTTGAGCAATGTCAACGATAACAATTCTAGATATATAGGATATATGTTTTGAGCAATGTCAACGATAACAATTCTATATATATAGGATTTATGTTTTGAGCAATGTCAACGATAACAATTCTAGATATATAGGATTTATGTTTTGAGCAATGTCAACGATAACAATTCTAAATATATAGGATTTATATTTTGAGCAATGTCAACGATAACAATTGTAGATATATAGGATTTATGTTTTGAGCAATGTCAACGATAACAATTCTAAATATATAGGATTTATATTTTGAGCAATGTCAACGATAACAATTGTAGATATATAGGATTTATGTTTTGAGCAATGTCAACGATAACAATTCTAGATATATAGAATTTATGTTTTGAGCAATGTCAACGATAACAATTCTAGATATATAGGATTTATGTTTTGAGCAATGTCAACGATAACAATTCTAGATATATAGGATTTATGTTTTGAGCAATGTCAACGATAACAATTCTAGATATATATATATAGAAATGTAAGAATGCTGCAGCGGATGTGGAGACGCGCTGATATTTTTACGTCTGCGTGTGTGTTCGAATCGTTTTCCATTGGAGCACTTTCAAGCAAGAACTTCAGCATATGAAATGTACGCGGAAACAATGACAGAATCTGCAATTTGTCCAGTTACACCACGCTGTTTTTCTGAATTATAATGTCAACAATCAAATGATTTTCGGGGGCTATGCACTTCAAATTCTAATTATGCATTATATTGAATATAAGATAACCGATAGGTCTGCTAACAATTATAGTATTGTAACAAAATATTTAATAAGTCCAGATAATGCTAGTGTTTGGGTGTCTACTGTAATGCGCATTGCATCACTACAGTCTCTCATTGCAACACATAAAACAAATACGGTTAGCAATGTTACTGTTTAGTTACCATTTCACGGAGCAAGTATGTTAACAATGGTTGTACGCGATTTCGCACTTATACTAACCCGTCTGTCAATTTGATGATGTAGCGTCAGTAATCCTCATTTTATTTAGTAAGCAGATTGACCGATACTGCGGTAGAAACGTACACGTGTGTACCAGGTTAGTGCTATATTTAGTTATGCTTCAGAAACATATTGTGTATGCGTACATTTTATTATTGACAATATCGTTTCAGCTTGTCAGTAAAATAATTTACAATACGCAGGTAATACGTCAAATTTCCAAAGTCTTGATCTCACATTGAGTCCATCTGTAGTTAAGTCAAAGTCTTGTCGGCGTAAGTTCCCATTTACATAGCTTCGTCTCAAAGATACGTGAACTCATTCAAAATGCGCATATTATAAATTTTATATTTAAATAGCGTTACATGACGGTACATCCCGACTGAAGAGGCAAACGCAAATAATACACTTATCGATAAGTCGAGTAGTGCTGTATATTGCTTTTGAAATATATCATACGTAAACAAATACAATTATAAACAATCCTTCATAACTGACCAAAGTTCTGCTCAAAAACACAATATCATATTAAAATAAGGTATCCCATATTGTCAATATATAGTGGATATTGCAGCAAACTGCAGCGATAATTGGAAGTAATCTCAATCGGCATGGAGGCCTGAAGTGATTGTGATTATAAAAACATGGTTCGGATAAAATTGTCAAAATAAATTGATATTCTGACAGCTAATACATTCTCTCTACCAATGTGCATGTTGTCATATTTATACATTAATGTAACGACATTCTTGTATTTTCACTTTTAGAATTTCGTGATTCCTTGAGATTTTGGTAAAATGGAGTCCTCGTTGCATAAAATCAAAATAGATTTGTTGCGATCACTACAATCAGTATTTTTCCCACATTGTGATCGAATAGTTTGGCCGTCAAAATAGTTACTTACAATTTTAGGTAACTATAATATATTGGTTTGGAATAAAATGTTCGAATGTTTTTAAACAATTACGATTGTTGGCTTATTCGAATTTTAAATCAACACAATCACAATTTTCACACTGCTTAAATAGGCTCACCAATGGTTGCATAATTTGGATGACTAAATTTTCGATCATTTGTTTCTCGGCAACCAGACGCATATTACATGTTGGCACAGTAGTAATTCAATTCTTTATATACAAGCTTAATGCTGCCATACCCTAGAAAGATCGGGACATTGTGATCATATGTTGCTGCTACTAGTTGGCATAATCAATTTCGGGAAAAACCTAAACATTTGTGTATATTCAGTTAAATTGAAATTATCTACTGAATGGCGGGTAAAACAACGGTGATGTCCATTTGATAAAAATAAGATCGTATTAGGCTATTTTTTTGACATATTGTTTTTTTTTAGTTCATTAGTTTGTTTTTCATCACTTCATTAATAATTGTCTGACTGCGAAAGCGAAAAGATATTCAGTATTTTGAAACAAAATTCAATTAATGATTGAAGTTTATAAATATAGTGGCGATACTGAATATTAACTGATATGTCCAAAGCGACAAGACTATATGAATTAATGCTCAAGCATATTCCAATTATATTCATTTGGTAAGTGTTGTCGTAATAGATTATGTGTGGCTCGACTATTGCTTGTTATGTCATATGTTATTTTACGTCATCGTTAGATTTATAGACGTTGAAGACACACCAGTAAGACACAGAAACGCGCTGTATTTTGTAATACGGTCAACTACATGACATGTAACAACATTAACACTTGGCGACTCGTCTATACGATACTGCCAACTACATTTGTAAACAATAGAGAGCTGAACAAAGGAAAATGTACTTCAATGCTTTTTCAATAGAAGTTTACATACATACAAGTTATTGTTGACGCAACCATGACTGTATTTTCCTACCTTGACAGAGATACAGCAGGACCGACATCGTTACTACATACTCCATAAAACACATCTTCTGCATAACTGTCATAACTGAGATCTTATGATGTCGTGAATCAGAGCTATCAAACAAATGCCTTCTGATGTCGGTGTCCGTGTGCTGTCTTCATATTTTATCGCTCTGAATGAAATATATAGTGACTGAATATAGTATTTGCAGTACCAGTAGTGTCCAATGCACGATGTTTTGCTGACAGTGGTTGAAAGCAAGTGATAATAAACGAGGCTTGCCTTTTTTGGATAGATAAACTCTAGCGCCGCTAACGACGGCGTGCTGTCACCCTTTACATACGTGTTTATATTTAAACACGTGACATAAATTAGTCCAATGGAATTAGAGGTTGATTGGCCTTTGATGGCTGTGAGTGGTGGAAATCAAGTCCGGTTCTGTAATCATGTAAGAGTGAAGTTACTATTTTATATACGCTCTATATATATACGACAATGTGTGTAGCATTTGCCCACATCGAGTGCATTTGACACGAGATTGTATGAGGTACTTAGATACTAATCACTACTATTTACGATTATAATATCAACATTTAACGTTTACTTTCAACAGCATTGATATGATTCATTGACGAAAACAGATCGTAGTACCGAGATAAATGCAATACATTGATGTATGCTACATGTTATGAATGACAATAGATACTGTATAGTGTCATGGAATTGAGGCAATAATAGTTGTGCATTATTAAATACATTTGGTTTGTATCTATATTCTTCGGTCTTTTCATGTTTTTGACGTCGACATATTTGTAACTGACATATATTAATAGCGTTTATTTTTGTTATTGTTTCAAAAAACGGGTAATCAAAATCCCAGTCTTTTTAGTTATGTTCACTTTACAGGTTTGACATTTTAACGTATGTTTATTTATAAAATTTGTTCAGTGCACGTCAACAAAATCATGAATTATAACAATCGTTGAAGCAGACTTGATACAGAGCTCTATAACCTTCATGTCTCGTTACTGTACTTGTGACTATGTAAATATATTCTGATCTGATCATTGATATTGTTATCCTCAAATCATTAAACACAAAATATACAATCATTAACAATTATAGGGACATAGAAACGTGCCTTGATTTCGACCTTCCACTAATGCTGGCATACATTGTGGTGCCAACGTCACATTTATAGACTATCGGTTAAATGAGGCTTGCTGAGCTAATGAGCACTTTGATCAATTAACAATTAAGTAAATTATCTGATTGCAAAAAAAGTCAGAATAAGGTCAATAACGTGAGATATCTGAAGCTTAGCAATTTACTTTTAAGATAAATGATTTCGTTAACATCTCAACTCGCATCAGAACGCTCCATGCACAGTGTGTCGACAAATAATTTAACGCCAATTTGTTCATATATTAAAAAATCCCAATGCCAATATAATAGTGTACAGTTTTGCTGTGCAGTTTTTGAAAAACAACTCAAGTACAATGTCTTATGTGTATTTGTCATTATTATACATCTGTCAACGTAACGTCATGCGTTGCAGCGTATCGTAATTTTGAGGTATTTTACGGGGTATTTGCATCCTACCATATAAGGAAATGCGAATTCCAAATATGGAATGACTACGCGCGTAAGCGTCCATAATAAAAACAAACATGACTGCCATCAGGGTCTGACCGGACTCCACACAAAGAAGTTCGCTGATTCTGTTCTAAACTTGCGGCATTCCCATGATGTATCTTTGAAGGGAATGGATGTATAATAATAAGGTTATTACGAGGATACATCAAAGTATGCACTCAGACAGTACGCCATCGCATCGGCCTCCGCTGCGCGTCGGTCGATAATCCCGCTGTACTGTCTTCGTGCATACTTTGAGGTATCCTCGCAATAACCTCATATTATGTAACAATCTATGCTCGAAATTTGTTGGGTCACTTTATCAGGTGTGAGACATTGTACAATTCTTAATAAATCAATAATTATCGTATATGAGAATAAATAATTATATATATCCATGATGCAGTAGGTAATATTACTATAATAATAATAATATATACGTGTCGTTGTGTGACGCCTCCTGATGTTCAACACAAGGCACGTACGTTTCGTGATGTAACGCCTCCTGATGTTCAACACAAGGCACGTACGTGTCGTGGTGTAACGCCTCCTGATGTCCAACACAAGACACGTACGTATCGTGGTGTAACGCCTCCTGATGTTCAACACTAGGCACGTACGTATCGTGGTGTAACGCCTCCTGATATTCAACACAAGGCACGTACGTGTCGTGGTGTAACGCCTCCTGATGTTCAACACAAGGCACGTACGTGTCGTGGTGAAACGCCTTCTGATGTTCAACACAAGTCACGTACGTGTCGTGGTGTAACACCTCCTGATGTTCAACACTAGACACCTACAAGTCGTGGTGTAACGCCTCCTGATGTTCAACACAAGGCACGTACATGTCGTGGTGTATCGCCTTCTGATGTTCAACACAAGGCACGTACGTGTCGTGGTGTAACGCCTCCTGATGTTCAACACTAGGTACGTACGTGTCGTGGTGTAACGCCTCCTGATGTTCAACACAAGGCACGTACGTGTCGCGGTGTAACGCCTTCTGATGTTCAACACAAGGCACATACGTGTCGTGGTGTAACGCCTCCTGATGTTCATCACAAGGCACGTACGTGTCGTGGTGTAACGCCTTCTAATGTTCAACACAAGGCACGTACGTGTCGTGGTGTAACGCTTCGAATTCGAATGTACCTACGTGTCTAGCGGAAACGAATAATGAATAATGTTCATTTTGGGGACTGGCAATACATTTACGGGTTTCAAACATCCAAAAAAGTGTCCTTTACTTATTTGATGAGAATTCGTCTATCATAAACACTGGTACGATCAGTACTAGTATTATATTAATAAGCCAAGTTTACACGAGGCAATTAATGAGGCGACACACCATGGAAACGCTTTCCCATAAGCTGCCTGGTCGAGTCGGTGTTTCTGACAACTAGTCTTTCGTCACCACAGTTTGTTGCATTGTGAAACCGTTTTTGTCTCGTCGCCTTATGCGCTGCACGATTCGTTTGGCCCAGAATGGCGTCTTGTGAAAGGAATTGAAGAGATAGCGGAAGTCGTTAGTGCGCCATTAAAATGAAAACATATATTGGTCTATCTCAAAAAGTACTGAAAATATTCCAAATTGCATAACCGCGTGTGCTAAGACGCTGTATAGTGTATTTTATATTCATGTTCACGCTACACCAAGTACGGGCTAAGATTTTAGCTAATCTTATATGTTTGCATATCCGCTAGATCAAATTGCGTTCACACACCGGTTAACACTGGCCACGGAACGTTCAAACTTGTTTACTCAGTACAGTAACCAGGAAGGTATACATACCAAAGCAAATTCAGAAAGTGCAGACTTACAGAATAACAGGGATAGTACAGATTCACATCGTCAGTTGATTTTGTTTATCAAGATCTATGTCCCTAGATGGGCTCACGTTGATTATCATGTCGAAATGAATAGTTATCAATATAATTAGTAAATATTCCAAACGGACATTGATTGTAATGGCGTCTTGGGCGCAACGCCCGAGCTAAGCGTTGACGCACACATAGTTACCCCGTGCTAAGAATCTAGATCGGGTTCAAAATCGGATAAGATACTTATCGTTTCTTAGCCCGTGCTAAGTGTTCACACACGCTGTGTTAGAACGAGCTAACGGGATTGACCTCGGTTTGTATTCACATAAACTATTTGCATATATGTACAGATAGTTAATTTTCAAACAAACTATTTGCATTAATGTATAGATGGTTTATATTCATATGAAATATTTGTGCGTGTTTACATAAGGTTTATATTCACATAAATGATTTGCATATATGTACAGAAGGTTTATATTCACATAAACTATATGTATTATTGTACATATGGTTGATATTCATATGAACTATTTGTGCATGTTTATAGATGGTTTAAATCCACATGAACTATTTGCGCATGTGTACATATGGTTTACATTAACACAAACTATTTGCATATGTCTACAGATGGTTTATATTCATATAAACTGTTTGTGCATTTTTACAGGTTTATAATCACATGAACTATTTGTGCATGTTTACATATGGTTTACATTCACACAAACTATTTGCATATGCGTACAGATGGTTTATATTCACATAAACTATTTCCATATATGTGCAGATGGTTTATATTCACACGAACTATTTGCATATATGTACAGATGGTTTATATTCACATAAACTATTTGTTTATATTCACATATGGCTGGTATCGAAATCAACTATTTGTACACATGTACGGATAATGTATGCTCACATTAAATATTTGTACACATGTACGGATAGTGTAGACACACATGAAATATTTGTACACGTGTAGGGATAGTGTATGCACACATAAAATATTTGTACACGTGTACGGATAGTGTATGCTCACATGAAATATTTGTACACGTGTACGGATAGTGTATGCTCACATGTACGGATAGTGTAGGCACACATGAAATATTTGTACACGTGTAGGGATAGTGTATGCACACATAAAATATTTGTACACGTGTACGGATAGTGTATGCCCACATAAAGTATTTGTACACGTGTACGGATAGTGTATGCTCACATGAAATATTTGTACACGTGTACGGATAGTGTATGCTCACATGAAATATTTGTACACGTGTACGGATATTGTATGCCCACATGAAATATTTGTACACGTGTACGGATAGTGTATGCCCACATAAAATATTTGTACACGTGTACGGATAGTGTATGCCCACATAAAGTATTTGTACACGTGTACGGATAGTGTATGCCCACATAAAATATTTGTACACGTGTACGGATAGTGTAAGCCCACATCAAATGTTTGTACACGTGTAGGGATAGTGTATGCCCACATCAAATATTTGTACACGTGTAGGGATAGTGTAAGCCCACATCAAATGTTTGTACACGTGTAGGGATAGTGTAAGCCCACATCAAATGTTTGTACACGTGTACGGATAGTGTAAGCCCACATCAAATGTTTGTACACGTGTAGGGATAGTGTATGTCCACATCAAATATTTGTACACGTGTAGGGATAGTGTATGCTCACATGAAATATTTGTACACGTGTACGGATAGTGTATGCCCACATAAAATATTTGTACACGTGTACGGATAGTGTATGCCCACCTAAAATATTTGTACACGTGTACGGATAGTGTATGCCCACATAAAATATTTGTACACGTGTACGGATAGTGTATGCCCACATAAAATATTTGTACACGTGTACGGATAGTGTATGCCCACATAAAATATTTGTACACGTGTACGGATAGTGTATGCCCACATCAATTATTTGTACACGTGTAGGGATAGTGTATGCCCACATCAAATATTTGTACACGTGTAGGGATAGTGTATGCCCACATGAAATATTTGTACACGTGTACGGATAGTGTATGCCCACATCAAATATTTGTACACGTGTACGGATAGTGTATGCCCACATAAAATATTTGTACACGTGTACGGATAGTGTATGCCCACATAAAATATTTGTACACGTGTACGGATAGTGTATGCCCACATAAAATATTTGTACACGTGTACGGATAGTGTATGCCCACATCAATTATTTGTACACGTGTAGGGATAGTGTATGCCCACATCAAATATTTGTACACGTGTAGGGATAGTGTATGCCCACATTAAATATTTGTACACGTGTACGGATAGTGTATACCCACATCAAATATTTATACACGTGTACGGATAGTGTATGCCCACATTAAATATTTGTACACGTGTACGGATAGTGTATGCTCACATTAAATATTTGTACACGTGTACGGATAGTGTATGCTCACATGAAATATTTGTACACGTGTACGGATAGTGTATGCTCACATGAAATATTTGTACACGTGTACGGATAGTGTATGCCCACATCAAATATTTGTACACGTGTAGGGATAGTGTATGCCCACATTAAATATTTGTACACGTGTACGGATAGTGTATACCCACATCAAATATTTGTACACGTGTAGGGATAGTGTATGCCCACATTAAATATTTGTACATGTGTAGGGATAGTGTATGCCCACATAAAATATTTGTACACGTGTACGGATAGTGTATACCCACATCAAATATTTGTACACGTGTACGGATAGTGTATGCCCACATTAAATATTTGTACACGTGTAGGGATAGTGTATGCCCACATTAAATATTTGTACACGTGTACGGATAGTGTATGCCCACATTAAATATTTGTACACGTGTACGGATAGTGTATGCCCACATTAAATATTTGTACACGTGTACGGATAGTGTATGTCCACATGAAATATTTGTATATGTGTATAACCACATGAACTAAATAAACTGCAATCAGTATGTGTGTGATTTTCACAAACGCGGTTGATTTCGCTGTAACTAAGTCGATACAATGTGTTGCTGTTCTGTCAAATAGCTTCAGGCGTATCGTTTTCAAATATGAATACGTTCTTACATTTGCTGAATGGTTACTTTGATCATTAGAATCATCGTCGAATTTATTTTGCGAATAACACTCACGTACAATTAGTGATAATATTTTAACAAGGTACCTATGTTTTGATCTCGTGTCCTTGGGGAAGGTACTGCTAATGTCACAATGTTTATTAAGGTTAAGTCCTCAAAATGAAAGATAACAAGGGATATTTATGTGTTAAGTTTAAATCCTAAGCTACATGAACGTAGAGTGGGATGCCGTGTAATTATCTCACTTACTCGACCAACGACACAATCCATAAAAACCACTATTGGTTGAGACTAGAAGAATAAGAACAGCAGCAGTATTTTATTTTATTTATATATAAAAACAATTACATTATTGTGGTATTATTGTGGAAATGTACCTCGTACACATTTCTCAGATAGCAGCATGG